>NC_139349.1:116611613-117300363 GCF_055883805.1 Amblyomma maculatum | reverse complement strand
TCCTTTTGGGATATACCTCTCCATCAACCGCTGCCGAACTTGTAGCCATTCGGGAATCTATTCGCTATATATATGGGGAACCACCTCAAAAATGGTCTATATTCACGGACTCGAAGACTGCATTACAAATTTTGGAAAACTTCTTACGCCACACTGCCTATCAGTCCCTGGCACTAAACATTATGGAGCTCATCACATCTGCCCAGCTGCAAGGCCACACGATAATGTTTCAATGGATCCCTGCCCACTGCGGCCTCCATGGGAATGAGAAGGCCGACGTTGAAGCGAAAAGCGCACTCACCAATGGCTTCCAAACAGCTGTGCCTTTTTCAAGAGCGGATACGACGTGTCTTCTAACGAGTTATATGAATATTGCTACAGCAGCTTACTGGGCTCAACGAGACGCCCGACACATCCGTCTAAGAAGGCTCGATCGAACATTTCAATTTAATGTTCCGCGTGATATTCCGCGTCATCAGACATGCTTGATACATAGACTTCATTTAAACGTGGCTTTCACGCGCAAGTACTTACATTTAATTGGACAGATGGACTCACCGGAATGTTCAACTTGTGGCATCCCAGAGATTGTGGACCATGTATTATTGGTATGCCCAGAGTATGCGAACGAAAGAAATGTGCTAGCTGCTTCCTTGAAGCGGTTAGTCAAGAGGCCTCTTTCGGAGGAACTGCTACTGGGCGCTTGGCAGGACAAGGGGAAGGGCGTCCAGGCAGTGCGCGCTCTTTGCCGTTATTTGAGCGCCAGCGGACTTGATTCACGCTTGTAAAGCAAGCTGCTGTGTCTGTATATATATTTCATATGCCTTCTCCCACATCGTCACCCATCATGACCTTCTTTCTTCTCTCCTTCCCCTTCCCCAGTGCAGAGTAGCAGGCCAGATTTGAATTATTCGGGCCAACCTCTCAGCCTTTTCCTTTCAATAAATCCATCTATCTATCTATTATCTTCCTCAAACATACACGGATTCAGTAGCTTGCATAGTTTCAACATAACTTTGACGTATGCAGTGCAAGTTTGTTTGCTACTTGTGCCCGGTGAAGCAATTTCTGTTCTGCACGCTTCTTTGCATCTTCGTCCCCAAAATATTTCTTGATCTCGCTTGTAAAGGTTGCCCATAAACTGAGTGAATACTAGTGATTGTCGAACCAGTCGAAAGCAGTGACCACAAGTAACACCCCCCCCCCCCCCCCGCATTCCACTTTAGTAGCAGCGTTCTAGCGATTATATTTACTTACTCCTTCGTAGTTCTTCAGCCACTAGCCAATGTCCTGCTCAGAGTTTCCAAAGAATGTGCGGGGATTTCGATAATGTGACCAGTTGTCCGCCTTGGGTGGTGCCGGTTGCTCGGTGCTGCTGTCTTCGGTCCTGTCCGATGGCACTGGTGCCAAACGAGCGAGTCTACGACTCCTTCGATAGATGGAACGCTCCGTTTTCGATACCCAAGCCCCTCTCACCAAAACTGTTACGTGCTTAGTACGCACGGGGGGTTTATTTACAGGGAGCAAATGAAGCAGAACCGCAAAGAAGCGTACAAACGTCCTTTTGCCCTTCCACTTCTTTCTCTATCGATCCGACCGACCGTTCTTCTTCCGTCGATGCTCTACGAAAGATCGTGACAATACTAGCTGACTACTCTGAATGTCTATCATCCATTATCGATCCCCGAAACATTAGCGAACACAGGCTTCCACTGTACTTTTACATTTGTCTCGGAGCCAGTCCAATTTTATCATAAAATATTTCCTTCAACGAGACCGGTAATCATTAAGCAATCAATAACCAATTGTAGGCTTTTTTCACACCTTATGAAATGTTTATTGATTGATCAGTTCAATGTAGCTTGCTAAAATGCCAGAATTAAAATGGCAGAGCTTGTGAACGATTTTTGTCATTTCAAATCATTTCGCGCAAATGAAAATAAAACATGGGTATTGCTTTGATTAAAAGCTTTTAAAAATGAGTAAAATTTATTTCGCGCAGCAATACTAAACCCAACTTCTCAGGCTTATTTGTAATTCATTCCAAGCAATTAAAGAACAATTTCCGCGCCTTAATCATATAGTGATTGGGGGCTCGACTGCTATGGCCAATATGCGAGATTGAGTCCCGGTCGCGGCGGCCACTTTTCAGTGGAGGCTGAAATTAAGGTAGCAGCGCGCTGCGCGAACTTAATAAAGGATAAAAAATCTTAGTTGGTCAAATTTCCCCCAGTACTCTAGCATGGTATCTCTGACAGCCTACTCGGTGTGTCACGTTAACTCAAAAAACCAAACCAAGCTGAACACACGTTTTTGGAACGTGCCTGCTGAGGACATAACAACTAACGAAAGCTCAGAAAAATAGTAAACCCTGAACAAAAACTCACTATCATTCCTAGTAATGCACTTGGAAAAGATACCAGCAATGCCGAATGAGTCAACATATTCAACTCTGCATTCCCATCCGTTTTCAGTTAAGAAAATTACACGCCACTGCCCCTCGCTGCAAGGGAAGCTATATAGGCAATGCCTTTAACCACATTTTCGGCGTATGCCATGGCTTCTGTTACCGATTCAATTAAGCTATTATCCTTACGAGGCACTTAACAGAAATTTTCGAACTTTTTAAAATCACTGGCACGTCTCTGCATTACACTATCAATATTTTTGTTCGAAGGTTTTGCACAAGTAATATTCCCTGCAAAAGAGGGTTTACAAAAGTAAGTCAGGCAACCATGAGCTGCACGCTGATCCGGCGCTGACAGCCATATTTTGTTCGCTCCATCCGTTCGCTTTGGTTCGCTTCGTGTCCATCCGTCAGCGCCCGACGTTCTGTCCGCGCTTTTCATGTTGCAACCTAGTGTGCTGTGCTTGGACCTCTCTTTTGTCTCTGGCGGTGTCTGTTAGCGAAGCCAAGAAGCGTATTTGGCAGCCGCGGCGTAGCGGTTACAAACTGCTCTACGAGTCGTGCATGAGCCCCTCGTCGATCCGCGTAGCGTCATCCGTATCCAGGTACAGCATCTAGAGTTTTGTGATGTGCAGATTTTTTTTTTGTCCGTGTGCCTTTGCTATTTACTTTATCGACTATGAGAGACGATCGCAAGTTTGCTTAATTTGCTCTCATCCCACTGCTATCAGTGGGATACTTGTTGGTGAAATGAGCGAGGATGCAATTTGTTTTGAGATGAAAAAATTGTGCGTAATTTGACGTAAGTCGGAATAGCGCTTAGCACTTTTCTGCCTATGCCGTCAACTCAGTCATTGGCACGGGTATCGGAAATAATCGGGGGCTGCATCAAAAAAAAAAATGTGACACGGTTTTTTCTGCTTCCAGTGAGTGAAGATTGATTGGTGTGCAATAGGCGATTATGAGATATTAAAATATTTTTATATAATTGACCAATTCAAGAAATAAAGCAGCAAAAAAGAAAAAAAATGGAAATGTTTTAAAGGCGACAAAATGCTCAGAAGGAAAAACCAGTACTTGCTGATGCTAAAAAAAATTTAGAATGTGAAATTGATTAATTGATATAATTGAATGTGTTCAAAGGTGTCAAATTGCTCAGAATGGAAAGGTGATTGTTGCAGACCCTGAGTATTAGTGTATGAAAATATAAAACCTTAAATAAAATAAATAAACGAATAATCGAAATATAAAATAAATAAAAGCTAAAAACTCAAACATGGAAGAAAGAGAACGTGTGTGAGAGAGAGACGCTATCGCGTCATACCCTTAACGGCGAAGCTTAAGTGTCCCCTTAATGTTTTATAACGGTATTATATAATATAAATCTGACTTTATGAACCCAGCCAGTTGCACCAAGCACTGACACTTCGCAGTAATGTGAGTTGACTTTTCAAATTTCTGTTCGTTTCAGCGGAGTTACTCTTCCTCCGAGTTCCTCGAAGCTTCCTATGAAAGCACTTTCATATGAGGTTAAGGCTTCAAATGTCAGCTATCTGACAGAGGCAATAGTATATACAAGAAATCGGCATATTTACAAGATCAACTGAAGTTCAGGTGGCTGTCAATTAGCGAACCATCGGACAATTTTATCGGCTGCACTAGCAGGTATGAAGGCACTGCTGCGCGCTCTGGACGCGGATCGGACTTCGTATACATTATCACGTGATACCATCTTTCGAAACGGGTTGGACGTGAGCATATTACAACACAGTAGTGGGATGTCATCTCCTGCTTTACTAGATGCCGCGGGTTTGGCAGCCGCTTTTGCAGCGTGTCTCGGGCGCACTAGACAGGCGTAGTGCTCTCTGCACCAAGCACTACAATTTCGTAGGACTGTGTAAAGTAGTTTCGGTAATCATGCTCTTGTATTAAATCTAATACACAATGGTAAATGCAACCTACGTATAAAAGGTTCCAAAGAACGTATTTGAACTATAGCGCCCGGTATACATGCATCGCTGCTTCTCCCGTGTCCTCCATCGAAGCATAAGCGTATCCTTCAAGTTAAAGGGCCTCCATAGCACGCAAAACAATCTTTCTGTTTTAGGTGATAGCACGTTTTCTTTGAGCTGGCTTCCAGTCAGAGGGACGTGCAGTAATGCTTTACATGATGCAAGTGGCACTTGTAAAATTGATTAGGATTGCAAACCAGCGGTCGCATACACGCGTATACCTCGTTTCCGTGCGCATTTACGACGGTGCGCTTGCTGCAGAAGGGTACGCAGCAACATGCTGGCATCATTCCAAATAGAGCTTGGTGCTAGCAGCGACTGCTGTGACGTTAAAAAATGAAACAATCGCTTCTGATCATTCCAATGCACCTTGCACTCAATGCACTCGATGGGAGGCGCGGGCGGACGGAACAAAACATGGCCACCATGCACAGTCTCTGTCTCTTGCACTAGATGGCGCTAACTTTTGTAAAGCCTCTATTGGAAAGTGAGGAAGGTGATTCCTGTCTTCAAAGCAGGTAGTGAAGAGTCTCCATTTACCTGCCATCATATTTCAGCTTTAGTATACTGTGCAAAATTATAAAACATGACATGTATTCATAATTAATAAATTTACTTTACCCGAATCTCGTTTCTCATCCCTTCAGGCCGGATTTCTGAAGTGATTGCGCTCCGGAACGCCCTTGGAAAATTTTTATTTTGCATGCGAATGCAATCGAACTTACCCAGTTTTCCAATACTTGGCTAAAGCTTTCGACAAAATACCTCACAGATGTAAAATGCACTACTATGGATGTGAAAATTTATTGAATGCTATTCCCAGTGTGTAAATGTTAATAACCATTGATCTCTTTTCCTTCCCTTATTGGCATCTGGCCGGGCTCAAGCATTCGTGCTTGGTATCCTGCTTTGGTGCTTAAAAATGACTATTCTCGCTTATTTCCTTTACATAAACAGGTTTTCCGATGACAGCGTAGTCTATCGTCCACTTAGCAATACATCAGATCTTCTGGTTCATAAAAATGATCTAACAAGCGCACAAGAAAACTGCACCGATTGCTTAATGAAACTTCCTCGATAAAGGGAAACACAGGACATTTACTAAAACCGTAGCCCCTTTTAATCAATTGCTTATTTTGAGTGTCGCAGTAGAAATAGGCGCTGCTGATAAATATTTGGACGTAACCTTATGTGAAAGTTCAATTTGAAATGCGCATTCCACTAACATCCTATTATAACCTTACAAAACCCTTGGTTTCGAAAACGGCATTTTTGCATGCACCAACAAACGCAAAACTTGTACAAACAAAAACTCTGCCCTCATCTGGAGTCTTATCAATATTTGTGTGACAACTTTTCTTAAATACTAATAAACTCGAGCCACTCAGTTCGATCATTCATAGTACTCATGCTATTTAACAATATGATTTCTAAACGCAAACTTTGCGTTGGTCATCCTCACAAACTGTCAGTCTTCACGCTCACGTAATGAAATTTGCTGCTTCAGTCTTTCCTCGTTCAGCCATGAACATGAATAACTTTCCAAACCCCGTCGGTAACACAAGTGCACCCAGATGTTCTCTTATATATCCCCATATATCACATGATGAAATGTTTGTATAGGCGAGTGTTAGCGCATGCACATACGCCTTATATCTCCAAGTGATGTGTTGAAAGCAATAAATTGATGTGATGTCGTTGCTTGAGCTGGGAATGAAGTTACTCCTGTCCAAAGTACTTTGAGACCTACTCACGACTTGAACGACCACGACAACCAGGACATTTTCAGGGCGACCGCTGTTGTTATACCAAAGGTGGTAGCGAATATATTCATGGGAAAGCGAAGTGTCTCGAAGAAATCAATGAAAACCTGGCATATCAAGCACACATTGGTACTCGAAGGGGTTTCGGCTGCGTTCGCACATAAAAGCATGATTCCTTTCTATGCTGCAGGTAACCATTTTGGAATGCAGATTGGTACATCACTTCCGCTGCACATCGACCTGTCAATATCTGAGTCCCTAATTTCGAGAAGATTTCATTATTTAGAGTATGGTGAGTTATCTCGTGCTATGTATGAATGTGTGCAAATTCTCCTGACCTACTGTTTGCCTCAATACCAAGGGGATGAAATATTATACATAGATCTATAACCTATAGCTGGATTTGTTCATTAATTCAGTGTCTGTCTGCCCCCAAAACAGAGAACAGCTGATGGCTAAGCAAAATATGCTTCAATGCTGCTATAAAATCTACCGTATGTAAGGTTTGGTTTCAGCGCACGTTCCTCGCAATGTAGCAGTTATCTATATTTTATGCAAAAAAGTGCGCCTTACTTTGAATCTGGAAGGTTCTAGACAATATTCGCAGCTGCACAATCGAATTCATCGAAAGCGGGAAGTGCAGGGGCGAGTCTCCTTCGTTGGTACAGGCACTTCAATAAAATGTTAAAATATATAATTCTTAGCATTGTCCTCCTCTCCCATTCTCTTTAATATGTATTCAGACGACTTTGATGGCGTAGAGGTTGAACCTCGCGTACAAGAGGACCGTGGCTTAAATCCAGATGCCGCCCAATACCCCACCGGATAAAAAAAATTTCGCGTGACCTACGAGATGAACACCTCCAGAAACGCACTCCCTCACCAGAACAGTATTTGACCTCCTTGGAGTAGTATTTGGCCGCACCCTCCCATGCATATTCAAACAAACCCCCGGCCCTCATTCCCAGCGGCTGCGAAGCAACTGACCATGGCGGCTCTCAGGCCTTCAACGCAGCAAAGGGTGTTAAGAATCTCTGTCTCCGGACAGGCCGCCATTGGATACTGACGCTGGCATTGCTTAACACTATACCTCCAGTTAGTGAGGGTTATTCCGCAGAACTTTTAGCAAAATAAAAGGACATAAAATGGGATGTCATAAGGCTTAGTAAGGTTAGGAGGCCAAATAAGGCATATACTTACAGAAGGGCGGACATGTATTGCGTTATCGAGGTTTGTCTGAGACGAGAACTAGGGATGAGGCTCCTTATATGGTAATATTGTCTGGTAATATCTGGTAATAGTGTTACGAGCATAGCCGAAGATATCACAAGACGACGATGTTTTAGACGCTGGGTGAAATAATAACGACGCTGAAGCTTACGCTCCTTACTTTTAAGGGCGGCGCCTCGTTCGGGAATGCCCCATAACAGTTTGGTGGGGTGCGTGGGTTCCAATTAACCCTGGCCCACAATCTGGAGCTTCTTTGTGTCCGATAGCTTGATTGTTAAATTATACCATTCGACACATCCCACTAAACAGCGGCAACAACAGTGGCAACCGTTGTAATGGTCTCGGGAACCGGGTATATTTCTGGCCGCAATGAAGTGGCGCACGGTGGGCGAGATGGAACAATGGCCGTGACTAAGCCCTTCTTCCTTGCGCAGGGATTTATGCTATGTGTCGCTAGAGGCGCCGCAACCTGCTGCATGTTCCCTGGCGATTCCCCGCTGTCTTCAATCAACGTATCGCCAATCGGCAAGCTTGTGACTGAACTGGAACCACCGCTACTTGACAGCGCCACCTTGCAGATATCTCTCCCAGAACTGTGATGTCATCGGATGCTTCACCTATAAAAGAGTTCACGCACGAGTTCATCCTCAGTGGGCACGGCGAGCGAGGTTGAACAATGCCGTAACTAAGCCCTTCTTCTTCCTTGTGCAGGTTGGTTTTTGCTCTAAATCAATTAGGAGTGATTGTCGCTTTTTATTAGTTCTGCCGTGCCCAAATCAGTGCTGTAAAAATGCTTATGAATGCTTTCTTGTCCAGAAACTTCTCGTGTGCGGTGATGTTGAGCCACATCCCGGCCCTACAATTGCAGCAATGTTGCAATCAATCGTTGATGGCCATAACTTACTACGCGCTGAAATAGCTGATCTAAAAACTAAAACTGAAAACATGATTGCTGACTTAGGTTTACGTTTCCGGGGGATTGAACTGTACATAGATGAGCTTAAACAAAAAACACCAGTTCTCAACAATCTAGACGCAGCCATTAAAATGTACGATAAAGTTGTGCCCTTTCAGGCACACAAACTTGCTGACCTAGAAGATAGAAGCCGACGATTAAACTTGCTCATCCGTGGCATATCCGAAAAAGCAATGAAACTGAATCCGACCTTAACAAGAAAGTCATTGACGACACATTCCGCAACAAACTGGGAGTGAAATGTGAATCTGTGGGCCGAATTCATCGGCTTGGCAGACAGCCCAGGAATAGAACTATTATTGTGTTCCTTCAACACTTCAAAGAAAAGATAGCCATCTTTGGGTATGTCAGTAAGCTGAAAAATACAGGCATTTCTGTCCAGAATGACCTCTCGCAGGAAACACTTAAGAAACGTAAACTTCTGTAGGATAGTGCGAAATCTGAGAAATTGCAAGGAAAAAAAGACTCACCAGCTCATGACAAGTTGCGGATTGATAACGACACCTTTGTTTGGGATGAAGTAACAATGTTCGGCAGAAAATATCAAAGACGCACCCTAAGCAGAAGGTTTCATCATGTTGTCATGAAAAGTGTACTAGGCTCCTGAATATAAATGCTTGTAGTATTGCGAACAAAACAGACCAACTCGAATCAATTCTTTTAACCTACTGCCCTCACATTCTTGTCATTACCGAAACCAGGCTTCATAGTTCAATCTGCGACGAGGATTTAATTATACCATCGTATAAAATATTCCATAGGGACAAGGAAACCCGAGGTGGTGGCGTTGCTGTTGTCATTAAATCTAATATATGAGGCCTCCCTCTTACCACGAATTCAATCTAGCGAATGTTTTTGCCTGAAAATTAATATTTTTGGCCATTTTTTTACTGTGTGCTGTATACAGGCCAGCATATTCGGCGCCTGATTTCCTATCAGAACTAAAAACGCATATCGCTGATTACCAGAAATATAAAATCATTTTAGCTGGCGATTTCAACCTTCCATCTATAGACTGGCACCGCTTACAATCAGGCTCCAATTCTACTAACAATTCTAGTCTTATGTTCGACATTTAGTTTTATCATGATCTTGTACAAGTTGTGCATGAACCAACTCATGTCACCGATTCGTCATCGTCACTCTTAGACCTTGTTTTTATTCTTCGTTGCATTGCTGATTATGAAATATCTGTAAAACCGGGCATATCTGATCATCACATGGTCGCGGTCCTATTTCCTCTGAATGTAAAAAATTCTTCGGATACATCTGCGCTGATAACAGTTAAAGATTACACGTGTGCTGATGATATTGCAGTATTAGATCACCTTAATACCGAGTTCGATAACTTCTATAGCGAAAACGATGTTCATGCTCTTTGGGATAAGTTCAAAGATATATGCTTTTTTTGTTTAGAGAACTTAGTACCAAACAAAATTAAAAAGGCTGCAAAGTACAGGCCATGGACGACAAGAGAAATAACACACCTCATACAAAAATCTAAACGCCTAACAAAAAAGAAAGGGTCATCATGTGACGGCCTGAGTGACATCCGACGTACCCTATCGCAAGCTATTCACCAGGCGAAAGGTTTTTACTTCAATAAAACTCTGCCTAGTTTTTTTCAAAATGACCCCCAAAAATTTTGGAAATTTTTAAGCGACTGAAAGAAACAGGTTGAGCGGATCTTAGACAATGGTACTATGATTGACGGCCCCGAGCTTATCGCACATCATTTTAATCCTTACTTTAGTGGCGTCTTTTCTGATTCATCCGATCTTCAACGTGAGAGCTCATCACATGTTCCTGATCTTTATATCTCATATCAGGGCGTTCTAAATATGATTCTGCCACTAAAGGTTAAATCTTCGCCAGGGCCTGATAATATTCCGAATTCCTTCCTCCGTCGTTATGCTGAGCCCATAGCCATATTCCTCGTTATCATCTTTCAAGCATCAATAACATCAGCAACATTGCCCCTAGACTGGAAATTGGTTAGAGTCGTACCAGTATTTAAAAAGGGGGACCACCTTTCTGTTCCTAACAGAAAGGCGGTCCCCGGCGATTGTTTCATCTTCCTGCAAGCTCCTGGAGTACATATTGACCAATTACATTAATGGCTTTCTAGAAAGACACCATATTTTATCTCCATTCTAGCATGGCTTCCGGAAAGGGTATTCTACCGTTACTCAATTAGCTACAGTAACTCATCTATTGCTTCGATTCTCGATAAAGGTGGTTTAGTTGAAATTATTTTTCTAGATTTTAGTAAGGCATTTGACCGCGTTCCGCATGACAAATTAATCTATACATTACAAATCATTGATCTTCCTAGTTTCATAATTGCTTGGGTATCGAATGTCTGACTGGCCGTAATCAATATGTTGAGATAAAAAGCCCCACTTTTAACGTCTTACCAGTTACTTTTGGTGTACCCCAAGTTAGTGTGCTTGGCTCCTTACTTTTCCTGATTTTTTGTAAGGATACTGTAAATGCCATTACCGAACCTGATAAAATCCGCTTATTTGCAGAGTACTGCATCATTTTCAACAAGATACAAAGTATCTCTGACCAACATGCCCTAAGCTCTAATCTTACCAATATTGTAGCCTGGTGTAATGAGTTGGGAATGAAAAGTAACACCGAAACATCTGTCCTACTTCGCGTTACCAACAAGAAAAAACCGTTTATATTTTCTTATTCTATAGAGGGCATGCTGTTAACTGAGGTCACTAAATTTAGGTATCTGGGTGTGAGGCTAACAAACTGGAAGTGGAATTCCCATATTAGCGACATCTGCTCATCCGCGTTTAGCAGGCTTTGTTTATTGCGGCATAAGCTTAAGCTTAAAGATGCCCCTTTACAGCATAAAAACTAGCTTATACAGTCTTAATAAGATCCCAACTCGAGTACGCATGCGTCATCTGGGACCCACATACAAAGTTAAACGTAGATGCGCTTGAAAAAATTCAGCGAAGATCTGTTCGTTTTATCTTCCCAAAGTACATGCAGTCGCATTAACTCTGTTTCAAAACCTATGCATGATGATGGTATTTCTATTTTTATTAAAAAACCGCAAACTTGCTCTTGATCCTATCTATCCCCTCTGGCAACGCGCATAACCCGCCATACCCATTCCCTTTCTCTTACACCGTATTTTGCTAGGACAAACTTATTCAAATTTTCGCTCCTTTCCCGGACTGTTCATGACTGGAATGATTTACCTGAGTATTGCCTTCACTCGCTTGACTCCATTGACAGTGTGCTGCAATCAAATGATTGATGTTATTCTTATGTTTTTTGTTTTTGTAGTACCGCATCAATTCATTTTTTTTTGTGCCCAGATCACGTCCTATTGCTTCAGTTTATGGATCTTGTGCTTGTATTTCATCGTATGCCCCTCCTGCCAGGGCCTTTCACCTGCAGTATCTTATAAATAAATAAATGAAATCGATGTTGACGACTGGCCATCCAAGTGGAGCGGGTAAACAAGCACAACCGTTGGGATGCTGCTGTCATGCTTTCCAACGTATCTACCTAGCGGGAAAGGTGCTTCTGCTTCTAGGGGCGCGAGTAAGATATACCATCCTAGGATATTTTCAAGCACAAGCGGAAAGCCGTTTCGGAAAGCCAATAGAACACAAGCCCAGCGCAAAAAAGATCTTCCTTGTTAAGCGCCGTCAACTACCGAGTCGTGAGTGTCACACGGTCAGGTCGTCCTAGCACTGTGCCGTAGAGTGGACAGTGCCGTGACACAGACTGACAAGGTGGGTCGTATACTGATGAGGATCACGGAAGACGCATTTAAGCTCGTGATCTGCAAAGATTGCTAACAGTTGACCCCGTCCTTGAGGTTTGCCGGCAGTTTGAGGAAACCAAACACAACAGAATTACTCCTCGTTTCGACCGAACTTCCCAACACGGCTTCTAACGGAGACTTCATTCCCAAAGCGCTTAACCACATAGAGAAAATCTATAGGATTAATGCGAGGGTGGTAGGCATCGTTAGTAAGCGAACTAACGGTATAAACTAATATTGATAAGGCAGTCGAAAGCTTCTACGAAGACGTATTATTGGCAATGGGAAAAGTAAAGGTGCAGTATACTTTACTAATGGATTACTTTAATGCTAAGGTGGAATGAAAGCAGGCTACTTAAACAGCATTGGCCGACTACAGACCTATGGCCGATCATCGGCAGCTAGTCCGCAGCTGGCCCAGCCGGCATACGGTGTTGGGCCGAATAATGGCTAATGGTTGGCCATGTACCACGTTGGTCGTAAGTCGGCCATCAACCAAAGCCCAAGCTAGGGCAGCCGACTGAACGCCAATTAATTCGGCCATGCTAGCTCGGCCAGTGGGCGGTCCATGATAGGCCATGGACTAGGTAAGGCAGAAGCCGGCCAGTATCCATGGCCACGGTTACTTGGGCATTTGGCGCCCCACATTCTGCTGCGTGCTTGTCCAGGAATCCAGCTAGCACTCACGACCCATATACCTGTGTTGGGTGCCGACTACAGTGATAACGATAAAAATTTAAAGCCACCGGATCTGCTTAACCTCTAGTATAAATTCGGTTGTCAGTGAGAACGCGCATACAAAACGAAACAGTGGGGTCATAGCACGATCATGTGACATTAAATTAGTGATTAGCAGGTAGTTGTTTCATTGCCGAGAAGGAATGCATTCTCTCAAGGGTAGTTGATCGAACAAATGACCGTGTTCCCAGTCACTTTTTTACCTACAGCGGTTTTGCATTATCCACAAGTAACTTCGCGCAACATCCTCTTTTTACCTGGGGAAAGGACCAAATATGCTCTATGTACTTCCAGACATAAGCCCTGACAAATAAAACGCAGGAAAACTGTCGAAGTTACCATTTTAGATTTTGACATTGACACGGTGGTAAAAAAATGGCAGTTTCTAGCGCAGACTGCGAGCATGACAAGCCCTGGCACATTTTTATGGCGCACAACACAAATATCGGCAAACAACAAGTAGTTTTGCGCCTTTTATTTTAGAGTTCGATCATTCAAACCGCGCTGCGGAGTGGAAAAGGAATCAAGAAATAGCAGGGTGTTTTCACGTAAAACCGAACATAGGATGGTCGGTCGACCTTTTATATTAATTTCAAAATTTTATATATTGTTGCGTGATGACTGGGAAGAAAAGACCTGCAATTAGTTTTGCTGCTAAAGTTTTTTCGGGGCATACAAATTAACAATGAAGAGGCGGAGTTCCGCGTTTACCTTCTCTGTTCTTTTGGACAACTTTGGTTATGAATTACATAAAATATGTTAAGGTTAGCAGAAAATTATCTGACTGAATGTATGCATGTTTTTATTTGTATTCAACGATTTTTCGTTTTCTGGGTAGTGTAGATATCATTATAAAATTTCTCAAAACCCGCCCAGGAAACGAAATTCTCCTACTTTGCACACCTTTATTTCAAAACATGTTTATGGCAGAGTAGCAATAATTTCACACTATGTTCTCAGCATAGTTACCTGTCGAACAGCTAAAGCTTATATTAATAGGGCATTTCAATGCAGAGATACGATCGTGTTATATTCGAGAAAACAGCGAACAGTGAAAATATATTAGGACAATTAGGAAATAAAACATCGTTATGTTTTTCAACATTGCCCACCTATTCCACATTTCAGCTTTCAAGGACATTAAAACATATGGCATAGTCTTGTTGCACTACTAAATATGGCCACTTCGATAAGGCCCTTGTGCAAGGCGTAGCCCGTCATGCACACCTGAAGATTGTATGGCATTTGTGAATCGTCCACAATCTTGAAATTGTGGAATATTATTGTAACAGGGAGAAATATATATGACAGAGGATTAAAGGTATATACAAAGAGAGAGCCAAGTAGCCAGGCAATGAGGGCCTCCTTATATGCACTTATTTTTCTTAATCTTCCAGAAACGAGCGCGCCACTTCGTTCTCATCATTCTCCAGCCATAATATTCTATCTAATCATTTTTGTTTCGACGTTGCAAGTTAGCTGTGTTAGACACAGCAATGAATGATTCAGAGTAAATTTTGTAGGCTTACGGGTCCTGATGCGCTGTGGCATAGGTCAGCACACGTTCGTTTTTCGCAATCATCTTCACCATAATAATAAAACTTTTTAAGGACAAATAAAAAACCTGCCTTTGGTATTTTTTAAACTTTCTCCACGTATTCCTTACTACATCAGCTTTCATTGTCATTAAAAACATATTGCATAATATTGATGCTGTAGTACCCCAGTGAAAAATCCCGTATCGCACCAAACGGGTTTGGATCGATCCTATATTCCGTACAAATTTTATTTCGGTGTAACCAGTCCTGTATGAAGCTTAAACTGGTTTTTACCGGACAGGTAACATCCGGTGTGAAACTCAGTTCGGACGGTCCGGTCCGGAATGAAGCTAATACAGGACATACCATTACCAGTATGCATATCTAACAGGACGTTCAAGTCCGCTATGGATTTGAGACAGGGTGGATAAGTCCTGTACTGAGGTCATATACAGGATAGGTCATGTCCGGTTTTACTGAAACCGGAGAAACCGAACATAAATGGAACTGATACCGAACAGAGTATTTCCGCTTCGCAACCCAATTCGGGCGGATCGTGCAGCACAACCAGAATGATCACATCCGAAGATACCTGCATGCTAAATAAGCATAAAACCATTGTAACGAGGTTCCTTCACCTGGGGATTCGAGAAAGAGATCTCGCTTAAGCGTCAGTCCGAGGCTTCTTCTTCAACAACACGATCTCGCGCCGTGCGCTCGCGATGCGCATGCCCCCGAAACTCATCTTCCTCTTTACAATCACCCCCCGGAGAAAAGACGAGCCATCCTGGCGGCTAAAGGCGATGACAACACAGACGGGTCATAGTATGATTTGAGGCGGCCCACATGAACAGTTTCGCGGTTATGTCGGCGAGATCAGACGGTGGCTTCACGAATTTCACGATATAGTTGACCGGGGAAGTGCGGTGAATCCGATAGGGTCCATGATATTTGGGCTGAAATTTGCAAGAGAGATCGGGAGTCGTAGATGGCACGCGAAGCCAGACGAGAGAGCCGGGTTGGAAGATGTCAGGAGTGTGAGCAGAGTCGAAGTGCGACTTTTGGCATCCCTGCTCTCCTGATGTCAAATACGTAGCGAGCCGACGGCATTCTTCAGCGTGTTTTGAAGCTTCAGAGACAGTGGTATATTTGGATTCGTCTCGCCGATAAGGCAGGATAGTGTCCAACAGAGAGGAAAGTTCACGTCCGTAGAGGAGAAAAAACGGTGAGAAGCGAGTAGTGGCCAGTGTGGCGGTGTTAAAATCATACGTTACGAGTGGTAGGAGCCGGTCACAGTCGGAATGGTCTGGTGCGACGTACATGGAGAGCATATCGCCCAACGTGCGGTTAAACCTTTCCGTCAAACCATTTTTTTGTGGATGGTATGCCGTGGTAGTCCGGTGAGTGATGTTGCATTTTTGCAATAAGGATTCCGCTACCGCCGAAAGGAAGACACGTGCTCTGTCACTCAAGAGTTCGCGGGGTGCACCATGGCGCAGAATGAAATGGTGCAAGGTGAAGTATGCAACTTGGGATGCCGTGGCTTCAGGGAGAGGCGCGGTTTCAGCGTAACGAGTCAGGTGATCAACGGCTACGATAACCCAATGGTTGCCGGCAGCAGTGTATGGAAGTGGTCCATAAAGGTCGATCCCGATGCGGTCGAAAGGGCGCGAGGGGAAGAAAGAGGCTGCATCGGGCCGACTGAGGTGTGAGGGCGAGACTTGCGACGTTGGCAGTGGGCGCACGAGCAGACGTACTTGCGGTCATAAGTAAACATACCACGCCCATAATAGCGAAGCCGAAGCCCTGAGTACGTTTTAAAGGCGCTGGCATGAGCGTACTGTGGGTCATCGTGAAAGAGTGCGCAGATTTTCGACCTCAAGTGAGCAGGGATAATAAGTAGCCACTTCCTACCGTCAGATGTGTAGCTACGTCGGTACAGTAGGCCGTCGCCAATGGCGAAGTGAGCAGCCGGGCGGCGGATAGCCCGAGGTACTAGTGAATCCGATGGATCCGAGAGGAAGCTGATAAGGCGAGCTATCCACGGATCCTGTTGTTGCTCACATGCCATGTTGCGCAAGGGATGCGTCAAACGAAGAGCACTGGACGCGGGAATGGCAGGCTCTGGGGGGCGGTAGGGGAGAGCGGGACAAGGCGTCGGCGTCATTGTGATTCCGGCCGGAGCGATAGAAGACACGGGCTTCGTACTCTTGGAGACGGAGGGCCCATCGGGCTATCCGGCCTGTAGGGTCTTTCAAGGAGAACAACCAACACAGGGAATGGCGGTCCGTGACGATGTAGAAAGGGCGGCCGTACACGTAAGGGCGAAACTTGGATATCGATCAAATGATGGCTAGAGATTCTTTTTCTGTGACGGAATAATTAGATATTGCTTTCGTCAACAAAAGGCTCGGGTAGGCAACGACGTATTCTTCAAAACCGGGTTTTCGTTGCGCAAGAACAACGCCGTGGCTAACGCCACTGGTATCGGTATCAATTTCAGTGGGAGCAGTTGGATCAAAGTGCCATGTTTTACCATTTTATTCGTCCTCTCGAACTGATTAAAAAAAAAAAACAAAAAAAGGAGAGGGAGCCCGGACCAGCAAAAGCTTTGCCAGGCTTAAAACCAATTAAATATAAAGAAAACAGAGCAGAAGCTCCAGATAAAAAAAATTGTTTAAAAAGCGAAAGAAGGTATTTAAAAAAAAAAACAAATAAAACACGAGGTCCATGTCGCAAGGTGGTCCCACGCTGGTTTAAGAAGAAAAAAAGGAAAAACCCAGAAGGTAGCATCCAGACCTAAAATGAAACAAAAATAAAACAGGAACCAGAACCAGAAAAGAAGATAACAGCAGCAAAACCACCGTCATACAAAATGACAAATAACAATACGGAGAGAGAGGCAGATGTACGAAACCCAAAGCATAAAAAGGGAGACTGAGGTAGAAAAGTAAACAGGACAGTCCTCAACAAAGAAATAAAAATCGGGTCAACAATAGAGAATTGAAGTCTCCTACGCATTTTAATCGTTGGTCCACAAATTCACAAAGAGAGAAAAAATACTGATTTTAGGAACCGAAGAATCAAACAAAAAAATTGAGGAAGTGCCGACACCACAGACAATAACGAAGGGATGAGAAACAATTGTAAAACCTTGACAAAACATTCAGAGAGAAGAAAAAAACTTACATCTAGTCTGATGCGAAAAGACGCCGGTCACTAAACCAGATTCTTAACCGCAAAATGCACGGGTAAGAGAAACGATGGAGGAAGATATATAAAAACAAAAGAAAACCTACTACACCACTATACCGGACTCGTGTGACAACCGCAGCAGAACAGGCAAAAAAAGTAAAATATCACATATCACAGAGGAATAAGAAACAAAAAATAACTCCATTCATTTCATAGCAGTATGCATGCTGCCCATGAGGACCTGGCTCTGTAGGCAAGAGTGTCTGCAGTTACGGGCACATCCAGGAAAACTGAAAGGCATGCCTTAAGACTCTGCTCCACACAGGAGCACGGAGCCCTCTCTTGTGCAGAGCGTGGTAGGGGGTCTTCAGGACCCTCCGACGAGACCCTCGCCCCCCGCACCGTCAGGCTCAAGAACGGGATCAGCAGGTCATCCGCTGGTGCTTCTAAAAACCAAAATGGAGAGTTGGCGGCATCGAATGGCACGCCAGGACGAAATACCAATGGACCCGTAGAAACGTGATCCAGTAGGCATAAGTGACCTGCGCACTACAGCCATAGGCGCCTCCATGCAAACAAGTGGGCGTGTCCGAATCAGACAGGCTGAAAGGAAGAGCAATCGTCCTCCTCTGTACAGAGCGTGGTTGGGGGTCGGCAGGATACTCCGAGGAGTCCCTCATCCCCGGACTCAAGTACAGGGTCTAACGGAAATTCACTGGTGCTTGTAGAGCCAAGGATGACTATTGGCAGCAGCAGCGTGCGCGCCACAGCAGGAAACAGGTCAAGTATGCACCCACGTAATAAGGCAGCCAGAAAAAAAAAGAAATAAAGGGTACCTGAGAAGAAAAACAAAAGATTCATGGAAAATATTAGAAAAGAAAAGGAAATCAACTCTAAATGATTACGTACTATCGGCCGGAAAATAAAATGGACCACCGCTCAGGGTAGCGGAGCGGATGCGGGGCCGCACAGGGGCGCTGTTATCTCGCGCCGCTCGCTGTCAGCCAGTGTGCCCCGAGTGACGACAAACTTCACCCTCACCCTCACGCGGGGGCTTGTCGCGCTTATTAAATATCTAGTGTTGCGTTCAGCTGCTCTGCTGTTGACGGTCCCGACGAAGGGGAGCGTGCATCGCCTATTCATCGAGCACATCGGGCTGTGGCAGATCAGTTGGACAGCCGCAGTCCGTAAAACCGCGGCGTGTGAAGAAACGAGTCGGAATTTTGTTTTTCGTTGTCCTTTTATATTGCCCTCATGTTAGATGCTACTGCTAATCCCCTGCATCCAGCATAGCCGGATTTTAGGCAACGCGGTCAAAGACGCCGCATCGGCAGCCACCGTGACGGGCTCTTTTTCACGCCAGTGAGATAAGAGAAGGCGAACTTCTCTGTGGGCGCTGCTTCTCTTTCGAAGCTGTCGTATTGCACTGTCTTCGCAATAAGCTTGATATTCTGTTCAGCAAAACATCTGCAAATGTTTTTCTTTAATTGGGGTCTGCGATACGTAGTCTTTGACAATAATTTCTTTACAATAGTTCAGTCCCGAAGAGATTCTTAGGAAGACGAATCACAAAAATTATTGCCAGTAATGAAATTTATTTGCGAAAGCAGATTAAAAATCTCATTGCCATTCTTCAGAGTTACCGTAGTGAGGCGAAACGTTGCCGTCTGCCGCGATGACTTGAATTAGTCGTCTTGGCATAGAGTCATATAGTGCCGTCACTAGGTCTGGACGTCGGCGCAGGGCTTCCCATTCCTCTTTGACGGCCTGCCAGAGCTAGTCAGTTGTGCCACCACAAAGGTGCCGTGAGGAAAGTTCCTTCTTCATGACTCCCCAGATGTTTTCAATGGGATTGAGGTCAGCCCCGTTAGGCGGCCACGGGAGCTGACGCACGGCGCAGCGCTCAAGAAGATCGCTTACAGCACGCGCCTTGTGTACGGGGCTGCGGTCGTGCTGGAACACGTAGCAACCATCCCGGAACGATCCGTCCAGAACGTAGCGAACCATGTGGCCGGTAAGGATCTCGCAGTACCTCGGTCTGATGTTCAAGCCCTCAGTCCGCACAAGTGTGCCGACTGCGTCCTTACTAATAAGAGAGAAAACATGTGTCAGCAAACATTATATTATCTCGGGTCCCGAACTAAAACCCGTTTCGCTTCAGAAAAATAAGGCTTATTGCTAAAACATAACAAATCTAACATTCTGTTCAAGCTTCTAGGCGGCAAAGGAAAATAATCAGCATTGTTTTCGATGTTGTATCTATGTCGAATCAAACAGAAGCGGGAGAAGCGAGGCGGCACTACATTTTCAAGACTACTATGTGTTTCAAACCATAGTTCGCTTTTGGCACTGATAAGTTAGTCCAACCTTAGCCGCGCTTTTAGTTCGCTCTAAGAATGACAAATCATACCTGCGGTTAAACTACTGCCACACAAGCTGCTGTCGGTCCCAGCGTGTGCACAACGTGGACGCCTCCGTGAAAATCGCTTCCCGCTACTCCTCTGTACACCACTGCTCGAAAGCTCCGGAAAAGTCGAGTCGCTCTTCCCTCTCGTTTGTTGTGAGATGCGGCCTTTGAGCAGTCACTCAGTTCATTACACTCATCTCTTGCTACCAGCACTTGATGGTTTCGCTGGAGAAACTGAGACCAAGTGCGTCGCGAACCGCCCTGGCGTTCAAGAAGGGTTCTTCAAGCACGGCAGCAACATATAATTATCCTCTTCAAGTATTGTGCTCCTTGGCGCCCGCTGCACTCAGCATCCAAAATTTCGCTATCTTCGTCCCTATATACTCCAATAATACGGCTCACCTCTGTTCTCGCCCTTGAAATGCGGTCACAGACTTCACGCTGCGGGATATCTTGTATGCAGAGTCGTTCATTGGGCCTTCTCTCCTCGATTTGAGCCCTAGGTAGTATTATTGCGAATTACCAATCCCAATGCGATCGTTCTCGTGTTTATACATTCTGCGCTTTCCCGTTATTTAATGGTGAACCTGGATTGAATGTTCGTATTTTACTTTTATCAACGTTATAGGCCAGAGCTTTTGCAGTGCGGGGTGCTATCCTGATAACATTATGTCTGGCCATTGGTCACTGAGGGACCACTGAACCTAAAAAACCGAGAACGGTTGCATCGGCTTCGGTACTTCGCAAGAATGCCACCAAGGATTCCAATTGTGGAAAGAAGGCGGATCGTGCGACTGGGCATCGAAGGCGCCCTCAGCGTGAAATCTGTCGCCGTACCGGAAGGACACGAACAGCGTTGAGCCGTATTCTTAGAGCATACAGGGACGAACACGGCAGAATTTCCGATGCTGAGCGCAGTGGACGGCCAAGGAGTACTACGCTTGAAGAAGATGAGTTAATCGTTGCTGCAGTAGCTGTAGACCCCTTCTTGAACAACCGGGAGGTTCGTGACAAACTTTGGATGAGCTGCTCCTTTGACACTATTAGATCAAGGTGGCGAGAAGCAGGTCTAATGAACTGCGTTGCAGCTCAAAAGCCGCACCTCACAAGAAGCCAAAGAGGAGAGACTCGGTTTTGCCAGAGCCTTCCAGCAGTGGTCTCCAGGGGAGTGGCGGGAAGTGATTTTCTCGGATGAGTCCACATTCTGCACGCGCTGGGATCAGCAGCAACGTGTGTGGCGCCCGCTCAACAGCAGGTATGGCCTGTAATTCTTACAGCTAATGAAGTATGCTTTGCAACACATCGTAGTATTGAGAATATAGTGCAGCTTTGTGTTTTCCTTCTGTTTGATTTGACGTAGATTCAGTATCGAATAAGAAGTAGGTTATTCTCTCCTGCCGAACAGAAGCTTCAGCAGAGTGTTGGATTTGTTATGTTAGCGCTACTTGATATAAGTTTGGGAGCCGACATATGCTAATGTATCTTGGAACATATTTGCTGTGCTATGCACAGTTATCACCCTGACTACACTCACAACGTGCTCAGCTGTGGTCGGTGACAGTCATTGTCTGGGGCGCCATCATTAGGGACGGCCTCGGCCCGCCCGCTCGTGCAGATCGAGGGCTCTTTCACAGCGCCAAGGTACTGCGAGATCCTTACCGGTCACATGATTCCCTACGTCCTGGACGGACCGCTCCCGGATGGCTGCTACGTGTTCCAGCACGACCGCAGCCCCGTGCACAAGGCGCGTGCTGTAAGCTACCTTCTTGAGCGCTGCACCGTGCGTCAGCTCCCGTGGCCACCTAACGGGCCTGACCTTAACCCCATCGAAAACATCTGCGGACTCATGAAGGAAGTTTCCTCGCGGCGCCTTTGTGGTGGCACAGCTGACCAGCTCTGGCATGCCGTCAAAGAGGAATGGGAAGCCCTGCGCCGACGTCCAGACCTAGTGGCGGCACTATACGACTCTATGCAAAGACGACTAAGCCAAGTCATTGCGGCAGACGGCAACTTTTCGTCTCACTAAGGTCACGCTGAAGAATGCCAATGAGATTTTTAATCTGCTTTCATAAATTTCATCACTGGCAATAATTTTTCTGATTCGTCTTTCTAAGAATCTCTTCGGGACTGAACCATTGTAAAAAAATTATCGTCAAAGACTACGTATCGTAGACCCCAAATAAAAGAAATTGCAGATGTTTTGCTCAACAGAATATTAAGCTTATTGCGAAGACAGTGCCAATACGACAGCTTCGAAAGAGAAGCAGTGCCCGCAGGGAAGTTCGCCGTCTCTGTTATCTCACTGGCGTGAAAAAGCGCCCGTCACGGTGGCTGCCGATGCGGCGTCTTGGACCGCGTTGCCTAAAATCCGGCTATGGTAGATGCAGGGGATTAGCAGTAACATCTAACATGAGGGAAATATAAAAGGGCAGCCAAAAACAAAACTCCGACTCGTTTCTTCACACAGCCGCGGTTTTACGGACTGCGGCCGTCCAACTGATCTGCCACAGCCCGATGTGCTCGATGAATAGGCCATGCGCGCTCCCCTTCGTCGGGACCGTCAACAGCAGAGCAGCTGAACGCAACACTAGATATTTATCAAGCGCGACAAGCCCCCGCGCGAGGGCGAGGGCGATGTTTGTCGTCACTCGGGGCACTCTGGCTGCCAGCGAGCGGCGTGAGATAACAGCGCCCCTTTGCGGCCCCGTAGCCGCTCCGCTACCCTGAGCGGTGGTCCATTTTATTTTCCGGCCGATAGTACATAATTGGAACGCGTTTCGAAAAGATATATATATATATATATATATATATATATATATATATATATATATATATATATATATATATATATATATATATATATATATATATATATATATAGCATAAGTAAATAGACGTACTTGGTTGCTAGAGGTTACATAAAAGTGAAAAATTGCTTCATACTGTTTCCAAGTTTATTTGTAGTCGACGTTTCGGCAGGAGCCCTGCCTTTCTCAAGACTGATGGTACATGATTCTTGTTTGTCTTCTTATAGAGTTGGCCAGAGGTGATACAAACAATATGGGCACACACAGGTGAGTCAGCTGGACACGCACAACACACACATACACACAAAGGTGCGGAGAGCAGGCTAGGCCTAATGGGCCATCAACCCAAGGCACTGGCCGCCGCGAGTCGTCTGTATACAATACAAGACACAATACAGGCAACCGCGGAACAACCTTGGAAGGAAAAAAAAGAAAAAAAGAAGACGAAAACAGGTGGGGGAAGGTGTTTGCTGCAGGTGGTGAGAAAATTATTTTTCTTGTTCTCACTAAAAGATGGGAGCGCCCAGCGTGATGAGAAAACCAGGTGGACACTGCTGGTTAGAAGAACCTGACAGCGGCGAGTAAAGTTCGAGCAACTTGCGACGGGAGATGAACCTCAAAGAAAAAAAAAAGAAGTAAGTAAATATGCGGGACAGTAGAATGGTGAAATACTTTGAGGTTTTCGCTAACAGATGTGAGGGCTAAGCAAAAGAAGAAAACAGGTGGGGGAACGTGTTTGCTGCAGGTGGTGAGAAAATTATTTTTCTTGTTCTCACTGGGAGCGCCCAGCGTGATGAAAAAACCAGGTGGACACTGCTGGTTAGAATAACCTGACAGTGGCGAGTAAAGTTCGAGCAACTTGCGACGCGAGATGAACCTCAAAGAAAGAATAATAAAAAAAAAAGAAGTGAGTAAATATGTGGGGCAGTAGAATGGTGAAATACTTTGAGGTTTTCGCTAACAGATGCGAGGGCCAAGCAAAAGAAGAAAACAGGTGGGGGAACGTGTTTGCTGCAGGTGGTGAGAAAATTATTTTTCTTGTTCTCACTGGGAGCGCCCAGCGTGATGAAAAAACCAGGTGGACATTGCTGGTTAGAAGAACCTGACAGCGGCGAGTAAAGTTCGAGCAACTCGCGAGGAGAGATGAACCTCAAAGAAAGAATAAGAAGAAAAAAAATAATAAATAGATGTGGGACTGTAGAATGGTGAAATACTTTGAGCTTTTCGCTAAAAGATGTGAGCGCCAAGCATGAAGAAGGTTTTTACGAAAAGTGGGATGTGGAGGGTATCAAAGAAGCGAGAAAAAAAAAAAAGAAACCGAGGAAAAACTGTAAAGGGATAATGATTGATATATATGTATAGCATTAAGCTTGCAGGGCTCGTAAGGACGACATTGCCTCAATGTTTTCATTTATCCCAGTATTAATTGTCCTAAACTTATAAATAAAGTATGACTCACGCTGCTCCCGCTCCCGTGTATTATTGAATCCCCCCTGAAGAACTGTTAGTTTGACTGAGTCGAATGAGTGCTGTTTCTGGTTGATATGTTTTGAAAAAGGAAGGTTGGGCAGAGAGCGGACATGAGCTCGGTGATTATTAAACCGCATTCGAAGAGGGGTAGCTGTCTGGCCAATATACTGCATGCGGCATACACCGCATTCTAGGAGGTATATAACGTTTGAGGCATCGCAATCAAAGTTACCATCTATTCTCCACTTAAAACTTGACGCTGTGCTTGTTGCGCAGCTTGATGTCTGCATGTGGCTGCACACCTGGCATCTACTCTTTCCGCAAGGCCGGCACCCCAACCGCGGGTGCCGGAAATAAAGAGAAAGAAAACAACATAGGTAACCTTTCAGAGGAGATACGTAGAAAAATAAACCCTGCGGTATATAATTTAAAGAATGCGAATTAGCAAGCAAACAGTTCACTTAACAGAAGAATAGCGACAATAGTCAGGTACAGTGGTGCTTATGTGTTGAACCATTTGAATTATAACTGCACAAGCGACAGGATTCCGAAGCAACGTCGCGTATTGAGACGTTGTTATATCTGATGAGCAAAAGGACTTAAGGCGAGAAACAAAAGGAGCAGTAAGGGAGCAGTCTTGGAAGTAGTGACGGACGTCATTACACATCTTGCCACAGGAACAAAGCGAAGAGGAGGATAGAGGTACTTTTTTAAAATAAAAAGCAAATCTGCCATGCCCTGCAATTAGAGTTGTAATCGCATTACGGGGCGGACAAATGCGTGATATAATGAGGGTATCGGGTATCCAATTAAATAATTCTGTGCCGCCATTATTTTCGCGCCAATATTTGCTCCGCAAAACAAGGGAAGAACGATGTAAGCGTGAACGGACATAACGTCTTGAAAGGGTAGAATGATGTAAATGGCCGTACTGGACTGCGCTACCAGCTGCTTGGTCGGCCAACTCATTGCCATTTATACCGGAGTGGCCCCGGATATGGAATAACATGAATGGAGCGAGAGACGATAAGCGTGACAGGTTCTTTTTAATGGTAAGTATTGTGGGGTTAAACGAATTTACTGAAGAGATGGCAGAGAGCAGAGACAGAGAATCTGTATAGATATGAATAGGCGTAGTGGGAGGGTTGTTAAGCGCATATTCAACTGCAGAAGTAAAGGCTACACGTTCCGCTTCATACGCACTGGAAGGTGGTTGCAAAGAAAGGCAATGAACAAATAATATGCTTTGGGTTGAGTTAAGCACTACAAAAGCTGCGCCCGCTTAGTGAAGTGCGAACGACCCATCATTATAGATATGCAGTGCGCTTTGGGAAGAACAAAACATGGCTTCCTGGTAGGTGAGCTTAATAAAATGAAATTTAAACTTGATTGAGGGATGATCAGCCCAGGGATTGAACAATGGCTGTGTTTCAGAAGGGTTGTATGTAACGTTGCCATAAACTATAGGGTTCTGGGGTGTAAAAAAATTGAACTCGGCACATAACTGGTCTAGATATTAGGCAACGGAACAACATTTGCAAGAACGCAAAGCACAGCTGTTCGCGTGGTTGCGTAGGCGCCAGTAAGATCGAGGAGTGGTATTCGTTGTAGTGATAGGACGCGATCTCTTAGTCGAGAAAGAGGACAGTGATACCACCATGCAGGGGCAGCATATGTAATCGAGGGGAGAATGACTTGATGATAAATTTGACGCAAATGAGAAGGTGAAACGCAAAAGTGTAAATTAAACCAATGAAGGAGCTTAGTGGTAGAGGCCAAAGTTTTAGTTTGCAAGTGATTTACATGGGGAATAAAGGTAAGGTACGAATCAAAAACGACCCCTAATAATTTGATAGTTGGCTCGCACTTAAGGCTGTCAGATCCAAGACGGATGGTGGGTTTACGCTTATGTAATGCTGTACTCTATTATGAAATAAAACATAAGAGCATTTTTGTGCGTTTAACTGAATACAATTTTCGGTGCACCATTGCTAGACTAAAGTCAGAACGCTGGTTGCCCTTGTAGATAACTCGCGACTTGTCTTACCAGGTACAAGAATAATGGTGTCGTCGGCATATGCCTGAATGTGGATTGGGGAAGGGAGAGATATATTTAGGAGGTCATAAAGGACAATGTTCTAAAGTAATGGGGAAAGAGGCGAACCTTGCGGACTACCAAGAGAAGAAGGAGCCGTAATATAATGACAAGAAGATTGATATGTTAAGTGCCGGTCATCTAAGAAGGAAGCTAAAAGGGAATATACATTTTTTGGGCATCGATGCTGCCTTAGAAAACGCAAAATAAAAAGGGTGCCAAGCACTATCAAATGCACCTTTAAAGTACGGAGAAATTAAAACCAGAGGGTGCTTCTATTTTTTGTAGTCTTGTAATAATTCACATAATTTATAAATGGCCTGGGCAGAATTCCGGCCGTGAGTGAAACCATACTGATTCCTGTGAAGCAAGTTATTTTTTGATAAAAACTAGTACAGCCGACCATAAAGCATTCGCTCGAGTACTTTACCAAATGAAGACTTAATAGAAATCGGGCGGTATGAGCTCGGAATTCCGGTGGTCTGTTGGGTTTGGGAATAAAAACAACTCTGCCTATTTTCCATGGTAGACGGAAGTGACCCAAAAACAGAGAAGAATTGAAAATTGAGGAAGGGATGAGCATTAAACAAGGAAACGACAAAACGAGGAGAGATAAGACTGGGGCCAGCAGAAGACGTTAAATCCATTGAAGTTATAACAGCCTGAATTTCTGCAAGAGTGAACGGTGGATCCTGGATTGAGTTATTATAAGGCTGATTAATAATATCCCTAACGTGAGTATGTAAATGTAGATCTAAAGAAGAATCGTCCACAGCGATATGCTTATTCATCAGAAGCTTTATATTGTCTTGAAACGTCTCTGTATAGGTACCGTCAGGGTATCTCAGCATAGGAATTATTGAAGGAGTTCTGAGCTTTGCAAAAGCATACTTGTATGGCTTGCCAAAAAGGAATTTCCTTGTAGCATTTGAGCAAAGTTTCTTTACATAATTGTCATGTGTGCGCCTGATGTTATCTCTATAGTCAGCAAGAGCTTTATAAATAATTGAGCGGTGGTAAATTCTCTGTGTAGGATTGGAAATAGGTTGAAAACGACGTCGAAAAGCCCGAACACGTGAGCGCTTCATGCGCAAATCAACCGACCACCAAACAGATCCCTCAGGAAATGTAGATTTAACAGAACATAAGTGTTTGTTGTAGAGTTTGATAAATATCTGATTAAATTTTAAAAGGACGCTATAAAGGGCAGGCGCTGAATAGATCTGATGATTGCAAAATGCTGAAACCAATTCAGAGACGCTAACTGGGAAATTAGGCGACATGAGCTGGCTCTAGTAAGCCTCTTAAACTGTGATGAACGTTGAGAAATGAAAGAAAAGGAAATAAATCTGTGCTCTGAAAGGAATGCATCTGGCAAAACTTCCCAAAAATAAGCCTCCTTTAGTAAGTTTGGGGAAGCCAATGTGATGTCAATCCAACTTGAACTGTACGGAGTTCCATATGTTGGCAAGGAATTTGGATTATTAATAACAACAAAGTTATTGGATGCCGCAAATGCTTGAACGTGAGTTTCTCTTAGGTCCGTAACACTTTCACCCCAAAGGATGCTTTTTGCGTTAAAGTCACCACAAATGATAAAATTATCTGTAGGTGACGTCTGTACACAAGTTGCCAGTAAAGCAAGAAAGCTTTCGATATCTGCGCGAGGTGGTATATATTGTCACGTCTCGATAGAACGCCAAGAAGGGCCGAAAGATACGACGGTTTGATTAGTAGACTAGAACGAGTCTTGCGCTCAAGCTTCCTCTTTCTTCTTCCAGGCTCGCGCTTGTGTTCCCAGTCGTCATCTTTTGCGTCATCTTCTATACGGAATTTGTCCTCCTCCTTAGGAAGCATCGTCCCGATGAGAACAAAAGGAAGTAGGAGGTTAAGGTCAGCTCGAGTGGTACGGCTTCATACGCACGACGTGGACGACGTCAGCTTGGTACTGGCGTCGCTTTGATGTCGACACCCCGTCTGGCATCCCCTCATAAGTGACGTCGGTTAAGCGTCGCTTAACAACATAGGGTACAAAGTATCGCCGCAATGGTTTTTCGGAGAGTCCACGGCGGCGAATAGGCGTCCAGACCCAAACTTTGTCGCCAGTTTCGTACATTACATGTCGGTGTCTCTGATTGTAGCGTCGTGCATCATCCTTCTGCTGATTTTTGATCCGCACACGCGCTAGTTGGCGAGCATCCTCTGCACGCTGAGCGAATTCCTCGGCGTCCTGATCGATATCATCGATGTCGGCGTTCGGGAGCAACATTGCATACAGCATAGTTGTTACTGGTCGCCCGCGAAGGAGGCTGAATGGTGTCATGCGAGTGGTATGTTGGCATGCCGTATTGTAGGCGAACGTGACGTAGGGAAGTATTTCGTCCCAATTCTTGTTGTTCACGTCGACGTACATGCAAAGCATGTCTGCGAGGGTCTTATTGAGGCGTTCCGTCAACCCATTGGTTTAAGGGTGATAGGCTGTAGTTTTACGGTGACAAAGGTGAAGAACGGTTTCCAAAAGTTGGGTCGTAAATGCAGTTCCTCGGTTAGTTATAAGTGCCGGAGCGCCATGCCTCAGGGCAATGTTCTCAACGAAGAACCTAGCTGCTTCGGCGGCGGTACCCCTTGGCAGAGCCTTGGTCCCCGCGTAGCGGGTCAGATAATCGGTGGAGGAGAGCCGATGGGACGACGAGTAGATGACTGTTTCCCCCAGGACAGAAGTTCTTCTTGTAAAGTACGTTGTTGCGAATAAAGAATGAAGGGATTACTCGGGCGAAAATCTTAGGAACAACCGTAGTTCGCTTCTCTAAGGAATCAATAAGAGGGAGGAATTCCTGGTCCTCTCGCTGCTGTTGGGAAAGCGTTGCGTCATCTATGACACCTGAAAACGCAGTGTCTTCTTCGGTCATAGCGGAAGGTTCGACCGGCGCTTGCGAAAGGCAATCTGCATCCGTGTGCTTCTTTCCAGATTTGTAAATAACTGCCATATCGAATTATTGTAATCGAAGGCTCCAATGCGTGAGTCTGCCTAAAGGGTCCTTTAAGTTTGTCAGCCAACAAAGAGAGTGATGGTCGCTGACGACTTGAAAGGGGCGAGCGTGCAAATAAGGGCGGAACTTCATAACCGCCAATACCACTGCAAGGCATTCTTTTTCGGTTGCCGAGTAGTTCGCTTTTGCTTTAGATAGGGCCCTCCTGGCGTAAGCAATTACCTTTTCCACACCATTCTGGCGCTGCACCAACACAGCACCTAAGCCCACGTGGCTGGCATACGTATGCAGCAGTCTATGGGGCGTCGTCATCAAAGTGCGCCAGGACAGGTGGTGTCTGTAGATGCCTCCGTAGCTCATTGAAAGCTTGTTGCTGTTCTTCACCCCAGCGAAAGGCAGTGTTGTCACGCGTAAGTGAAGTTAATGGCCAGGCAATTCGTGAGAAGCCAGCAATAAACCGACGGTAATAGGCGCAAAGACCCAGGAAGCGCCGCAATTTCTTTTTGTCCGTGGGTGTTGGGAGCTTGGCGACTGCGGAGAGCTTTTCAGGATCAGGCCGAACGCCTTCTTGGCTAATGATGTGGCCTAAGAACTGCAGCTCTTCGTAACCGAAGTGGCACTTCTCGGGTTTTAGTGTTAGGCCCGCAGATCGTTTGGCCTGAAACACAGCTAGCAAACGGAGTAGATGCTCTTCAAATGTAGCCGAAAACACGATCACGTCGTCAAGATACACCAAGCATGTTTGCCACTTAAGTCCCGAAAGCACAATGTCCCTCAGCCTCTGAAATGTTGCTGGCGCCGAGCATAAACCGAACGGAAGGACTTTAAACTAATACAATTCGTCGGGAGTGACGAATGCTGTCTTCTCCCGATCCCTCTCATCCACTTCGATTTGCCATTATCCACTTTTCAAGTCCATCGACAAGAATTAACGTGCATTTTGTAGGCGATCCAGGGAGTCGTCGATGCGAGGGATAGGGTACAGATCTTTTTTGGTCACTTGATTGAGCTTGCGATAGTATATGCAAAATCGTAAGCTGCCGTCCTTCTTTTTAACAAGTACCGCAGGTTAAGCCCAGGGACTCTGTGACGGCTGGATAACGTCGTCTCTAAGCATTTCGGCCACCTGGCGCTGAATGGTTTCACGTTCTTTTGGAGCCACATGGTAAGGATTTTGTCGAATCGGGCGAATCGAGTCATCCGTGATAATCCGATGTTTTGTCAAAGGCGTTTGGCCGATCCGCGATTCTGATGTAAAACAGTCTCGATATTGATCTATGAGATCCAAAAGGCGGTCCCGCTCTGAAGAAGACAAGTTTGGGCTCACATCAATGATGGTTACGGGTTTCTTGCACACTGGTCCTTTCTGTTGCAGTAAACAGCAGTGCTGCACAATTGGGAGGCCACAGTTGTGCCTTTTTAAATTTGCTGACGCTCGTCGCTGAAGTTTGTCAGCAGCAGTTCGGTATGCCCATTGGTCAAGTTGACCAGCCCTCGATCTATAGAAACACCTCGGCTGAGTAGCAGGGTAACTGCCCATTTAGCGACGCCATCGCCTGTATGCGCCACGTCGCATTTCAACTCAACAAGAGAGCATGATCGCGGAGGTAATGTCACCGTCTCATTGGCGCCGCGTAAGGGCAATAGTGGTACTTGCGCCTAATCAAGGTCTTCATGGTTATTGGTGAAGGCAACGACGCTGACGACGCTCTCACGAATGCAGATAACAGCCCCATGAAGACGCAGAAAGTCCATGCCCAAGATTAGGACTTTGCAGCAGTCAGGTAGAATAACAAAGCTGCCAACAAACACCGCGTTTCCTATTCCAATCGGGGAAGTGCATATCCCTGCCAGTGCCAGTAGCTGACCCCCAGCACTTCTTATTACTGGCCCAGTCCATTCAGTTTTTACTTTGCGCAGCGTGTCGGCCAGTTTCTGGCTAATACATTAAAAATCCGCCCCGGTATCCACCAGAGCATGTACTTCCAGCCCATCAATGGAAACGGCGAGTTCAGCGCTAACAACGTTATCTGGGTTGATCGTCTCTTTCGGCATTTGCGGCGGAGGCGCGGCAAGGTCGGCGCTTTCAGCTTCGTCGTCATGGCTGATTATCTGGTACGGCAATTACGGCGGTAATGTAGGCGACATTTTCGGCGGTAGTGCGGCAATGCCAATGCTAGCGGCGGCGTCAGAAGCACGGGTTGTTGGCAATTGCGGCGGTGGTGAGGGTTTCGACACTTTTCGACTGGTTGCAACCTCCCCTCACGAGGTTGCAGCTGTTAGCTTCCCCGATGAGGGCTAGGGGACCGCCGTCCGCTAACGTCAGCAGTGCTGTGACGCATCGGCGAATAATAGCGCTGTGGCGATGGGGAGAAGCGCGGGCGGAAGCCCGGGATTCGGTTTCCTCCTGACGGGAGGGTCGTCGTCGATTTGGGCAGAGTCAGTGTCGAAGCGGCGGCGAGCAGAAGCAGGCGGAAAGGCCTGCCCCTCTTCGCGGTGGCGGCAGTACCGATACACATGGCCAGGTTTTCCACAGTAGAAACAAAGTGGTCGGCTGTCATAACTGCGCCACTTGTCAGTTCGACGCAGTTGAGAGCGCCTGGGAGGCGCCCACTGAGGCCCCTGGAAGACCCGCATCTCCTGACGGTTCGGCGAGCTCGGTGGGGCGTGGTCTGGAGGTGGGCGACGAAGGACCGCGGCATAGCTCTCGGGCTGCGGCTCGAGGTAAGGTGCAGGAATGGTGGCACTGCAGCTGATCGGTTTTGGAGCGTGGTATGGTTCGGAAAGGGCTGCCGCGTTGTCGACTCGTGAACCTTCGTAGCCGTAATTCGCTGCAGCTCCTCAAGGACAATCTCTGTAATGATGTCTCGAAGAGTGGTCGTATCTGTTGCAGTCAGCGCTGCCGAAGTCGTCGGGGCACAGTCGGTTGGTTGTACTGGCGGCACCGGTCTTGGAGGGCTTGCTCGATAGCCGTAGTGTCCTCAACGAACTCACTCACGGTTTTAGGTGGGTTGCGGACTAAGCCGGCAAACACCTGTTCTTTGACGCCATGCATGAGATGCCGTAGCTTCCTTGGCTCACTCATATCAGGATCGGCACGGCGAAAAAGGCGAGCCATGTCTTCCGCAAACATAGCCACGCTCTCATTTGGCTTCTGGACGCGCACTTCAAGCAGGCGCAGCGCATAGTCTCGTCGATCCGTTCGCGCAAACTTATCTACCAGCTGGCGGCTGAAGTCATTCCATGTGGATAAGCTGATCTGGTGGTTTTCAAACCACGTTCTAGCATTATCCTGAAGGGCAAAATAAACAATGGAAAGCTTCTGGTCTGCGCTCCATTGATTGATTTTGGCCACTCGCTCAAACTAGTTAAGCCAGTCCTCCACCTCTTCAAACACTTCCCCGCGAAGGCACTCTGGTACATTGGTGTTCTGAAGAGTCACCGGCGTAAGGTTGGAATGTGCCATGGCTTGGGAGACCTGACGAGCTTGGACGTTTGAAGAGTCGTTCGACAGATGGCTGTACTCCGGGGCTAGGCCTAGAAGGCGGCGGCTAGCGCGATGGACAGGCGTGTCGATGTCTGGGATCCGCTGCGGACTGCCGGAAGGAGTCTTATGCATACCCAGCACCTCCACCAGTGTCACGTCTCGATAGAACGCTAAGGAGGGCCGAACGATAACACGGTTTGATTAGTAGACTAGAGGAGTCTTGCGCTCAAGCTTCCTCTTTCTTCCGGGCTCGCGCTTGTGTTCCCAGTCGTCATCTTTTGCGTCGTCCTCTATGCGGCAATATACTGCTATAAAGGAAAAGTCGATGTTGAACACAAAATGGCAACAAGCTCAGGTGAAATGAAAGTAGGAAAGAAAGTAGGAAATTAGGATTGTGAAGCAATACAACGCAGCGGGGATTTTCAGTGCAATAAATTTTATGAAATGAAGGCGAATTCCTGCAAATTCTTTTTTTAGGGGTAATCTATGGATCGCAGACAGCAGTTACTGTGATGTCATTATCTTGAATGCATTTAACCATGGGGGCAGTCGTGCAGCGTGTGTAATCCAAATTTACTGATAAGAACTTAACATTAAGGTTGGGACGAGGTGTTGCCGTGGTCCTAAAAGCCATAGTTGGTTCTTGCCCGTATTCGAGCCACTCGATACTGCAAGATTGTGCAGGAGACGTCACCAGCAGGATGGGCACAAGGGCGGCCTGCCGTTGCGCATGGGGCGCATTTTATGTTTGAGTCCTTAATCGGTCTGGGACACTACGCAAGGGGGTGCGAACCGGCGCATCGAGTACAACACGCTTTATCCGGGGAAGTTTTTTGTGTACAAGCTTGAAGCGCATGACCGTACTGTGCACAAAAGGTGCATAAAGGCACATGTAGATCCTCCTGGGCTTCAACAGAAGTCCAACCGATCGTGACCCTACGTGCGGAGCGAAATCGAAAGAAGGCGGGAGGGTCAACCTCAATAATGTGCACCCGTTGTCCAGATCGCTGAGTAAAAGAGTCTGACCTTGCATGTTTCGGGATCGAGGCATAATCCGGGGTTCCTGCGGCCACCAAATCATCCGAGAGGACGTCCGGGTCAACATCTGATAGCCGAACGTGCGGGCTCCTCCTAGAGGGAATCCGGACTTAATTGAGGCGTTGGTGGCCTCAATGCGGGTGCTGGCTGCCCTCAAACGCTCAAGTTCTCCTGGGTCCTTGGAAGTTACTACCAAGGCACGACGCGTGGGCCGGAGGTTGAGAGTGCCAATCCCCTCGGATTCTTGGTCTATTGATGCCTTGAGCAGAGTTTCAACGTCCTGTCCCACATGATTTGTAGCGGCCGCATACGTTAAGACCATCTGGTGAGGTGCCACGGAATGTGGAGCGGCCCGCAAAGTTGCTGCGAAGGTCCGAGAAACATTACGTCCAGTCCTGAGTGGATTAACTTCGCAAGGAGATGTCCTACAAGAAAGCTCCGCGTTGTGGGCCTTAAGAGCTTCTATTTCTCGGTCGCGAGAATAGATTTGGTCATTTAAAGAACGGATTCGCTCCCTATCCCGTACAGCGCAACTAAAAAAGTGCATTGCCTGTGCATTCAGAGACGAAGCCAGGGAGACGAGAACACCGCGAACACCAGGGCCAATCTTACTTTTGCTGGAGTTGATTGTAGATATCAGCTGCTCGTGTGCCCTAAAAATGGCAGCGTCGGACCCAAGCGGAAGTTCATCAAGATCTGTGGACGGCTTAATGGCCGCAGGATGCGGGGAGAGGCCCGGTAAGGTAGTCAGATGAGTCAACTTTGTCTACAAAGGCAAATGGGAATCAGCGTTGACTTCCGTGGCAGAATCCTCCAAGAAAAGAGTAACGTCCGGAAGGTCAGCCTTACAGTCGGAAGAGTCCGCTGTGGCTGGAGGGTGCGAGGTAGTATCAGCAAAGAGGTGAGCGTTGCCAGCAACAGCAACCGTGTCAGCCATGGTTGTTCGAGCAACTGTCAGGCCTACCCAGGCGGCCAGCTGAGCCCTGAATGTTGCAAAGTATCGCTGCAGCGTAGAAGGATGTCAGTAGAAGTCCCGCGGAGGGTCCCTGAAAGACGACAGGGGCCCTCCGAACAAACGAACTTGCAAACGGGACCCTAGGGAGCCGATAAAACCGAATATTACGGAGCACCAAAAGCTGCTTCCTTCTTCTTTCGTCTTCTTCTTCCTTCTATCCGTAAGGTGGGAGGTGAGATGAGGAGACGGCGAAGTGTTGTGAAAGCGGTGTCAGAGGCGTTTGACCAACCGATCAAGTCGATGTCGCCGCGCAGGAGGTTCGGCAGAGGCGCGATAATAGTGGCAAAATACCGGACAAAACGTCGGAAATAATAGCATAGGCCGATAAAGCTGCGAAGCTCCTTCATAGTGGACGGCTTCGGAAACTCAGCAACGGCGCGAAGCGTGGCAGGATCAGGAAGTACACCACCCTTGGAAACTACGTGGACTAAAATCGTGAGTTCACGAGCGCCAAAGCGACAATTTTTCAGGTTAAGTTGGAGCCCAGCTTGGGTCAAACAGTTCAACACGCACTCCAAATGGAGAAGGGGGCTCTCGAAATCAGAAGAGAATACTACAATGTCATCTAAATAGCAGAGGCAAGTTTTCCACTTTCATGCTTTCAAAAGTGGCCGGCGCGTTACAAAGTCCGAAGGGCATGACGTTGAATTCTTATAGGCCATCAGGTGTTACAAAAGCAGTCTTGGCGCGTGCGGCATCCGCTAGTGGTACTTACCAATATCCTGATTGCAGGTCTAACGGCGAAAAGAATTCAGCTCCTTGTAAGCAGTCTATTGCGTCATCAATTCGAGATAGCGGATAGACGTCTTTGCGTGTGATGTTGTTAAGGCGCCGAGAATCAACGCAAAACCGTATAGTGCAATCCTTTTTTTTACAAGGACGACAAGCGATGCGCACGCGCTACTGTACGGTTGAATAACACCCGCTGAAGCATGTCGTCGAATTGGTCTTCAATAATCTGTCGTTCAGCTGCCGAGACACAGCATGGACGCGGACGCAGCGGCTTGTGGGTACCGGTATCAATTTCGTGGGTGACGGTAGCCGTACGACCGAGGTGGCGTTTTGAAATATCGAACGAAGAGCGATACTTCTCCAGTAAGTGAAGAAGTTGGGAGCGCTGTTGTGGGGCGAGGCTGGCGTCGACAGAACCAAAAAACGACTGGCTGCATCGGAAGTAGGCTAATTAGAAGAAGTAGGAAGAAGCGCCAATTAGTTTTCCTGAGGCTCGCTGGTGTAGCGACGCATCGGTGAAATCGAGCGCCTCGGTGATGGAGAGCGGCGGCGAGAAGGTGGTCGATCGGCAGCGGAATCAAGGTCGGCAGAAGAAGGAGGTGGCGTATATTCAACAGGCCCGTATACGTAGAGTCGTGAATAATCTGTAGGCGGCACGACGCGGCGACGACAGTAACGCTTAATGTGTCCAACAGCACCACACGCGTGATAATTGGTAGATTGTCCCGAGTACGCCAGGGGTTCGAACAAACAGAGGTCGGCCGAGGAGGATTGAAAAGGGCTGGCGGCGGTAGACGGCGGGCGAGAGGGGGAGGGCGGAGAGAGATATGCGATTCGGTGCTGGGGCGTCTGAGGACGCTGGCGTTCATGGCGGCTGTGGCTACTGGAACCTGCTGAGGAATGATTGGTAGCACCTGAGCCACTTGATCCCGAATCATGTCTTGGAGGCTTGAGGCTAGGTTAGAAGGAGGGCCCTGAAAGCTTTGAAGAAGGGACAATTGTCGGGCGACCTCCTCGCGCATGAAGTTCGGATCTGGTCGAGCAGCGAGATGCTTGTCGCCGACACAGCCAAGCTTCATAGTAAATCAGGCTGTATGAATGGTGGTGGGGCTGGCATGCGCTGTTTGCGGAGCTCATCGTATGTCTTACAAAGCGTGAAGACTTCGGCAATGGTTTCGGGGTTGCGAGCAACAAGCATCTGAAAAGCGTCTGCTTCGATGCCGTTTAAAATATGTCCAATACGGGTAACTTCGGCATGGACGGGGATATACGTGTTGAAAGACTCACAACATATTCTATATAGCTGTTGAAGGATTCACCTTGTTACTGGCATCTAGATTTCAGGCGCTGTTCGGCGCGAAGCTTTCGGACAACAGGACGGCCGAAGATATTGGACAAGGCCCGCTTAAAGGCTGACCAGGTGGTAAACTCTGCTTCATGGTTGTGGTACCAGAGACTGGCAACGTCCGTCAGGTAGAATACGACGTTGTTGAGCTTGAGGGCTTCATCCCAACGGTTGTGGCCGCTTACCCGCCAGTAAGAGGCAAGCCAATCCTCCACATCGTGATCATCAGTCCCGCTGAATATGGCCGGGTGCCGATGTCGGAGCGCTCCAGGGCAGTTGGCGAAGAAGCAGAGGGCTGGCTCACATCTGTTGTCGTCATAGGTGAAGGGTCGAATCAGCACACTCCACCATGTTGTAACCAGGTTTCTTAACCTGGGGATCTGAGAGAGAGATCTCGCTGAAGCGTCCGTCCGAGGCTTCTTCAACAACATGATCTCGCGCCGTGCGCTCGCGATGGGCATGCGTCCGAAACTCATCGTCCTCTTTACACCGTACACATTACACACGGTCATAGCGGCGCTTTTGAGAGCGCTGAGACGCGCCAAGCCGGTCTCGAGCAATGTGGCGGTCGGCATCAGTGCAGGCGATGGCATCCGAAGAGTAACTACAGGAAGTCATCAAATGGCAGCAAGGTGTCGAAGGGGAGTAAAGAGTCACGGCCGAAAAGTAAACATAAGGGACAGTATCCGGCGGTATCATGGCGTGAGGAGTTATAGGTGAACGTGACGAAAGGTAAGAAGAGGTCCAGGTCACAATGGTGATCGGACACATACATAGACATCATGTCGGTTAGCGTGCGATTAAGGCGCTCAGTAAGACCGTTCGTTTGCAGATGGTAGGCTGTGGCGAATGGGTGACGAGTAGCGCATGAGCGGAGAAGGACATGAACCACTTTAGAAAGGAAACAGCGGCCACGATCTGTGAGAAGTTGACGTGGAGTGCCATGAATCAAGATCACGTCACGCAGAAGAAAGCCAGCAACGTCGGAGGCACAGCTGGTGGGGATAGCCCTGGTTACGGCATATCGGGTGGTATAATCAGTCGCCACAGCAATCCATTTGTTTCCAGAAGTCGACGTCAAAAAAGGCCCAAAATCGAGGCCCACACGAGAAAACGGCTCAGTCGGCACTGACATTGGTTGCAGGGGCCCACTAGGCTGAAGCGAGGGTGTCTTACGGCGCTGGCACAGCTCACAAGTGATGACGTACGAACGGACAGAGCGGTAGACACAAGGCCAGAAAAATCGGCGTCACAAAAGGTCGTACGTACGTGATACTCCCAAGTGTCCTGCTGTAGCGGCGTCGTGAAGTTGGGCGAGGAGAGTAGAGCGCAGATGAGCCGGAAAAACCAGTAAAGGATCCACGCCATCTGGGAGCATATTGCGTCGGTATAATGTCTCGTTATGGAGCACAAACGTGCTGGAGGAAGGATCGGGGTTGTTGCGCATATTTGATTGCAGGTCAGGATCACGACGTTGTTTGGAGCCGATATTAATAGTCCGAGATGAACAAAATGTAGTCGTCAGCAGTATGGTCGGACAAGTCGGGCAGGATGTACGGGATGGCGGGACAAGCAGTCAGCATCTTGGTGTAAGTGACCGGACATGTATACCACAGTAAAGTAGTACTCTTGTATTCGCAAGGCCCAGCGACCTAAGCGACCAGTGGGGTCATTGAGTGAGGACAGCCAACACAAAGCATGATGGTCTGTCACTACATGGATGGACCGCGCAAACAAATAAGGGCTGAATTAGGTCAGCGCCCAAGCAAGTGCAAAGCATTCCCGCTCTGCAATTGCATAATTGTGCCCAGAGGACGAAAGGAGGCGACTGGCATAAGCAATGACGCGGGAGGAACCATGCTGGGACTGGGCAATGATAGCATCAATACCATGGCCGCTAGCGTCGGTGCGCAGTTCTCTTTGTGCAGAAGGATCGAAGTGCACCAGAACAGGTGGGGTGGTGAGTGCGGAAATAAGCGTCGTAAAGACAGGCTTGGTCACAACCCCTTGTGAAAGCTACGTTTTTTTGCAGAAGAGAGGTAAGCGAACGAGCGATGTCTGCGAAGTTCCGAATGAAGCGGCGGAAGTAGGAGCAAAGGCTAAGGAAGCTTCGCACATCACTTGAGCTACGCGGGGTAGGAAACTCGCGCACAGCTCGAACTTTGTCAGGGTCGGGTTGCATACCATTTGCATCAACCAAATGACCCAAGACTGATTTGGCGCTGGCCAGAGCTGAATTTTTAGCGTTCAGTTGAAGACCGGTGCGGCGAAAAACGGCCAGGACCTAAAAGGTCGATCAAGATGGTTTGCGAACGTGGAAGAGAAAACGACGACGTCATCTGAGTAGAAAAAAATGTTATCCATTAGAAGGTACGGAGGAGAGAGTTTATCATGCGCTCGAACGTCGCAGGAGCGTTACAGAGTCTATATGGCATCACCATGAATTGATAGAGTCAATCGGGGTGACAAATGCGGTTTTCTCGGGATCCCGTTCGTCGACAGCAATTTGGCAGTAGCCTGAACACATGTCGATAGAAGAAAAATAGCTGGCACCATGCAAGCAGTCAAGCGCGTCGTCAGTTCGCAGAAGAAGGTAAACGTTTTTTTATTTCATTAAGGTGGCGACAGTTGACGCAAAATCTCCAACTTTGGTTTTTCTTTTTGACCAATACGGCAGGGGGTGCCCAGGGACTGCAGGAAGGCTCAATAATGTTTTTGCGCCCGCATCTTGACAACTTCTTTCTGTATAACATGCCACTCAGTAAGGGCAACAAGGCCTTCTGTTAAAAGGGCTGGCGTCACCAGTATTGATTCGATGGGTCACAATGGATGTTTGACCCAATGGTTGGTCCCCGAAATGAAATATATCACTGTACAGCACTGACGCACAAAAGGTCGGAGAGAGCTCAGGCTTGCTCATCTGGCAGAACCACGGATATCATGCCTGAAAGGAGGTTAGAATGGGAAGAAGTCGACATATGCTGCTCCGACAGATGCTGAGGCGTTAGAGCAGCAACTTCGCAGTCCGCCAAATGAAACAGATCAGCGAGTGCGATCCTTGGGGTAAAACTTGGGTCGAGCGGCTGACGTTATGGACAGAAAGATAGGTGCGGTTAGGAGTGACAGTCACGACGGTATCAGGGAGTATGACGTTGCGACGTATAACATCAAAAATTAGGCAAGTGACGTATGTGCTATCAGGAACTGCGCGGAATGGGGCCAGCGGAAGATAAATAGCAGCTTGGGGCGGTAGACGAACAAATTCGGCAGATGGAGGCGGGGCTTAACACCGGTTTTTCGGAGCAGTAAGGCAGGTGTGAGCGAAGAACGCCAGTCGAGCAATCAATCAAGGCAAAATGGGCCTTTTAAAAGCCGATGCCGATTGAGGATCAAGTCGTGAGGGCGGTGGTCGATAACAGTGAAGAGGACAGGGGTAGTAGACCGGAAATACTCACGCGCGCAGTGTACAGTCCCACGACGGCAGCAACACTTCCATCGGCGACACGAACTGCGGATGAAGCGGCGGGTGTGACAACCTTTTTTAGATGGCGGCGAAAGGATAAGCTGAGGACTGAAATTTGGGCACCAGTGTCAATGAGGGCAGTAACAGGAGCTCCATCCACACATATGTCTAGAAGGTTGCGGCGATGAGCGAGGGTCAGCAGAGAACTTTAGGGCCATGTCTTCAATGCAGCATCTCCTGCGGGAGCAGCATTGGTTAGTTTTCCAGAAGAGAGCCAGAGAAGTGGGAAGATGATGCACGACGAAGTTGGGTGAGCGAGACCGCCGGGTCTGAGGAGACGGTGAGCGGCTGGACATGCGCGGGGCTTACGAGTTAAAGTCACGAGAGCGCGTATCACGGAAATGGGTTGGGTGCGGACTATATTCGGCGCTGCGATCAGGAAATTAGCGAGGTCGAGGTGGTGGAATCCAACAGCTGCGGCAATGACGACAAATGTGGCCGACACGTGAACAGTTGAAGCAGAAGGGTCGGTCATCCGAGGTTCGTCATTCGTGTGGGTTGCGGTAGGGGCAGCGGCATCGCGTCGGGAGGGGCGCAGTCGGAGCCGCAGCAGCTACCACCGGAAAGGTGGACTGGACAGATGGCTGTGCGTTAGGTTGGAGCGAGAGCTGTGCGGAAGGCTGACCAGAGTTGGTCCACGTTCGCGTCGAGGCCCACATTTGCGAACTCCTGACGAACGACAGATTGTATTAAGGCTATAGTAGCATCTGCTGGCTTAAGAGCGAACGCAACGGGCGCCATAGCTTCTATCTCTCGGCGAAAAATCCTGGTCAAGTTGAGGGGATCAGATGGCTGCTGCAGCGTTGGACTATCTTCGCGCGATGACGTAGCAGCTGTGTTTGGAGAGCGGTCGAAGCGGGGAGTAAGCGACGGTGCTTTGTTTGCTCAAACTGCCGGCAAACTTGGATGACTGAGTCGACCGTCGGACAGTTTTTGCAAAGCAGCAGATTATAAACATCGATTGCAATTCCCTTTAATATGTGGCCCGCCTTGTCTGACTCGCACATGGCGCTCCCACGTTTCGGCATAACGCTAAAGTGTCTTTAACATAAGACAAACATGATTCTGTCGAAGACTGGCACGGGATGCGAGGTCTTTTTGTGCGCCGAGCTTGCGTCCGCTCGGCTTGCCAAATAGATCTCGAAGCTTCTCCTTGCACATCCCAGGATGTGACATCGTCGTCATGCGTCTCAAGCCAGACGCGCGCCGTACCCGCCACATAGGAGATGACGTTGGCGAGCATGAGGGTCGCGTCCCAATGATTGTGCTTGCTGACGCTCTCGTACATACCGATCCAGTCTTCTAGGTCGACATGGTCGGTGCCGCAATAGGTGCCCAGGTCACGAGGCTGCGTCATGACGACGGTGGGAGCTGGCGATGCCGCTGAAGATGATGCCGCGTCAGATTGCATAGTGATGGTATCAATCTGGCCGCCACTACAGAGATCCAGGTTTGGCTACATAAGAACTTCCAGCAATCCTCCCCCAAATGTTAAGGAAAACGTACAAAGCGGTAAACGCTAGTTAACTGTCAGACGCACATACCACCAGAACGAACCCAGCTTAGCCTGAGCGTCGTCTTCAGAGGACCACCCCAGCACCTCATAGAGGCCAACTCCGGGGATGCACCGGGGATGCCCACCGTCTCCCAGCTCCAAAAGGCCATTTCGCGCTTAACATTTTTGGTTGGTATGGCACCAATGCGCGTTAATAACTTTGCAGTCTGGAGGCAGAAATCAATTTGCCCCTTTTGGAGGTACGAGCTGACTTCCCATACTTCTCATACTGGGCAATCACCTGTCTTAATTAAACATCCTACTTAGTGAATGTCCTTGCAACTTACACATGGTAGTGTTCCTGCCTTTTTCGGAAGTATGTGCTTCTGACGTAATGCTTTCCTTAATTGTCAGTTGTGGGGCACGATCGCCGTCAAAGGGTTGAAAAGAAAAATTAAGCTTCACTCGCTCTACGTGGCTGGGTGCAAAGCAGATTTGACTTCAAAGGAAACCATGAGGACAGATGAGGTCGTTGCGATTTCGTGCTTAACACATGGGGGAGGGGGGGGTGCCTTTGCACCGGGTGCGGGTGACCCTAAAGACGCCAGTGCTAAAAGAAACAAATACATTTCTGTAAAATGTACCTTGTGCCTATGCAAACAACCAGCGTCTCCCAGCGTTTTCCAGTGCGAAGCCAGTAAGATTTTCGCACTGCGTTTGCACTGGTTCTGCTGGGGACGCTGGAGGTCTGCAATATTTTTTGGAGCAGTGACGGGAAGACAGTAGCTGCACTGGTATGATGGGAGAAAAACGCTGGGATTAGCTTTTTCACGCTGGGTGTGTCGCTGGCATCCGCGATGCACTGCAAGAAGCGCTATATGTGCGCTGGGGCCGCACTGGTCCCAGTATTGCTTAGGAAATAGTCGGAAGTCCGGAAACTGGGAGGCGATAAAAAATGCGCATATGAAAAATATGGTTCAAATAAGCGCTTTTTGCTGCGAAATCGTTGCGCACTTATAAGTAAACTAAGGCAGTATCTTTTTTTCTAGAGTTTCCATGCTTCTGTAGGTCCTTTCAAGCGTTTTGAGAGACAACGATCGCAGCTCCTCTGATATCTCATGACACACTGACGATTAACATACAACTAAAACTTGAATTGAATAATGTGGGATAACATAAATAACAAACATCACAGCTGATCCCAAGGGCAACTCTAACACAATGATTACTGCCAAAATGTTCAATGGTGTCAATCGCAGGCGAGCGTAGCTTGCACCATGGCCTAGTATAAACAGCAGTAAGAAAAAATAAAAAGAGGGAGAGAGTAGTTTACCGAGCGGTGGGCTAATGAAAGAAAAAAAAAACATACAGCACTGGTAATGCATAATATTTTGCGTGTTTCTCAAGCTTTTGCGCTCCTTGATCTGAGTATAAAGCAGCCGAGCCCTCAGTCACCGCTTTTATAATTAAGATAAATGTATTAAGGCAAAAACCTGCGGCACAATTACAGACACATTTCCGAAAGCAGTCATGAGTGACATAAATATGACAGCTCTCAAGGAACAACTTTAACATTGTCAATAGGAAACAGCTACAGAAATATGAGGACAGTACAGCTGCAATTCAAGAAAAGAATTCAGTTTGCACCTATGTACCTTGTTCAACCACTATGCAAGCATCTCTCTCTCGTATCTTCATGACCCGAGAGTGCTTCGACCTGAACACCTAATGCTAAGACAAGCGTGCAACGCCAAGGAGAGATCATAACGGGTGAATGCTACATTGCTGCCTGCGAAACTCATAAATGGTAACATAAAAACTGATATTACTATAGCTTTTAACTTGGAAGGTCAAAAGACCTCACTGCCAATGTGAATACAAGATAACTCGACAGAGCTAATGGAACTTTATGCTGCACTTGCATGTTTTCACCGTTCTGCTGCCTTAAGACATGCCCTCACAACGAATCATATAGAGACATAAATCAAAACGACAGAAAAAGAACTATACCATTTTTCAGGAAAAGCGAATTGCAGCGTTTAAATTACCATTTCCGTCGTGTATTGACACATCAAATGTGTTGTGAAGGAAGTTAGAATGAGATCAAAAGGAGGAATACAGTACTCGAGGGCTCAAAATAATTTCAAATATGTGGCTTCATTTACTTCCAGTAACATCACATGCAAGTGGGCATTTCGCATCAAAAATGAAAAGCATGAGTTTGGTAGATACAGATTCAATGAGCAAAAATGCTGTCCATTGACTTCATGACATACAGGCCACACATTTTTGCTTCTCCTCATGCTCTCCCTTCACACGCTTGCAGTAATGAATGGAATGTATTAGAAGTTTTGATGCGGCCTAGATGCCATGCTATGCAGATGCCAGCAGTAATAAACAGCTAGCTCAGGCAGGTAAACCAACGGCACTTCTCTGCTGCTTAGCAGTTACACAAGAGCTTCGTTTCTGCACTGTACTTAGTTACCTGAACAACTGCATGGGCAAAATAGTAGATGTCAAACGTAGAGCAAAAAGCAAAGGAAAACATTAAATTAGGCCTGAACAGGAAATTATTTATACAAAAAATTATTCACATACTTATGTAAAACATCTTTGCACACAATGCCCATTGGACATATCGTTCAGTTCTTTAAGCCGACTATTTTCAGATTCTAAAGCCTGATTTTTCTTTCAAGCGCAACCAATTTCCCTGGAAGTGTGACATCATTTTCTTCTAGATCTTTCTTTGTTTGCCCTTTCCATCCTTTCCTGCTTTGTCGCTCTTCTTGCAGCTACATTTGGCTAGTGATTCTGTTTATTTTATTTATTTACTTATTTTCCCAATGCTATGAGCCTTTCTCAGCCTCTGACAGTAGTGGAAAAAAAGTATAAACAGGCATGGTGCTCAAAGACAATAGGGAAAGCATGCACAGCATACAGTAGTCATTGTATCAAGAGCGTGGATATGTAAAAGCTATGCAACTGTTGATACTAGGGAACAAAAAGATGACAGTGGGAACATCCACTCTAAAAAAGTTACATTTCTTGAAAAAAAAATATTCAACACTGGTAGAAAAAGGATCAAGTCAGACATTATTTATAAATTTAATTAGAATTAACTGAAACTGTGCTGCAAAACTCATGTCAGAGGGCGCCTGAATGGTTTGTAGATTTGGGTATATGTTTCCAACGCCGAAATATTCTCAAGGCAACACAAAATAAAAAGTGCAAGTGGCTTGCTTTGGACTGAGCGGGGGTATTTTTTTTTTGTAACTAAGACTTGTAACTCACGTGCATTGAATATTACATACACGTCCAACTAATTCTTATTTCTTAATTCAGCCATGGACGTACCGGGAACCCTTGAGACTGGCAGGAGAGGCTCGATCTTGTGCAAAAATGTGTTGGGAATGCTATCGCAGTTCATAGAACAGTTTTCGCGGAACATGGACTGATTCAAGACTAAACTTCCCTCTAAAAACGTACAGTTGGCACGCCAGCGCGCCATCACCTGCAGAGGACGGGGGAACGAGGCAACAGGTTGGCGCCGGTATGCGTTCCGCTACAGGGATTCGACAATTTCCAAAACCTCGCTGCTCGCTCGTCGGACCACCGAGACGCTTTGCACTGCAGCCCCGTTCGGCAGTGCAGCCCGAGCTCGCGTTTCTGTAGGGCGTAGAGTGATCTTTCCTCTCTTGCGTGCACTCCCTGCTTCCGCACTCCTCTTGAGTTTCTTTGACTTTGTAAAACTGAAGTAGGCTATGAACCTCCTGCAAAACCCAGCAAAACTGTGTCTATCCGGACCACAGCTATCGCGTAACCTTTCTTTGTGTGTGAAGTGAGGGGGGGGGGGGGGGTCTTTGACCCCGCAAATAGCTTGGCAGACCCCTTGGGTGGGCGGTTCTTATATTGCGCACTTTGATTCTTTTTGCACAGCCATCGAGCGACATTTCTTTGCATGCGAAAAAGGGCGGTGGGGAGGCGGGGAGTGCTTATATTGTGCACTCTGTCCCGTAGTTACTCAGGTTTTTTTTCACAGCTATCGCTCTAACGGACCCCGAAAATGTCTTGACAGACCCTTGGGGTGCGCGGTGTTTATATTGCGCACTTTTTCCTGCATGTTACTCATGAAGCTTTTTTATTCGGACAAGTGATGGAGTATTTGTCTGCATATTTACTTGCACTCATTTTCTGACCTCAACTATAAATAACTGAACTCACAAGAGCGACATGTGTAAAGAAGCGCCGCTTTAGTACATACAGAATTGGAGAAAGGCTTACCTGTCAACGTACTTACCGCTGCTTCCGACAGTATACCGAGACGACACAGAAACACTCGAGACGACGATGGATCCACAGCTGTTAGTAAACAATGCCCGCTGGGATTAGGGAAGAAGCTGATGCCGACATGACACGCAGGTAGAAGTAAAATAATGCGGCAGAGAAAAAGCGCGAACCAGCCCACCGTGCAACTAAACAAACAGCCATTTGCAAACAGCTGTGTAATACGGTAACTGCGAAGAAGCAGTGACTCGAGAGAAGGCGCAAAGGATATATATAAATACAAACGCGCCAATAAATAATTGAGGCTGTTTTTAAAATAAAAGAAAAAATATTCTTGTTTCTGAAAGGTTTCTGAGAGCCAAAACAAAGCTTTAGTTTTCTTTAATTTTCAACCAATGGCATGCATCGGCAGCCCGTCGGCGGCAAGTTTGAAATTGTGGATTGTTGCAGTATGCGTGCTTTATTCCATATAAATGAGCAGAGGACATAAATGAGCGGGGATCAGAGGACAGGCCTACGGCACATCTTATTTAAATTGGAACAGCCGGAGGGCCTGAAGATTACAGATTCGGAACGGTGGGAGACTGCCTTGCTTAGCTCTGATCCAGGCCGGCAACACGCCCTCACGGCCTGGGCCAAGGATGTCGCCGAGAGCCATCGAACGACGACGACCCCTGGGGCGGCTTGAGAAGAAATGTCCTCTCAAGAAGAAAGAACCCACCAATTTCTCCTTGATAAAGTTTTCTCCTCCGAGCCATGGGAAAGGTGGCAAATATAATGGTTACATTATCCTGAGTAACTGCGTTAAATTAATTTTGAGTGTATAATGACTGTCTGAGTACGACAGCGACCGTTCCGAGACGCTCAGTTAAATTAATTTGTGAAACAAACCTATTGCGTGAGACATATGTCCTCCGAAATAAATGCGTCGACCGACGTACATCCCGCGACAGATATTTGTCGTGCGACGCATCCCACGTAGAAATCTGTCACAAGACAGAACCCGCGACAGATACGTCTGCCATGCGACACTACCCTCGACAGGCATCTTTGTCGCACGACAAAGGACAAGGATTGTTTGTCGCACGAAATAACTCACTAAACACCTTTGTCGCAAGACAAAAGACAACAGAGAAGCCTTTCTTGCGACAGAACCCACTTGTCGTGCGCGCTGTGTGTTGCCCCGAGCACCGCGAGTACGAACGGTCTGCTTTTGCGTGTTTGTGTTTGCCGTGCGTCCCGCGAAGCGTTGGCGGACTAAACAGATTCCCGAAACCAGAGCAGCGAAGCGGCGGTGGGGACTGGAGAACCGGCGCCGGGAGGACGGCAAGGAGGAAACATTTATGGGCTCCCGCAGGGCGCGCTGCCCGTGTCATCCGAGCTGGCCGCTGCACACGGCTGCGAGCGGGTGCCTGCAACGACGCCTGGGAAGTGTTCTAACCTCCGAGGAGTTGGAAGCTTGGGACTACGTGAAGACAGCCGTGGACCTGGCGAGGAGGACTCTCGAAGGGAGTGAGGGTCGGAGGGACCATGGTGGGCGCAGGGACGAGAGAGGACTATAGAAGAGACTGAAATAGAGTGTCGTGCGGAGAGGCCGCGCTCCGAGTAATGCGTACGAAATGCGCGCAATTTGCAAATAAATTCATAATTATCAGGAAATGCCAAGTGTGGTCGAGCTTCGTCGGAGAATGCCACAGGGGCGGAGCAAGGGACCTGCCTGACTTACGCAGCCGACAGGACCTCCAACATCAAGTGGAACCGACCGGGAACTGGACGCAGGATGTGGACCCACAGCTGAACGTACACCTGGAGCGTCGACGAATTCGCAGTCTTCCCCTGCAGCGCAAGTCTGGATAGGTGGGTGTCTCGTTGGCTCCTGTTTTGAGGGCACTATGGCAACCACGGGGTATAACTTGCGGAGTCGCGAGGCCGAAACAGGGGCCCCAAGCGAGGAAGGGGACAGGCAGATGGAGCGGGTGGCGACTGCCGGGCTGGGAAGCGTTATCGAGGGGTCAGCACTTTCCGTCACTGAGCAGATGGCATTGTTGCAAATGAAATTAAAAATTGCGGAAACAGAATTAGAGCATGCAAGACTGTGTAACAACGGCAGTGCCGGTGCCGCGCTGATGGCTCCTTCTGAGTGCAGAGGAAGACAAGAGGCTGAAATACACAAGCATATTGAAGGGAGTGCTTTTAGATATGCCATCGGAAGAGGCGCTTTTTCCGGGCTGGTTTGATGATATCGAGGCAACCCTGGATGCTTACAGCATCCCAAACGAATGGAGAGTGGGCTTGTTGTTTCCCAGGCTGAACGAAACGGCTAGGGGACTGCTCGGTCGGCTCTCGGCGGAGAAGCGCCGAGATTACACAGCGCTCAAGGAAGCTGTTCTGAAAGGGCTCAGATTGTCACCAGCTAAGTATAGGCGACTATTTAACCACTCAAAAAGAGGGTCAAGGGAATCATGGGATCAGTTCGCAACACGACTGCAAAATTATTTTTGGCTAATATTGCAACAGCTACAACATAACTTCCCTTGAACAGCTTCGGGAGCTTGTAGTAGCAGATAAACTAAAAGGAAGTGTTAAGTCCAGATGCCCGTGCTTTTGTCATCCAAAATTAGACTAGCGGAAAAGCAATGCACCTGGATGAAGTGGCCAACATTGCGGAACAACTTGAGGGAAGTCAAATTGCTAAAGATGTAAAAGGAGCGCAGGAAATGCGGTAAGGAGAGAAGGAAAAACAATTGACTCGGCTAGGGCGCGGTATGACGATGCCGGACGGTCGGCTCCTTTATGCCAGGGCGCGTAGGCTGTGCTACGAGTGTGGCCTTCCTGGTCACCTTGCCCGCGATTGTCCGAAACGGCGGTCAGCACAGGCGAACCCCGTGCAAACGACAGCAGATGACGGAGGCTTGGTGGCGCATGTTGCGGGAACTAACTTCGGGAATGCAAACGTAAATGGTGGAAAGTGCCCGGTCCGCGCCCTCAAAACAATTGCACTCTGTTGCGGAAAGGCCAAATTTGTGGGGCACTTGGATTCGAGAGCGGAGGTCAGTGTCATCAGACGATTAATTCTGGAAGACCGTGTGTCACTTACCGGTTCAAGCACAAAATTAACTGGTGCGTTTGGAGAGCAAGTGCTGGCAAAATTGGTATACGTCCCTTTGAAACTGTTGGCTGCTCCTAAAAACATCGGTGCAGCCACGGTTGGCACAGAAGTTCTCTGCTTTGACAGACAGGTTAGCCCAAGGGACAGACGCACTTATCAGCCCGGACACGAACGTGCAGTTGCTGGGAGAAACCACATTCACAACGCATCAGACCACGCCAGCGGGTAGCAGTGGTGATGAATTTTACGGAGTCGTGGCGGCTACCGGGGCTATTACTACGATCAGCGAGCCACATGGTGCTACTGAACGTGAGCTTTTTCGTCGCGCTGGCACGGAGGACTCTATGTTGAGAGACGTACGGAAGCAGGTCGGAGCGGTTGACCACGGCGCGGTATAAAAGGGTCAATTGAAGGGAACTAATTCAGACGTGTTAGACACTGCAAGTATCTGTGCAGTGACGGGTAAGCAGGCATCCAAGGTTGTGGCGATCTCTGATAATGATACACATCCGGAGCGGTTAAAAGGTGCAACCGTTGCGTCAGTAGGGGAGACCGCACTAAGCGGGGAGAATGACAACAGAGAGGAGAGCGTAGACGCAGCGGGAACTGTAACGGTCAGCAACAAGGCTGGTGACGACAGTGCCGTTGTTGAGAGTAGGAGGCGAAAGGGAGGAGGAATGCCCCTTGGTCGTGTTTTTCTGTTATTTGTGTTTTGTGTATCCGCCTTGTTTGGGGTGCCATGGTGCGTTGAATATGGAGCCACGAGACATCTACCCTGTTTGAGTGCCGCGCGACCGGTGCCGAAGTGTACTGCATTCCTAGTCATGCATCACAGTGGCAATGGGGGTGTCGTGCACGCTGTGTGTGGCCCCGAGCACCGCGAGAACGAACGGTCGGCTTTTGGGTGTTTGTGTATGCCGTGCGTCCCGCGAAGCGTTGGCGGACTAAACACATTCCCGAAACCAGAGCAGCGAAGATGCGGTGGTGACTGGAGAACCGGCGCCGGGAGGAAGGCAAGGAGGAAACATTTATGGGCTCCCGCAAGGCGCTCTGCCCGTGTCATCCGAGATGGCCGCTGCACGCGGCTGCGAGCGGGTACCTGCGACGGCCGCCCGCTTCTGGGAAGTGTTCTAACCTCCGGGGAGTTGGAAGCTTGGGACTACGTGAAGACAGCCGTGGACCTGGCGAGGAGGACTCTCGAAGGGACAGAGGGGTCGGAGGGACCACGGTGGACGCAGGAACGAGAGAAGATGACAGAAGAGACTGAACTGGAGTGTCGTACGGAGAGGCCGCGCTCCGAGTGATACGTACGAAATGCGCGCAATTTGTAAATAAATTCATAATTATCAGGAAATGCCAAGTGTGGTCGAGCTTCGTCGGAGAATGCCAGAGGGGCGGAGCAAGGGACCTGCCTTACTCCACTACAGGCAATTTTGTCGTGTGACCGAACCTGCGACACAAGTCTCTGTCGCGCGACGCAATGCACGACTGAGATGCTTACCGCGCGACACAAATGTGTGTCGCGCGAGATATTCGCGACACAAAATTCTGTCGCGTAGTTTGATTGGGAATGTAAATAAACAAAGCTTTGGTCCTTCTACTCCCAATTCCTTTGCTCAGCGGCACTCCTTCCGGAGGTGGAGCGGGCGGCCGAGGATCCAGCGGCACCCGAACACCATATGTAGCAGTACATTTCGCGCGCACTCACTAACACATCCCCATATGGCAGTCGGTTTTTCGGCTCGTGCTGCCCGCGGCCAGAGCAGCGCAACCGCGCACTTGGCGCGTGGGCTGGCAGCTTACACTACCGCGTCATACTCTTAAAGGCGCAGCTTGAGTATCCCCTACAATGTTCCAGACTGCCTGACTTTGAACAGATTAGAATGAATGTGAATGGCATAAGCGATCAACTGTCCCAATTGGTAGCGTAATAGAAAAAGTAGGAGTGAAAAACGAGCAACAAATGGTTTGATGGGCGGTGTGTTATAAATTACTCACCTCAAACGCGGTTTCCTTTGACGTTAGATATGTTTCGCTCAAATTTTGCGTTTCAGCCTATGTGAACCTCCCCCTTTCCCCCTTCAGAGGACGAGCTTCCTGGTATACACTTACTTTCTGAAGAGTTGAACGATGAGATTGAACGCAGTGTTTGATTTCACTCGGTGATTCACTCAATCAGTCATTCAATGAGCAAATCTAACTTCATTTACCTGCCTAAAAGATGTAGAAATAGCGGTTTTGAAGAAGATTGGAGAGCTAATCGACCGAGCGGACGGATATTTAAATGTTAGAAAGCTCTAAAAAATTACGAACTTTCTGTACGGAAGGTGTGTGCGGCCGAAGTACACCTGTAGACATCATAAACTCCTGAAGAGGTTGGTGCCGGTTAGCGGTACGTAGATCTGAGTTCGAGCGCTAGCTACAGCTAGGAAGGTGTGCTGCGACTTCTTGAAGGGATTTTCCTTTAGAGGGAGAGCGTAGGCGCGCAACGAACGTTTAGTGTTTATCATCGAGTGGTTTGGACCGAACGCACGCTATGTGGCTAAAACGCCTTTATACTCGTGAGCGCGCCAATCAACAACATTTGACTGGTGTAACCCGCACAAATTGGCAAATAAAATGCAGTCCACTTTCTGCCCTTTTGGTGCTGTTGTGAATTGCAAAGCTCATAATACTCATTTCTATTCTCCCTTGGGGCAGCTAGGATCCGTCGTCAGTGGGTCATTACATCTTGATTTGCCCTTGTTTTTTATTGCACTACCATTACAGGGATAATGTGAGGGCCTGAGCTGGGATGTTTATGTATGGCATCAGCTGCGTATATCAGAGGAGTCCAACTTGGGTTTCAGAAGGCCACCTGACGGGACAAGTGGCGCTTCACTTAACTGCTGCACGCCTTCCCCAGGACATGATTTATGAGCCTGACTATTGGATTATGAGAAACCTGGCCACCGTGGCAAGGGACAGTTAAAATAATGATCGTTCGCGAGAGTTGGCTCGGTGTGAGCAACCTAGGTGTCACGATCTTCTCTCGTAGCTGTGTTTGTACTACCCACCTGTCTGTGCAGGGATGAATGATTTAAGTGGTGCACGTGGCATGCCGGTCTGCGAAGTGATACGCCAAGAGGACCAAGAGTAGAGGCCACATGACAGCCATCACGCCTGCCTTACTTACAGCCATAAGTACAGCTATTAGTGCGGCAGACAGAAGAGCCGACTGAACAGTCGACAATTATAAGTACATTCATAAGCACTGTAGAACATTGCTAGAACATTTTGGCCTGCTCTGACAGCGCATGTGTCTTCTTTTTTGTGTGTGAACGAAAGTCAGTTGTGCACAATCTCAATAAAATTACTCTTTCATTGGACAACGCCTCCAGTGCAGTGTTTCCCAAAGGCCCCCGAAGTGCGCGACGAGAAATTACAAAATACTGTGTGGAGTTTTTAGAGTACACTCTTCTACTTGGTAGGTGTGGACACTTTTCACATGTCATTACCGGCTACAGGCGGTGTAACCACCGCAGCTTCTGATGGCAAGACACGCCAGTTAATCAACACCACTGAGAGTTTGTAACTTTAATCGGTGTGTGGGAATGAAAGGGACACAATTTCATAATATAGGACAGAAAATCACTTTTCCTTTAGTTTAAAGCTTCGTTGTTAATTGAAATTTGATTATCAATTATCAAAGTCACGGTACTCTGCGTGCCTTCCCACTCGAAAAAAAAAAAACTACAGAACTGTGTCAAAAATACGACAAAATATCCTATAGTTCTATCAAATTATTCTGTAGTTCTGTAGTACTTCTCTGTAGTTCTGTAGTTCTGTAGCATATTTCTGTTGTCTGTAGTTCTGTATCACTTTTTTGTTGTAACTTCAGAAATTTCTGATGTTACTACAGAATGTTCTGTGGTCACAACAACTTTCCTGTCAAAACCCGCACAGAAATTTTGTCGTAACATCAGAAACTTTTTTGTAGTTTTTTCCGACTGGGGTTTTAGCAGAATCTATCACACTCTCTTGAAAAATTTAGCAAATTTGCTTTTTATACCGATTCTGACTACCAAGCTACAAACAACAAACTCTAGATGTGCTAAAATGGCCCCCCAGTATGCAAATGCTCCTTGAAGTAATGGTCCAGTGAGTGGCACACGTGATAATGAAAGTTTCTGACTTAATTCCAGTAACAAAAGCACCCACCTCTAATAACCACAAAATCTCACCAGCGTCAAAGGATTCTTTTTCCTTGGTATTCACAGTTTTATTCCAATATTTCCGACACATATTGGCAGAGTTAGTGGGTATGATTTTCAGCACGATTTGAAAACAAGGGCTAACTGCGCACGAAAAGCAGTCTTCAAACAAGAGCACGATAAGAACTGGTAACATTCGAGATTCAGCCCCGTGAGAAAAGGCAAATTCAGCTTCAAAAGGCCTGCCTTTATTACTATAGCACTGTAAACAATTGTGAGATGAACGTAAACGCACTTACCTCCCTTTTCAAACGTGCTGTCGTTTACCGCTGACCACAAAGACACAGTCATGCAGTCACGCAGTCACTTCACAACGCCAAGGTCGCTGATGAATTCTCGCCACCAGAAACGCACACTTCGGCGACGTCATGAAGCGACGTCATCACCAACGCGCAGCACAGAACCACGGATCCTACCTTCGCTGGCAGGCAGCTACAGTTAATTCGGTTAGGGCAAAACGAAGCACCGCCCGCACCGCTGCTTGCATGCTGCTAGCTGTCATGCGACACTATCCGAAGAAAAAAAGCAAAAAGCAAAAGGGGCAGTTATTCGCATCATGTAAAGGTAGAAGAGTAACGCCCCAGAGCCTACCACTGCCCCAGTTGTGCAGGTGGCGCCATCTAGAAAGTGTAAGTTAATGGAGCAGCGCAGTTGTGGCAGCTTTCATTGCAAAACCTCATGTGTAATAGTTTGGTTTGGTTTGTGGGGTTTAAAGTCCCAAAGCGACTCATGGTATGAGAGCCGCCCGTTATAATAGTTTTCAAGTAATAAGCTGTTGTGATTACATCGCCTGAGTGCTGAACGGGGGGGGGGGGGGGGGGGAGGTTACTTCTTTTTTTTCAGCAGCGTGAACAGGTGCCCCTCTGTGTTCTGTGCGTTAGCACAGATAGAGCGTAGCGCGGGATGTAGAACCACATTTCGTCTGCTAACCGGAAAATAAGTTCCTACAGCATCGTCTTGTGCCAAATTCAAGAAGGAGAACAGCGCTTTCACTAGCGACACAAAAATAATACATACAAATTAAAACAGTTGCAGATCGAGTTGTTTGCCAAACTTCCGAGGTTTTATACATTAATGCAGTTTACTGCTGCATTGCTAGCCTAAAAAATGTTGACTAAAAAATATTAGGTACACACCACTTTCAGCTTTATAATAAGGTGCATTGATATATTCTGCGTAACCACGTAACTGTTAGCGGAAGCGCCTCTTTGATAGAAGTACAAACTTAAGGCGCCGAAAGCGACGCACAAAAATTAATGCTTCTGGCATTTTAACGCGCTGGCTTTCAAAGAGTAGACACCAAAACTTTTGAGTTGTGTTTTCTTCGCAGTAGTGCGCAGCGCAATACTGTACATGAACAACCGCGCGGAATTCGTCTATGCTAGCGAAATAAGTTATGATATGTTAGAAAAAAAAAAGTGGAAAATGGAAAAGGAAACACTCAACGCGCATCAAGATAAGGGAACGTATAAAGTTTATATTTAAAACGATAACAAAGACGACTTAATTACTCTTTCTTCGTCCCACACACACTTTCTTCAACCGTCCGCTCTAGTTGACGCTCCTATTGCGACGTACTGCGCCCTCTTCCGCACATTTCTTCAAGCGTCCGTTCTCGTCGACGCACCGCGCCCTGTTCGCATTTTTCCTCAACGTCAGCTCACATTAACGACTCACACTTCCGTTCGGAGTCCCGTACTCACGCTATCTTCCACCAAAACACGGACGCTGTATTCGCTGCGCACTACGCCCATTTGAAAGAAAAGAAACTCCACAACCAAACTAAGGTAAACACGGATGGCATGGTGCCACCACTGCGGCGCCGACTCCTCGGAGGCATGCTGCAGGCGAGGGGTTGTCCGTTTACATGTTCCAAGACGCACTCACGGGACGATCACGTGTGGTTCAAAGTTTATACTGCCGCCCAGGCGGGAATTCCCGGCACTAGAAGTTAGCTCTTAACAGATAGAATCTTTCTCCTCCGGATTCGGTTTCGGTGTCAGCCGCTGAGTGATGGTTATGATCTCTTACACGCATTTTGGTCATGTGAGAGATAAAGAAAGCTGAAGTATAACCGTTCTTTAATCATTTTTGTGAGGAGCTGCCAACTCGGGCTTGCGTTTATCTTAAATAGCTGAAACCTGTGGGATCCGTGAATCCCGGGACAGACCTTTCAAATGAATAATGTGGTAATGGATTACACTTAAGTTAACTTAGGACTGTGTTATAATGGGTATCATCTGCGAAATAAAGCAGCCACAAATTAAGGCAATCACGCATTTGGTGCGCGCGTGTGTGAGAACGAGGGTCCACAAAAGAAGCCCGCTACCGGGAGGCATTAAAGCTGTCATAAACTTTAATAATTAAAGGCTGAGTGCCCCCCAGATTTTCGCTATTTTTCGAGGATATTTTGCTGAATTTTTCTTCAAGAACGGAAATTAACGCATTTCACTTGTAGCTTCTATAGGTGCGGAAACGAATCTTTAAGCTAGCAAAGGCGCAAAAAACTGCTCTGTGACTTCACCAGCTAGGGCGCTCGACTGCACCGGATGGACGATGCATTTTCAGTGTTAGCCGCTAATGTTTACTGTTTCGGCCTTTTGTCTACCGCCCGCTAAGTGGAACACAACTTGAAAAAAAAAAACAAAAAAAAAACAGTAGTTGCTATATAATTATATAGGCTATAGTACCTGGCCTGTGCATTAATTACTCCACGAAACAGTAAACAGAATCGGAGTTTGAAATTTCGTTCTGCTAAAGAAGCAGAGATATCAAAGTTCTTTAGCTGCGTGGTAATCGCGTCTGATGCATAACTTTTTATTTAGGCTGTTTGAAATGGATCCTAGTTTAAATGCAAAATGCTTCCAAAGGATTTGTGTGGGTGGTTATTGCAAGCAGATGAGTTGTATCTGACTATAGGTCGCAGGATATTAACTCGCTAATGGCGGCCTCGTTACGATGCAGCTGAAATTTAGAAAATCCCGTGTATTGTGCGGCGCTAGCATAGGTTGAAAAACAAGGTTATCTAAATTAATCAAAAGGTTTCAAGTCGAGCGTCCCTGACAGATAGCAGCTCACCGAAGGCCCGTGCGCGCAGCTGAAAGCCAACTCCAGTGGTAAGACTGAGATGTACAGTACACCTCTTGTGGGAATCTTCGTCCTTTTCGAAACCGTTCGTATTCTATTTTCGACCGAAGTTCGCTAAGCAGCCTCGCTTCCGATGTATTTTTTAGGTTACAGAAGTTGAACCAATAAATAGACATGCAACGTCTAATAACTCGAAACCATTAGGCAAAATAAGTTTGCTTCTCTGGTAATTTAAACAAGCAGGTCCGTAAGCTACGCCTACCATAGCTAAGCATTCGGTGAGGGATCTGTGCGACTAACAAGGAGAAAATCAAGTATAGCCATGAGACCTATACCGCATGCCGCCATGCAGGGAATTGTAGCTGCTACTGCGTCTTGACACTTCGCAGTATACCCTAGAAATAAAAATGGGAGATCAAAACGAGTGCTAAGAATAATAAAATAAGACCACTTGTCGATGTAGTTGCCGAACGTGCATTCCGTATATGTATCTAGAACGTGGCTTTAATTTGTTCTCCGCTTGGCTTGAAGGCACGATAATTCCTTCTGGTGCACAACATATTTGTAGCTGTTTAATAAATCCTGCAGCATACTCCGCCTGAGTGTCAATTTACTTGCCCTGGCGTTCCAAAACACTTGCGCATCGCAAAAGGTCTTATTCAACCTATTATACATGCAACAAGCTGAGTATAAACACTGTCGAAGTTGTATATGAGCCGGCCGAAAGTCTTTCAGAGATTTTGTGCAAGAGGAAATGCTCGAACCACCCCATCCGCTTCCATAAGATTTAGATATCTCTCATGTGACAGGTGACATCGGACGTAGATGTATGCACATAATTTTCCGATATCCGGTCCCAGATTGTCTGAACGGCTGAATTGCAAAACATGCTCAAACCACGGCGCAGGGCTGAGGCCTGCGCAGCAAATCGACAGACAGAAAAAGTGAAGTGAAAACTTAAGTGCTCGCATTTACCCTTGGGGCCCCTATTTTTCAGTGTGTTACATCCAAGACACCACACCGTAAGAATTTTACGATCGTTCGCCGCTTTTTCTCAAAATGCAGAAATGAATCGGGATTTTAAAGACGCCGTAGTGAAGACTCCGGACATTTCTGCCACATTCGGCTCCATCGAAACGTAGGTGGGCGCCTTAACAGCCTTTCGTCCCCCGTAAAAAAGCTGCCTCCGCGGCCGCGATTGAATACTCGTACTTGTATTCAGCACTCGAGCATAACCACTGAGCCATCACGTCTTCTACGTTTCAGATTCGGATATCAATTTTATAGGCAAGTCGCGGAATCCTTGTGGATTGTGGGCGAATGTTCTACTTATGATGGGTCCGGAAAGCTATATGCAGCGCTTATACATATTCTAATTTCTCGCCGTTCTTCCTTAGGCTCAATAGGCTTCACTCTGGAAGCGACTGATCTAGACCCTTGTCAACTGACCATAGGCAAAAAAATAAGTTGGGCAGAGGCAATTTACGAGACTTTTCTGGTCACAGGCCGAAGACAACGACCTTCCTTTTGAGACGTGTGTTGGTGAGGTATTCACCTGCGAGAAAAAGTGGAGAGACCGCGCGCTCTGACACATCTGCACGTCCGGTTTTTCTGACGGTGAAGCGGTTATTTAAGCATAGGGTACACTCCTAAATATACTTGCGATCTTGCCCAAGTATTTTTGTTTGGCACATGGTATTGTAGGGAAAAATGCAATCGCAGCGGTTAGCGTGGTTGCCCCACTTTTGCTAGAAGATGTATGTGTTGGTTGGATGCTGCGTACTAAAGCTGGGACGTGAAACCGAATGAGGTTCTTGCAGCTATCAGTCTCTCTCGCCCTCCCTGTCGTTCACCGGTCGTCTGCGCAGAGCGTGCGCAAGACAACAGCGCATGTGAGAAGTGCCAGCACAGTCGGTTGGGAAACGGACGGAGGACGAGGGCGGATATTTTCACTGCGGGCGCGTTGGCGCCGAATTACAGGCGCCGAGGAGCGCGTTTCATCGTACTCGGCCTGCCGCTTTCGAGCTCGCACGATGTCGACGATCGCCGAACCTTTCGCCGTAGTCCTTGTATGTTGACTCTCCGAGTACGTTTTTGTTTGTCTAGATATATAATCTCACATATTACTGCCTGTAATATATAGAGAGTGATGCTTATTCGCTTAATTGGTCGAGTTTGTATTTTTCCTCCTTTTCGCGTTTCGAGGTTTGAACTGTTTTCATACTACTTATATGGATTTCGTTAAGCGGGTTTTTACCTTGTGTTTATTCTTGAAAGCAATTAAATGCATATTATTACCCTTGCTGAGTTTTTTCTCGCTGCTCAACGCACCGCCACACGTGAACCTTGCACGGGCTGACCGACTTTAACAAAGGGAATATTGCCTAAAGCTGACTAAGGTCAGTTGGAAGGATAAAACGCCCCTATGCCTCCATAATTTGCTCCTGGGAACTGTTCGACGAGCAATTTGTGAGAGAGACCCACAGTTTATTAAGCCGGAGACAAATCTATGCGCTCTAAGTTGCGAAGTGTGCAGCTTAGCCCAATTATTTGGAGTAGTGAATATAGTCAGGCTGCAAGTTAAAACAAGCAAAACAAGCAGCATCACAAGTGTTGGTGCACCGCCTATCTCTGTATGTAGCAAAAATTACATGAGTTCGAAGACGTTGACAAAACACATCAGCACTTCTAAATTGCAACATTCTGAGGTTTGTCTGTAAGAAAGCGCTACATTGTAAAGACGAGGGACGCGGATACCCTTTTTGATAGCCAGGAAAATGATTAAGCGTGTGTAAAGGGCGACAAAATCTACACCCCACAAAAATACACAAAGTACAAAAGAGCAATGTCGACTACGTAAACAGAAATATAACCACCATAGCCCTATCTCACTTGGACTTCATAGCTTGTGGAAGACACGTATGTCGCATCGCAACGCTGGACCTGTCGTTCCACCTAGACTCCATTTTAGCAAAATGATGCTGTAACTGAAGGACACTTATGATGAAAATGACTTTCAACCTGATTGGTTTCCGCTGGTGACACGGTGCTTAATTTTGCCTGCCTTTTAAAATGTTGTGTCTTCTGTTGTGCATCTCAGCAATGGCTAAGGGAATTGTAAATAGCCTGTGTACATAACCCTTTATGTATAATAAATACCATGTCAGAAAAAAAAAAATCACTGGGGTGTAGTGGTTACAGCGCGTACTTGCTGACCGCGCAGACCGAAGTTCGAATTACGATGGACTTGAAATTTACATGTTTTTGCTTTATGAGATTTTTTTTTCTTTTTGAAATGTTCAAAGTGTTCGATGATATCCAATTTAGTTTTGCTAGCTAAATCTTGGCAATGAACAGGATCTATATCTGGAAACGTAAATTGTTGGAAGATGGCGTGTGCAGTTAACTGGCGGTTGTTGCAGAGAAGTTGCCGTGAATAACGGAAAAGACGTCGCGTCGGGACCATTTCTGATGGTATGTTACGTCGCGTACCTACTGTAAACAAAAAGAGCTTCTCCGGTGTTGTTATACTACGGTCAGCCATTGTCCCACGCTTTGCCTACATTTTGTCCGTCGAGCCTGCACACCTTCCGTCTATTCCCGATTGCCTGAAAATACAACCGAAGTTTGCTTTAGAAGAAGGAAAGGTACCCAACGTAGAAAACAAACGACAACAAATTTCACGGAAGCGGTCCTGCCTGGGTTATTCTGGATGGGCAGCGCTGCCTACAGCAATTGTCAATGGGTGCTCGCGCGTGTTTACTGATCACTTTATTTGACCTGTATTATTTCATAAATAGTGGGGAAAGCAGAGAATAAAAATGTTCAGTTCCCTTGGGGGTATTTTATACTATAGGAACAGCATAAAAATACGACGGACAAGAAAAGTGCAACAAGGCACAGCGCCTTTTGTGTCCTTTCCTTGTGCGCGTCTTTTAGCGTTGTTCCTATAGTATGCACCCTTACCAACTAGCCGAATTAGCCGTCCTAGGTAAATTTTGGTATTATTTCTACCGGAGATGTTGTCGTTCACACGCCTTGCAGTCTAAAGTTCACGCATACCTTTTGTTGTAGAACGTAAAACTTGTCTTGAATTTTCTAATTTTCTAGTGCTCTTCGGCGAATTCGCTCAGACATGCGTGAGGCGATATGCGAATTGTTTTGGAGATTGCGCCTTGCATACAACGCACAAGAGTTTCATCATGACGCATATTGCGAGTGGCTCTTTGTTACGAACCATAATTATTTTTAATATTTTAGGCTTGTACTTGCAAGATGAAGCGATTACAACACTGAAATTCAAACTGAAACTCAAAGCATGTCTGCTCGCTAACATGTTTCACAATCGTCCTACATCGCCTCATTTGCCATGAAGTGTCTGAAATGTGTTTGAAACTTGCAAAAAGCATAAAACGTTTGCAAAGCTTTGTTCTCCGGAACAATTTTGACAACTCTTCTCTAAACCTTGCTAGAAAAGACAATGGTGGTTACGGTGATGAGATTGATAATATTTAAGATGGCGACACACTTGTGCGAACTTTCCAGTCTCAGCGTTACCCCGGGCACATGGGAGCTTAATTTGGCAGTCCACTGCCGTCATTTGTCAGCGGTGTATACGGATGGCGCTAAGCCACTCTCAAAATGGCTTCTTTCTTGTTGGGAAACCAGTCAAACTCCATATTGAAATGAGCCGCTTAATCGTCCTCCTTTCCTTCCGCTGATATCCATCAGATGACGCCACCAGTATAAGCTTCGTTTTTTGCCGCTGATGCTGCAGACGATGGGAATTCTTTTTCGTAGCCCCAGGTTTTACGGGGAGCAGGCGTTTAGTGGGCCCCGGCAGCGCGGTAGGTAACCCAGCACGCAAAAAAACTAATCAGCCACTCTTTTAGGTGTACGCACGCGGTAGGAGCGCAAATTGGGACGAGGGGTCTAGACTGGTGACGCTCTCACGTGACAGTGGAACATACATTTCATGCTTCTAAAATACCTTGTGCTGCTTTATCCATGGCCCAATGCAACAGCTTCATATTCGAAGCTATTCTTCCACAAATTCCACGCTAGCCGAAATATTCAACAAACAAAATCCACGTCAGCCGCTTACCCAGTCAGATATATAATCAGCCTCAGAGGCGACTGCCACAAACTGGGGCTGCCTGTAGTTCCTATGCCACTCTTTTTGATCTGCCTTTGTTGTCCGTCTTGTTCATTTCGAGCTGATGTTGTTAGTGATGGCAGACACTTGGATCTGTGCAAATGTGGATGGGACCTTTTCGAAGGAAAAAAGGTCTTTGCTTATCGCATTGCCGTAAAGCAAATTGTGATGGTAATTCGTGATAGGCGTGCGTTAGCTACAGGTACGGGCGTTATCAATGAAACTTGAAGAAGGATAACTGTTGCGCGGACTGCGTTCGTTGTAACAAAAATTCGTTGCACGGTGGGCGTTATATACTGATGCTACAAACGGTTGCTCGCGCAGAACTGCAGCTTAGTTTTTTATTTCATTAGCCATGTCGCCATTTACGATACACACTATCACGGCGTCTTTCCAGCACGCTGTGATGTGCACCTGTAACTGATATCTTTGCCGCCAAAAGAGATCTTTAGAGACATAATATAGCAAGCGCCGTTCAAGTGGTGGCGGCCGCTGGTGGTAGGTTGGCCTCCTGGTCATCGCCTTCATCACAAAGCTGGCAGCGCGACAGAACTTGTACTTTGCTTGACCCCTTCCATCCTTAATTGGCTCTGCCGCAGGCTATAATGCGCACCCAACTAATTATATATGCGGTCAGCAGTGCATCATATGCGCGTCTGCAAAACTCCACGAATGAATGATTGCAAGCATTCTCTGCAGGGAATCTTCCTTTCCTGGACCTAATCCGCGATGACCCTAGCGCAACAGAAGCGTGCGCTGAACGCACCAAGCCTGTCCTAAGCCTGCCGCCAGCGCGGTGTCCGAACCCCAGGCAGCGCAGAAGTGGAGAACAGATTGAGGAGGCGACGCACGCCACGGGACAAGCAGCGCCAACGGGGAATACCACGTGATTGCTATTCGAGAGGTTTGGAACCGCTACCTTTGTTTGAGCGCCGACCCCGCGCTATATTTTAAAATTTACTCTGCCGCTCTCTACACTCAGCATGATCTGTCTTGCATTTTAAACCGAAGAACTCGTGCACACCTGCAAAATGAGTTGCATTTGAAGCTTTACCTCCAGCTGGGTGAGCTGCTATCTAGGATTTCAGCGCAGCCTTCGTATTAGATTTTCTAGCCGGGGTCTATCGGTAGCGCTGTTTAGTCTATACGTTTGCTGAAACATGATATATCCAGCGGCGGGGCTACTTCAAAGATACGGCACTTTGGTAGTACGCGAGTTGTGCGGCGACCGTTCGTTGTTTCTGTATTATAAAGACAATTTCGTAAAACATGTTTTGTTTGGGATGTCCACGTTGATATTAATAAGCAGGCGTTCGTTATAGTATGGGCAGGTAAAAGTGGGCTCGACTCTTTTCTCTGACATTTCTTTCTGACAAAGCAGATTCGAAAATTGTTTCTAATTTTACGGTGGGAAAATGCTGCCCTCGCTCACAATTATTACTTTTCTCTAAAATATAGCCCATACTCATCATTCGTTATACAAAAAGAGGCATCTAACCACGTTGTTAACTTTTAAATGCTAAGTGGGAAAAAGGCGGCTATCTTGCCTTCTCGATATATGTAAGCGCATTTACTTAAAGGAGTCATGAAAAGATAGCGCAAACTTTCGGAGCCTGAATTCGCGAATTCTTTTGCTGTAAATACTATAATCAAAATTGGATTTTACGTTACCTCGTGCAACAAATTAGTAATATGATGATACCAGGCAACGATGCAACTTATGCAACTGGCTACACAAGATTTGTAGAAGACCTAATACTTGCTACACCGATGCATTTGTATTTCCTGTTTAGCAAAATGTATAAACTAAGACGGAACAAGCAGATGGTGATTACGAATGAGTCAGTTTTCAGACTGTATTTGAACCACTTCTGAGTACAAAAATAAAACTGGAAATTCATTATATACTGTAAACAACATTTTTCCACTAGGAGAAACTTGTGCGCGGCTCAACAAATATAGACATTTCCTTTCCCTGAATGCAATCCTCTCTCCGCCGTAGGAACTTTGCTGGAGCTCAGTCACAGCGTGGAGCAATTGACATAAGTAGTCTCCCGCTGTTGCTCTTCGGCCTGCCAGGCAGCGGTCCCGCCTCGTCCTATCTCGTTGGATAACAGGTTTGCCAGAAAGAACAATCCGTGTCTATATGTTGACTTTTTGGAAGTGCTAAGCAGGCTAATGCGAATCTATTTAAACTGCCTTGTTGCTGCATTTCTCAAAGAGGCGACATCATAGGAGCATTCTAAAATCAGGACATGCTTGACAAGCTTCGTTTCATCTTATTGTATTGTCGCTCAGCCTATTTTCTCTCCTAGCTTACGATGGATGGACGGAGGGACGAACGGACGGACGGACGGAGGGAACGGACGGACGGACGGACGGACGGACGGACGGACGGACGGACGGACGGACGGATGGATGGATGGATGGATGGATGGATGGACGGATGGATGGATGGATGGATGGATGGATGGATGGATGGATGGATGGATGGATGGACGGACGGACGGACGGACGGACGGACGGACGGACGGACGGACGGACGGACGGACGGACGGATGGACAGAGACGGACGGACGGACGGACGGACGGACGGACGGACGGACGGACGGACGGACGGACGGACGGACGGACGGATGGATGGATGGATGGATGGATGGATGGATGGATGGATGGATGGATGGATGGATGGATGGATGGATGGATGGATGGATGGATGGATGGATGGATGGATCACCCCCTTTGAAACGGGACGGACGGACGGACGGACGGACGGACGGACGGACGGACGGACGGACGGACGGACGGACGGATGGATGGATGGATGGATGGATGGATGGACGGATGGATGGATGGATGGATGGATGGATGGATGGATGGATGGATGGATGGATGGACGGACGGACGGACGGACGGACGGACGGACGGACGGACGAACGGACGGACGGACGGACGGACGGACGGACGGACGGACGGACGGATGGACAGAGACGGACGGACGGACGGACGGACGGACGGACGGACGGACGGACGGACGGACGGACGGACGGATGGATGGATGGATGGATGGATGGATGGATGGATGGATGGATGGATGGATGGATGGATGGATGGATGGATGGATGGATCACCCCCTTTGAAACGGGGTGATAGCAGTAGCTATCATGCTCATTTTTCTCCCTATATCTTAATTATTGATTTAGAATGGTTAACTAAACCATCATTCTAGTTGATAAATTTTGTTCCTACATTACTAACATTATATTTCACTTCTCTGCTTTTAAGCCACCAATCTTCCAGTCGTTTTTTGCTAGTTTCCACCGCCGGTTTATTCACCCGGCCACTGTTATTTCTAAACCCCAGAGCTCCAGGAACAGTGATTGCGCCTGCACCAACTTCCGGGTGGATACCATTACATTCGAGTATAATACGGGCAATTGTTTCACTGGAGTTTCCACATACAGCACATGAGTCATCTCCATTGTTAAATTTCATTTTTTAGCTGCGTGTTCTAAGGCACCCTGATCTAGCTTCAAAAAGTAGGGCACTGGCTCTTGAGTTATCAAAGAAATCTTCCTACCTGATCTGCATTTTCCACTTTCGGTATAATTCCACACTCTGTTTCGTTTCCATCGAATTTATCCAATTTTTATCTTCTGTGTTTTTCACCTGTTGCTTAATGCTCTTTATTTCTCCGTCCTTGTTACTAGCATACTGACTAGTAAGTTTCCTAGTTCTTTTCCTCCATTGTGAGTCAACGCTTTCTAGGTACAGATATTTAAATACTTTAGCTGCCCATCTGTTACTGTCCAATTTCCTCAGGCGTTCCTCATATAATATTTTACTCTGAGCTTCCCGCACTTCGAAAGATGCCCAGCCCATATCTCCCTGTACCGCCTCATTAGTAGTTTTGCTGTGGGCACCTAGTGCTAATCGTCCAACGGATCTCTGATTTGTTTCTAATGTCGACTGTACCTCTGGTTTTAGGCACAAAACCGCATTTCCGAAAGTAAGTCCGGGCACCATAATTCTTTTCCAAATACCCCTCAAAACATCATACCTATCGTATCCCCACAATGCCTTATGCTTCATTATCCCGGCATTTCTTCGCCCTTTGGCCTTAAGTGATTGCTCACGCTTTCCAATGTATGCCAATCCTTCGTTTACCCATACCCCCAGATATTTATATTCTGCTACTCTAGGTATTTCAAGGCCTTGTATTTTAAGACCCTGATCATTGGAGCCGTTGAAAATCATCAGATCCGACTTAACTGCGCTGAAACTGAAGCCTAGAGCGTCCCCTTCGTCTCCGCAATACTTAACTAGAGTTTGCAATTCTTCCAGACTCTCAGCTAGCAGCACAATATCGTCTGCATACATCAAACCGGGGAGGCGCTGCTCTACCGCCTTTCCACCTAATCTATATGACAGGTTAAAACCTAGGTTACTGTCTTGTATCCTCCGTTCCAGGTTTATCATATAAAGCATGAACAGCACCGGTGATAGATGACAGCCTTGTCTTAATCCTTTGCATACTTTGACATCCTCCGTACTTCTTATCCCTTCCCACGTAATTTCTACTTTGTTATCCCGGTATATTTCCTGCAGGAACTCTATTATCTCATAACCGATACCTTCTTCTTTTAATATGTCCCACAGGAGTTCCCTGCTTACGTTGTCGTACGCCCCGTTTATGTCCAGGAAGGCCAAATATAAAGCTCTATTTTCCACTCTAGATATTTCGATGCATTGGGTAAGCACGAACAGGCTATCATCTAAGCGCCTACCATTTCAAAAGCCGTTCTGAAGTTCCCCGAGTATCTTTTTACTTTCAACCCATGCTTGCACCTTTAATTTCACCGCCTGCATGGGGCTAACCTGTACATAACAGATGTTATGGTAATCGGCCTGTAGGATTTTATGTGCATCCTGTCTCCTTTCCCTTTATAAATCAAATTCATTTTACTCTGCCGCCAGCTGTCCGGAATTTGCTTATTCGTTATGACTGTTTCCAGAGCTTTTAACAACGTTTCCTTACTTTTTTGACCGAGTTCCTTAATCAGCTTGATCAGAATTCCATCTATTCCTGTAGATGTGTTTTTAGGAATATTTTTTTCTGCCTTTTTCCAGATTAGATTGGTCAGTTATAGGCTGCTTTGTATTCTGCTACCTTGTGTTGCTTCCTGATGTGCGGAGATTGCCCTATCGTCGCTCTTAAATGGCTCGGCTATAACTGATGTAATGTAGTTCACTGCGCTATCTCCCTTTAAACAATTTCCCTCATTATCTTGAATTCGATCCGGCTTTCTTTGATTCTTCTTCCCTAGCCAGCTTATATGGTTCCAGAATTTTCTTGCTCCGCCTCTAGAGGCATTGTGTATATCAGCCGTCCAGCGATCGGTGGAGTGTCTTATTTTACTTTGGACGAGGGCCTGCACCTGAAGTTTCTTTTGTCGATATGATTCCCATTTGTGGTCGATTTCCTCCTGAGATACCTGTGCTTTGTTTGCCATTCGGTGTTCCCTTGAAGCAGACCGTCGTTGTTCAATAGCTTCCCTGATTTCCTTATTCCGCCAACTCCGCGGCTTCCTCTTTCCATTCCAGCGGTTTGCTACTTTAACCTCCTGAATTTTGCTCCTTATGAGTAGTTTTACCTGTTCATAATCCCAGTCTTCCATGGGGCTTTTCTCTATTGCTTCTTCTATGGCTGCTGCTATCTGCGCTATTTGATCGTCGTTTAATTTTGCGTTTACGTTTTGTCTAAGTTCCATTTCTCTTTTCATCAAAGGCCCCATCTGCAGACTAATACGTTTATGATCACTTCCCAGACTACACTCCCCTTCTTCGTCTATTTTCATTTTTGTTACCTTGCTATAAATTTCCTGCGACATCAGACAATAGTCAATGGTCGTCTACCTGTTGCGGAATTCCCACGTGATTTGGCATCACATTTTGTTTCTCTATTTACTATAAACTAGATCGTGTCGCTCACTACAGATTTGGGGAGTGCCCCCTATTGTGTATGCGTATGGTGCACGTGTATATAGTGTCGTGACGCTGGGACTAAGTCGACCCGGCCTTCACTTGGTAGCGTGCAGAGACTCCGGGTTGATGAAGGATTAAAACTTCGAAGTTGGTAAAATACATACAAGCAGGTTTCATGACACTTGAGAAAACTTATTTACATGGAGAAAGGTATATCAGCAAAATGGCAAGCGTTAAGAGTTTATAGCGAGAAACGTCTGGATGAGCCGTTTACCCAGGGCTCAGAGTCCCATTTTGTGCTCTGTAACGTCCTTAAATCCCCCTATGTCCAGCCCCTCTCTGAAGAAGCTGACCAATCAGTTCCAGGGCACAACCCTCAGATATCGGCCCCCAATCGATCACATCACTGCACTGATGGTCTGATGCACTGACTGGTTCAGTATTGCTTCGTCGGGCGTGGTCACTTGTTGGCGGGTAGAGCTTGGGAACAGCGAGGAGGTAAATTTCGATTCTTCTGCAAAGATTCGCTATGTTGGTTCCGGCAAGTGGATTTCCTTCTCAGAAACCCAAGTGTACGTGCGCGCCACGAATACTGCTCCAAGCATTGTCCCTTTCCGGCAATTGCAACTCTTTCCTTAATTCACGGGAAATCCTCTAATGGCCGTAATCCTCATGCTCCTTTCTTCTCCTGTACGTCAGCGGATGTGTCACTCCGATCGTCTCCTTTGGAGAATAGGCATTCCTCACTTGACAATAGCGCCTCTCGACGGGAAGGGTGAACAGCTGAACAAAAGCACTTCCGGCTATTTCTCACAGGGCGACGTTTCTTTGTATTTTTCTTGACGTTCCCTTGACAGGGCCAACTTGGCAGTGGTAGGGTCTCGACAAAGCAAAGCATGCTCACACAAAATGATTCATGGGAACAGGCTCACTTAGAGCCCTTGCACCAACAGCACATATCAATACCATGCCCACAGGCGCACAATAGTGCGTGCAAGCGCGGACCATGCACGGTCACAACAGCCTCCTCCCCCGCAAGAAGAGTCACGGAGGGCAGCAGTCGCAGCTGCTGCATGAAGAGACGACTTAATGGCCTGCACATGAACGCTTGAAGCTCGCTGTCGCTTGTCGCGTTGTCGTGATTGTCGTAGGCCAAATTGCCAGAGCTGTCTCTGAAACTCAACCACATGTCTAAGCAAGCACTCGGCTCCCGTCTGAAGAGACCAGGTCATAAGAAAACTGCCATCGATGTCCGGAAAAAGCCCACACTCAAGACGCTCAGGACCCACGTATGCCTAGAAAACGAAACATGCTCCTTTACATAGTCACATATATACAAGCGCAGGAAAAAAAAAAAGAACCTGAGTATCAATTTGGATACATGGTGAGGAGCACCTCGGACCGCTTAGAAACAGCGACTAAGCGCGTCCGCATTCCCATTTAACTTCCCCTTTTGTATCTTATTTCAAAATTGTACTGCTGTAAAATCAAGCTCCACTTTAGAAGGCGACTGTTCTTCGATATCGCAGTTTGCAGCCAAGCCAGGAGACAATGGTCCGTCTCTACGGTGAACATGGCCCCTCCAAGATAGCACCGCAATTATTGAATGGCCCATACAATGCAAGCGCACTCTTTCTCTGACGCGCAATAAGCCCTCTCTCTAGAGCTTAGTTTTCTGCTCAGGTAGAGCACGGGGTGCTCATTACCGTCGTGATCCCTCTCCAGAATTTCTCTTTTCCTTGTGAAAATCGGTAGCACCTTGATCGCACTGGCACGTCTGAAGTCAGCTCAATACCGTGCTCAGTCAAATCAGTCCTGCCTGACCTGTCCACGAAGCAGGCCTCAAACTCTGTTATTAGCTCGCCCAGATCGGACAGCTGAGATTTCTTTGGTTCTCCTCTCTGCTCCCTCTTTTTCAGAAGCTCCTGAGCATATCTTTCTTCTCCGCTGAGGCAAGTCAAGTTGTCACACATCTCCTCGGGAAGGTTTAACGTTAGATTTACCACGGCTTCCCTCTGCACATAAGGCTTCATAAGATTTCAATGATAAATGCGCACTTCTTTACGCCTATCGGGGATTTTCAGTGCCTAGTTAGTGTTAGAAAGCTTTGCAACGACTTCAGCAGCTCTTTCCCACTGTACTTCGAACTTATTCTGCCTTGAACCTCTCAGCAACATCACCTGGTCCCCGATACAAAACGTCCTTTGACGGGCTGACTTATTATAGTACACTTTGGAACGAGCCTGGGCTGACTTCATGCTGGCCTCAACGAGTTCCTTAGTGTTATGTAAGCGATTCAGGAGGTTCAGAATGAATTCTACTACTGTTGGGTCGTCTCCGCGCCCCTCCCAGGCTTCGCGCACCATTCGCAAAGGTGAGCGCAGCGACCTTCCGTACACCAACTCGGCTGGGCTAAATCCAGTGGATTCGTGCGGCACTGACCGCATAGCGAAAAGTGCTGCAGGCAGGCAGGTATCCCATTCGCGCTTCTTTTCATAGCACAGTCCCCTCAGGACGCGTTTGAGAACAGAATGCCATCTTTCTACGCTGCTGCTCTGCGGATGGTGGATCGAGCTGTGCACTACCTTAATGCCGCATCGCTCGAGAAATGAGGTGGTGATTACACTTGTGAAAACGCTACCCTGATCACTTTGGATCTCGGAAGGGAATCCAACTCGTGCAAACACTGACAGCAGCTAATCCACTACACTCTCGGACGTCACCTCGCGCAGCGCAACAGGCCCCGCCGGGGTGGTGCAGTGGTAAGACGCCCGACTACTGTGCCGGAGTACCCGGGTTCGATCCCGACCTCGGCGGCTGCGTTTCGATGGAGGCGAAACGAAGAGGCGTCCGTGTGCTGTGCGATGTCAGCGCACGTTAAAGATCCCCAGGTGGTCCAAATTACTCCGTAGCCCTCCACTACGGCTCCTCTTTCTCTTTATCCACTTTCTCTCCCACCTTTCTCCCTTCCCTTACGGCGCGGTTCAGGTGTCCACAGCTACAAGTGTGACAGATACTGCGCCTTTCCCTTCCTGTGAACCAATGAACCAACCAGCGCAACAGCCTCTGGAAACTTTGTGGCTGGGCATAACATAGTGAGGATATAACGGTACCCTGACTCTGTCACAGGAAGTGGCCCAACTACATCTCTTACTAACCGGTGAAACGGCTCGGTAATGATTGGTACTAACACCATCGAAGCTTTCCACTTACCTTCCGCCTTCCCAACCCTCTGGCACGTGTCGCATGACCGTACAAAAATTTCCTGTGCTTAAAACATCCATGCCAATAGTATTCTTGCAACAGCCTCTGCTTTGTTTTCTTTATTCCAAGGTGACATGACCACGAGCTGCCATGGGAAAGTCGCAGTAAGTCTTCGCGGTACTTCTGGGGAACGACTAATTGGTCCCTCTCTACTCCGCGCTTATCCTTGAATAAGCGATACAGCACTCCCTTTCTCATCTCGAAAGAACTATTCTTTGCTGTCTCAGTGGCGTGGTGGCGCTCCCTTACCTCCTGTATCTTGGGATCATTGGCTTGCTCCATAGCTAAGTCGTCTCGGGTTCCACTTAGAAGTCTCGTGAGATTACCAGACACTGGCGGCAAGAGGTTACTCTCAAGAGCGTCCTCATTCCGCGTCTCATCAAGCTCACTTTCAAGTTGACTTATCTGAGATGCCTCGCTCTCAAAGTTTTCTGACCTGCCACCTTCCGCATCGACCACTGTTTTAACGGCCGTTTCCTCCGCTGTGGAATTTTCTGGAATGAGAAGTGTAGCTAGTTCTCACGCCTTTGAACGTGTTAAGGCCTCACAACTCTGTCTCCGAAAAGGATGCCCCTCTTTCGCAGCAGCATGTCCGATTTTTTGGAAAAAAAAATACGGATAGCACTTAGGAAGCTGTCCTGAAACGACAGCCTCGGTTGTTAACTCGCCGAAAGGGCCCTCGATGACCACGTTCGCGATTGGCAAGCACACACTCTGTTCCTCCACTACCTGGCGGATCCATGCACACTGTCCTGTATAGTCGGAAGGCGACATATACGCCGGATAGACAACATACATCGTTGCGGCCGAATCGCGCAGTACCTTGCAAGGCTTCCCGTTGACTACTAGGTCATGCATGTAGGGTTCCAAAAGCTTCATGTTTTCATCACAGTCACTGACATAGGAGAAAGAAATCTTTTCTTTCCGGCAGTTGACGGCAATGTGACCCTGCTCATGACACCTAAAGCATGTGAGCGGCTTCCTAGCCTCAAGCTTGTTCTTTGTGTTCTGCGCGTTGGTCACTTCCCCACTTTTCTCACTGCCGTCCTTTCTAGGGAGTTTGCCTGAAGAAGCCTTCCTTTCTTCGTTTGTAACTCTAGCAAAGTGCCTTTCCTGACGGTTATTCACACTCAACTTTGGATTGCGGGGCCTATCCACTGCTGGGTTGCTGAATTGTCGGCGCGAAGCGTACTCCTCAATGAGTTCGACAGCTTCAGTTGCCGACTTAATGTCGCCTCGGTCCTGTAACCAATTTCTTTCTTTTTCTGGAAGGCAGTTATAAAACTGCTCCAAACGAATTCGCTCGACTACAGCGTCCCTATCACTGTAGGAATCAGTGCTCTTTAGCCACTCGCCCAAATTTACTCTTAAATTGTGCAGGAAATTAGGGTAACTCTCGTTCCTGGACTTAATAGCGTTCCGAAAACATTGTCTGAATGCACGGCGCTAAGCCTATACTTTCTCAGAAGACAAGCTTTGACCTTCTCGCAGTTGTCAGTGTCCTCCTTGCTTAGCCGCGCGACAACCTCCGCTGCCTAGCAGGGCAGAACCGTCAATAATCTCTGAGACCAAGTGTCTCGCTGGAAGGACAGTTTTTCGCAGGTTCGCTCAAAGGTAGCCAAATACAGACCGATATCCCCTGATATCACATATGGCTGCATGTATTTTGACATCTTGAAATCTGCCTCCTTGTTGCGAAGAGGTACCGCTAGCTAAGGACAATTGCCCGACCTCTTGCTCACCTCTACTGCTAATTTCCGGAGCTCAATTTCTTGCTCCAGCCTTTTTGCTTGTCTCTCAATTTCACGCTCACGCCTCTTTTCCTCTTTTTCCCGCTCTTTCTGCTGTTTGAGCTGCTCCTCCTTTTTTTGTCCGATGAGGTTCCATGCTTCACTGACATAAGTTCATGCTTCACTGACATATCATCGGTTCCCAAATCAGTGATTGTCTTCAAAATCAAGGGTTTTCGTGAAAAAGCACTTGTATCAATTCTCAATTCCTCACACAATAGCAACAGTTCCGGTTTCTGCAAATTTTGTAGGTCCATGATCGCTCCGAGTGTCGGCTACTTCCAAAACAACTGTGCAAACTACCAAACCTAAAGGCGTTTCAACACTCTTTACGAGTTCTAAAATCTAACCCTGTTCTAGAACCTGGTCCACATCAGAAGAAAAGCCAAGCACTCACCCACACATGCGATCGATGTTCCGAGCTGCTTTCTTGTTGGCCGATTGTTGCTCCTGCTTTGTGCTTGAGAAGCCACCTCCGATCACCAGATGTTGTGGCTTGTAGATTCTGATCCACCTCCAATCACCAGATGTTGTGGCTTGTAGATTCAGATCCCAACGCTGGTCACCAGTTGTCGTGACGCTGGGACTAATTCGACCCGGTCTTCACCTGGTAGCGTGCAGAGACTCCGGGTTGATGAAGGATTGAATCTTCGAAGTTGGTAAAATACATACAAGCAGGTTTAATGGCACTTTGAGAAAACTTATTTACATGAAAAAAAGGTATATCAGCAAAATGGCAAGCGTTAAGAGTTCATAGCAAGAAGCGTCTGGATGAGCCGTTTAGGCAAGGCTCAGAGCCTCATTTCGTGCTCTGCAACGTGCATAAATCCCCCTATGTCCAGCCCCTCTCTGAAGATGCTGACCAATCAGTTCCAGGGCACACCCCTCAGATATCGGCAACCAATCGATCACATCACTGCACTGATGGTCTGATGCACTGACTGGTCCAGTATTGTTTCGTCGGGCGGGGTCACTTGTTGGCTGGTAGAGCTTGGGAACGGCGAGTAGGTAAATTTCGATTTTTCTGCAAAGATTAGCTATGTTTGTTCCGGCAAGTGGATTTCCTTCTCAGAAACCCAAGTGTACGTGCGCGCCACGAATACTGCTCCCAGCATTGTCCCTTTCCGGCAATTGCAACTCTTTCCTGCATTCACGGGAAATCCTCTAATGGCCGTAATCCTCATGCTCCTTCTTCTGTACGTCAGCGGACGTGTCACTCCTATCGTCTCCTTTGGACAAAAGGCATTCCTCACTTGACGATAGCGCCTCTCGACGGGAAGGGTGAACAGGACTCGGCGGCATTGCATCGGTCAGACACGCTAACATGCTTCACCTTTGCCTTGTGCAGCTGCTGATCCTGTTGTGTTCCTGGCCATCCATTTCCATCCCCAGTGGCGCGGTGTACTGTTCCGCTGCGACTACGCAGTCCCGGGAGCCAGCCGTTTCCGAAGGAATGCTTCTCCAGCTACATCGTCTGTCGTCGCCGCAGGAACCGCCCGCCCCAGACCCGCACTCATGCTCTGTCGCACCATCCCCGGAACCACCTCTCTGCGCACCCTCTCCGCGCATTACATCACCATCATCGTCACCGCATAAAAGCCTCCCCGTAATCAGCACCTTCTTCAGTGGACTCGGCGGCATTGCATCGGCCAGACACGCTAACATGCCTCACCTTCGCCTTGTGCAGCTGCTGATCCTGTTGTGTTCCTGGCCATCTATTTCCATCCCCAGTGCCACGGTGTACTGTTCCGCTGCGACTACGCAGTCCCGGGAGCCAGCCGTTTCCGAAGGAATGCTTCTCCAGCTACATCGCCTGTCGTCGCCGCAGGAACCGCCCGCCCCAGACCCGCACTCATGCTCTGTCGCACCATCCCCGGAACCACCTCTCTGCGCACCCTCTCCGCGCATTACATCACCATCATCGTCACCGCATAAAAGCCTCCCCGTAATCAGCACCTTCTTCAGTGGACTCGGCGGCATTGCATCGGCCAGACACGCTAACATGCCTCACCTTCGCCTTGTGCAGCTGCTGATCCTGTTGTGTTCCTGGCCATCTATTTCCATCCCCAGTGCCACGGTGTACTGTTCCGCTGCGACTACGCAGTCCCGGGAGCCAGCCGTTTCCGAAGGAATGCTTCTCCAGCTACATCGCCTGTCGTCGCCGCAGGAACCGCCCGCCCCAGACCCGCACTCATGCTCTGTCGCACCATGCCCGGAACCACCTCTCTGCGCACCCTCTCCGCGCATTATATCACCATCATCGTCACCGCATAAAAGCCTGCCCGTAATCAGCACCTTCTTCAGTGGACTCGGCGGCATTGCATCGGCCAGACACGCTAACATGCCTCACCTTTGCCTTGTGCAGGTAAACAATTGTTACTCTTTACGCAAAGCGAACCAGTTATGCTGGTCTAATCGTGCTGCCGAGTCCACATTGCTGTGCTGCTCTTGCAATTGAATGTGCACATGTACTAATCAATCTTCTGATCCAGTGTGGAGATGCCGAGCTTAATCCTGGCCCTCCCGGCCCTCGCTCCGGCGGGGGTGATAAGGGCAACAGTAGTGATAAGAGTGACATGCTGCTCGCACTGGACGAAATTAAAGCCGGGCAAGAAACGCTTTTAAGTGAAATGAAAGCTATCCGTGCTAAATTGGCTGAACATGACAAAACCTTCGACGAAATTAAAATAAGGCTGACAAAAATTGAAGACGACTGCGCTTCATTGAGCACGCTCAAAGCCCAGCTTGATAACGTCTAGTGTCTGGCTGAAAACAATTCGCAAAAAAATAGAATATATGATGCATAGAGCAGATGACGCTGAAGACCGTGCCCGTCTATTTAACCTTGTGTTTTTTGGCCTTAAAGACACCGACCGCGAAACGTGGGTGGAGTCAGAAAAACTGATAATTGATCTCTGCTGCACTAACCTCAATGTGTCAATCGCGCAGATTGACATAGAAAGGGCACACAGGCTTGGCCGGTACGACAAGAACAAAGACAGACCAATAATAGTAAAATTCGCACATTTCAAGGTAAAGGAACAAGTCCTCACTAATGCAAAGAAACTAAAAGGAACCGACTACAGCCTTTCTGAAGACTATTCCCCAAATACCCGCCTAGTCCGTAAGAAACTCATCCGATTTGCAAAAACGCAGCCAGGAAAATTCACTCTCCGACACAAGACGATGAAAATAGGAAATACTACATATATATTCGATTACGAGTCACAACAGGTGGTACCAATTAAAACGCGTGATCGCACAGGCAACTCCCCGTAGCATTCAGCCAGTTCCCATCATTGTTCGCTATCTCATTCAATCTCGTTTCTGTACACTAACATCCGAAGCCTTCTGCCAAAACGCGATGCAATCGCAAGCCTCATTGACACCACTGGATGCAACATTGTCGTACTAACTGAAACCTGGTTAAATGAACCAATACACAATAACGAAGTACATCCCATATTTCCAAATTTTGATGTTTTCCGCTGCGACCGTGTTGGCAAACGAGGCGGGGGTGTCTTAGTAGCCACACACCGCAACCTTCAGTGCTACAACTTAAATGTAGAGTCCTCTCTCGAAATATTATTTATCTGCTCAAATGCCTCGTTTCCGCCAACAGTAATCTGCGCTTGCTACCGCCCCCCCCCCCCCCCCCCCGATAGTGACATTTCGTTCGTTCCCCAATTCCACAGTGCCCTTCACATAGCAACTTCGAAACTTTCACATGCTTCTATTTTCCTACTAGGCGATTTTAACTTTCCCGCAATAGACTGGTCTAACCCAACTCAGTCGTCTCCAAATTCTTCAGAGTGTGATTTTATCAGCACGTGCCAGACATTTGCTTTAACTCAACTGATCACCACCCCTACAAGGCAAACTACACAATGGTCTCACATTCTAGATCTGATTCTAACTTCTTACCCAGAATCCCTATCGATGCTATCATATCTTCTGGGACTCAGTGATCATTCAGTAATCTACGCCACGTTTCTTAGCCACCTGCCCAAACCAAAAAAAGCTACCAAAATAATAACACCTTATGATAAAGGCGATTACAAAAGCATTAACAATGAACTCGAAACATTCTGTACCAGTTTTTTAATCGGCTTTGAACAACGTACACTCGAAACTAACTGGTCACTTTTTAAGGACAAAATGCGCGAACTGATTTCAATATACATTCCCACAATCACAATAACTGAGCGCATTACTTCACCATGGTTTACTAACACTCTCAAGCGTCTCAACAACAAGAAAAAAAGGCTTTTCCGATCCGCCACAAAAACAAACAATCCCACCACATGGCAAAAATACCACGATGCTGAAAAATCTTACACCTCTGAAGTTTTCCAAGCCAAGCTTTCATTTTACTCATCTACACTGCCTAATATGCTTCGCACAAACCCTCGTCAATTCTGGAAACACATTAATCCCGACTCCAAGAATACCCTTACACTTTGCGACGATGACAGTAACCCTATCGCAGAACAAGACGTAGCTGAAGTTCTGAACTCAACCTTCAGTTCTGTCTTCACCCACGAACCAGACGGTGATCTCCCAAACTTCCCTTTCTTTGATTTCCCGCTAATGCCTGCTATCAGTTTTGAACACAAAGGTATTTTGAAACTTATGAACTCATTAAAACTAACGTCATCAGCAGCCACTGACGGCATCAATGCAAAGGTATTGAAAAACACGAAGCACATTACCAGTATCATACTATCTCATATCTTTCAGCAATCTTTGTCATCAGGTGTTGTACCACATGACTGGAAAGCGGGCAAAGTCATTCCAGTTCCAAAAAAGGGTTCTTCATCTTCACGTCATAATTACCGACCCATATCTATCACTAGCATTCCTTCAAAAATAATGGAACATGTCCTCTTTTCTTATATTATGAATTTCCTAGTATCGGTCAACTTCTTTCACCCCAATCAACACGGCTTTCTCAAAGGTTTATCCTGCGACACTCAGTTAGCATTGTTCATTAACGACCTAAGCTCTAACATTGATCTTAACATTCCTGTTGACGCTCTGTTCCTAGACTTTGAAAAGGCATTCGACAAAGTTCCTCATAACCGGCTTTTATTAAAACTTACCCACCTGAACCTTAATTCCTTTGTTTTAGAATGGATTCGCAACTTCCTCACTAACCGGCAACAATTTGTTCTAGCTACTAAATATTCATCTTCACGTACATCTGTTATGTCCGGCGTTTCCCAGGGCACCGTCCTGGGGCCTCTGCTTTTTCTTATTTATATAAATGACTTACCATCTAACATACGCTCTAACATCCGGATGTTTGCAGATGACTGCGTTATTTACCGTCCTATAATTAATAGCAATGACTCCCAAACTCTTCAACTGGACATCGAAAGCGTAACAACCTGGTGCAATAATTGGTTAATGTCATTAAACACGAAGAAAACATCATTACTATATTTCCATCGTCGTCGCTCCCTGCCATCATCAAAATACTTTATCTCCAACACCGAAATCGTCGCTGTACCAAAGTATAAATACCTAGGCATTTGTTTAACCCGCGATCTAAATTGGTCCCATCATATAACACAGGTAACTAACGATGCTAATCGCGTGCTCGGCTTTTTTCGGCGAACACTGCGCGCAACTCCCCCATCAGTTAAGTTACTAGCTTATCTAACATTTATTCGTCCCAAACTAGAGTATGCATGCGCTGTCTGGGATCCTTACCAAAATAACCTTTCCAGCATACTAGAAGCAACACAAAATCGCGCGGCAAGATTCATATACTCGGCTTATTCCTATCATGTAAGTGTCACTGAAGTAAAACAAAATGCGCACCTTACTAACTTAGCGCACAGACGCAAAATTGCTAGACTTCGCCTTTTTCACAAGTTTTACCATCACCCCCTGCTCAAGTCTGTCATCAGCCCCGCCCACCATACATCGAGCCGCACGCACCATGAAAAGACCGTTTACCCTCCACCTGCCCGGACATCTGCGCATCTTTTTTTGTTCGCACCTCACGGGACTGGAATGACTTGCCAAATACCGTCATACTTCATTCCGACCCATCAACCTTCAGATCATCCATCGAAGGATTCATGTACTCGTCAACCACTCCCTCATGTAATACCCCTTAAATGGGGCCTTTGAGGTATCAATAAATAAATAAATAAATAAAAAAGCACTTCCGGCTATTTCTCACAGGGCGACGTTTCTTTGTATTTTTCTTGACGTTCCCTAGACAGGGCCAACTTGGAAGTTGTAGGGTCTCGACGAAGCCACGGCCGGTCTCAGGGGAGAGCGCGCGCTCTTTCTTACGGCCTTCTCAATCGCGGCGGGAACAATGGGAACTTTTCTCCTTGAGTTGCGCTCTCCGCCACCGCAAGGGGTGCGACCTGCTCACTGTTCGCTCCGCGTCTGCTTCAGCGGCGGCGGGTGGCTTTTGCTTGGTTTCGCGCTTTCGCTCGCGAGTTTCGTGGTGAGTGCAGCCCCGAAATTAAAGAACACAGAAGGTAGATGCTGCAACGGCATGTCGTCAACGTACTACACACGTGAACGGATATAAAAAAACACTGTCGTTCAGCAAACGTTCGACAAGCATGGTATACATTGCGGCATGGTAGCTACTTTTATCCATTTTAATCCGAATGTTTCCCAAGACTGTACAAGAATAGGAACAAAAAAAAAACAATGAGAAGTGATCACATCGAAGCTTCTTCAAGGCTAACATGACAGCAACTCGTCTGCTACAGCGAAACCGTTTTTAGCGCTAGATGCGAAACCATTCATGTAACACCGAAGATGAAAATTATTTCATAAAAATGTTTTTTAAATTGCAAAATGCTTGTATGATATAAAGTATTAGTATAACAGTCAAAGTAAACGTTGTAGGTTTCAGTTTTAAATGTTATTACAATTCATATATTAGCCAATGTGTGATATTATAAACAATAATTTAATTTTGCAAATAAACATTTTTTTATTGAAATTTTTACATGATATTAAGCTTGTTATGAAAGCAATAAAAATGGTTTGATATTCATGACACCACTTGTGCTCGAAGTGGTAAAAAGAGGCCAATAAATGATGAAGGTGATACTAGATGCAGTGACTTACAAATGAGTTCACCTGCTATATCGAAAGTGTGCAAGAAACTTCTAAAGCGTTAAAGAAGGACACTCTCACAGAAGACTCATTTCAAGCCCTATATAGCGACCCATTGAGGCTCTCTTCGGGAAAGTAAGGTTAATGTGCGGAAGGGAATGACATATGCTAGATGCGAGGGCCGTAACAGCTAGCGGCACATAACTACATTGCCAAGACGGACGTTTCATCTGAGAGCAAAATCAAGGCACTGAAGGAAGTGATGGCATTTCCTGCCATCCCATTTACCACTGTCATATATTCCGATTTACCTTACGCCGCTGGATATATCATTTAATTAATCAACTTCGGGTGTGACGCTTGCGCAATTCTTCTTGAAACTAGCGAAAGAAGCAGTCCCATGTAGTACGCTCTTCTACAAGGACAATATTCTAGTGGACTGCATTATCCGAAACCAGAGCTTGTTACCCTATTGGACAAGCTTCTTTTTTTTTTTTTGAAAAAGCTGCCATGCACCTACTTACACAGAAATTTCTCGAAGTACTTAAGATCCTGATTCAGTCAGCATTTCAGAATTCAACACTGAGTTTCCCGAAAGGAATTGACAACAGCTATGTTATTAGGCCCGCTTCTTTGATATTTGAAACATTTCTCAGAATTCTTCTTCTCAATTAATTATACCAGGAAAGTGACAGAGAAGACCGAGAGGCCAACTCCTTATGTGCACAAGCCGTGCAGGAAGATTTTAAGACTGAATTTTCTAGACGCAGGTCGCATTTTGATGAATTGATGAACATATAGTGCAATGTGTAACTTTGAAGGACAATTTTTTTATTGTTTGCCGCTATTTTCGATTCTGCTTAACTGTTTATGCCCATTTCCTTGATTAAAAGTAGTCGCGAGACTACATATACATCTTCGGTTTTTCATCGACTGATATGTTTTGAACGAAGCTAGAACAGCCCACTCCACTAGACAAGTGAAATTTTTACTATATGAATAAATTTTTGTTCTTTACTCTGAATCTGAGACGCGCCATGAATTTTTGCCGGCGCCTCTCCTGATCTAAACGAAAACGGTAGCGGTTGGCAGAATCTCCACCAAACATTTCACCATGCACTCACGTCAGGTCGCGCTACACCTGCCTAAAACATTCAAAGGCACATTGCATAGCCTGGCAAATTTATTTTTGTACAAAACTTAGGGGTAAAAAATGTTGAAGTGTACACGAAGCTTCATTCGACCGTGCACGGCCGCACTGACTAAGGAGCGCGCGCGTGAGCAGATTGTTGACTGTATTTTATTCCTCGTACACGATAAATGTTCGATGTTAATTACAGACTTTATATAAACCATAAGGGGCGAAATATCAGGACCTGCCGGTTGCAACTGACGCGCTCGAAGCTAAAATCGAGCGCGCGTTTCCCTTGCGCGTGAACGGCTGTAGCGGAGGAGCAGCAGTGGGGCGGTGGCGACCCCACCGAGGTGCGGCGGGAGGTGGAAACAGACCCCATTGGAGAGGCCGTCAGAGAAGAGAAGTGCTCTCTCCCTCGAGACCGGCCGTGACAAAGCAAAGCATGCTCACACAAAAAGATTCATGGGAAAAGGCTCACTTAGAGCCCTTGCACCAACAGCACATATCAATACCATGCCCACAGGCGCACAATAGTACGCGCAAGCGCGGACCATGCACGGTCATAACAATATATATATATATATATATATATATATATATATATATATATATATATATATATATATATATATATATATATATATATATATATATATATGTGTGTGTGGTGTCGTGTCACAGCCAAGTTGATCCAAGGCTTGGAAATTAAAATTTCTAATGTGGGCTTGTGAAACCATTTGCATACAACTGCTAGCCGCCTCGCGCCCCACAGGCAATTATTTGTTTCGAAATTACTTAATTAGGTATTTATGTTACTGTCCCTAATTTACTACATAAGGACTTAAGACCATAAATGGGAATTGGAAAGTTGGAGAGCACCTTCAGAAGCCCCCAATCCACTCCATTTCAAAGAAAGCGTCACTTGTATATTTTTTTCCAAGCTCCAAAAGAAGCCCGCGAAATACAAATAAAGTCCCGTGACTAGGGCATTCGCGCGCAATGACTGCGGTGCTTTCAGTGGGGCTTTGATTGAACGAAATCAGATGCGGCCGTGTCTCTTCGGAACCGTTGCAGGGGCAGGCCGATATGCTTGCGGTAGTTTCTTCGCCTGCGTCAGACAGCGGGCGCAGGTGACGGTGCAAGTAGAAGCGAGCGCGGCGGGCCGTCGCACCGAGATTCTAACAAGGCCTTTACATCACCTTCTCTCCTATCAGCGAACGTCACGGCAAGCGGATTTAGCGATAAAAGATCAACCACTGAGCCTGCGCGTACAAGCTTGGGTAAAGAGGCGAGACGAAATCATGTGACTCGACTCAGATTCGCACTCGCACCTTCATTTGCTGGTACTTTATCAACATCCGCCTGTCGTGACTAGCTGCTGGTGTGAGGGTGCGCAGTCCTTGTCAAGATATCGCTAGTGACGGGTGACCTCGCTGTAACCCTCGCCAACATGTCAGCCTGCCGCTGCTACGGGACCTTCTAGTGACACCCGAAGCTGATATCGTTCGCTCAAATCATGACTGAGAGCACCACAATCGTGGCGCTCAAATGGAGAACTTTCTGTGGCAATGGAGCCAAAGCTACGAGGGCGGGGATTTCCTAACTGTATTACTACGCCATGTAGTTCCAAGTACCTGGCTTCGGCTGTGGTTTCGGCAACGCGCACGACGTACGCTGTCAAAAGCAGACGAGCGATACGAACGCGCGCAAAAATGGGCGGAGCAAAGCGGCCGACGCATCCCACTCGGCCCCGCCTACGCTCTTGCACTTTACGAGATTGTCGTCAGGCCGCGCAGCCATCGACATGAACGCTGTCTATTAAACTCCCACTGTACTGGCTAGTACCGTAGTTTAAGCCTGATAAAATAATAAGCTTAATAGTTCCGTAATGGTTTAACAATCCAGTGCATCCACTGCGAAATTTCTGGAGGCACTATATGCTTTTGCGGAGTGAGCTGGTGGGTTTCGGCACCGTAGCTTCCACCACATTACCACAGAAAGTTGTCCCCGAGTATAGTCACATTATTTTATTTGTATTTCGCGGACTTTCGTTTGAGCCTGGAAAAAAGAATACACGTAGTGGGACTTCATTCTTGATCTCAAGCAATAGAATGGGGGTTTCTGTAGGTGCTCTCCTACTTTCCAATTCAGATTTATGATCTAAAGTCAATATTTAATAAATGCGAAAAATCAACATAATTAGCTTATTAGGTAATTGCAGAACAAAAATTACTTGTGGAGTGCAAGCCGGTTGGCAGTTGTAAGAAACTGGTTCTTCTTGCCTACCTCAAATATTTTATTTTCTAACCCTCGAGTCAAGTTAGCTGGGACATCCGGTATAATATATATATATATATATGTGTCTTTTTCAAGAACGTCTTTTTCCAAGTATATATAATATATGTGTGTAGGGGGGGTGTGTTTGTGTGTAGCTTAATTTACCTTACGTCACTGCTCAGCTACGGCTTCACAAGTGCATTGGTTGTGGTAGCCTATGCAATAGACCGTATGTATATTCTGGCAGGTCTGTTGCCATGCCTGATTCATCCCGTTTCCCCTGGTAATTGCGTTAACACATAAGGCTTTATATCCAACTAGGTTTCGCTGGAAAATTTAATCAGGGTAGCATTCATCCTAAAACTAATTACCTGACCGCACGAATAGCAGACAGAAGGCCTCTCCCGTATTCCTCCAACTGACCCCAACCTATAGAGCTGCATCCTCGTAATCGCCGCAAAACTCATCATCTCACATGTCAATCTACCTTTTTGCCGCCTCGTGCGATGCTTCCTTGCAGTTAATTAGATTAGTTTACATTACATGTGCCATAATTTTGCCTAACTGCGGAAAAACTGACCATGACCACTATAGCTCAAATGACGGAGCAAAGCATATAAATTACATATGTACATCGCTTGTTGAGGACCTAATCACTAGTGCAGTTTTGTTTCCTTTTTTCAACTTATTTAATTATTTTACATTCAAGGACTAAGAAATTACTGATGGTTGAGAATCAAATAAAGCGAAGAGTAGGAAAATACTAAACACAAGTATATAAACAATATCTCAAATTATTGCTTTGGCTGCAAAATAGCGACCAGCATGTTCAATGGAAGTGATCTCTGCGGGCAGGTTGTCCCAGTCCTTGGATGTGGAAGGGTTGAAATACTCGTAGTATTTTTTTGCTCTAACCGGTACGATAGCAACGCCGGTAGCACGGCTTCCTCGTGAAAGATCCGCGAAGGCGGCCAACGAGCACAGGGCGAATACGGGGGCTGGTGGAAAATATGTTCTGCAGAAAACGAGATGAAAATTTCCTGCTAGGTGATAGTGGAAGGAGGTTTAAAATGGTTTTCATTGAGGATGTGATTGAAGTATGATGCGCGTTGCTCATGCATTCCTTCAAAACATTATATCGGACTATTTCCAGGGCATGCGTTAACAGGAGGGAGCATATTACTGTACGCCACACGAATAAAAGATGGAAAAGTCTTTGTCACGTGTTCATACTAGTTCCCGCAACACACCTTCCCGTACCAGCCTGAATCGATTCCGCTGATGGGTACCCATTAGTCGTTTATTTTTCATGTTTCGAAAACCTATGCATGACATTTCTTACTTCAGCAATGAAAATCAAATTACTCAAATGACAATTTTATATCTATGAATGGTGCAAAAAAAATAACAAATACCACGTTTCTAGGGCTTTGACTACTGAATGGCAACAGGGAAGCGGGAAACAAAAAAGGAAGAAGAAAGACGGAAACAGCGCGGGCGCTGACTGCGAATTTTATTATCGTTCGGTGCCACCATGCTTGGGTACAGCCACAGGCCTGTTTTTAATGCCATTCAAAACTTCTTAATAGAAACAAAACGTCTACCTTGCTAATATGCTTTGAAGTTTTATTCTGTACATATAAATCTTACCCCAAGTAGCACAAAGTGGGCTATTACGTAGGGGCCCGCACTGGGCCCGTGGGGGCAGCCCATACGGGCCCCATGCGGGATTTGCAACACGTACCCAGAGGGGCCCCGCGTGGGCTGTCTAATTTTGCCGCGATCGGTCCCAATCTGTATCCGTGTGGGCAGCCCAAATAGGGCTGCCCGGATTTAGCCCAGGTAGACGAATGTGGGCAGCACACCAGTATCTAATATTAATGAGTCCCATGTTTGTGCAGGCAGTGCCGTCCCATTGATCAAGGTTTTAATTTTTAAGTCGATTAATCCCTCCAATACCTGAATTGTACAGGCGCAGGATTTGCGGAGGCCAGTCCGTTTCGGGCTGACCCACGTGCTGCCCTCATGGGTTAAATCTGGCATTTTCGGGGCTGCCCAAGTTTCAATAATCAAGTGCGAAACATTAAGCACTATTTTTTTTTTGCTTGTATGCGACACTCAGTAACATGAGAGAAATTTATTGCGAACACTACAATATTGTACGCTGGCCCACATCACCCCCAACATGTTGGTCTGAATATTTTTTTGGGTGGTGTGTGTAGAATAGTAATGTCGCAGGAAACATTAGGAGGTCGTTCAGGACATACTCATAAAGCGGAACAGTTATTGTTGCATATCTTCTGTCGATACTGCATAATTAACGCAGTTTTAGAGTAAAAATAAATAGTCTTTATTCATGGCATGGATATGCTTAGGACTGTTATGTAAAAGCTCCAGAAGAGGCAATTCGTCGCCGATATAAGATGATTTACATAAATAAAATGGTGCCTTAAAGATAGGGTGGAGACGTTTCAGAGCGGCAAGCCCACCTACGGCCAATTCTGGCGCCCTGCGGCCTTTCATGGGCCGCCCCAATTGGGCTTATTTTATTTTTACCGCATGGGGACTACGTATATATGTTGCATTTCCCCGCAAGTACCCCAAGAAATACCCGTGTGGGCAGCGTGGGGGTGTGCTCGCTTTTCAGCCCGGCCGCAAACCATGCGGGTCCTATTCGGCTTTTGCGTGGGCAGCCCCAATCGGACTAGCCCGTCTTCTATTTGCTTTAGGTCCACATTTGCACCGGATTGTCCTAAATTGCCCCGCAAGAGACCGATGCGGGCAGAAGCGGGAAGGAGCACTTTCCTGCCCCGCTAACGGCCATGTGAAAATATCTAGGTTTTTGGTGGGCAGCCCTAATTGGGGCAGCCCAGGAATTTTCTGCATGAATTCCACATTTCCGTCTGACCTTCCCACAACTACCTCTCAAGGGTCCCATGTAGGCAATGTGTGGGCATAGCCGTATTTAGCCCCGCCGCGGCCCATGCGGGACCTATTCGGCTTTTGAGTGGGCAGCCCCAATTAGATTAGCCCAGGCTTTTCCTACACAAAGCCCTAATTTTCTTTGCATTGGCCCTAAAATTCCCCAAGCGGGACCCTTTAGGGTCACATGTGGGGATATGTACTCAGTTAATCCTTTCCGCGCCTATATGATGCCCAGATGGAAAAAGCAGAGGGCTTGCCTGCTTGATCCCTAAAGAGGGCCCTCATGGGTGTTATTGTGGTTGCCCAAGCCCAACTTGCCCATACGGGCCCCAGGTGGGCCACGTAATGTGTGCTACTTGGGACTATTCTCCTACTGCGTGCGTTAGTATTTACTCTTTTTATTTTGGTTTTTCATATTTACATTTCCTTCTCTATTCCCTAGAAGTTATTTTTATTTATTTTTGCGATTTAGTTATACATCTCAAAATCCAATATCTCTGCACCCCAATTCTTGGCCTATCCCCCTGTGTGGGTATGTGCCATCACATTAGAGGAGAACAACAACAACAACAACAACGACGACTGCCAACTGTTTATTTTCTAAAATCAAGCAAGATATATAGCATACACTGAACCACGAAGTGTACTTTATGATGAGGTAAAGGGCGATAACGCATCCAAATTTAAGATCCAAACTAATGGTCTCCCTGAAGAAGAGCTGTGAACATAAACTCGGTTCTAGTGTCGACAACCAGGTGCAATGCCAGCAATCTGCTGCCTACACACAAAGTATGAGGCGGAGTACGGGGTATCTATGGCATCACCAATGCAGGGAAGAGGATTCCTAGTTGCAGCATTTAGGCGGTGATAGCCCACGCAAAAGCACCATGTACCATCTATCTTCTTGAACAGAATCACAAGGACAGCCCAAGGAGTACATGATTCTTGAATTATACCTTTGACCAGCGTATTCCAAACCTGTTCACTGATCACCTGTTGTTCAGGTGGCGACACTATAAACAGCTAGTGTGGAACTGGGTGTGAGTCGCCTGTGTCAATGCGATGTGAGGTACGTGTCAGGGGAATGAACGGTGAACCAATTGCCTCTAAAAAGTCAGACAGACGAGTCCTTGAGCAGTAAATTCTCCGGCGCCTCACGCTATTCACTGGTTAGTGATTTGCTTATTGCTCAATGCAATCGGGAACCAGGGATTAGAGCAGAAGCCACTCGGTTAGGTGCTTCAGATATCAAAGCCACCGACGAAGCAGCGTCATCTTGGCTACACGTGGTAATGTTCATGCTCACGAGAAAAACCACAAGGTACGAAGGAATTCATGGCCTACAACCGTGAGCCTCCCTTGACCACCCACAGGGCGCAATAAGGAACAAGAATGAGTACTTTTGCACAGTTAAAATAAAGCGGTGCACCCTAGCATCGAAGGTATCGGAAGCACGACTAGGGAACAAAATTGGGAGCCACACCATAGAAAAGGCCGGTACATTGGTATCCTCGGACACGCAAAACACATCCTCCTGCTCTGGGGAATCCTCTAAGTCCCCAGAAAGAAGGGAACCGTCAATGCAGAGTTCTCCGGAGCGACAATCCACCATAGCACCACATATTCGCAAAAAATTATTAGCGAGAAAGACGTTATGTGTGCATCGAGAAAACACGGAAAAATCCGCTCTGAATATAGTTACGCCAAGACACACCGTAGTACTGCACATTTCTAAATGGCACAACTCATAACCCGCACAAAACAAATTTACACTTCTGTACCTTGTGAACATTTCTTAGCGTTTCTTAAACGATAAACCCATAATAGAAATGTATTCCCCTGTATCCAATAAGGCCATTGTCGTCACACCATCGACAAGCACCGAAACAGTGTCATTTAACATTGTAACAGATGACGGAATTTCTACACGCAGCGAACACACTCCAGCGGCCGCGCTGACTAGTTTTCTGGCGTAGGCTATATAGACCGCCGTCCTGGGTATGATTACGAAACGCGGCAAGCAGAAGAGGCAGGCGGTGGTAGGAAGCTACTATTGGAGACCAGAGAGTAACTACGTAGTCCATCGGACGGCGGAAAATCATATAAAGATGGAGACCACTGCCGAGAAGATCGATAGAAACCGTTACGTGGCCGAGCTTGGTTGGTAGGGTGGTCGTATCGGGACGGCGGGCGACTGCGGCAGTAACGAGCTATGTGCCCCTCAATGCCACAACGGTCGCCGACGGGGATTGCTCGCCGAAACCCTTGTTCCCTGGAAGGCACCAAGGAGTAAGGGACCATTTGGTAGTGAAACGCATTTGCGGATCTTCGGGCTGGACGCCGGGAAGAGCGGTCAGGTGGTGGCTGCGAACGGTTCTCAGAACGCGGATGGTAGTGCTATGAGTAGTGAGACGTCCATGAGTCGTAGCGAGACGGATGCTTAGAGCTTTCGATTCTTGCGGTTTGGCTGTAGGCGTCAGTGTGGGCCGAATTGACGGAGGTAATACCGGGCATCAACGGGAGCGCGGCAGGAGCCTCTCGAGGAACGTTAACGTCAGGAGGGACGGATGGTGGATACCATGCAGACAGCTCGAGCCGCTATAGTGCCTCACAACCGATTTACGGGATCGTCGATGACAAGTCCGTGAACCCATTTTCTATGCTAGCCAATGTTGGAACATTGGCTAGACGTCCAAGTTTTTGCGTTATGCGGCGAGTCTTTATTGTCTCGAAAGTGCAGATGTGCCGCTTGAAATCTGACGGCGTCCAGGTCATCTCTTGCTATCAAGAAATCGTAAACATCATCTGCGATGCCTTTTAGCAGATGTCCTACTTTACCTTCCTCGGTTATCTGAACATTTGTTGATTAACATAGCTTCAAGACCTCTCTATATCATCATCATCATCATCATCAGCCTGACTATACACTCTGCAGGTCAAAGGTCTCTCCAATATTTCTCCAATTAACCCGGCTCTGTGCTAGCTGCATCCACTTGACCCCTGCGAACTTCTTAAACTCAACCGCCCGCCTAATTTTCTGCCGCCCCCTGCTACACTTTCATTCCCTCGGAGTCCAGTTTGTTACCCTAAGCGACCATCGGTTATCCTCTCTTTGCCCTACATGTCCTACCCATTTCTTCTTAATTTCCTCTAGAATGTCAGTAACTCTAGTTATTTTTCTGGCCCACTCTGCACGTTTCCTATCTCTTAATATTACCCCTACCATTTTTTGTTCCATAGCCTTCTGCGTTGTCCTCAACTTAGTAGGACTCTCTTGGTTAGCCTCCACGCTTCAGCCCCATAGGTGAGTACAGGTAAGATGCCACTGTTGTATACTTTCCACTTGATCGATACCGGTAAGCTGCTTGTCATAATCTGCGAGTGCTTGCCAAATGCGCTCCATCCCAATCTTATTCTTCTTGTTGTGTTCGCTACATACAACGTGCATCTCTCTCCCGGGAGCTGAGCCCTGTGTTCGAGCCGGTGTTCAGCGCGTTTCCTCCCCGAAAGCAGTCGCCAAAGAAGGGGGGGGGGGTTATTTCAGTGACAAAATGCTACCAGATTATTTGAGTCCTCGTGGTTACTGAACCAGACAAACGAGATATTTATCATTAGCAAAACCACGTTGGAAAGTTTAGCGACGGCGCTCCAACGGGTGTAGCGGCTCGCCTGTTTGTAGTGGGTCAGCCACTCGTCAGCGTCATCGGATGCAGTTCATGCGAGTATCCGGAGCTCCCGATAGTGTTATGAGGAACCGGTCATTGCTCCCGCAGGTCGGTCTCTAGCCTAGACTGAAGCGTCACGGTGTGCTACGAGCGGGTCATCGGTTGGCTGCATGACACTGGTCAGTGTTTCAATGCCTGCAAGGCGATGACTCCTACAATACTCAAGTTCTACAGCTGCGCTGAGTGCAGTTCCTAGGATTTTACCCCACACCTCCACCACAATGTCACTCCCATAACGTAACCATGAAGGCCCTCTGGCAGGTTATGCACGCCAGGTTAACACAGCCAGTAGAGAGCGACACAGGCAGCACAAGAAAAGTCCAGCGAAATGTACCCACCTCGATCTCTTCTTCCTTCCTTTCTTGACATTCCTTGACACTTAATCTCGTCAACATTTCTTATCACTGCAATCAATCCCGCCATGTCTGTCGAACTCTGATCTCGAACACAAAGTTTTTGGCGACAGCAAAGACCAAAACCTATAGGGAAATTATTGAAGCCATTTTCATTCATAAGCCTAGGGACGTATGCATCGGCTTTCTCTGAATTGTCTGCTTCAAAAGAAACGAAAGTTCACCGAAAGCGTCCGATGTTTTGACACGCACTCTAATGCCTGCTTGTGTCTTATGAAGCTTTTGTTTATGGCTCTGTGTTCTTTCTGTTGTTTTCTTTTGGGACTTTTTGTTTTGTTTGTCGAAGCTCAAGTGCTGTTTTCATTTTCTTTTTTTCATTGTTTGCCCGTGTAACAGTTGGCCGTCGGTTTACATTTTTCGCTGTTTTCTTGTTAGCTGGTTGTTAGTTGATTGAATACGCCTTTAGCTGCGATGGATTTAAGTTTACTCATATTTACTTGACCTGGCATTTTGCTACGATGTTTTTAAGTTCATTCATATTTCTTCCACTTTTTATTTCAACATTTTACATTTTATTTTTCTGCCTTTTCTTTCCTTACCCTTTGCACACCTCTATCATCCATTATACCTTGTTTCGCTTGAGTGAAGACGAGTCGATGTACATTTGCTTTGCACCTGTTATATAAAACCTAAAAAAAACCTTAAAGATTCATTTTAGGTGGAACTCACGTACGAAGAACAATGCAGTTGGCTGCATATTTTCAACTGACCTGAAAAATTTATTCTATTCAATCCCCCACCAAGAGCTGGTTACTTCGGTTCTCGTGTATATTGAAGAAAATGGCGTAGCAGCTTTTCAAAACGCCACTACCATAGCTGTTGAAATATTTTCTGCCACTTTTATAATTATACCGAGAGTGATGATGGTTACCTTTGAAGGCAAATCGTGTGCAACAAAGTGGCATCTGTATCGAAACCAGTGTGGCGCCTGTCTTGTGCAGGATATTTCTTTTTTTGGAAGCATTGACATAGGTTTAGATGCCGTGTTGGATAGGAGCAAAGTGATAAATGTTTTAGGTATGTTCGACGAATTTCTACTCATTTTAAGAAAAGAAAATTCCTTGACCTAACATGATACTGTCGTAGAAGTTTTAAACTTGACAATTTTAAGGGCGTTAAACTTTACGCATGAGGTTCCGAAGAATGACAAGTTGCAGTTCGTGGACCCTAAGATCTCTCTTGTTCAATGACTTGTTTGCGGGTGCTACAAGCCTCGTGCTCGGAAAGGAATTATGCCGTATGATTCGGCCCTGTCTAAGACGATAAAAAGGGCGGTTGCAACTATGTGTTTAATAGAGGCTATGAATGCACCTATGCTGTTCAGGAAAGCTTCGACTCGCAGATTTCTAGGCTGCTGTCAGCGGGCTCTCCTTTAGAAAGGGAAGAGAATGAAAGGAGAACCAGGAAAAGGCCTCAAGTACTACCCTATTCTTATCGTGTGGCCCACAACTTAAAAACGTCGCCAACAAATACCCCATTCCATTAGTTTTTAGCGCACTGCTGGTTTAAAAGCCTATGCCATAGTGTAAACTGTAAAGAAAAAGAGAGGGTGCCCAACCAAGCATAAGTTCAGATTAGTTCCTTGCAAGGTTGGGCGAATTTGCGGAATATCTCTCACTTGCGAAAAAGTATGTAGGACAATCTGGCCGTTGTTTAACCGGCACTTACGGGAACATAAAAGATGACTTGAGCAGGCGACCGGGAAACACATTTTTGTTCATTGTAGGAAATGGGATCGGCCGGGGAAATGCGGGCCATTGCTAAATCAGACACCGGTTTGCAGAAGAGGCAATGATGGGTTATCGGGGTATCGATTGAGGCATTTCACATCAGAGAAGGGATAGCACTTCGAAAAAACTGTACTAAATAGTAAATGTTTCTAGATAGCCTATCTGAAGAGGGTGTGGGATCAAAAGCCTCTTTGTAATGTGTGCATTAAGCATTCTTTGTCATGTATGCAGCCTTGTGCACATGAGGTCAGTGTATAAGGCCCAGGTAACACAGTTAGCAGGCCTGATATCAGGAATGGGCTGGAAAAACACGGCCCAATGACGGGACATTATTACCATTATGTTTCAGATATTGGTTATGCGATTCTATAAGCTGGTTACAATGGGCCAGGTATGCCATTGCTTGCTGATATTGCTCTTATGCCTGGAAACCAGTCACAAACGTTGTCCTGCTATAAATGTAGCTCGCCAATATTTTGTATATGCTGGTGCGCGCTTGGCAACATCGTCCATCCGATCGATCTGTCTTCCAACATTCATATTCGTTCGTGTGCATTGGTAAATATTGGTCGCTCGTTTAGATAGAAGTGCAAACGTTTGACATATGTTCGTGTACGTTTGCAAATCATGTTCACTCATTTAGGCTTGACTGCCAACAACTGATATACGTTTATGTAAGCTGGCAAATATTGTTCGCAAATTAGGATCACGCTGCCAACATGAGGTACATCTTGGCATATATTGATCAAGAATACCTGGTTATTTAGCCAGAGTGAAAGCGAGCGTTGATGAACATTTCCCCCTTAGACTCATCATCTCATGTTTTTTGGCATGCACTTCTTGATCATTGTTCCGTTGGGTAAGATACGACTTTTAAGGATGAGACCTTCCTCTACAATCCTGGCGCTTTAGGTAAGCAATAAGCCGCACATTGAATTTGTTCGTGTGTGTAGGTTATGAAACGAGGCGCACACAAACTACAGAAATAATTATCGTCCGCCTTATCTGATAGTGGTTCGTGAACATTCAGGCAACGTTAGCGACAGGGCATTGTTATATTATAAAACTAGAGGCAGTCGCATCCCTAAACTACTCCATTCGATTGCATTCTCAGTGTATGTGCGGTTTTCGAGACATGCGTCCCGAACATTACCATTATATTCTTGTGAATACGCACGCAAGAAGAGACAGTCCGTGCAAAACATCCTCGACGTGGTTAGATTTTGATCCGAAACTTTCTTCCATTTCATCATCCAAAACCAAATGGTAGAGTCCGGCCTAGTATGCCAATGGCACATGGAGTTTCGTGAAACGCCTTGCCGCAGCTGAAGCCGCTTAGGCGGCCATCGTGACGCTTACGCATGAATACGAGAACTGAAATTGAATATTTTTACTTCGCCTCATAAGATTTTTCAGCATTGCGAAAGACCGAGGCACCCCGGTTCAATCAAGATCACGTGCACTACAAAAGGCAAATGTGCTTCTACGCGTCTCTTGCCCCCAAATTGGCGGGGGTGACAGTAAGAGCACAATTCTCTATTATAGTGCGCAGAGGCGACACGAACTTATGAGCACAATTGCAAGGGCTCCTCTGCCTTTCGCAGTGCTGCAGATATCTTGTGAGATGAAGTATAGACCGGAATCTCTGGTAACACACGCGCTCTAGAAAAGTTATATAAATCGGAGCTGCCTAGAAATGTGACCTTCTCCAAGTTTACAAAATAATAATATGAGGCTAAATATTTTATTCCCGCATAATATTTAAATAGGAGGCTGACAACAGCCATCTTTTTTTTCTCTCCACTTGTCCGCATAGCGTACTACCGGCTAAACAGCTTTGATGCACATGTGAATATATATTGTTAAAATCAGCAAGCTGTGTAGATGAGCCACGCTAAACTGCTTTACTGATTGATCTGTATATTTTACTATGCCGACAAGCCACAGCAGCCTACGTTTGACGAAGCACGTTACAAGAATGGCGCTAGACTACACACATAAAAAATAACACAATGGACATAGTTTAACATAGAAGGAAGGATGACAATGAAAAATTGGCAATATTAAAGATTGAGACAAGCATCATAACAGACAATCAACAACAAATCAGGCAGAAAATATCCCTATTTATATGCTTTTATTTATTTGGAAATAGAACACAATGGCGTGATTAGCGCGGTCAGTTCGTACCGAACAAGCTCACAAGTGACGTCACTCTTATGAAATTTACCAGTGTGGCATTTCAGCAGCATCTTATAAAGGGAAGCAACGCCAAGTGCTGTCTGGACGCATTTGGCTGCGCGCTATCCCGCTTTTCTTTTTTTTTTCTTTAACTTGCAAGAAATGCTAATTACAAATATCGCTAGCTATATAAATATACCTGGTCTGGACACCTTATTAAGATACAACAAATGTGCTTCTATTCATAGGCATCTATTTTTTTATTGTTCACTGCTTCAGCCAAGAGCGCAGATAACAATAAGCCCGTTCACGAGAATTATGTGAGAGAATTTTATTCTCGGTACTCGTTAGCCGATAGATGTATGTATAATGAAAAGACAAAGTACACTAAGCAGTTTCCTAGCCTATTCCTTTATATTTAAGCCTCCCAAGTTCGCGGAAGGTATATCTGAGCAGACTTTTTTGTCCCATCCCTTTATATCTAAGCCTCACAAGTTCGCGGAAGTTATATCTGAACGCAAATGTTTCTAAGTTATAACTCAATTCGCTCTACAGCGGTAACATAACAGCTTCTCAATGTCTCCAATTATTTTGTTAAATATATTTTCTTATTCGCATGCACAGTTGAACCAAGAAGCTTGCCTGGTACCGGGCGCTATGTGTTGGTCATCTCCAACAGAAGCTCTCCAAGACGCATGCACTTGAAAGCGACACGAAAAATCTTGTCGCCACTTCTTAGAAAGGTCTGGGTGCAAAACAAAGCGCTCGCCTCCAACGGACGATGAACACCACCTTCTTTTCTGCCGCCCCGCCCCCCTCCCTCATCTACTGACAAGATATCTGCAGCGCTGTCAAAGGCAGAGGAGCCCTTGCAATTGTGCTCCTAAGTACCTCTCGCCCTGGGTAATATAATAGAGAATTGTGCTCCTACTGTCACCCCCGACGATTTGGTGGGCGAGATGCGCATAGGAGCAGAATTGCCTATTGTTGTGAGCAAAATCCTGGTTAGATCTGGGTGCCTCTGTCTTTGGTAGTGCTTCAAGCGTGTTGAGAGGAAGTATAATCTTAAGTTGGTGAACCTTGAAGCAATGAAGACACCTGACAGCAGTACTGGCTCCCCGAAACCCTCCTGCTTGGTCCATGTTCACGGAACGCGCTTGCCTCGCTCGATGGTTTACTGACCTTTGCTGCATTCTTTGCTCCTTTCACCCCTCTCATCCTCTACGAACGATCCCCGGGGTTTACGATCCCCACGCTGCGCGCTCCCTCTAGGCCCCGCGCCAGCACTCGTGCACGCCGCGGGCCCGCGGCCGACTAAAAAAATGGACGGTGGAACATGAATGTGCGTTTTCGGCCCAAGACTGTCCTCTCTGAGTGCCAACAAATTTTTACATTCCATCAATACGCTCATCAACACTAGCTGCGAAATGAGTGAGTATATATCTTGGTTCCATTTTAAAAGTTATATTTTGTATGCACATTCGTAGCCTAATGTTGTACGAGCTGCAGAATGCAAAAGAAAAATAATTTATCGCTGCTTAGTCTCCAAGATACCGAAAACTTCGCTTATTATTTCAGCAGATAAAACTCATTTTTAATTATTTGGCTCTGCTTATCATCAAGCTCTTTGCGTGATTGGAACAAGGTTTTACTTTTTATTTTGAGATCCTGAGCCTATATGTTTTTTTTGCATGTACACTTGCTCTTAAGCTGGAATAGCTGAAATTTTTCCGTCATATATATTGCTTCTGCAAACGTTTTGTGCTCCAGGCTCTTGTATACCACGCCTGAGGGGCCGTGTACAAAAGCAAGCGATCCTAAGGTAATATGGAGCAGGTTTTCTCATTTACGCCATTACCGGGCAGGTCATGGCTAAGGATGGTCGACAGAGTTGCTTTTTGCTCAACCTCAGCCTACTTAGGTTTGGAGTATTTCCCAAAACTAGGACTCCATTCGCTTCACACAATAGTATTGTTTGTTGTATTTATTTGCGTTCTTGACAGATTCTGTTAGCTCTAAAAGTGCGCATTCTGGAAAAAAATGCCGTTGTGTGGCGAGAATTTCCCAGCTTGAAGGCTGTTCTGTACGACCTTAGTTTTCACGTCGGCTTTGCTAAAGAAAATTATTCTCGCTATTCTAATCAGACGTGGAGCGTATAAATGCACGGTGATGTGTTGCTGCTTCACACTCTTGATTAATCAATATTTGATGTACGCATAGAATGCTGTTAGCTGACCAGAAATATTTAGAATGACCAGATATATTTAGAATGCTTCGTTTCGGCATGAAGGTTTCATTTCGATTTGCTTGCAGCGCCCACATGATCATAAATTCTCTTTCAGGCTCAGCACAATTTCCGGTTACACTGTCCATCCCTCAGGCGATTGCAATACAATACCTTGAGTATCATCTGCATCGATTTCGTAATGACGCATGGAGAAGAAAGAACACAAGCATGTAGGCACTTGGAAGGTGTGTGGAGTGGTAGCAGGTGATGCTTGCTAGCCAAACTTCAATTCAGCTTATAACAGTCCTGCTTTTTTATTGGCCAACCCTTAGTACCTTCCATTACCCCTTTTGTCTCTTCTTTAACGCATAACAGGTGTCCTCTTAGCAGTCGAGCTGTATCTCTTTTCCATTAAACTACGCAATAATTATTCATCCATGGACCTCTTCACGTGTTTTTTGGCCATAAATTCCGTTGCTGCACACGAACTTTGCCATGCACCTGAAAGAAATTAGTTCAACGTGTCCTGCATTTTGTTCCTGCTAATCATCTGCGGTTGCGCTACGGTCGATATGGCTCGAGCCGGAAAGCGCTCAGCTTTTCGCAATTGCGGTACTAAAGGAGCACTGTAACATGACACAAGTTTACTAAATTTTCACGCGCATGACTTTCATATGCAGTACAAGAGGCCACTTTTTGCAGGCAACGAGCTTTCCTTGATGCTTCCAATATCTCGATCTTGTTTCCATGCAGTGCTGGCTTCTAAACCAAAACATAAATATAAAAAATCTCTGGTTGTGTGACTATAAACTTAGAAACTGCGCTGCAAAAGAAAATGATTAAGCTTATGTTACCCATCCTTCAAGGCTGTGACAGGTCCTGCTGAGATCTCCATGACGGAGCTATGACACACGAAAATTACGCGTGCGGAGCCGCGCTAACAGTATATTTGTTTTTAATTTCTCTGTTCAAGCAGATGCCCTAATAAAGGGCGACATCGACATCGCTGAAATACAGGTGTTCATCATCAGATGAATTCCCAGAGTAACCCACCAGGGGAGAGGCTGAAGGAGGTACCTGGTTGAGTTTTCTCACACAGCATCTGGAGGTGCCCACCATTAAGCCCCTTTCCCTGCACTTGGACAATACCGGCGCCGCCTTTCGGAAACTTGATCCCCACTCACCAGCCACCTAAATACAGATGCTGCTTCCCCTACATCGCCACGGAGCCATCCAGTGAGCTTGGCACCGGTCAGAACTTCCGCACCCGGTCTTACCCAACAAACCCCTGGGCCGCATGCGCGCTCCTTCATTACTAAAGAAATGTCATTCATATTACATATTTCTGGTTTTGCTTCAATGCATTTTTCCAATGGAAATGGAAATGGACATGGGCAGGACATGTAGTGCGAAGAGAGGATAACCGATGGTCGCTGAGGGCAACAAACTGGATTCCAAGGGAAGGAAAGCGTAGCAGGGGGAGGCAGAAAGTTAGGTGGGCGGATGAGATTAAGAAGTTCGCAGGGGTCAAGTGGATGCAGCTAGCACAGAACCGGGTTAAGTGGAGAAATATGGGAGAGGCCTTCGCCCTGCAGTGGGTATAATCAGGCTGATGATGATGATGATGATGATGATTTTTCCAATGAGTTGCACAAACAGCTCTATATATGTGAATAGTGCAAGCACGGATTGGCAAAAAACATGAAACCAATATATAAATCCCGATACTAACATTATGCGTGCCAGTATGTCGGCTTGGCCTAAAAATATCGCAGGGCCAATGAATTTGAGAGGATGAAAATATTTAGAATACAGTGAAGAACATTCGATGGTAAATATTACGATAGCCGACAAATACGGTTGGGTTGCCAGTATAGAACAGAGTCAATGAGAATATATATAAATATTGCTTTGAAACTTGAAAACCAGCATCGTAGGTATGCCGGCTTTTTCAATGATTCAATATAGATCCTACATCTGTTTATAGCCCGGTTATAAATTGGCTCGCGTCGCATTTGGGTCGAATGCCAATACAGGTACGACATTTGCGAAACTTTTTGTCTAATGTTGAGACGGTATTGGTGTGATACTGTTGTGCTACTTGGGGGACTGTTTCTTCGCTAATAAAATCAGTTGTGAATAGCGCTCTTTCATGTCTTGTGTTCTGTCCTCGTCTGTTTCCTACTTGTTTTGTGCTAAAACCATTCCTTTTCACCACCTGTTGAAATGAGGATCTTATATGTGGATGTGTTATCGACATCGACCTTTGCCTCATCATATGGTACCTCCTGGTCCAGTGTATGGTGTTTATCGTGCTTGATTTTAGAAACTAAGCAGTTGGTTGTCAGTGCTCGTCCTCTGCATGTTTCTTCGTCCTTGTTTGCTTCGCGCTGTTTTTCCGAAATTTAGTCATGTACGAACTAGCCTAGGCAAAAGTCGATTTGACTCCCGCTTGCTGATAGACTTCCTGACTGACAGATACCACTATCGCTACAATGCGAGTCCCAAATATGATAAACAAATAACCGCATTATATATGCGCTCTCTTTAATGAATAGGAAAAGAGAATTCTGATATCCTTCACCCGCGATTTCACTTCGGGTAGAAAATGAGCAGACTGACTGACGAAGTAGCACAAAAGATGATTGAGCGCATTTATGGACATTTCACAGGCTGCTTCAGCAATTAAAGGCTAACGAAGTGCATGTCAGGTGTAATCTTTTACCGGCGATGGCTTTTTTCTGCCTAAATGTTGCACTATTCTGCTTTTGTTTAACGTCGCCCAATAAGGACGGGAAGGAAAAACATTGACAGCCCAGGCTTGCCTGTCGATACTCGAGTAAAAAAAAAATTACATTTGCCAAGGTAGAATGCACAAAGGGCACAAGGCAAATAAGTGTGCTACAATGAATTTTCTCAACTTCCTCGCGTCACCACCTTCTACGATAATATTGAGGAGCCTTTTTCTTCAAAAACAAAATACATAGCATCGTGCTTCGTGCAATTTAGCAGTGACTGAGGCCAGATCGTTGAGCCAAACTACTTCACAAGTCTACCATTCTTGCAAAATGAAGTATGAAAATGCAAACGGGCCCGCTTTTCGTGCGTACACACACATAGCGCCAATGCAGCTGCCGACTGGAATACCACAACTCGCAAAGTATATTGGGGGCGATTGCGCTCAGGCGACACTGGCGGTAAACGAGTTCTTTTCAAAAAACGTTAACTCTCCCCTGGAGTCACAAAAGAAGCAAACTCATGACAGATGGACAACGTGTTCTGCTAAGTAATGTGTCTTACGCCCCTCGATCATCAGTCTATATTAACTTAATTTAAAGCATTAATGACGCTGTGAAATTATAGTAGCTTTAAGGTAGAAGCCTTTATAAGCTCATGCGTGTAGGCCCGTGCATGCGTCCACAAGAAGTGTCGAACTTCCTCGTGGGATTGCGCGGAATACCGCGAAGGTGAGATATTCGCGTCACGCACGAACGAAGCTGAACATTCCGTGCGTCCGATCGAGGCGTCCGTGCTGTGCCTTTTGTATGACGCTCCCTTACCCTCGAAAGCCACACCACACAACATACGCAGTAAAGCAGGCATCAGTGGCATTTCTAACTGATTTACAGGAAGGGAAAGGCGCGGTATCTCTAACACTTCTCTGCGGACAACTGACCGCGCGATAAGGATGGGAGGCAGATTGGAGTGCATCAAGAAAGAGGAAGAGCGGCCGTAACGGAGGGCTAACTTTGATCTGCATTGACGTTTCATCTCCATTTGATCCGGAAGGTGCAGGTTTATGTATGTATGTATGTATGTATGTATGTATGTATGTATGTATGTATGTATGTATGTATGTATGTATGTATGTATGTATGTATGTATGTATGTATGTATGTATGTATGTATGTATGTATGTATGTATGTATGTATGTATGTATGTATGTATGTATGTATGTATGTATGTATGTATGTATGTATGTATGTATGTATGTATGTATGTATGTTCTTGGGCTTCAAGATTACCCCGGAAGGAGACTGCAGCCATGAAATTGGGAGAGGCCTGCTTCTGGGAAAGAGAGCCATGGCTAGCCTAGACCGCCTAGTAAAGAGCAGAGACATTAGTCTGCCAACCAAGATCCGTATAACTCGTGCTATGGTCTTTCCAGTTGTGATGTATGGATGCGAGAGTTGGACTGCGTAGAGGGCTGACCGCTGAAGAATTGACGCGTTTGCATTGCGGTGCTGGCGGAGACTCTTGAGAGTTCCTTGGACTGCCAGAAGATCAAATCAGTCGATATTGTCGACCATAAACCCTGACTGCTCATGGGAGGGTCAAATTATGAAGTTAAAGCTCAGCTACTTTGGTCATCTGATGAGAAGAGAGGAGTCGCTGGAGAAAGATTTGATTTTGGGAAAGGTTGAGGGTCATCGGAGAAAGGGTAGGCAGCGAACGCGATGGTTAAATGGTATCCTCGAGGCGCTGCAGATGAAGTTATGTGATGTTAGATAGTGAGAGACCGGAAAGCCTGGCGTGATATGGTTCATAGGGTCACGAAGAGTAGGACACGACTGAACGACTGAACCGAACTGATGTATGTATGTATGTATGTATGTATGTATGTATGTATGTATGTATGTATGTATGTATGTATGTATGTATGTATGTATGTATGTATGTATGTATGTATGTATGTATGTATGTATGTATGTATGTATGTTGGTTGGTTGGTTGGTTGGTTGGTTGGTTTGTGGGGTTTAACGTCCCAAAGCAACTCAGGCTATGAGAGACGCCGTAGTGGAGGACTCCGGAAATTTCGACCACCTGGGGTTCTTTAACGTGCACTGACATCGCACAGCACACGGGCGCCTTGCTTTTCGCCTCCATCGAAAAGCTGCCGCCGAGGTCGGGATTCGATCCCGCGTCCTTGGGAACAGTAGTCGAGCGCCGTAACCACTGCGCCACCCCGGCGGGGATGTAGTATGTATGTATGTATGTATGTATGTATGTATGTATGTATGTATGTATGTATGTACGTATGTACGTATGTATGTATGTATGTATGTATGTATGTATGTATGTATGTATGTATGTATGTATGTATGTATGTATGTATGTATGTATGTATGTATAACTTTATTTGGGTGCTGGCAAACACCGGTTTAAAACGTCGTGACGCTGGCCAAGCGTCAGGCGCAGGTTTAAGCGTGTCAGTTTATGAATCGTGCTACAGACAGAGTAAATTACCTTTACTTCAAGCTAAAGGCACAGCAACCACCGTGCTATAAAGAATTTATCCTCATCGCACTTGATATAGTTCAAAGCGCTGCTTGTAATGTTTTACTCTACGACGGCGTTATCGTGATAGTAAAGGATTTCGCCTCATCGCACTTTAGCGGTCCAACGCGTCCCCTATATTAAGGGTATTACTGCTAGTTCACCCTTATAGCATGGCTACACAATACTGTTTTGATGGGCCAGCGTTGAAAGCCCGTTCTTCGTAAAATCTTTCTTTGGGGTTGTCAACGTTGATGGCGCTCCAAGGACAAAATCTATTGGATGGGTCTGGCGTGTGCTAGCTATTATTGGTATGGCGGTGGATTAGCTGATCGTGGCGTTGTTTGACGTCCCTCGAGCACATAAAACGACCAAGTTTGGTAGGCTCTGCCAATTTGGGCCTGTAATTGAGGAGGCTGAAATTGAAATTCAGTGTGCTTACTAAGTTAGGCACGCTGCTACTAGGCCATTTTCGGTTTGTACAGGTTGGACAAGGTCGATGTCTATTAGTATCCAAGGTTTTATTTAAAAATATAGGCTCCTTACAAATGAGCTATGCTAATGTGTTTGCGTGGGATAATACAGGCAGAAATAAATAATTGTAGATTATTCGAGGCGCAATGGTAGATCTGCAAGGGAGCACAGAAATGGTAGCCTTTAGCTCGGTTGTATTGTGCGGTAATGACGGGTTTATGTCCTGTTTTCTTGCGGTGATGTATTTTTATTTGTGCTGTTTGTCAGTGTGGTTTTTCCGCCTGCTGTTTCCTAACAGGTAAACATTGTAAGCTGTTCTAATGAGTGCTATTTGGCGTTTGGTGCTTTTCTCGTCTACTTTGCTGATATTTTACTAAGTCCATTCATAGCCTTCATAAAGATAAATGCTCCATTAAGATATGTACACACTATCGTAGTAAGAGGCAGAAAAGTGAGCGCAGGTTACAGATGATGATCATCCGCAACATATGGAGAACCATGCTGCTTTATTTGGAATAAACATTATTATTGTTACTGTAACGCGAAGGGTTCAAAAGAGAGAGCAGAAAAGTTCACGCGCATAGATGAGGAGGATGCAATTTGCCAGAATGCGCGGCACACTTCCATGTGGAGCGGCAGCCCAACTTATGTCGTAGTCATCTTCATATTCCGGCAAAGGGCCCCATGGTGACGGCCCCTGTAAAGTGCTGCATAGTCCCGCCACACATGCAGTACCGCTTGGGCAGCGGCTGCAGGGCCATCCCTTGCTATACACTGGCCGGCTATAAATATTGCCTGGTGGCGCATAGTTGCATACGTAGAACTGAGTGAAACCTCTTCCTTCATATTTACTCGCAAAATGGCAACCAACGAAAAGTGTAGATTCCCATATCATTTGCGTAAAATTGTCCGCTTCGTCATATTTTACTGGGTACGCCTCTAAGAGACTGGGCGGAAATGCTAGAGATTCGTCAAACCATGTCTTCAGCACTCTTTTCCAGAGGAATGTCACGTCATCTACTGCCATAAATCGCAGGCCGACGCTCTGGCCCGTCACCGGAAACCTGGTCGTGAACCGATCTTCAACTCTGTCGTGCCAAGGACGTGTGGATGATGCAGCAAGATGCGCAGCATGAACATATGAGATGTTCATCAGCTCGTCGTCCCACTGAAGGCGGTGCATGCTGGCTGCTTGAGGGAAGTCAGCCAGTTCGCCTAGGGCGACTCGACTCCGGTAATTGTTAAAATAGTCCAAAACTCTGTCCTTGAATTGATAAGCCTGGTAAAGGCCCATCATTTTGTCGGTTACTGGCAAGCAGGCTGTGTGGTTAGGGTTTTTCCTTTTATATTCCTTTCTGCAGAAATTATACGACAATGCTCCTTTATAGGGTTCAACCCCAAGACCCAGTGCAGGTGCCAGTAGAGAGAATAGCAAAAGATAATTTGCCATACTCGGTTTTCTGCCCCAGACCGTGCCTGCAAGAAAGAATGAAAAGCGTTAGTTAAAAAACGTTTTTCACTTAATAAGGGGAACCTTAATAATTACTAAAACGGATACAGCCTTTAGCTGCAGGGGCTTTTGATGCAGACTAACCTAAATAACTCTCTTAAGCCTAAATATAACGGTAAATACTCAAGCATGTATGGTAAGCGTTAGCAACTACCGCTGATGCTGCAAAAAAGAAACATTTTGCTGTTGCAAACGTTTGTTTATATGTTCTGCTATGATTCGAATTTAGTGCTTCTAAAGCAATTCTGTAATCGTTTTTGCATCGAACAGCCGTGGAATTTACATGTTTAGCGCATGATGCATGATGGCACATTTTTGGTATTGAAGCATTACTTACCGCCTGCAGCACACGAACAGCTCGAGCCCGTGGCGCGAAGGGATATCACCACCTCTCAGCGCTTGACTCTAGCCTGGCACCGGACTCAGCAATGCGGACTTGTAGTGACAGCAGGTGCCCTGTAAAACGTTGGGATTATGGGCGGTATGAACTTCCTCAAACGGTGCAAACATTTAGCTATCGTGATGAACGCGCTGGGCTGTTTTGGTTTACGTGCACCCAGCTATTGTCATCGACCTTCCAGCGCCCCAGCCTGTAAAAAATAAGGGTAACAAAGACTAAAATTAAGGGGGGGGGGGGGGGTTAAGCACGGCTGGAACCTAGTGGTAGAGCGAAAGCTGTGAGTGTTGCAGCGATAGCCTCCCGCTTTTTAATCCGCTGTCTTTTCATGATCTTTATTTAAATTAGGTTTTTGGGAAAGGAATTAGGCTGAATTTTTTGAGTGGGCGCCACGGATTTTTGGACGCCTACACCTAAAGAGTTTGTTTATGGTTTTCTTTTTTATTCGATATTTTGTCTTGTATATTGTGCATTTGTTTAAAAGAAACGAAAGGCACAGTATCTGACAAATGTGTGAGGCGGAAGTTGAGAATGGAAGAGGAAGAGAGACGTCCTGTAGTGGAAGGCTGCCAAGTAATTTCGCCACCTCAGGCCTTTCACGTGCGCGGACCTTGTTAAACCCAAGGTGGTGGTAACAACTTTTATTGCCACAAAAGGCAAGGAATTTTAGGGATGCGGCGATTCCAGGGTGTCCTCCAGTCGGGGACGACCTACTGAGCTCGCGTGACGATGGCCAGTTGCGTAATTTTCCTTGGGCTGGCCAACAGGTTGTCCCATTCCTCCGCTGAGGGAGCTGGCAAGAGTGTCTTTCGAGGGGGATTGCTGGCGCAATCCCATAGTATATGGTCTTCAGTGGCCTGCGTACTGTCACCGCAGTGCCGACATGCAGGGTTGTATTCTCCGTTCGTAATTAAAAATAATCGGTAGGGGCTTAGAATGGCCTTTGTTTGTAGGCGTTTGAGTGTCGTGGCTTTCGCCCGGTCCAGATCGAGGTGAGGGGCGGGGTACGTGCATCTTAGCTCACGATAATTTTTGTTATCTGCGCCTATGTGCGCCGCGCCTCGACGCGCACGTCTGCTTCAGATAGATTTACGTCTCCCGGTTGCTTAAGCCTCCGGCTAGATGTTCGACGCCTTCTTTTCCGGAGTTACCCGCGTGAGCCGGAACCCATACGAGATTGGTGTTGTTATTGAGAAATCGGTGCCCTTGTGAAGCAGTATGAGAACGATAAAAAAGCAGTGCACGTGGATGCAGCTCAACACATCAAGAAAAGGAGCATACGTGGCATGTCTAGCCACTTTGAAGTCAGCCTTCATTAACTTCATAACAGTTCATGCTAGCTCCATATCCGAGACAGATGAAGTAGCTATCGCACTGGCCATCGCGGATCCCTGCACCAAAATTATTCTAAGCGACTCAAAGAGCGCCGTTCAAAATTTTGCCAAATATTGTGTAAGCGCACTCGCGAAGCGAATTCTGCGCTAAACCCAAGGCTTCCTCTCCGTTTAAGTTAGCTTTTGTGGAGGGGAAGGCACAGTGTACAATTGGGTAAACACCAAGAACTCAGGAGCTCCAACACTTATATAGGTCATGGTCACTTCAAGGGAAAATATATTGGTACGAAGACCTGGACCAGCTTGCACGAAACGTTCCTAAGTCTGTGTTAGCCAAGTCCAGAATTAGCTGGATTCTCAGGATAGGACGCTAGCATGGCCTCTTAATACTGGAGTAAAGACTGGACTTGCCTTGACATGAATAGGTCGCTCGCTCGATTACGTCTCTAGCGCCGCCTTAATTAAGGCACAAGGACCTCAGGAACCTAAGTAGGGAAATTAGCGTATACTGCGACGCCCTCGCTCTGTCACCGCTGTGAGATATAAACATTCCATCAGTCTAGCGGTCTGTAAATTCCGTGCCATTGCTTTTGTGCGGCTTAAAATTGTGTCTTGAGGTGAACTGCCTAAAGTGGTTGCTGAGAGCATTTATGAAAGCGACATTGGTAAACACGAGCCGAGCAGAATTGAGCAACGAAGCTATTGAGCCTGTTCGCTTAATAGTTTATTTTTTATTGTACCGCTATTCGTTCTCTAGCGGTGTATTCATTTTTATCGACTAATATCTGACCGCTGCACCTGCGTATATCACTGATTCATCGTTTCGGCCCCCCACTGCAAGCTTAGGAACCATTTGGGCTCTCTTTAGCAGAGCAGGAAGGCAGCCATGCACATCGTGAAGCAGTGAGCGTTCAATGAAAAAAATAGAAGGTGTGGTGAAATCGTTCGTATGTCCTAAATGCGTCTCCGGTGATGGCCGAAACACTTCCGCGTCCACACGTGCGTGCTGTGTTGTATACTTCCATTCGTATATGTTTGAGTTTACGTAAGTTTGCGCGCGCTCGTATATTGTGCTCGTGTGCATACATCTTGTAAAGTGATGATATCCGTGCCCAGTAACACGTTGTGCGAATCACCACATGTATCGCACTTTCCTGTACAGGGTCGTAGAATTTCGCCGGTAGTTTCAATGGACTGCTATGTTCTCCAGCTGGCTGTTTTACTGATCCGTACTGAAAACAACTAGAGACCAATGCATACGTTTCTCCTTGGAGTGAGTTTCTGTGCTCGCTAAATATTCTGTTATGTTTTTGTGTTCACGGAATATTCGGGCTGCGATTGGTGTGGATTGCAGTAACATCAACGCTGCAAATAATGCATAAATGCAAAAAGGTTTTAAGAAGTTGTGTGGAAAAGGCAGGAAGAGACACGCACAGACCGAGTTTTCACTAGCCGCTGCTATTGTAGAGTTTTATTTTTTTTCTTCATATAGCGCCAGTGATGTGCTACAATTTTCCCCCTGATTAGTACTGATAGGGTCTTTGTAAGAAGAGTGGGAAACGCTAAACGTTGCTATTGTCTTGGTTTTTTCTGGCCCTATTTTATCTTTCGACATAATAGTAATCGAGGTATGGTGTGCCGCAGTGCAGAAAACCGCAGTTTGATACCTATCAAGGGTTTTATTTATTAACTGTGCTGCTTGATCTTGTTTAAAAATAGAATGGTTTACATCCGGTCCGGCATTTTTGCGCGGCACATGCCTTCAGAAATAGGAATAGTTGTTGGGGGAATTCGTGCTGCATCACGTTTGTAAACAGGGCAAACACATGCGTACACAGAACAGTACATACACATTCACATGATGACAAAAGTGCTTAAACGACTCTTAGTGAACGGTGCATATGTCAGAATAGATTTTTGCCTCTATGGCTAGAATTTCAAGCACTCGGGAATATGTGCGAAGATTTCAAGCTTCCGGAAGTGTATGAAAATGTTCTCTGTAATTGTGTTTTAAAATGCTTTCAAGCTTGATATACTGCAATCATTACATTCAAATGGAGTTCTTCGTGATTCGCTCAAATATTTCAATGATGTCTGTTTCGAAGTCAAGTGTGGCATAACACAACTTCAAGGAATTTTGTGCAAACCAATAATATACCATGATACTGTCACGATATGGGAGCGAGGGACGAAAGGCCGCTGCCAATGTCTCTCCGCACTCTCAGTAATACCAATTTTGGTGGGAAGAGGGACAAACACCTCTACCCGTGTGTTAAATCTAATGCAGGACCAGGTGGCTAACAGGCGATAGGTCCACGCCTGATTCGGCGGGGACCTTGCGGGACCTTGCAGGACCAGGTGGCTAACAGGCGATAGGTCCCCGCCTGATTCGGCGGGGACCTTGCGGCGGAGGATCTTGGTTTGTTCACCGTATACCAACCTCACCTCCAAATGCTGCTGCCTTTAGGTTCCCATACGGGGGCTAGGGGACCTTCCTTGCTCGTAACTGCAGCCCAGTTATGCAAACTGGGCTCTGTACGGCGATGAAGAGCGGTATCGACGGCTTGCTGACTCTGTCCTGCGCAGGTATTTAATTTCTTTTGGTCGCTCACCGGAACGTGGTCATGTGGCATCGACGGCGAAGCCACGCAGGCCGATGCGTCTATACAGGCAGTGGTGTAGAATTTGGCCGGCCTCACCGCAGTGGAAGCATAATAGCAGACTGGTTGTTGGCGGTCTTCCAGGCGTCGTACTTCCTGGAGTTTGGGAGTCTTTCCTAGGCTTGTGGGCGGGGGCCAAGGACAGTCGTTAGGCAGCGGTGTGTTTGTGGCGAGGGAAGCTTTGTGGGCCTCGTCGGAACGTTGGACAGCGTAACGCGCCCGCAAAGTTCATCGCAGTGACTTATTGCGTAGCAGCCATTGCTGATGTCTCTTGTGAAAAGGCGAATTCCTACTGAACTTATTCATGGATGTCGTCCACGACCGGCGGTAATTAAGGCTGATGGGCGATAGCAAGAGCCGCCACAGTTCTTCCCGGACTACTTCACGAATAAGCTCCCGCCAGTCGTTGTCAGCGCTGGACGTAGTGTGCGTGCAAAGGGTACAGGCTTGCAATGGACGCTTATATCGCCGAGTGTGTGTGTCGAGGGTCGCTTCGGTTTTGAAGCCTTCGCTGACGAAATTCTTAACGATTTTCGGCGGGTTTCTAACAAGAAGGCAAAAATACTCCTCTGCGCCTCGCACCATAGCTTTCACCTTTTCCTCCTCGCTCATCTCAGGGCCGGCGTGATGAAATTGACGATATATTTCTTCAGTATGTGCAAACAGCAGTTCCTGTGACGCATCAGGGGGTGCTAAGAAAGCCTGGCTCCGCTGGACAGGCCGCCATTGGAAACTGACCCTGGCAACGTTTAATGCTAGAACCTTAGCTAGTGAAGCTAGTTTAGCAGTGCTTCTACAGGAACTAGAAGGTATGAAATGGGATGTCATAGGGCTTAGTGAGGTTAGGAGGCCGAATGAGGCATATACTGTACTGAAGGAGGGGCATGTACTGTGTTATCGAGGTTTACCGGAGAGGCGAGAACTAGGAGTAGGTTTCCTTGTCAATAAGTATATAGCGGGTAATATCGATGAATTTTATAGTATTAATGAGAGGGTGGCAGGCATCGTAATTAGGCTTAACAAGCGGTATAAACTGAAGGTTGTACAGGCCTATGCACCTACATGTAGTTATGATGACCAGGCAATTGAAAGCTTCTACGAAGATGCAGAATCGGCAATGCGAAAAGTAAAGACAGTATACTGTACTAATGGGCGACTTCAATGCTAAGGTAGGGAAAAAGCAGGCAGGAGACAAGGCCGGCAGGAGACAGGCAAGGTGACTATGGCATTGGTTCTAGGAATAGCAGGGGGGAGTTACAGTTGAGTTTGCAGAGCGCAATAACTTACGAATCATGAATACCTTCTTCAGAAAACGGAAGAACCGGAAATGGACATGGAAATGTCCGAACGGGGAGACTAAAAATGAAATCGACTTCATAATGTGTTAAACCCCCGCCATTATGCAAGATGTAGAGGCAATCGGAAAAGTGCGATGCAGTGACCACAGGTTGGTGAGGTACCGAATTAGCCTAAATCTGAAGAAGGAACGCAACAGATTAGTCAGAAAGAAACCCATCAACGAATTAGCGGTGAGGGGGAGGGCAGAAGAGTTCAGGATCTCGCTACAGAATAGGTTTTCAGCTCTAACCGAGGATGGCGACATTACCCTAGAAGCAAGGAACAATAATTTCAGAGATATCATTGCTGAATGCGCGGTAGAAGTAGGCGGTAGGACAGTTAGAGAAGATACCGTCAAGTTGTCTAAGGAGACGAAAGATTTGATTAAGAAACGCCAGAGAATGAAAGCTTCCGATCCAACAGACCGGATCGAATTGGCCGAGATATCAAAGCTAATCAATAAGCGCAAGGTGGCCGATATAAGGAAGTATAACATGGAGAAAATTGATCAAGCTGTAAAGGACGGGGGAAGCCTTAAAGCGGTAAAGAAGAAATTGGGCATAGGCAAAAACCAGATGTATGCGATAAGGGACAAGGCGGGCAACGTCATCACGAATATGGATAAGATAGTCAAAGTAGCCGACGAGTTCTATACAAATCTCTACAGTAGCCAAAGTAGTCAGGACCGTAATGAGATTGGCGGTAGGGAAAAACATTCAGACGTTCCACCAGTGACAAAGGACGAGGTCAAGAAAGCATTAGAAATTATGAAAAGGGGGAAATCAGCTGGAGAGGATGAGCTAACTACTGATTTGCTGAAGGACGGGGGGATATCGTGTTAGAAACACTGACCACCTTGTATACGCAGTGCCTGGTGTGTCATCGACGGTACCAGAACCATGGAAGACTGCAAACATTATCCTCATTCATAAGAAAGGGGACTCTAAGGACCTTAAAAATTACAGACCAATCGGCTTACTGTCTGTTACGTATAAGGTATTTACTAAGGTAATCGCTAATAGAATCAGGACAATCTTAGACTTCAGTCAAGCAAAGGATCAAGCAGGGTTTCGGAAACGCTACTCTACTATCGATCATATCAATACCATCAATTAGGTGATAGAAAAATGCTCGGAATACAACCAGCCCTTATACATAGCATTTATTGATTACGAAAAAGCATTTGACTCAGTTGAAACCTCGGCGGTGATGCAGGCATTGCGAAATCAGGGGGTAGACGAGCCGTACGTGAAAGTGCTGGAAGATATATACAGTGCCTGCACAGCAACCATAGTTCTGCATAAAGAAAGTAACAAAATTCCCATAAAGAAAGGTGTTAGGCAAGGAGACACAATCTCCCCAGTACTATTCACAGCTTGCTTAGAAGAAGTATTCAGAGACTTGGAATAGGAGCAGTTAGGGATAAGGGTAGATGGAGAATACCTCAGTAATCTGCGATTTGCTGATGACATTGCCTTGCTAAGCAACTCGGGAGATGAACTACAAATAATGATTGATGACCAAACAGGAAAAGTAGAAAGGTAGGCTTGAAAATCAATATGCAGAAGACTAAGGTAATGTTCAACAGCCTCGGGAAGGAACAGCAGTTTACATTAGGTAGCGAAGTACTGAAAGTAGTAGGCGAATATGTCTACTTGGGACAGGTAGTAACCGCAGATCCGGACCATGAAAAGAAAATAACAAGAAGAATAAGATTGGGATGGAGCGCATTTGGCAAGCACTCACAGATTACGACTAGCAGCTTACCGGTATCGCTAAAGAGGAAAGTATATAACAGTTGCATCTTACCTGTACTCACCTATGGCGCTGAAACGTGGAGGCTAACTAAGAGAGTTCTACTTAAGGTGAGGACAACCCAGAGCGCTATGGAACGAAAAATGAGGGGTGACATTAAGAGATAAAAAAGCGTGCAGAGTGGGTCAGAGAAATAACTAAAGTTACCGACATTCTAGTGGAAATTAAGAAGAAATGGACATGGGCAGGAGATGTAGTGCGAAGAGAGGATAACCGATGGTCGCTTAGGGTAACAAACTGGATTCCAAGGGAAGGAAAGCGTAGCAGGGGGAGGCAGAAAGTTAGGTGGGCGGATGAGATTAAGAAGTTCGCAGGGGTCAGGTGGATGCAGCTAGCACAGAACCGGGTTAAGTGGAGAGATATGGGAGAGGCTTTCGCCCTGCAGTGGGTATAGTCAGGCTGATGATGATGATGATGATGATGTGCGAGCAAGTATTAATTAGGCAGCTGGACCCTCGACTGAAAGAGGAGGTCCGCTCTTTACCTCCTCACGACGCTCGAGAATACCACTAAGATTGCCTTCCTGAATGCTTCCCCTGCAGTTATAGGAAGACTCGTGGTTCTGGAACCGCGTACGGATGGCACCATCAATAGCGAAGACATTCCGGAGTTTCAGAGCTTCATCAGAGCTTTAAAAGGTTGCCACTCGCTCGTAAAGATCGAGCCACTCTTCGGCACCTTTCTCTGGGTTCCATGAAAAACGAGCAGCGTTCGGGGCTGCCGCATAACAAAAGTAAATGTTGACTGGGCCATTATGACTGCAGGATCCTTGTTCTGGGTCCGGCTGGGGTCTGATAGTACCCAGTGTTGAGGCTGGAACCTTTGAAGAATGCGGCTGACTCGGTGGGCTATAGGCAGATCTCACGGTGCGACACGAATAGAGCAATTTTCTCGGCTTGTAGGAGGAGTCCAAGACAAGAAGGCAAGCACCTCCACCAGATATCACACAGTGGTGACAAGCTCGGTAAACAGAAATGAAGACACTGGCGTTGGATTTGAATGAAACTATTTAATGGGCTGGCTTGCGCCCGCGAATTAGTAAAGGCAATAACAGCAAACATACTCATCGGTCGCCCAACTAAGAATGCCTGTAGCGCCCGTCAACGCTCAATTTGAAGCCGGTGAAGAAACGTCTAGGTAACGCCGCAAAGGGTCACTAGCATAGCCTGGAACAGTGTAAAATCACACGCGAATGACTAGAATCTTCGAGATATATCTGGACGCATCTTGCTCGACAAAGCAAACGATAAAGCGCCGTCTCGCGACAACAAGCATTAACAAAACAAAGACTAAAGAATCTAACCGCGCGTTAGAATCACAGTGATAAGGCCGCATGCCTGTGGCTGTCGAAAAAATGTTGGATAGTTCGTGGTAATATCTTCCTGTACTTTCACATACGGCTCATCTACACCCCGAATTCGCAATGCCTTCATGACCGCCGATGTTTATACTAAGTCGAATGCTTTTTCGTAATCAATGAATGCTATGAAGGCCTGGTCATTTTGCGAGCATTTTTTTATCACCTGGTTGATGGCATGAACGTGATCAGTGCTAGAAGTACCCTTTCCTTAAACCTGTTCGATCTTTTGCTTGATTGCTGTCTAAGGTTGTCCTTATTCTATTAGCGATTACCTCAGTAAATACCTTATATTCAAAAGATAGTAATCTGACTGGTCTGTGATTTTTGAAGACTTTAGCGTCCCCTTTCTAATGAATTAAGATAATGTTTGCGCTTTAAAATGGGTCCGGCACCGTCATTGACACCTGGGATTGCGTATACAGTGTGTATAAAAAGGCATCTGAAACGCCGCTTCCATTCTCTACATATTCAGCCGAGCATGTCACCGGCATCATGACGTACTGCGAACTCTACAACGTGGCCAAGAAGCACAAGTGAGCTTAGGAGAGCACTGAAGGGAAGACAATATATATATATATATATATATATATATATATATATATATATATATATATATATATATATATATATATATATATATATAGTAAAAGCTCGTTAATTTGGAAAATCGGATAATTCGACCTTCGCGCCTGGTCCCCAGAATTATGTATAGGAGTCGTTAATTCGGACGGATTTGACCGCACAACGGATAATTCGGACAACTTTGGGCAGCTACCGAGGCTCGAAAACGAAAATTAGACGAACGCGGCGCAATAGCGATACCCAAAAGCAGCACCGCCATGGACATCAATTAATCAACTTGGCTCGACTTGTGGCTGGAAGGGCGCATTTGCTTTTTCACGAGTCGACGTTACTGCTGGTGCCATTTTGTCGTTTTGTGAACGTTGATTTCTTTTTTGTAGTGAAGAGTAGTGTCCCACGTTGGTGGATAAGGCCAGGGAATCCCAGGCGCCCGGTGTTGAAGTTCGCGGGCGAGGCGATGCACTACCTCATTGCCTGGGATTCCAGCGTGACCAGGAATCCACCTCAGTGTTACAGTGTGGGGACGTAGTTTGGTAAGAGCTCTGTGTAGATCATCGCGTAGTTCTTTAGGAATGTGACCCGTGTGAATGGCGCGTATAGCTTGTATTGAATCAGTGTATATGGTATATCCTGAAGGGTTAGGGGGTGCTTGTGCGAGGTCTTGAATACTGGTAACTATTGGTAGGGTCTCGAGAGTCGCTGTAGGAGGAGGATCTATGTAAGGACCGAGGATATGCGTCACTACATCGCTACAGCTCTGAATTGAGTAAGCAGCCTCTCCGACGTTAGTTCATGATGCATCTGTGTAGATGATCGTGGAATCTGTCGGGTGAACATGGTTGGAAACGCGAGCGGAACGTCTGCCTGTGTTAGTGTCGGGTGCAACGTTTTTTGGAATGGGAATTATTCTGAGGTTATCCGGGAGCGATCTCTCACTACCACGCAAATCCGCATTCTTAGACGCATACAACTAAATACACTGCTTACTCCTGCCCGATCTTTTCTATACAGAGTCATACATTCCCCTGCATGCCCAAATTGCCCAGAACACTATGCAAACTTGGAGCATTGCATCTTTTCATGCCCTGTCGCCCTCCAATCTCCTCACTTTCCACACCCTCCTCCCCCAACGTGGCGGGCTTGGTTAGCCTCTGACCAGCTGCAAGATCAGTTGGCCTTGGTGACCCTGGCCCAGGACATTCTTAACGCTTAATGCAATGCGTTAAATAAAGATGTTTCCTCCTCCTTCCTCCTTGTCGTTTTGCTGCTGTCGGTGCGCTGTTGTATTAAAGACTACTCGCTTTAGTGCGGCTCATTGCTTCTCTGTTGTGCGCTGGTATCACCGCACTCGCCCCCGATGGCAACACCGGCGAAACGGCCGAAGAGCTACGAGGCCAAGAACTTGGCTACCAAAGTGGACATTTTGCGGGCCCTTAAGAACGGGCTCTCCCGACAAGAAGCAATGAAAAATATGACTTAAAAGGAGTACTTTAAGCACATATGTAAAAAATGAAGAACAGATTCTTCAGGCGTTCGAAAGCGAGAAGTTCCAAGCGTCAAGAAAGCGTCTGCGAACAGCAGATCATCCTGAGTTGGAAGAAGCCTTGCTTCGGCGGGTGGTCAACTCGCGTGATGCAAACCTCCCATTGAGTGGACCCCGCATCATGGCGCAGGCCGAGAGGTTTGCACTGATGATGCATATCAATGGATTCAAAGCATCCGAAGGGTGGTGTGCGCGCTTTAGAGACAGACATGGTCTCGTTTTCAAGACTGTGTGCGGCAAAAGAGATGCCGTCAACGAAGATGTTGCCAACAACTGGAAGAACGCTCAGCTGCTGGAACATATAGCAGCATATGATCCAAATGACATTTTTAATGCTGATGAAACAGCACTTTTCTTTAAGGCATTGCCTGACAAGACTGTGCCAATGAAAGGAGATCCCTGCATCGGAGGAAAAAGGAGTAAAGAACGAGTCACCGTTATTTTAGTCGCGAACATGACAGGGACAGAGCGCTTGCCGCTTGTCGTCATTGAAAAGGCACAAAAGCCACGGTGCTTTAAGAACGTGCCTGCTCTTCCGGTGGAGTACCGGGCTAATAAAAAGGCCTGGATGATATCGGAAATTTTTCGCGGCTGGATACAAAAGTTAGACCGACAGTTTTCCGCGAAGAACCGCAAGGTGTGAATTGTCCTTGACACCTGTAGTGCACATAACAGTGCCACCGCACTGAACAACATTGAAGTTGTTTTTTTTGCCGCCCAACACTACATCGGCCCTCCAACCGATGGACCAATGTATAATTCAGTATGTGAAGACTAAATACCGCAGGCGCGTGCTGGAACGCATGCTACTGTGCAATGAAGTCGGTAAGCAGTACGAGGTGGATCTTCTGAGCGCGGTCAACATTCTTGCCTACGTTTGGAAGAACACGCCTGCGCACGTCATCGCTAAAATGACACAGTGGCTGAAGTGTCGCCAGACGACAATGCAGATGGCTGCCCGGATTTCGGAGGTGTGCTGCCGGATGCGGTGGCACTCGCCGATTACATCAGCATTGATGAAGGCGTTGCTACAGCCGGCTCTCTAACTGAGGAAGAAATTGTCCGGGACGTACTGCACGGCGAAGATTCGGAGGAGGAAGAGGGGCTAAGCGAGGAGCAGCCTCGGCCCCCTCGCACTGTGAAGGAAGCAGCAGACGCCCTCTTTGTGTGAGAGGAATTTTGTTGGGGCACTGCAAACGCATGCGCGCTGCTGAGCACCTGGAAGGTCTGATGAAACTAGTATCCGCGCGGGTTTCTGCGGGAAAGCAGACAAGGATCCGTGATTACTTTAAGTAATAAAGGTATGTTGAGATAAAGTCGTGCATGTTTTTTTCTCTCGATAATTCGGACATTCCGGTGATTCGGACATATCGTACGGTCCCTAGAAGTTAGAATTAACGAGCTTTTACTATATATATTGTCACGTACAAGGTGATTGAGGATATCAAGAATAGCAAGGGGTTAGCTCCGATACAACAGCGGTGAGCAGCACAGACGCGAAACCCGCATGCGACACTTCGTCGTCCTTCACTCAGTCATGCGCCACCTGGCAACGCTAGGTGGCATTAATCCCCCTTCCAAAAAAAAATGGAAAAAAAGTGAAGACGGCCGGTGAGAACGGTGTGCAAAGAGAGTGGTCACAGGAGGTGGCCGTGCGTTATCGTTGGTAGTACGGCTTCAGCCGCACAATGTGCACAATATCCGAGCTGGGCTTTCGACGTTTTGAAAGTGCGGCGCCGTCTGGAATAACTTCAACCCTAAGGTCACTCACACGACGCAACACTTTGTACGGCCCGAAGTAATGGGAAAGGAGTTTCTCTGACAAGCCTGGACGGCGAACTGGTGTCCACACCCAGACTTGGTCCCCAGGTTTGTAGTGAACCTGGCGGTGCTGGAGGTTGTAGCGGTACGCGTCAGAGGTCTGCTGCCGCCCGATGTGAACACGGGAAAGCTGGCGGACTTCCTGAGCGCGGATGGCATACTGTTGGGCATCTGGGGGAAGCTGGTCATCATCTGGGCACGGGAGCATGGAATCGAGTATGCCCTGAACTTCACGACCGACCGTACACAAGTCGAAATGGTGTGAAGCGCGTTGTTTCTTGTTGGACTGTATTATACGCAAATGTGACGTACGGCAGCACCTCGTCCCAGGCCTTGTGCTGCACATCGACGTACATTGACAACATGTCCGCAATCGTCTTATTTACCCTTTCGGTAAGACCATTGCTCTGCGGATGGTACGCTGTGGTCTTGCGATGGGTCGTGTAACTCAACTGTGGTCGATGAGCTCTGAAGTGAAAGCTGTCCCTCTGTCGGTAATGACATACGAAGGGGCGCCATGCCGCAAGACTATGTTATGCATGAAAAACTCGGCTACTTCGGAAGCTGTGGCCTGAGGGATTGCCTTTGTCTCAGCTTATCGGCTCAGGTAGTCAGTAGCGACTACTATCCATTTGTTTCCCGCCTGCGACAGAGGGAAAGGGCCAAGGAGGTCCATGGCGATTTGGTCGAACGAAATACGTGGTGCTCTAACGGGCTTGAGAAATCCGGCAGGCTTCAGGGGCGGTGTTTTACGGCGCTGGCATTCGCGACAGCTTCTTACATAGCGTTTCACAGTTGCGGAGAGTCCTGGCCAGTAATACATGTTGCGGACTCGAGCAAGCGTCCGTGAGTAACCCAAATGACCAGACGTCGGTTTCGTCGGGGCAAAAAATCAGAATATCCGCACGGAGCTCGCATGGTACTAGCAGAAGGTAAGCTCTTTCTTGGCCTTGAGAGTTTCTTTTATACAAGACACCTTGCTGCATACAGAACGAACCGATGTGCCGAGATAGGCGTCGAGGGAGCGTCGTATCACGCCCTTCCAGATAATCGATGAATGGAATGATGTCTGGATCAGCTCTTTGTCGATCCCTGAGCTCAGATGCACTGAGAGCTCCCAGAAAGCCGTTGTCGCCATCGGCTGCAGCATCATCAGTGTCAACGGGAGCTCGTGACAGCGCGTCAGCGTCTTCGTGTTTGCGGCCTGACTTACAAAAAATAGTTATGTCAAATTCCTGAAGTCGTAAACTCTAGCGTGCAAGTCGTCCCGATGGGACTCGCAGATTTGCCAACCAGCACAAACAGTGGTGGTCCGTGACGACTTTAAATGGTCGGCCGTAAAGATAGGGGCGAAACTTCATAGTGGCCTTCACGACTGCCAGGCATTCTTTTTCCGAGGTGGAGTAGTTCGTTTCGGCGCGAGAGAGTGTGCGGCTAGCATAGGCTATTACTCGCTCAATCCCGTCTTGATGCTGAACAAGGACCGCGCCAAGACCGATACTACTGGCGTCAGTGTGCACCTCTGTGTCAGCCGCTTCATCGAAGTGCGCCAGAACAGGGGATGTTTGAAGGCGCTCGCGAAGCAAAGAGAAGGCCGTCTGCTGTTCAGAGTTCCACACAAAGGAGGTGTCCTTAGTTGTGAGGCGCGTTAGAGGTTCCGCAATTTGAGAGAAGTCCGCAATGAACCGCCGATAATATGCGCACAGACCGAGAAAGCGCTGAACAGCCCTCTTGTTAGCTGGAACGGGAAACCGTGCGACGACAGCACTCTTACCGGGATCCGGGCGCCCCCCATCAGCGCTCACAACATGGCCAAGGAATTTGAGTTCTGTATACCCGAAGTGGCATTTCTCGGGCTTCAGCGTGAAATCAGCAGAACGGAGCGCTTCCAGTACAGCTCGAAGGCGTTCGAGGTGTTGGTCAAACGTTTCGGGAAAAACAACTACGTCGTCCAAGTACACAACACAGGTCTGCCACTTGAGGCCAGCGAGGACGGTGTCCATCATCCTTTGGAATGTAGCTGGGGCAGAGCACAATCCAAATGGGAGTACTTTGAATTCATATAGGCCATCTGGAGTGACTAATGCGGTTTTTCTCGGTCTCTTTCGTCTACTTCGATTTGTCAATAGCCGCTTTCCAAATCAATAGATGAAAAATACTTCGCACGTCGCAGTCTGGCCAATGAATCATCAATCTTTCTTAGTCACATTATTCAATTTCCGATAGTCGACGCAAAATCGAAGAGTGCCGTCTTTCTTCTTGACCAGGACTACTGGTGAAGACCACGGACTTTGTGAAGACTGCACAACACCATCATCCAGCATCTCCTGAACCTGCGTCTGGATCACTTCTCGTTCTTTAGCAGACACACGATAAGGCTGCTGTCGTATAGGGCGAGCGTCTTCATAAGTAATGATGCGATGTTGTGTGATGGGCGTTTGACGAACCTTCGAGGAAGAAGCAAAACACTGCTTGAAGTCCAGCAATAGTAGCTCTAAGGCCCGCCGTTTCTCCTTCGACAAGTGGCAGTTAATGTCGATGTTGTCAAGAGATGGCTCATTAGTTTCGACTGCCGTGGATGTAAAACAGACCGGATTGTGCGTAACAGGGTCAGCGAAAGCGATAGCAGTTCCCGGAAACAAGTGCCGGTGCTCATTAGAAAAATTTGTGACAAGGAGTGCAGCCCGGCCATTGTGAAGCGACAATAAACTTCGAGCAGCGCAGATGCCTTGAGCAAGCAGGAGTGAATGGTTGGTTCGCTTCCGCTACAGCATCGGCGGCACAGAAATCGTAACAGGTAACTTCCACAAGAACACTGCTTCGCGGTGGCAGCGAGAAGCTCTCGGCGGAAACGCGAAGTGCGGCATTGCAAGGACTGCTACTACCTTGTTCGGCAGATTGTCCTATCGAAAATGTGACGCGTCTATTTCGCAGGTCGATAACTGCTCCGTATTCTCGCAGAAAGTCAATGCCGAGGATAAGGTCACGGGAACAGTCACTCAAAACGACGCAACTAACGACGAACGTATATCTGTTAATCTGAATACGAGCTGTGCACATCCCCTTTGGGGTAACTATATGACCGCCGGCGGCTCGAAGGTACACACTTGGCCAAGCAGTGAGCACCTTCCTCAAAACAGCCGCCATGCGACCACTCAAAATCGAATAATCCGCACCGGTGTCCACTAATGCACTGACTGTAGTACGACCGTCTAAAATAACAGGAATGTCCAGAGAAACGCTTTTGGCTTCCCGAGGGGACGGTACCAGCAGCTCGCGGTCGGATCGAAGCGGCGACGACGGGAGGTCTTCAACGCAGCGACTACCAGCGGCCTCGCCCCCGAAGGTCGCTGTTTTCAGTTTTCCCGACCAGGGCTAGACGAGCGGCCTTGCCCCTTTCGCGAGGAACCTTGGGTGGACGTCGATGAGCGCCTTGGTGAAGGGGAGAGGGACTGAAGCTGCGAACGGGATGAACACTGTTCCGCCAGGTACTATTCAATAACTCGGGGTCGTTGAACAAACCGGGGAGGAGGTGAGTCGATGCGGAAGCCGTGAAGACCGAGGCGTCGATAAGGACAATCCCGGTAGAGATGGCCTGGTTCACCGCAGTGGAAGCAGAGTGGACGGCGGTCAGCCGTGCGCCAAATGTCGGCTTTGCGTCGGGGCAGGGGACGTTCGTCGAAGTACTGCACTGGTTGCACCGAGGGCAGCGGAACTGTAGGCGGCGCGGGAATGGGTGGCGGTGAAGGGGGAGCCTGACTCTGCAGAAATTCCGCACATGTGGGACGGTTTTTGGTCCCCGACAGCAATGGCGGGCTGGTAACTATAGGCGAAAGAAGGCTCTTGAGCGCCTGTCGTACCTCCTCCTGCACTATCGTAGAAACGGAAGCTGGCGATTGCTGCAGGGGGTTCCAGAACTTTCTCAGTTCTTCGCACACGACACTGTGAATTAGTTCACGCAAAGCATCAGGATGCCGCTCGGATGCAAATGACTCCGCAGTTATGCCAGTATGGAGAGGTCGGTTATAAGCCGCGGCACGTTGTTGAAGCACCCTTTCCATTGTGGCGGCCTCCGCAAGGAATCCGTTTACAGTCGATGGTGGGTTGCGCACAAGGCCTGCGAACAGCTGCTCTTTCAAACCCTGCATGAAGTGCATGACCTTTTTGTCCTCGGACATGGCGGGATCGGCTCGCCTGAAGAGGCGCGTCATGTCCTCGATGTACGCTTGGACACTCTCATTCGGCTTCTGGATGCGGGAGTGTGTCACAAACCCCCGCCTTTACGGTCAAAAGAGGTGCGGGATCCTCTTTACGATTACTCGTCGTTCCTCTATGAGGGTTGTGAACACATTTAAAAGTTAGGCCGGTCAACCCGTGAAGCACGTGTGTCGGTGTGTGATTGAGGAATAAGTACAAATAGGTCACTTTCTTTTACAAACAATTGAAGGTTTATAAATAGCAGACCAAAATTACACTGATAATAATAGAGTACAATGAAAGAGAATACAACGCCACGACAAGATATTTATAAAGACGAAGAAATAAACGATAAGAGAAAAAAAAATAACCCGACAATGAACAAAACACTGTGATAAAAATATGAAGACTATAAAGATAATAAAGCAGGTATTTCAGATATTATAAGTATGAGCAAAAGTTACATAAGAACACAGCGTAAAATACTACTAAGTCAGGTCAAAAGTTAACAAAACGAAAATAATGTTCGATTGAACAACAGTCCGTGGCGAATGAAATTCTCACGTCTTCTTGTTTGCTGAGGCGTCGAAGGCTGTGTTGCTCGGTAGCGGCGGCCGTACAGGTGCAGAGGACGATGCGTCGATCGCGGGCCCGAAGAACACAATACGCTTTCGGAGCACCGCGGAGTGGCCGGAAGTTTGAATCTTCCCAAACGCACTGGTGAGGGCGTGCTGCTGTCGGTTATTTTATACCCTCGGCCGACTACGCAGCAGCCGCGTCAAGGACAGGCGGTCACTGCCCCATCGGCTTGTCGAATCTTGTCCAGAGGAGCGACGGAGTCCCGTGAATTTCGCTCTATATTCCAGCCATAAGCTCCCGCATCTTCCGCTGTATAATAGGTGAGGCAGCTTGTGACAGAGTGAATGGCACGTTCTGCATGTTCGCGACGATCCACGCTAGTGTAGACCTTGAGCAGTTGACGACGGAATTCCTGCCAAGACGTAACATTTGCTCTCGGTTCTCGAACCAGATCCGGGCGCCATCCTTAAGGCTGAAGTAGACGTTCCTTAGTTTGGCAGTATAGTCCCACTGGTTAAAAGCAGCGACACGTTCAAACTGAAGGAACCAGTCCTCCACATCCTCAAAGAGGGCACCATGGAAAGACTTCGGTATCCGAGGGGCCTGCAAGGTGTAGTTACAGGCCGGTGCGACGCCCGTTACCTGCTGAGCAGAAGCACTAGATGTCATGGCGGCGGGTGATGGCTGAAACTCTGGAGACAGTCCCTGGAGCCGTCGACTGGAGCGATGCACGGGGGTCTCCAATGGCACAGGGCTGGTGCGACGTCTTTAACATGGAGACTCTTGCATAGGTGATCTTACCCAGCAGCTCTACCAGAATGTCACGTACAAGGTGATTGAGGATATCAAGAATAGCAAGGGGTTAGCTCCGATACAACAGCGGTGAGCACCACAGGCGCGAAACCCGCAAGCAACACTTCGTCGTCCTTCACTCAGTCATGCACCACCTGGCAACGCTAGGTGGCAATATATATATATATATATATATATTGCCGCGAAACCTTCAGAACAGTATTCGTTGTTTTTTAACAGCCACCGGCATACAGGCTTATCACTCTGATTCTGGACCGCGTATCAGTTCCGTAATCTTTGTTTGTTAATGCTCGATGCCGCGAGTCACACCTTTATCAGTTTTGTTGTAGCACAAGATGCACCGAGATCTGTCTCGAAGGTTCCGGCCACTCGGGTGTCTTTCCCCAATGTTCCAGCCCGTGCTGGTAGCTGCTTGCGACGTTATCTAGATTGTTCTGTGCAGCCTTTAAATTGAGCGTTGCCGAGTGTGACGGGTATTCTTTGTTCGACGATCGACGAGCACGTTTGTTTCTATCGCCGCCGCCGAGTTGCTTACTTCTTTTGCGGGCGCAAGTCAGCCCAAATAAACAGTTTCTTTAGTGCAATCATCGACCCTTGAATTGTGTCGTCGACCTCGTCACCACTACGTGACATCTGGTGGAGGTGCTGCCTTTGATCCTTCGAGCGAAGACCCAAGCCGTGTTCCTGTCGCCCTGGAAGACCAGCCTACAGATCACTGAGCCAGCCGCCGACTTCAAGGCCTACAACCCGAACACGGTCTGCTGCTTGACCCCATTCGATCTCGGAAGGCATCGACGCTGACAATGGCCCACTCTACAGCACCACTTATTTTCTTCCAGCCCCGGGAGCCCCCCAGCTTCCATGGACTACCGGATGAAGATGCGGGAGATTGGATGGACCTTTTCGACCGTGTGGCAGATTTCAACGGCTGGAATGACGCCGCGAAACTTAGGCAAGTCTACTTTGTTCTTCAAGGACATGCCCGAGTGTGGTTCGAAAATCATGAGGCAACTATGAAGGATTGGGAGACTTTCAAGGAAGCGTTTCTGACTGCCTTTTCAAGCATCGTCCGAAAGGAAAGAGCCCAGGCCCTCCTTCAGTCAAGACTGCAACTTCCTAACGAGTCTGTCCTGGTGTACGTTGAGGAGATGAAGCGCCTCTTTCGCCGCGCCGACCCTAACATGACTGAAGGTGAGAGAGTCAAACTTTTAATGCGAGGTGTCAAAGAATCGCTTTTTGGAAATCTTGTCCGAAATCCGCCAAAAACAGTGGCGGAATTTGAAAAGGAAGCGTCTGCCATCGAGAAGACGTTGTACACCCGGATGCGCCACTACGAGCGGCCACTTCAGCCAGACTACTCAAGCCACTACCCCAGCGCATCTGCAAGTGGAGAGAACCTTCGTGACCTCATCCGGGAGATCGTGCGAGAAGAGCTCCGCCGAATGCAGCCATCATCGCAACAACCCCAGGTGGCGACGCTCGCGGACTTCGTCCGTGAAGAAGTCCAGCAGGTGCTGGGCGCTCCTGAAGCGACGGCTGCGACTGTTCCAGCACAAGAGGCAACATCGATGAACTACACTGGTGCATTACGTCGCCCTCCGCCCCGACGTGATGACTTTCCGAGCCCTCGCCGCTACCGGCCTGTTCCTGAAAACCGCCCCTTGGCTCCCGCCCGCCAAGTCTACCAACGACCAACAAGCCCCAGGAAGTGTGACGCATGGAGGACAGCGAACAACCAGCCATTATGCTTCCACTGCGGTGAGGCCGGCCACATTCTGCGGCACTGCCCGTACCGACGAATCGGCATCCGCGGATTTGCAGTCGACGCTCCACGACCACGCCCAGGTGAACGACCGCAAGAAATCGACAACTATCTTCGTAGCGGTGAGGTTGCGCCACCAAGCTGTCCTCCATCGCCGTACAGGGCCCGCTTTGCGTCGCCAGGACGTAACTATGATGATAATGTGCGCGGAAGGTCCCCAAGCCCCCGTAGGGGAAACTAAAGGCAGCAACCTTTGGAGGTGAGGTTGCTCAACGGCGAAAAGACGAAGATCCTCCACCGCCGACGACCACTAACGACGACGCAAGCCGTTTCTCCGCCGCTCCACACGACGTCATCGACGACAACACGACCAAAGTGCAAGCAGACGCCGCCGCCCAGCGAAGTAACAACGATATGCCCCGGCCATGACCTAAAGAAACGACGGAGCCGAGATCGGACACTAAGGCCCACGTGCAATGCGAGGACGCGAACAAGTGACCTTGAAGTTGATGTCGACGGTCGCAGAGTCACTGCCCTAGTAGACACCGGAGCTGACTATTCAGTCATTAGTGGACCGTTAGCCTCTCAGCTAAGAAATGTTACCACCGCTTGGGATGGCCCGCTGGTTCGCACAGCAGGTGGCAACCTGATTACTCCATCGGGACGATGCACTGCAAGAATAACCGTAAATGGGCGTACTTACCCCACCAGCTTTGTGGTTATGCAGCAGTGCTCCCGCGACGTGATTTTAGGCATGGACTTCCTAAATGAACATAGGGCTATCATCGACCTGCGATCCAAGCCCATCAAGCTCTCTGCAGACAAAGGCATTCCTGCTACGACGACGTCTATGCAACACATCCCTTTAAACGTCCTCGACGAAGAATTGAACGTCCCGCCCCGATCAAGTATTGCAGTCTGCGTAGGTAGCGCCAACATCGAAACCGCTGAAGGCATCGTCGAAGGAAATATCCAATTGCTCTTAGAACGAGGTGTCGGCATCGTAAGAGGCATCAATTCCGGAGAGGTCAAGCTCAGGTTCTGGTAACAAACTTCACCGAAGAATACCGGCATCTCAACAAGGGCACGACGATCGCCTTTCTCCGCGAATTAGCGGACCTCAAAGATGTATCCACCCTGCACGACCAAACGCTGGAAGACGCACCAGACCTATTCCGTCAGCCCACATTTGACATCAACCCGGCATTGACCCACAACAGGAAAGACCAGATTCTCAGTCTGCTTCGAAGCTACGGGGAGTGCTTCTCATCGTCATCGAAGGTACGACAAACACCACTGGCCAAGCATCGCATAATAACGGACGAACACGCCCGACCTCTGCGCCAAAGCCCTTATCGTGTATCGCCGCGAGAACGCCAGGCCATTCGCGATCAAGTTGAGGAAATGCTCCGTGATGACGTAATCCAGCCATCGAACAGCCCCTGGGCAGCACCAGTCGTTTTGGTCAAGAAAAAAGACAGCACACTTCGCTTCTGCGTTGATTACCGCCGCTTGAATAGCATAACGAAGAAGGATGTCTACCCGCTTCCCCGCATCGACTACACTCTCGACCGGCTCTGCAATGCAAGGTACTTCTCATCGATGGACCTGAAGAGCGGATATTGGCAAATTGAGGTCGACGAAAGAGATCGCGAGAAGACCGCATTCATCACACCGGACGGCCTTTATGAATTTAAGGTGATGCCATTTGGCCTCTGCTCCGCACCAGCCACGTTTCAACGAGTAATGGACACAGTCCTGGCAGGCTTGAAGTGGCAAATTTGTTTGGTATATTTGGACGACGTTGTTGTCTTCTTGTCAAACTTTGAAGACCACCTAAAACGACTACAGACAGTCCTGGAAGCCATCAAGTCATCGGGGCTAACGCTAAAAGCAGAGAAGTGTCACTTCGCCTACGAAGAACTCCGATTCCTAGGTCACATCGTTAGCAAGGACGGTATTCGCCCAGACCCGGAGAAAACAGCTGCAATCGCACAATTCCCACCGCCTGCCGACAAGAGAGCTGTGCGCCGATTCCTTGGGCTGTGCGCTTATTATCGACGATTTGTCAGAAACTTTTCGCGGATCGCCGAACCGTTGACGCAGCTTACAAAGGCTGACGTACCTTTTAAATGGGAAGCGCCGCAACGAGAAGCCTTCGGCGAACTTAAGCGCCGCCTGCAATGCCCTCCTGTACTTGGCCACTTTGATTAAAAAGGCGAGACCGAAATTCACACCGACACGAGCAGTGTAGGCCTAAGAGCCATTCTCGTCCAGAAGACTGCCAGACAGGAAAAAGTGATCGCCTACGCTAGCAGGTCTCTCACAAAAGCCGAAGTCAATTACTCAACGACCGAGAAGGAGTGCCTTGCGATCATCTGGGCTACTTCTAAGTTTCGTCCATACCTATACGGCCGACCATTCAAGGTGGTAAGCGACCATCACGCGCTCTGCTGGCTGGCTAATTTGAAAGATCCTTCCGGTCGCCTTGCCAGATGGAGCCTACGACTTCAAGAATTTGACATGACTGTAGTCTATAAGTCGGGCCGGAAGCATTCCGACGCAGACTGCTTATCCCGCGCTCCCGTCGATTCTACCCCGAAGGACGATGACGATGACGCCTTTTTGGGACCGGTAAGCGCCAGCAGTTTCGCAGAACAACAGCGATCAGACCCTGAGCTGAAAGCGCTAGCCGATTACTTGGAAGGAAAGACCGCTTCCCCTCCTGGTGTGTTCAGGCGACATTTATCATCCTTCACGTTAAGCAAGGGCCTCCTCGTGAAGAAGTTCGCACCCAACAAGACCGCGCAGCTTCTCGTAGTGCCTAAAACCCTTCGGCAAGAAATTCTGCAGGCGTTGCACGATGAGCCCACAGCAGGCCGCCTCGGATTTGCGCGCACGTTGCGTCGAATCCAGGAGAAGTATTACTGGCCGCGACTGCCTGCCGAAGTTGCCTACTACGTGAAGACGTGCGTGAGTGCCAACGACGCAAGACGCCGCCGATCAAACCAGCAGGACTACTAAACCCGATTCCGCCCCCAATCCTGCCCTTTCAACAAATTGGGATGGATCTCCTCGGCCCCTTTCCATCTTCGTCTATGGGTAACAAGTGGATCATCGTGGCCACTGACTACCTTACCCGTTACGCCGAAGCAAGAGCACTGCCAAATGGTACCGCTGCAGAAGTCGCCAAATTTTTTGTCGAACAAATTCTCTTACGACACGGCGCCCCAGAAGTGCTCATCAAGGACAGGGGAACGGCGCTTACGGCAGAGTTGACGCAAGCCATCCTGGAATACAGTCACACAAGCCATCGGCGAACAACTGCGTACCATCCCCAGACCAATGGCCTTACGGAGCGCCTGAACAAAACGATCGCTGACATGATCGCTATGTACGTCGACGCTGAACACAAGACCTGGGACGCCATCTTGCCGTGCGTGATTTTCGCGTATAACACGGCAGTCCAGGAGACGACCAGAGCGACTGCGTTCAAGCTTGTGTACGGTAGGGAGCCCACAACGACGCTCGACGCAATGCTACCGCACGTAACCAACGAGAACAACCTCGACGTCGCCGTCTACCTGCAGCGCGCAGAGGAAGCCCGACGACTCGCACGGCTGCGTATTAAAGACCAACAGCGCACCGACAGCCGACGATACAACTTACGACGACACCACGCAGAGTACAATCCAGGAGACCAAGTGTGGGTTTGGACACCTGTTCGCCGTCGCGGATTAAGTGAAAAGTTGTTGCGTCGATACTTTGGGCCGTACAAAATCATTCGCCTCGTCGGCCCACTGGACTATGAAGTCATTCCCGACGGAATGTCAGCATCACAATGGCGACGCGCACGCCCAGAAATTGTACATGTTGTACGACTGTAGCCATATTACGCGCGTTAAAGAATGTGTTGTTGTTTAAAATTTGCAGTGCTTATGTTTAAGTTGCTTTGTTTTGGAACATCGAGGCGATGTTTTTTTTTATGGGGGGAGTAATGCGGCGAAACCTTCAGAACAGTATTTGTTGTTTGTTAACAGCCGCCGGCATGCAGGCTTATCACTCTGATTCTGGACCGCGTATCAGTTCCGTAATCTTTGTGTGTTAATGCTCGATGCCGCGAGTCACACCTTTATCAGTTTTGTAGCACAAGATGCACCGAGATCTGTCTCGAAGGTTCCGGTCACTCGGGTGTCTTTTCACAATGTTCCAGCCCGTGCTGGTAGCTGCTTGCGACGTTATCTAGATTGTTCTGTGCAGCCTTTAAATTGAGCGTTGCCGAGTGTGACGGGTATTCTTTGTTCGACGATCGACGAGCACGTTTGTTTCTATCGCCGCCGCCGAGTTGCTTAGTTCTTTTGCGGGCGCAAGTCAGCCCAAATAGACAGTTTCTTTAGTGCAATCATAGACCCTTCAATTGTGTCGTCGACCTCGTCACCACTACGTGACAATATATGTGCTTGTGTGTGTGTGTGTGCTTGTCCTCATCGGAGTGATAGAATTTCAGTGCGCTAATGACCTGGTGCAGCATGGCCTTTCCTGCTATAAGTACAATTACAGGAACTACATCATGGCTGTACTGGTCACCGCGTTTATTGGGGTGACGTGTCATGACCGCATGTCTACGCTAATGTATTTATTTTATTATGTGCAACGTCAGCTTTGTATTGACCTCCTTAAGCCGACGCAGAAGTGTGCACGGAAGCACTTGCTGTCAAGCTGTTCAATGCTGCAGTACATATACAACATACGAAGATAACAGCAGTTGTATGAATATTTTCCTGTTACTTCATTTTGGTTGCACCATACGATTTGAGACATATAACTAGGATATTATTTTGAGCACTAAGTTTAATGCCTGTCTGTAATGTTATTGCATTGGTTACGCTGCTCGACTAGTGCACCCAAAAGATGCCGTATTGAATCCTGGCCACCCCGCAAGTCACCTTGTATAAACTAGGTGTTGGTTCCTGGCGCCACCACAAACTTCTCGTCCCCTACCGACGATGTCATTCGAATTGTGTCGTGAGAGCTGGAGGGAAGGAACCATGAACGGTGGCGGTCGAAGATGTGGTCAAGCCTCAATTTGATGCGCTCCTCACCTGTCTAACAATTCACAGGAAATTACATCCTTTACACATTCCTATGCTGACAACACCCGGAAAACAAACGACCCTGGAAGAACCACCGACATCTTAGGCGAGCATTTTGCGAATGTTTCAAGCTCGTCCCACTACACTAAAACATTTGGAAAACATAAAATAGCCAAAAAAGAAAAGGTTTTCTTTCAGACTGGCCTAAATGATAATTCAAAGTCGATTATAAAAATACACGAACAGTCTTATTCTCCGGGAAGAAACAGCCCCAGGCCCCGATGTCCATTATGCAAAGCTCGCAATCTTTCGCAGGCTACTGTAGAAGCACTGTTAAAAGTCTTCGATAAATAATCGACATTTTGCAAATTGCCGGAAGCATGAAAATGCCATACTAATACCCTTTCTAAAACCAAGTAAACCCCCACAAGTCGTAGCTGTTACAGACAAATAGCTCCAATCAGCTGCATTGCAAAATCCTTGGAAAACATTGTAAAAATCACTCACATTTTTCTGGTACCTCTACTACTTCTAGATATACACATGAATTCCGTTTTAAAAAGGCATCATCAGGAACTAATCGCATTGTGCGTCTCGAGAAAATTATTCTGGAAGCGTCCATGCATTTCGGAGTAATCTGCGACTTGGAGAGGGCTTACGATACCCCGTGGAGGTTCGGTATCCTCCGTGACCTAGCAGACCTAGTTATGCGTGGTAGGATGGTGAGCTCTTAGAGCGACTTCCTAACCAAACACACATTCAGAGTCTGCTAGGCGCAATTTACTCAAACATGTTTACTCAAAAGAACGGTGTATGCCAGGCGTGCATCCTCTGTACAACCCTCTTCGTATTAAAATGAGCCTTGTGTAAACATTATCAGTCAATCATAATGTACTCACTGTACTTAGGTGATCCTCATATAGCGTGCACCTCTGTCAATATATCTACGGTATTTTGAGCGACAGATAGAAATGACAATACTAATTTGGCTGTTTGGGAAGACAAAAATGGATTTAGATTTTTCCCTCACCAAACTATAGCGGTTCTGGTTTCTTTTAGTCGAGGCCTCAGGTCAAGCCCACACTACATTTTAACCAAACGGCGCTACCATTAAAAAAAGAATATAAATTTTAGGTGTCACTTTTGATAAAATCGAACATTTTTCCCGCAAGTAAATAAACTTAAGAAAAAGTCTTCCCAGACCTCCAATGCCCTGAAACTACTGTCTCGAAAACGTTGGGAATCTGAAGAGGTATTGCTTTTACATATTTAGCGTTCTCTGGTCCCTATGTTAGACTACGAGTCAATAGTATACGACTAAGTCAAGCCAATTAGAAAATGCTAGATCCAGTTCATAATTTTGGTTGCGGCTATCTTCCGGCGCATATAGAAAACCCCAATAGCCATCCTCTATACAGAAACAAATGAACGTTCTTCAGAAGGTCTAAGAACGGCACTAAATTGTACAGAAGTCTTCAAAATCCCCTCTCAGCATAACACCTCTGTTACTCTATAGTCACAAAATGCCCATCCAGGATTCTGATCGGCAAAAAGCCCCGTGCATTAAAACCACTTCTGCGTTTAGAAGAAAAATCCTAGGGCCTGGACATGCCCACGCAGCACAGGAGCTTGGGTCAATATTGTCAGTGAGCCGGCAAAGATCAGCCCCATGTATGCCCAGCGCTGCCATCCCACCGCTAATATTGGTTGTGCCATTCTATAACACGGCTAACACTGGCCCTGATGATTACATTGGTACCCAATAGTGGCAGTGCCTGTTTATAATGATAACAACATTAGCCCGCCATATCCAATGCTCTCACAATATCGGTGCTCTCATTATACTTGGTTGCATTAGCCGCCAGTCCATTGACGTCAACCAATATATGCCATATGTTAGACAATACTGCGAGACCTGTTACAATGGCCCGCCATTGTCAGATATACATTGGCATACCTTACTTATCACCGGTATGGGCATTGTCATTTCATAAGGATGGCTATATCTAACAGCTTTAGCCGTTACTCCACTGATGTTGATCAATATATGGCACATGCTGGACAATACTGTCAGCTGTGTTACCATGTCCCGACAAGGTCAGATGCATTGGATTGCACTTCAGTCAGCATTTTCTCGTCTATTTCGGCTACTGGTCAATATTATATTCAAATTAGCATGTAGCTGGATATATTCTATTGGCAACCATATTAAAGTGCTTTCGTGGTTGGCAGGCTCATTAAATTATTTGGATTCGTTAACCGCGCTGTTATACTCAATGTCTTCAAGTTATCTTTCAATTTTAAATGCTTCTGAAATCTTGTGTCTATTTAATTATAGCTCCGTGCGGCTGGTCGCCGTCGTGTTTGCTCTAATTCCGCCTAGCTGTTGATGTTGCTTGGAATGACACGTGTTCTTTTACACTAGATCTCTATTGACTTAAACTTGCACTGTAATCTATCCACATGTATACGTGACGAATTTAGATTAGACCGACGATCGGACGATGGCGTCAAATATCAAGTTCGGAAATCAGTCGCCGCTCCGCCAGGTCGGCGGTGGCGTTATCCGCGCCGACCGGGAGATTAGAAATAATCAAAATGACCTGTTATATATATCGTGCATAGGCAACGGTTATTATTTTTTTTAATTCTATTATTCTAGTCGGTGATGGTCTAGTTCCTTCCGTGGCTGCTCCCGTGGCGATGTATGATGCTCTAGGTGAAAAGAATTCCAAAGTTTTAGCGAATTTGTTTGCCTCCAAGTGCATCAGTTTTAACAACAGTGGCTTCAAACCGACAATTACCGCGGGACGTGCATGCATTGCGATGCAATTAATGAGCAATAAGCGTCGCCCTATTAATATTCATATGTGACACAGATAAGCTATGGCGAGCGCGCTTCCATCGAAAAAATAAACTAGGTCGTTTAAGCTATACGAATACGAAGCGTCGCAGCACATAGTTTCGCTTAACGATTTAACTTTGCTGACCTAAATTGAAGCTGGGACATTGAGCGGTAAACGTCAGTTTTGCACATGAACGCTCTCACATATGACAAATAGTATTGACGCTTCCTGCTTCGTTCTCGCTCTAAGTATTCGAAAAAAAAAAATAAAAATGGAGATATAACACTTCACGTACGATCACAATATAACAATAATGTTATGCTGAAAAAAATTAATTGGGTTACAATTTCACTTTTCTTCATCGCACTCGTTCGCATATTTTTTTTCTCTAGCGTACGCTCTTGTTGATGCACCGCGCACTTCTGTTCTAGTTCAGTGATCGTACTCACTCGCGCCGAAATATGGACGCTCTGTTCGCTGCTTACTAAGTCCATTGAAAACGTTACAAAGGAAGACAAACATGGATGGCACGGAGTCAGCAACAGCGGCGCTGACATGCCCGAGTGGATGCCCACTGCGAGTGGGGCTGTTTGGCGGATTGCATGTGCGCATTGCAATCCAAGACGCAGGCCCGGCCACTTCACATGTGATTCAAGGTGCACATGGCCGCCGCCCAGGCGGGAATGTACGACGCAATACGTCAACTGCTATACTGTACTGCATTTTACGATGAACACGTTTCGCTTCACCCTGCATTGCTTTTATGCAAAACAAGCATTCGTCGATTCTTCATTTGTTTATACATAAAAAAAATGTTTTAAACCAATAAAAGTACCAGAATTCTGGGCACGTAGCATATAACACATCATCTAGCATTGCGTTTGGTGCATCATAGCCGCAGTTGCTTTTGCGACATACAACTTCATATTACTGACTTACTCCTGGCCACAGTGGCCCCAATTTGGTGCAGGCGAAAACCTAGGTGCTTATATGGTGTGTAATGTCTGTGTATTTATATATTGTATTTATTTATTTATTGGACACCTTCATCGTCCGTAGGGCATTACAGAAAAGGGGCTACAATCATTAACTATGACTTTACGTGTCATTTAGCGCATGGTAAAAACCACCGTTCATCGGCATATACACAGTGCTTGATGGCAAACTGTTCCATTCTCGAACAGTTCTAACAAAAAAAGGGTAACGCAAGACATCATCCCTACAAGAAAATTCCCTGACCTTAAAATCGTGGTCCAGTCGCTTCGATATATAACTTGGTGCCTGGATATATTTTTCGCGGTAGTTGCCTGTTTTAGAGTAATAAATGTTATGAAAAATATTTTAATCTAGGATTTCTTTTACGGTTGGTTAGCTCTTGCCATTTAAGTTATTATTTGCTTTCCTTCATTATAAGTTTCCGGCTGTAATTTCCAAGAACAAATCTAGCTGTCCTGTTCTGGATTTTTTTCTAATTTGCCTCTAAGCTCAGCTGTGTGAGTCCTAACAAACACACGCATATTCAAGTATTGGTCGAACATTACTGAAGTAGCGCTGGGTTTTTAAGTTACATCGAAGATGACTGAACTTCCTCCTCAAACTCAAAACTGATGCTGCCCTATTTGCAATATAAGTTAATGTGCCTGTTCTACCGTAAACCATAGGTCAAAAAGACTCCCAAATACTTAAATTTCGTGTTCTTAAATACGAAATTTAAATACAGAAGTATACGGAATCTTCCGTATTCCGTATACTTCTGTATTTATTCTGCCTATGGTAATATCACCAATTCTATACCTATGCGGATGGTAAGGTCATTTTCTTCTAAAGGTGACGTGAAGTTTTATTTGTAATCAGTGACATGTCACAACGCCCACACCAATCTGCTATGGTATCTAAATCATCTTGCAAGACTCGTGAGTCAGTACTGGCACTTATTACACTGTAAACAACACAATCATCTGCGAGCATTGTAAATGCAGACCGTACACCAATTGAAATATCATTGATATAAACCAAAAACAACAGTGACCTAACACAGAGCCTTGGGGAACTTGCGAGGTCACTGGTATGTATTGGAAAAAAACACCGTTCAGAATAACCGCCTGCAGAATAATCCACTTAATATTATAGTCAAGCTAATAAGCTTCTGATTTGGTAATAGGCAGGCTGTGCGACACTATGTCGAATGCTTTGCGGACATCTAGGAAAAGATGGTTAACAACGGTTGCTTATCAGTTGCCTAGGCCAAATCGTGGGTACACTCTACCAACTGTGTATCGCACGATAAACCTTCCCTGAATCCATGTAGGCTGGAACATAGGAGATTATGTTTCATTAAATAAGTCATAACGCACCTATATGACGCATTCTCCATAATTTTAGAGGATATACAAGTCCAGGAGACGGGTCTGTAGTTCTGAAAGGAGTTTCTCATACCACGCTTATAAATAGGAACAACTTGCACCAACTTCCAATCACATGGCAAGACAATTTCATTTAGGGAATTTTGAAACAACCGCGGGAAGAAGTGGAATATCGTATCCGCCAAATTTCTTACAACTGTTGCGGGAATGTCATCAGGACCACACGCCTTGGCCTGGTTCACATCTTTCAACAATGTATAGACTCCATTAGCATAGAAAGTGACTTCCGGCATACGGTCAATTTCCACAAAGGAAGAGAGACTTGACGTGAACTAGAGGGCATAGATATAGATGAAAAATAACGGATAAAACATTCATCTTTCTCCTCATTGTGATGAATGATTTCCGCATTATTTTTTTAAAGCTGGTACAGCGTAGTTTTCTTTGCCATTACGTTTCACATACCTCCAAACTTTTTTGGTGTCTGTGACAAGCTTTACGCCTAGATGCGAAAAATAGAAGTCTTCTGCAATGCAGGAGTTTCGTCCTAATTCTATTTTTATTTTTTTCAGCAAGGGCAAACAGTCTGAAGAGTTATAGTCTTTGTAACCTCTGATACGATCGGCGCTGCTTTCGATATAATGCATGTAACTAAGCGTTAAACCATGGTTTGGCTCGAGCTCTCCTAGATCATATGGTTCTGGACAATACAAAAGCTTCGCGTATATCAAACAGTTTCTGTTTTAAAATATTCCATACTTGTTCTATACGTAAGGTATGCGCAAGGCCATCAAAAGTTGGGAAGTGCTATAAAAATCCAAGCTGGTCGAAGTTTCCCTAGCCCTCCACTACTGCGTCTCTCGTAGGCTGCGTAACTTTGAGATGTTGAGCCTAATAAACCTAACCTAATCTTGACGTTCGCACCAAGAGTGGGTTCGGTATGGTAAAGTATTGTACTTGACAGACCACCGATACCTTTCAAGCTCTGAATTGTTATTTTAATACCTGCAAGATATATTATGTTACTGTGTACGCTGTAAATTGTTAAACATTGAGTATTTTCATTTCCATCAATCAAGGTTTGCCACTTTGTCAAACAAGCGCACGATATGTGCAATGGTATAGCAGAAGCTAGGACTACCATAGTAATAGGTATTCTTTCGGTGACATGCATGTCAGCAATGCTCGAACGAGCCATGTGGCATAAAAATAAATTGCGAGCTACCTGCTCAAAGTGCCACAAGTAATATTGCGATCAACGTTCTGAGGGCACACCTAATTTAATAGTGCTTACATTGCAGTTACACTTGCGACAAATGTAGAATGTAAATAGCGGCACTGTCTTATTAGCAGATGCAAATATTATTCAGCATTTTGGTTAAGCTTTTATTAAAATGTTTAGAGCCTTTTGCTGCACTCCTCACGCACCACGATTCAACCATGTGCATGTTTTCGTTATTTTGGTTATTACAGTTCTTATGTCGACTAACATTTGCTATATTATGCTCTTATTACGACGAAGCTGGCTGGCTGAAAGCCGGTTCTTTTCGCTTCTCTTGCTACTTCGCTTTTATATTAATTTCCGGGTGTCTTAGTACCCATGTTACTCGGAGGAGCCCAGTAAGACCTGGGAGAATCTCCGAGTGGCCTCCTTCCTGGCGGGCCGTGCCCTTGGATCGCTTTTCCCCGTTCTGGTCTCTGGCTGCTGGCTGGTTAGGCCTACCGGCTGCCTCTTTGGCCATTGCCGATGAGGCTGCTTCAGGCAGTCCACCATCTCTGTGCGACGCGTCCTCATGGCGGACGGCTCATAACACCGCCGCGGACCAGACGTCGTGCCACCCGACGTCCTTGCACCTCCTGGTGCGCTTCGTGAGTCCTACCCTGCCTCCACCTCCGCCAGTCTCCATTTGGAACCCGACATCTCTGAGCTTTCGGGGCTCCTGGGCCTTCCGCCGCGGACAACTGCGGACTCGGAGTCGCCGCAATCTAACCGCTTGGAGCTTGGTACAGACACGGATGCCATGAGAGTCCATGAGCAGATCGTTGCATCAATTTTGGACAAAGATAACAAGATTGGTCCCGGAACCAGGGCTGTCCTTTTGCCTCTGGTTTGTGCCCTGTACCGACACACTGCGCACTTCTTTGCGTGTGCGGTCGCTGAGCTGAATCATTCAGAAACGCCCCGGACCTCTTTGGCGGCGCGAGAGCATGAACTGGGTGTCCTCCGAATGCGGCTTGCTGGCGGGACTACCTAGGACACCGCTACTTCGGCGAACCTCTGCGACGTGAGGCGGCAACCCCAGGTCCCTCGCACGTATGCTGCCACGTTGAGCGGCGTTTCGGAATATCATCAACAGGGAGGCGCTGCCATTGCAGCTCCTGCTGCGACCTCTCAGCCGTTGAGGCCTCCTCAGTCTGGAGACTCCTGCCCGGATCCTCAGCTGCACCAGATGTTCCTAACTTCTGTTGCACCCTTGGACAACGTTGGCAGCGAGGTGGCGGCTCTGCTCAAGGCGAACATCGATCCAGAAGCTGAGGGAATCGGAGCTGTTACGCTCAGAGCCACTCGTCGCGCCCTGACGATTACCTCCAGGGACCCTGAGGACCTCGACCATCTGAAGTCCGCCATCTCAAGGATCGAGGCAACGCCGAACTCCGTGAACGTCCGAATCCCCAAGCAGCGGAATCCGCACGTTCGACAGACTGGAATTGACCCCGATATAAGACCAGAGGAGCTCATCGCGGCACTCAATCATCGGAACCACGCTATTCATCGAGACTCTTCTTCCTGTGAGGTCAGGCTCTGTTTTGCTCAGCGCTTCGGACATTTTGTTGAAATGTTACTGAAACTGGCCCACCCGCTTTTGCCCGTCTCTGTGTGGCGCGTCGTGTAACCATCGGTTGGACTTCCGTCGAGGTCCGTGAGGACCTGCACATTCCCCTGTGCACTTTTTGTGCGCAGTATGGCCACGCTTTGAAGAAGTGCGAACTCAAGAATGATCCTTCGAAGTCGTGATGTACCTGTTGTGCGGGTCACATGCTTTGGCGGCTTGCCCTCGCTCCGTCCGGAACCCCAACGTTACGTGCGCCCGTGCGGCCGCCGGTGGCCCGTGGAATCATCATGCAGGACATGAGTCGTGCTCTGTTTTCCACGAACGTTTGGACAAAATTCGCGCTCGAACTTAGTATGGGCCTTAGCAGTCAGGTGGCCTCACGTCCCTTACCCGTTGGCACCCCACACTGTAGACCGAACATCGAACACATAGAAATCTGGCAATGGAACTGTAGGAGTTTCAAACGAAAACAGGGTTTGCTGAAACAATATCTCTGCACCACCCTCATCAGATCTGACATCTGTTTGCAAGAGGTAGGAGCCGACAGGTCACCGACGCTAGATGGCTTCTACACGGTCCGCCAACCCCACATGCCGTCGGTTGCAATCCTCGTCGCAAACGCCATTAGTGTAATCGAGCACTCCTTATCCGAACCGGACGTTGAGCACTTAGCGATATAAATAGTGCCTAACAAACGAGGCCGAAAGAGTACATTCATCATCAACATGTACAAGCCGCCACGACCCGCAAAGGCCGACTTCACCAACCTCCTTTCCGAAGCCACCCACTTGGCGCAAGCAAATCAGCTTATCGTGGTCGGCGACTTCAACGCGCCCCACCGGGACTGGGTGTACCAGTCAAACTCAGCCAGAGGAGTGACAGTTGCGCGAGCAATAGAAGCCCTCGGCTTGGAACTCCTCACCGACCCTCTATATCCGACAAGGGAAGGCAACAGCGTCACCCGTGACGTCTGCCCGGACCTCACCCTGATCAAGAACGTTGCTGAGGCTACATGGACGAACCTAAAAGAAACCCTGTGAAGCGACCACTGCATACTAATCGCATCCATATCATCTACCAAAATCCGGAGGGATCTTGGCGCTGCCCACATCACCGATTGGCCCAAATTCCGCAACGCATACGTCCCATCAGGTCCAATCCAGTCCATACAGCACTGGAGCGAAGACATCAGACAAGCACACAAGAAAGCCACCGAAATAATAAAACGCACACTGGAAGCCCCAGAGGTAGACCGCCATCTTCTCAAGCTATGGCAGAAGCGCAGCCGCCTTGTAAGGCGATGGAAAAGACAGCGCCTAAATAGACTTCTCCGTCTGCGGATTGCGCAGCTCACGGAGGAAGCCCAGACATAGGCCACCAACCTAGCACAACAGAATTTCCAACAGTTTTGCGAGTCATTGAGAGGAACGCTGGGAACGTCCCGTACTTGGGCAATCCTGCGGAGCCTCATTGACCCCTCTAAATCAAAATCCGCATCTACACGGACCCTGAAGCGTATCGCTCACCTTTTTCCAGCGGACGACGCCACGCTGCTTCAGTCTCTTAAGGACAAATACACCGGCACCAGCCCAGCTCCAACTTTCTCTTTGTCCTACCAGGGCGACGAAAATCCGGCACTTGATGCTCCCATTTCTGAAGCCGAGGTGTATGCTGCAGTGCGATCATGCACCCTCAACACGGCGGTGGGAACGGACAAGATCAGCATCCGCAACTTCAGCAAGGCACAAATCAGCGACCTCACCAAGTATCTGAGCGACCCGCTGTGGGAGAAGAATGAAATTCCCTCTGAGTGGAAGCGCTCGGAGATAATCGTAATTCCGAAACCGGGCAAGAAGCCTGTGGTCGAAACGCTGCGACCCATATAACCCACCGCGTGTCTGGGCAAGCTCTACGAGCGAGTCATCCAGACGCGACTTCAACACTACATAGAAGATAACGGCCTCTTCCATCCCTCCATGATCGGCTTCAGATCGGGCCTGTCCACTCAAGACGATTTTCTTCTCTTCAAGAAGGAGGTACTTTCCAACATTCCGAGAGGAGGCGAGCACCTTATTAAGGCGCTAGATCTAAAAGGCGCGTTTGATAACGTGTCTCACGAGGCAATCCTGTCCGAGCTCAATAACCTAAACTGCGGCGAACGCACCTTCCGATACGTCAAAAATGTTTTGTCCAACTGAACGGCAACGATAGGAATGGGTGCCATGAGATTGGATCTTCAGAACATGCCAGACAAAGGCACGCCACAGAGATCGGTCATCTCCCCGCTCCTCTTCAACAGCCTCATGATTAGAGTCGCAAGGGCTCTGTAACAGGTTCCGAACATTGGATACACCCTGTATGCTGATGACATTACGATCTGGACAACCACAATCGGAAAGTCAGAAAGAAGTCAGGTCAGAAAGAAGAAACACTTCAAGCAGCAGCAACCTGCGTGGAAACAGAGGCCTTTCGATGCGGGCTCCAATGCTCCCCATATAAATCTGAAGTCATCCGCATACGTGGGTACCACTATACATCACCGGGCAATGTTAGCATCCTCCTGCATGGGGTCCCAATCCGGGAAGTGCCACTGATACGAATCTTGGGTCTCTGGCTCCAAAGCGATAGAAAAATAGACCACGTGCTCCACCTCCTCAAGAACACAACACAGCAGATCTCTAAACTGATGCGCCGGGTGACCAGAAACACAAAAAGGCATGCGGGAAGAAGACACGATCCGTCTGGTGCAGGCGCTGGTCATCAGTCGCCGCTCCTATGGACTACCTTACCTCACCCTGGTCCGAAGAGATCTCAACAACGTAAGTGCAATGATACGTGCAGCTTACAGGAACGCGTTAGGCCTCCCACCATACACCTCTAACGTCAAATTGGAAGCTCTTGAACTGCACAACAGATTTGAAGAAATTCAAGAGGCTGTCCTCCTGTCCCAAAGAGAACGCCTGCTGTCAACTGAGACAGGCCGGCTCGTTATCGAGCGCGTTGGCTATCCTTCGGACGTACAAGCTATACAGTCAACGATTAACATTCCTGTTCCGTACCGGGCAAGAGTATATGTGGCCCCGCTCCCAAATTACATGTCTCCAGTCCACAACGAAGGCAGAAGACACGCCCGAGTGAATTATCTTAAGCGTGCAGTGGAACGCAGTCCGAAAACTGTCTATGTGGATGCCGTTCTATACGAGCATACATCGAACGCAGCAGCAGCCGTGGTGGTGGGCGCTTCGTACACAGAAGTTTCCAGCATGTCCATCCCACACTGTGCTATCACAGAAGCGGAAGTGGCGGCGATTGTGCTGGCCATTACCTACGGAGATGCGACCAATCGACAGCTTCACGTAATCACCTACTCACAAGCGGCGTGTCGGCTTCTTCTTGCCGGCAGAATACCTACTAAATTAGCTTGCTTCACAACTAACCCATTGGCTACAAACTCACTGCTCAAACATCAGATCATTTAGGTTCCGGGGCACTCTGGATTGGAAGGCAATGAGGTCGCGGATAGGCTAGCTTGAGGTCACACAAACCGAGCGGCCACTAATCCCGATCTCACAACCAGCATTCCTGTCCCAGCGACTTACGGCGCGCGACTTAAGTACCTGCGAGAACAACGTAGGTTTTATCCCCCTCCACACAAGGGACTAAATGAACAAGAAATGCGGGAATGGAGACAGCTCCAAACCAACACTTACCCCAACCTACAACAATACAACATAATGTTCCCAGAACATTACACAGACATGTGCCCTTGGTGCAATGACCAGCCCACCGCCTACCACGTCACATGGGGGTGCACAGGCCCCAAACCTCCACACATAAACATGCACCATTCGGAGGCGCAGTGGGAGGCCACTCTGCTATGCTATTATCTAGAGACCCAGCGTAGGCTGGTAACTCAGGCAAGAGCGGCAGCCCAGGCCACTGGGGTCTTGAAATAAAGACTCCACTCACTGCCCCCCCCTTCTTTCTTTTTTTTCTTTTTTCTCTGTGAAAAAGAACATTTCTCTCTCTCTCAACGGCTTCGAAATTATTAACCCTGAATTGTGAGCCTTTCTAGGCTCATGGAAAGAAATCGCATTCGCGAGAGTTGTGCACGCGACGTGCGTGCGAAATCTCTCTGCGAGTTATATCATATTCCGCGAGATTCTGTGAGGTGTTTTTGTCTAGCTTTCCTGCCATCTGCAAACCCATACATGAATACGCGCCAAGGAATGCCACGCGGCAGGAACGATGGTTAGCGTCCACACTTACACTTGCCTGTGATAGTGTGACAGCCACTGGGCATTTCCGTTGCTGTAAACCCATTGCAACGACTGCCCATAAGAGGTAAACGATGAGTCATGATAGAAGAGGGCGGGCTTTCGCCATTCTCCTCTTAGGAGAAAAGAAAGAGGTCATCGAATTTTGTATTCCACCCTTTCAGATCAACACCAGTCACCCTTACAAACTTTTTGCCATTCATTCTGAGCTACTCACTCTGTAGTATGACCTGCTGAAAACAATATGGCCATGGGTGGTGTGCGTATGTGTGTGTGTGTGTGTAAGGCATCTACAACTGTCCTTTTGTAGCTTTCTCAAGTGTATGTTATTTTTTTTATGATGGCATTCTTTGCCTGTGTTTCATGTTTTCCTCAACTGTGTACTTCAAGAACAGTATGTGCAAATGATTTCGCTCATTATCGTGCTGGTGCTGGACACATGCTTGCATTAAAGCACCTCAAAAGCTACTCATCTCAACTTATGTCTGTGGTTGGAGTTGCACGTAAAAGCTATGCACACTGAACATCTAGACCAGCACAAATAATACCACTGCGGGAGAAAATAACAATCGTTTTTTTATCTCCATGAAAAAGCGACCTAGGCAAATGCTGTGGCTGCACAAGTATACACATTACTGTTGTGGTGACAGTTGTATTTGTCAACAAGACTATAATATATTTCTGTTTCTGTTCCAGAAATTTTGACATTTTGAAATAGAGATCCAATACGTTTGTGGGGAAGAATGCGTTTGGATATCTATTCGATTCTCCAATCATGTGAAAAAAATAAAATAAAACTTTGTGCTTCATTGCAGGTTAACATTTGCATATGACTGAAACTGTGCAGAGGTGTGTCCTAGAACGAAATTTTCATATATTTTAACAGCGTTAGATGCACATCTTTTTATGAAGGCTCTACATCAAACTAGTGGAAGCTGCCATATGGAGGAAGAATGCGGTAAACTCCAAATAAATCAGCCTTTTATAATTCAGAATTTGCAATATATAAGAAAGCTATGTTTATTCAATGGGCCCAAAGAATCTAACAGAAACCATTTGTATCAGTTTTGTATCCGATGAGTACTTTGTGCTGTTTTTCTACGCTTGAAGTGAATGCGAAGTGAGAACGAAGTTACTATCCGGTTTCGTCAAGCATTTCACTTTGCACACACTGTCGGAACGCACTTTCTACAAAACGGCACCGTCGCGTTTGGGAGTACTTCACTGCGTAGTCCACGCGGTCACGGTGAAGCATTAAAGGGGTCAAACTAAGATGACTTGTTAAATTAACGGTGTATTCCGTATTTGTACATTAATTACAAATTTCAAATATCAATTTTTGGAGCACTAATTGATTAACAACCATATTTCATTAATATGCGATTTTTCACAAATCCTTAACTAAAATGAAAACCGCATTCGCACTACGTCAATACGTCCCCGTTTTCAATGCAAGTTATAACACGTGCACAAGCACGTGTTATAACTTGCTGCTGCTAAGCGCAAGTGTTTCTTTTAATGCTATTGCGGTACTTATTTGTACACGTCCGGTAAATAGGTTTACAGGCAACGTTCCGAGCGACGAGCCCTGTGCCAGCAGTAGGTAAGGAAACCGTGTAGAAAAAAGAATATGGTGACGGCTCCAAAAATGGTTTGGTTTGGTTTGGTTTGTGGGTTTAACGTCCCAAAGCAACTCAGGCTATGAGAGACGCCGTAGTGGAGGACTCCGGAAATTTCGACCACCTGGAAAAATGGGATGTGTGGGAGCGTGGAAGGTAGTCAGGCGTTTGCGTGGTTAGTAAATAGGTTTATAGGCAACGCTCCGTGTAAGGGGCGAAGTGTTACGAGAGGACGGGGATGCCATGATGCCATGTCGGGAAAGGATTTAGTGTCGGCTCCCGCAATGAGGAGTGGGACCGTCTATGAGAGTCAGGCATTTTCTAAAAGCAGGGAATGTTGCATAGGGTCCTATAAGCACGCGTGCCTGACCAAAGTGGTATTTGCTGTCTTGAGCCGAATGTGTTCATGAAGGCTATTCGCGGGACCGGCCTGTAGACAGTGGATGCTTAGTATAGTATTGATTGGGGTGCTTCTGGCACTCTTCATTCTGCCTACAAAGCTGTTAGGGAGTAGAGTCGTGGCGGGCTCTGGCAAAGTTTGTAGAAAGAAAAAAACATTGGCTGTAGTTTAGCTTCCGTTAAACCTAATCTGGAACGAAAGCCGAATCATGGTTACACATGATTAAGCTCTGTATTCAGCAGAAGGGTTTTCTTTGGCGTTGGCTAGGAAGAGAGTCAGATTATTCGTAAAAAAGTTCATTTTTATTGCGAAAGCAATATTGCGCCAGATTTTCGCCCGTCGCGTCGTCCCGAGAAGGGCCATGTTCGACCTTGAACAGCCACGAAGAAGAAGCAAGCTCGGACACCGATAGCTAATGCTTTCGGTTCAAAAGGGTTCAACAGCATTGAACCCTTTTCATTTATATCTGGACTGGTAGCTGACGCTCTAGCGTCGTACTCCTAAAGGATGAGCTTAATTGTCTCCAATAATGTAGCACCTTACACTGATAGGGCGTGATAGGGGAATAATGTAGCAGGTAAAAGAAGCTTCCGCCGTTGCTATCGCAACTCAAATAGGGTTCACCATAGTTAAACAACAACTAATCTTTTTAACTTTACCTACTCCAAGTCCATAATGTAGCTGCGTACTCGACATTGACTTCATCGATCAGGTGTCACGCCACGCAGCTGCTCACAGGTGAAGCTACTCCCGAATCAGTTGATATTTGACCTTTGCTTTGATTTTGAGGTTGACCTTTGGTACGGACATAGGTACCCAATATGATTGTTGCTGAAATTCGAATTTGAATTTCGAAAATTCGAAAATTATGGGGCTTTAAGCATGGCTTGAACCTACTGGGACAGCGAAGCTGTGAGTGTTGCAGCGATAGCCTGTGTAACATCACCTTTTCGATCCGCGGTCCTGTCATAATTTTTCTTGTAATTGGTTCACAGGAAAGGAAAGGCGCTCTATCTGTCACACTTGTTCTGTGGATACCTGCACCAGTACCGCTTGGCAACTGTTGAAGTTTTTGACCTTTAAAAATTTTAAAGGTCAAAGTTGCTTCCATCCTGATAGGCTATGGAACGAAAAATTGTGGGTGTAACGTTAAATAATGGGAAGCGTGCAGAATGGGTAGAGAAATATGTGGAAATTACATTTTAGTGAAAATTAAGAAGAAATGAGCATGGACAGGTCATATACAGCGAAGAGAGGACAACCGATGGTCACTTAAGGTAGCAAATTTGATTCCATGGGAAGGAAAGCGTAGCAGGGGGCGGCAACAGAATAGGTAAGCGAATGTGGTAATGTTCGCTGGGGCCAAGTGTATGTACCTTGCACAGGAGTGGGTAAAATGGTGGAATATGGGAGCGGGCTTTACCCTGCATAGAGTATAGTCCTGCTGCTGTTGATGATGATGACGAATTGAAATCCTGTCGTAGTGCAGCTTTCGTTTTAAGAATTGTGGTTGTGGATTCGGGGTAAACCTAGTTATCCGAGCATGAGGTTTATTAGGCATGACTACACAGTGCGCCGAAACGTGGACCGACTCGGAATGGCCCGCACCTTATTCACAGCGAAACTGCTTAACGAAGCCTCTCGGTGAAGCAGCTGTTAAATTCCCGGCCTGGTTATGTAGTCAGTGCAAGTTAATGAACCCAAGCAAGTGGTCGAAATTTCCTAAACCCTCCAATACGCGTCTTTTGGCTCAACGTGAAAATTAAGGTCACATTTCCGGTGCCGAATGGCCTTAATTAAAGCTTCGTTGTGAAGAGGGCTTTCGAAGTGTGGGGGACAACTAGCCTAAGCTTTTATAGCTGTTCTATTTTATTGCGACAGCTTTAACATGTAATTGATAGATTCCTATAAAATGCTCTCTATAAAATGCTGAGTACTGCGGCTAATTAGCATTCCTTAAAAGCGCTGTTACATAATTACCTGATACCAGTGTGGCCTATGCCACCACCCACACACGCAAGCACAGAGGCGCACTCGTACAAAGCGCTAAATCAAATGCATATATCTGCTGCTCTCTGAGGCTTTTATGAAACCACAGGAAGGGGTGGAAGGGCGCGCCACATTCCTGTAAGCATTTTATGAAAAAAGAAAAGTTTCCAAAGCAAAGTCGCAGTAGTTATGCGGGAAGCATTGATAAATATGACACTGCTTCACATTTCCATTGTCAATCCTAGAATGGACGTTCTGATTGACAATGAAGCACGCACGACACCCATATTTTCTGCTGCTTAAGACGTGAACGTCAAGTCATGTAAAAAATATATATATATATATATATATATATATATATATATATATATATATATATATTTATATTGTTACGAAGCGGCAAGCCGATGAAGACAGGAGACAGAGCATGACCGATGGCGATGTTAGATGACGTTTAATGGATGTTCGCGGGCCTAGCGCGAGCGCTCCTGACCGCGCCACTGCCTGCTTCTTCCTTGTCGTCCGTAACATAACCGGGGCCACCGAGCGATCGTCCCAATCGTGGACGAGGAAGTTTAGCGATGTTAATGATTTGATGGCATGATGATGGGCGTGTCTGGATGCTTGAAGAAGAAGAGGAAGAAGGAAGAACAGAACGGCTTGCCGGTGCGATGTCTGATGCGTGGGTGATCCGCCTCCCCTGGAGCTGTCAACCATCCGTGAACAGAGTCCATGGGACCGCTGACTCGAGGTCACGTCGGGCAGCTTGGGCGGGGGTTGCGTGTTAGTGTCCATCGGTTCCTTCGGGTCATTCGGGTCTTTCGGGTCCTTCGTCTCGGTTCTGATTGGTGTGTCTGTTCTCCTTGTCTTCAGGTCCGGGCTGGGGGCTGGGCGTTGGTAGTTGTTCAGGTCTGGGCTTGAAGGGCTGGGGCGAAGCTGCTCGGCGATGTCCCTGGGCCCTCGGTGATGGTCCCCGCTTGAAGATGGCGTCGATGCTCCAAGGCGAGGATGGGGATGTCGTATGCCGCACCTCCAACCAAATGTCACGAAGCGGCAAGCCGATGAAGACAGGAGACAGAACATGACCGATGGCGATGGTAGATGACGTTTAATGAAGGTTCGCGGGCCTAGCGCGAGCGCTCCTGCCCGCGCTACTGCCTGCTTCTTCTTTGTCGTCCGTAACAATATATATATATATATATATATATATATATATATATATATATATATATATATATATATATATATATATATATATATATATATATATATGAGGATTTTGGTTCTTTTTTAAGCAGCAACGACCGTAGAACAAATTCAACAATGCATGCAAATTCGCCAGGCATCGGAGGCGGCCTAGCTCAGCTGCTTTTTGCTAAACTGGAAATCGGCCCTAGCCAGAAAGTTAAGAGCAACGGCTTTGTCAGGCGGGATCCAAGACTAGGAGCTCCAGACACGTAAAGGACCCTTTTGGACCTGCACTTTTATTTCTTCATTAAATGTTTCCACTCCCACCATGCCGTGACACAACTGAACGCGCAGTTAAAAGCCTCGGCGCGCTCCTTAGGCAGGGATCAAAAGTTCCCATGTATAGGTACCCGCTGTCCTCATACTAGGCATCCACTGTCTCTATGTATATGTTAAGACAGCTCTGAAGAGGTTCGGTGCTAAACATGATAGTCTGATCAAAGACCCTTTTTAAATCTGGACTTTACTCGGACATTATCGTGCAGGAAGGCCCTGCTGTTCCTAGCGCAGTGAAAGTTTCGCTTCCATTCTAAATTCGTTTATTATAAAGGAAAGGTGCAGTATCTGTCATGCTACCTTGAAGGTGAAAACCTCCGTCATGTTTCCGCATCGAAAAGCTCCAATCTCATCCTCGAAAAGCTCAAAAAGCGACCAAGCTCAGCCTACCCTCGCCATGTTCTTACTCCATTTTTCCCTGCTGTCCTTAATCACAAATGCTTTGACACGAAGGAAGGATTTATACTACAGTCATAGTCTCAATATTTACAACTTCGAATTATTTGGCTTCAAACGCTTTTCACCATGGCGCTTTTCTTTTTGCAGCTTTGTTTTGTGACTACAGACGCTGGCAAAATATTGAATGATTTCGCGTCGGTGTCTGTCTTACGTTAGACCTGAAGGGAAATGTGTGAGATGTAAGCTTAACCACCGCAGTACCAAGTACCGTGCGAGTCGTTAGGGGTGTCGTTTCCGAATCTTGAACACGGTTTGCGGAAGACCTGCTAGCAAATCTTTCGAATTGCTTTTATGTTATCTTGATCTATATTTAGATGTCCACTTCACACTGATAAAGAGGGATGATCTCACCAAAATTAAGCGCTGCCATATCTTTTGCGGATGTATTCGCTGTAAAAGCTGGTCACATATCATTTTGGAAACCATTGCACTGCAAGTGTCTGCATTTTTTCACGCTGTCCAGGAGATCATCTTTGGTAATCGAATAGTACACATCTTTCTCAACAACAGGGCATGATGCAATGTCAGTGCTTGACTTGTCATTGTAAAACCTTATTACGTCATCTGATGATTGCACCTGGAAATGGTCATCATAGTATAATACTCATCATGGTCATCATAGTATTTCATGGAAAGGGTCATCATAGTATTTCAGTCTTACTTCTAAGAACTGGGCAACCATATTTTTCAAGATCCCATTCACGGAAGCTATGACCCCTAGGGGCAGTCAGGTTTGGGCGTTTTTAGAGTTAAAAAAAAGTCAGAAGATTGTTTCACTAGCCTCAGTGCTACGCGCTGTGTGGTCAAGATTACGTTTTTTGCATAGTGTAGCATATGATTTTGCCTCTTTTACAACTTACATTTTATGTCTATTAAAAACATAACTGATGGCATATAGCGCCTTAGCTTTGCAGAGGTCAATTGGCAACACAGCAAAGCCCCTTCCTTGACCCAAGTAAGCAACAAGAGCAAACGTTCTTTCAAATACTTCCACCACTCGTCCTACAAGCAGGCTTTTATTGCACTGCGCATCCGGCAGGGTTCGGCTACGTCCACTCCGTCTGAAACGCACCTGGCACTTTCGGACTCCGGCCCTTCCCGCGCGACTCGTTGTATCATGGCCAGAAGTTCCGGTGCGAATTTCCTTGGCTCGACAGCAAACTTCGGCCCTTGGCGCAGAACTTCCAGGACTGAATGAGGCAAGGCCTCGACTTCACTCCTATGGACGCTGTTTCTATTGATCTTCTTTTCGGCGAAATGCCGGCGCGCGGCTTGGCCAACGCGAAGTTCTAAAAGCCTTCGGTTTTTCTGTCGACAAGGAGCGAAGTGCCCCTCCACTTTCAGGGGTTGGCAAGGAACCGGAGGCGTAAGTAATCCCTATAAAGGCGGGCCTGACGGCATCATTCGGATTTTAAAATCTTCAGGCATCTCTGTTAGAGATGATACACTCTCTGAAAGCGACGTACGAAGATGCCTGAAGATTTTAAACTCAGAATGACACTGCCAGACCTGAAGTATAGGGATTGCCTATGCCTCCGGCTCCTCGCCAACCAGCGGAAGTGGCGGGATGCTTCGCTTCTTGTCGACAAAACAACCGAGGCCTTTTGGAACTTCACGTTGGCCAAGCTGCGCGCCGACATCTCCCCGAAAAGTGCAGCAAAGAAAGGACATATTGCTGGAAACAGCGTACACAGCAGCGTTGTCGAGGCCCAGTCTCATTCAGTCTTGGAAGTTGTACACCATGGGCCGAAGTTCGCTGTCGAGGTGCTGAAATCCGCACCAGAACTTCTGTCCATTGTACGACGAGTCGCGCGGGTGGTACCAGAGTTCGAAAGTGCCCGTTGTATCCCAGACGGAGTAGATACCACTCCCTTTCCACTCAGTCATTCCCAATTTGTGAAAAGAGCGATTGCAAAGTTTGTCAAACGCTCTAAAGAAGTAATGTGTTCACACAATGGAAGCCAGCTTTCGTGGCCAGGATGACAGCCTTACGGCAGCTGGGTACTCGTCCCATTTCCTTGTCTCTGCTACGGAACGTTTGAATAAGGAGCTAAGATATGAACGTATCGGTGCCCTACTAGGCCACGAGAACAGGGAGACGGCAGACAAGCGCAGAATCGTGGTCCTGACATATGTGCACATTTCCCATTGCTTAAAAAAGATCGCGTGTAGAGCAGGCGTTAATGTTGTGGTTACTTCTCCCTAACAACTGAAAAGCCTCCGCCGACTTTTAAACGCATATGGGTCGTAAACGCAGCAGGGGGTGCACAACAAACCACCAGAGTCGCTTCGTGGAGTGCGCAAAATACCTTTATTTTTTCCACACCTTTCAAGTATGGGAAGGAATAAGCGAGACAGTCGCAGATAAGCAAATTACAGGCTGAAAGAACAAAAAAAAACGTCGGTCAAGCTAGCCGGCTATTGGAGATCCATGTCAGAGATTGTCCGTCTAAAACTCGCCCCCTGCAATTCACATGGTGTAAATTGCTAGCAAAACAATCTTAACGAGCAGCTGGTTCGTGAAATAATTTAGGCCGCTGAGATAGCCCCACTGCGGGAACGATGTTTAGGAAACCGTCTCTAGCGTTAACTCAATCGCAACTACCGCTGTTAATTGTGCAATCATTTCTGTGAGCGCACATGAGTGAGTGTACCTCGTTGGGTGGTAGGGTCGTTAAGGTGGCACGTGTGGTGCGATTATGATTGGGCAGATATATGAATGTCACTTGTACGTGACATGTTTTGCGTAACAGCATGAGTTGTGTTTTTTTTTTCAATATAAACGTTGTTGAAAGACAGCACTCGTTGTGTCGCCTTCTCGTCTTGTGCTCCAGTCCACGTTCTGAGCTGTTACCTTAGGATATGAAACCAACAAGCCCAATTTGGCCTCCATTCCGCATTGTACGTATTGGGACGGATGAAGAGAAGAGGAGCAGGTAGATGCTGAGGGTAGACTGTTTACTTTCAACGCAGACAATTCGTATGTGATCGAGAGGACATATGCACAAGTGGTTATAGCACAGGCCGCAGGGAAAAAGGTGAAACTTAGGTGGGATACAAATCTTTGCTTACTTTGCTACTTTTATATTTACCATCGGGAACAACCTGTGCTGATTAAAAAGGTCCTTTTAGGTGAGTCATTCATTAAAAAAATACCGACTTTATATTGAGTGCAATCTACTTCTAACCAAAACTGTAGTGGATACAGCGACGCGCTTGAAATGTACGCTTGCAATCAAAGGCATCTCGAGATTATTGTTCAGCAGTAGTGTGAAAGACACCCTTTCTGCTACACGAAAGCAAGTCATACCATCTGTGATATGGATAGAAAGCAGGCGGCGGGTAACTCTAGTGCGGAGCTACAGCTATCTATCACACTGCTCAGTTACCGACAATGCTGGTGTCATTATTGCGTGCACCACCAGCCACGCGTCCTGAATTAAGACGTGGTAGAGGGGCATTTGACACGGCTACGTCAGTGTGGTTTCCAGGCATTTTAAGGCGAAAGCCTTTAATGGCTCATGCTGTCATAGAAAAAATGTGCCCCGCTTTTGCGGCGGCTCTGATTGAGCGAGGCAGGATGACGTCATAGAGGTCTGGACCAATCTCAGAGCCCCCCACAGTATGCGCGAATGCATGCCTTATACGGCCATATGCCAATCTATGATCAATTACTATTAACAACTGCTTAATTAAATAACTTCTAATTAAATAACGCGCGAATAAATATAATATATTGATAATTAGTTAGGGTAAATAAATAATTAGCTGCTTGACATAGATTTACTTAAATATTATAATTATTTCATTGATTATTTTTCTAATTAGTGCCAACTGCTTAGCAGAATGCGGCACACAGGCTTTCGCCTTTCACTACTGTAGTCGCTAAAGTCCCTCGTAATTTTTTCATTACATGTTAGGCGCGAGCACCACGTTACGTTGCAAAATGAATAGATATCAAGGTCGGCCTGGCGAAATGAGCCAATGTTGTGAGGAAGATGAAGACGCGCTGCCCAGGAGTTGTGGACAAAAAGAAGGTCTCCTTCACTTGGGAATTGATTTAAAGACGTCGCCATGTAACTACGCGATCACAAGGTTTCGTCCTGAGCTGAGCATGAATGATTTCCAAACTATTTGCAAAGTCGTCGTGACTCCCGCTTTGACGGGGCACGAGATGATCACATAACTTATTAGCGCGTCTACATACAGGCTCGCCAACGGAGCCTCACGCTACCACTCCGGTTTCCGCGCCATTCTATTGTCGTCCACATCAGCCAGCATCACTAATGAGCGACAGGACTTTTTCCCTACGATTTCCGAACTGTTGCTGACATCCTTCGTCTGTACAACACTTAAAGCCTGACTACACAGGCACGAAGCATTGGCGTTTTGCGAACATAGCGTAATCGCGCTGCCAGCTGCCATCATAGCATTTGATCACAGCACAACATCACAGCCAGCTGCCATCACGACACCGAAGCAATCATGGCCTGGTACAGGAAACGCAAGCGAAGGTTTCTCACAACCACCGCATTCTCACAGACTGTTTTACAACACCAAGGATATCAGTCAATTGTGCGTGTAAGCAACATGCAGCGCTCAATCGAATAGACTGAACTTTTGGAAAGAGATTGCACATAACGTTTTTGCGTTATTTTAATGCGATAGTCTTAGTGGCCCCTAGTCGCTGAAAATCTGGTTTCGGCGTTGTGATTGTAACGCGAAATTGAGGAAAGAGTAAAGAAACAGCTAACGTTTCGTGAAACCCAGTGGAGTACACCACATTTTCTTCGCAGTGGGAGACGACAACGCAATTATTCCGCCACAGAACCGCATTGCTTCTTTCCGAGTAAAAGTTGGCCTCATATAGGCATTGCCTCTTCACTGTCAGCAAATATTTAGGTGCGTCAATAGGAAGAAATTAACTACAGAGCTACTAGTTAATGAGAAGCAAACAAAATTTGCATTTTGCTTATGTGCGATGGCCTCGCCGCGGTGGTTCAGTGGTAAGGCGCCCGACTACTGTGTCGGTGTACCCTGGTTCGAACCCTACTGCGGCGGCTGCTTTTCTGTGGAGGCGAAACGAAGAGGCGTCCGTGTTGCTGTGCGATGTAAGCACTGGTTAAAGATCCCCAGGTAGTCGAAATTACTCCGTAGCCCTCCACTACAGCTCCTCTTTCTCTGTGTCCACTTTCACTCCCACCTTCGTCCCTCCCTTACGGCGCGATTCAGGTGTCTACAGAAACCGGTGTGACAGATACTTCGCCTTTCCCTCCTTGTGAACCAATTATTATTATTATTATTATTATTATTATTATTATTATTATTATTATTATTATTATTATTATTATTATTATTATTATTTAAATTCCGGCTCTCACTGCAAAGTTCGTTCAAGCGTACGCGCTGCCACAACATATGCCGAGAGGCACCGCTCGATTCAAAAGTGTTACTATCATTCCACCGTCTTCAAAGCATTTGGGTTTGAGGACCGGGGAAAAAAGCAGACTACATATTTTCAGCGCGAAGATATAACCAAATGCAGATTACCTGATTGGTGGTGCAAATCAAGGAAGGGTGGAAATTTCACCCTGCATGAAATGCAAGAAAGAGAAAAGAACGTGGTGGTGTGTGATGAAAATGTCGCTGTGAGATTGAAGAGCATGAGAAGGCAATGCGAACGGGTCCCGATAACGCTATAGCGATGAATACTTAAGTGTAGACTGAGCTTCCTCCAATTTTTGACAGAGATCCGCAACAATCCATAAAGTAGGTTTCGTTTACGCATGTTAGACGGAAAATAATTTTTCGGCCTAGTGTTTTCAATGCATATAAAAGGTAAAACTGCGCGAATTTAATAGGACAAGAGACGACGAATCAACCCTGCACCCGTGTTGTTTTTTCCTTCATCTCTTGTACTGTTTCATTCACACAGTATTACCTTTTTTTCTGCATGTTCGGAGTACGTTTGGTTTAGTTTATGGGGTTTATCCGAAACCAACTAAGGTTATGGATAAGTCGTAGTGGACGGTGCCATAAATTTCTACCCCTTTCGAAATTGCAACCACTGCAGAGATGCGACTTGGTCTTCACCTTTATCGAAAAGCCGCTACGGATTCGCACTACCACCTTAAGGCACAGCGGTCGATTTCCTAACCCCTGCACTACTGTGGTGCGGTTGGGGGAGAGGTAGTGCACATAGGTACGATCAAATTAGTTACGTGTTGTTGCGCTTGACATAGCTCTTATCATTTAGTTTATAGAATATGACGCCAAACAGTACTGTTCGCTTCTAATGCGACACGTGCGGTTGCGCAGGCGTGTATCGCAGTCAAGTATGGACATGGCTCACGTCAGCTATGATTCAGCCCGAGCATCCATAGCATTGATGCTTCTCCAAACTAAACCCAGACGTGGCTAGTTAAAATTGTTGCATAGACCATTACATGCGCGACCAGCACTGCCATGGACCGTAAACAAATTACCGCTAAACGTTATATTCCACAACTTTTTGCTCGTTTCTAATGCCATAGGCATATAACTGTGCCACACAAATTGTAAAACCACAGGAAAACCACAACTCTTTCGACGGGAGTCTGCGTGGCTGGAAAATATCACAGGGTGCTTTAAGTAACGCAGTACGTGACATAAACCGTGGGTCAGCACAATAAACGAGCTACTGGTTGCTGCCATTAGGGGCTGGATATATATATATATATATATATATATATATATATATATATATATATATATATATATATATATATATATATATATATATATATATATATATATGTGTGTGTGTTTACTGTCCCCTATACGGTAAATGTATTGACGAGTAATACAATGCAGCCATAAAAGTTCTCTCAAATTTCTTCCTGTCTGTATCTTTCTTCCTGCATTAGAAAAAAATCCAAATATGAATACGACCTCGCGATTTCCTATCGTGGTAATTAAATGTACTACTTCTAAACACACCACAAAGGAATGAAGTGTGTGTTATAAGCTTTTACACAGGGCCAGTTGGCAAATTGTATGGTAAGAAGCGGAGCAGAACTACTACCAGAAGAAGTTTGGCCATTGCTTCATTACAGCAGTTCAGTTCAGTTCAGGCGTTCAGTCGTGTCCGACTCTTTGTGACCCTATCGACCATGTCAGCCACGCTTTCCGGTCTCTCACTATCTTCTTAACATCACATAACTTCATCTGCAGTGCCTCGAGGATGCCATCTAACCATCGCGTTCACTGCCTACCCCTTCTCCGGCGACCCTCAACCTTTCCCAACATCAAATCTTTCTCCAGCGACTCCTCTCTTCTCATCAGATGACCAAAGTAGCTGAGCTTTAACTTTAGAATTCGACCCTCCAATGAGCAGTCAGGGTTTATGGTCGACAATATCGACTGATTTGATCTTCTGGCAGTCCAAGGAACTCTCAAGAGTCTTCGCCAGCACCACAAGTCAAACGCGTCAATTCTTCGGCGGTCAGCCTTTTTCACAGTCCAACTCTCGCATCCATACATCACAACTGGAAAGACCATAGCACGAGTTATACGGATCTTGGTTGGCAGACGAATGTCTCTGCTCTTTACTAGGCGGTCAAGGCTAACCATTACTCTCTTTCCCAGAAGCAAGCGTCTCCTAATTTCATGGCTGCAGTCTCCTTCCGAGGTAATCTTGGAGCCCAAGAACAGAAAATCTGTCACAGCTTCCACTTCTTGTCCATTGATGCTCCAGGACTTGATAGGGCAAGACGCCATGATCTTTGTCTTTTTAATGTTCAGTTTAAGCCCAAACTTCTCACTCTCTTCTTGTACGCGCATCAGAAGTCTCTTGAGTTCCACTTCACTTTCTGCCATTAAAGTGGTATCATCCGCATATCTAAGGTTGTTGATACGTTTTCCAGCAATCTTCACTCCAGCTGAGACTCGTCCAGACCGGCCTTCCTCATGATGCACTCTGCATATAGGTTAAATAGGCAGGGCGACAGTATGCAGCCTTGCCTCACCCCTTTCTCAATCGGAAACCAATCAGTAAGACCATGCCCAGTTCTGACTGTGGCCTCTTGCCCTTCATACAGGTTCCTGAGGAGACAGATGAGGTGAATTGGAACTCCCATCTCTTGGAGAGCTTGCACACAATCTGCTTTGATCTACGCAGTCAAACGCTTTCGCATAATCAATAAAGCAGAAGTAAATGGGTTTCTAGAAGTCTCTTGCTTTTTCCATGATCCAGCGAAGGTTGCCAATTTGGTCTCTAGTTCCTCTGCCCTTGCGAAACCCAGCTTGCACGTCCGGAAGCTCCCGATCCACATACTGCTGCAGCCTACATTGGAGGATTTTCAACATCACCTTGCTAGCATGCGAAATAAGCGCGATTGTGCGATAGTTGGAACAATCTTTGGCACTGCCTTTCTTTGGAATGGGGATGTAAGCTGACCTCCTCCAATCCTGTGGCCACTGCAGGGTTGTCCAAATCTTCTGACATAATCTATGCAGAGTGTTAACAGCGTCGTGGTTGAGGTTTTGAAGCAACTCAGCTGGAATACCATCAATTCCGCTAGCTTTGTTCTTAGCAAGGCTGGCTAAGGCCCCTTCAACTTCACTCTTCAGGATGCCCTGCTCCAGATCAGTAATGACAACCGTCTTATGTTGGGTTTGCACATCCGGGTCGTTCTTGTACAGTTCTTCTGTGTATTCCTGCCACCTCTTCTTTATCTCTGAGGCTTCAGTGAGGTCCTTGCCTCGTTTGTCCTTTATCACGCCCAGCTTAGCACAGAAGCTTCCTTTGATATCTTTGATTGTCTTATACAGAACTCTTGTGTTCCTTAATTGGCTGTTGTCCTCAACTGCTTGGCACTGTATGTTCTGGAAGGCATTCTTATCTCTCCTTGCTATTTTCTGAAAATCCGCATCGAGAACCTTGTATCTTTCCCTTTCCCCCATAACTTTTGCCATCCTCCTTTCCTCAGCTATTTGCAAAGCCTCTTCAGATAACCAGTTTGCTTTTTTGCATTTGTTTTGCTTTGGAACTACCTTAGTAGCAACTTGTATTATATCACGAACATCAGTCCACATCTCTTCGGGCTCTTTGTCTTCTAGATCTAATTCTTGAAATCGATTCCTCACTTCCACAGCATATTCTAATGGAATTTGATCCAGATCATACCTGAAAGGCCTTCTAGTTTTCTGCGTTTTCCTCAATCGAAGCTTAATTTTGGCAACAAGAAGCTGATGATCGGTGCCACAATCGGCCCCAGGCCTTGTTTTTACTGCTTGTATAGCGCTTCTCCATCTCTGCCGGCAAATAATCTAATCGATCTAATTCCTGTACAGACCATCCGGTGAAATCCATGTGTACAAGCGCCTCTTGTGCTGTTGAAAATGAGTATTCGCTATGGTCAGGTTGTTTTCTTGACGAAACTCTACTAGCCTCTGCCCAGCTTCATTTGGCTCACCAAGACCGAACTTGCCTGTAATTCCGGATATTTCTTCACTCCCGACCTTAGCATTCCAGTCTCCTATGAGAAAAACGACGTCTGATGATGGGGTGCGGTCTAAAAGACATTGTAGGTCCGCATAAAATCTCTCAACGTCAGCTTCCTCAGCAGTAGTGGTCGGTGCATAGACTTGGATAACGGTTATGTTCAAAGGGTGACCTTGGATTCGAAGTGACATCATTCGGTCGTTTTTGGGGTTGTACCCTATCACTGCTTTGCCCATTCTTCTGTTTACTATGAGAGCGACCCGATTCCTTCTCTTGGATTCGTGCCCACAATAAAAGACATAATGGTCGCCGGAGTTAAATTCTCCCATTCCGGTCCACTTGAGCTCGCTGATACCCAAGATATCAATGTTCAATCTGTCCATTTCTCGCTTGACGATTTCCAGTTTACCTTGCGTCATAGATCTTACATTCCATGTTGCTATGTGATATATCTCCTTACAACATCGGACTTTCCGGTCGCTTCCCGACACATCCACAACTCAGCGTCCTTTTGGCTTTAGCCCAGCCGCTTCATTCGTCCTGGAGCTACTAGGAATCGCCCTTTGTTCATCCCCAGTAACATGTGGGACGCCTTCCAACCTGGGGGGCTCATCTTCCGGCGCCATATCAATAATAATATTGTGACTGGCCATAGAGTTTTCTTGGCAGGAAATACTGGAGTGGGTTGCCATTACCTTCTCCAGTGAATCACATTTTGTCAGAACTCTCTGCCGTGACCTGTCTATCTTGGGTGGCCCTACACAGCAGAGCTCACGACTTCATCGAGTTTCGCAAGCCCCTCCGCCACGACAAGGCAGTGATCCATGAAGGGGTATGCACAATTAAGTACTCATAGGACATGCCGCCCTTCACTCCAGTGACCTTAACCTTAGACAGTGTATGATGCCTTTTGACAACTGAAGCAAAAGCCCAGCAGAAACTTGAGAATTTCTGCGCTGAGAAGCGACAGTTGTGGTGGCGCAAGCAATGCTACTGGCATAGAAAGTAGCAGTTCCGAGCTAGCAGAATAAGTTGTAATTACGAACTGCTATGTATGGGCTTTTTTAAATTTAGCAAGATTTGACTCATTCATTGACACACAGGAAATGATATGGGGAACACTTTGTCTTAAGGGCGGTTTTCAATTTTTTTTTCAAAGCTTTAGCTTGAAGATCTTATTATGAATCAACAAAGCCAACCTTCGTTCAATGTGTGTTTGGTTCTTTTGACTAACATCACTTTTCCGCCACGGGAATGTCCAGCTAAATTACGCGTTACAGAAATAAAGAAATTGACAAGATAGCTTTAGCATATCATGGAGTAGGTGCATGCTGAGACCACCCTTACAAAAATGGATATTGAATTTCTGTTACCCACGTAATGTGTTTTTGATGAGTCATCAACCACTCAAAGGAGATTCAAGATTAGATGTGTTTTAACATCATATCCGCAGCAGACTTTCCTTTGAGATCACACATGAAGTTTTGTGCTTGGAAAACGCAACAGTATTTTTGGGTAGGATCTAATGTGGAAATACATTGACTTTCTCAAATGAGGAAATGTATACATCACTAAGTGAATATATATTATTTCTTTGTTAACTGCACACTTTCAGAGCCCTATGTTTTCATTTCTGATTAGCATATGTAGGATGTTGCCTAAGAAACAATTTTTGTGTGTTTTAACATGAGATCCGCAACAAATTTTCATTTGAGATTACGCAAGAAGTTTTGTACTTGGAAAACACAACAGTATTTTTGTATAGGAGCTAATGTGGAAATACATTGACTTTCTCAAATGAGGGAAATTATACATCACTAAGCGAATGTATATTCTTTACTATGTTTTCATTTCTGTTTAGCATGCACTGTAAAAACAAAAACAACTTTTTGGACATTTGTTTCATTCAAAACACGCTTACACCCTGCGTCTTGCGTGTTTGTGCCATTGCAAATCACTTCTTGCCAAGCGAATGGGTGCTGTGGTTGGACAATATGCTTGAGGGTGTTACGGACAAGGATATTGTTGTGTACGCGAACCGACGCACTGCCACACCGCCTCTAAGCAAACGGACGCAAGGCCGCTCCATTTCCAATGCCTCCTTGCACCTGCGAGCAGGCCGTTTTGGAGAGACCAGCAGGGGTACCCCGGCCTGCGCCGACGACGACGCGCGGACGCAACCCGAGCCGTGCGTTGACTCGGAACTGCACCGTCCTGGGAGCATGTACGCGACCAGGGCACGAGAAGCAATGCCTTCTTTATAATGCATGATATTTTGCGTGTTTCTTAAGCTTTCGAGCTCCTTCTTGCTCTGCGTATAAATTAGCCGAGCCCTCAGTCATCGCATCGCTTCCCGAAATGTTTGGATACAAATAAGATTTAGTTACCAGTAAAATAGTGTTGGCGCTGCTGCGCTTGCCGGTATTGAAGCTTGGTCGCACTTTTTTCCTTAAAGGTTGGTGCTACAGCTCCGTGTTCAGCGAAAATTACGCCCAAGGTAGCAACCACCGAAGAGCCAGCGCTGATAAATTTGCCAGCGATGCTAAACTCGACATGTTAAAATGACTGCAGTGGACAAAATAGTGCGCATAGGTATCTAGAACATTAGATGCAAGTTCTAATGGTCAAGTAGTTGTAATTGTTAGAGCAGCCGCAATGGCCTGTACACTTCGAAACATGCTTCGAAACATAAAGTCCCAATCTTATGAATGCAGTCCAGACATAAGAAGCAAATACGTTACCAACGTTACCAGTTCCCCGAGTGGCCGAGTGGTTAGCGTAGAAAGCTACAGAGTAAGAAGTACCGAGTTCGAATCGCGCCAGAGGGGCAGTTTTTTTTTCGCTTAGTTTTATATATTTTTTATTTTTTAGCTTTTTTTAATGTAGTTGAGGTGCTTCGCTACGTTTTAGCTTTTACTTTTTATCCAAAAGTGAAAGCCATCAGGTACTCATTGGTCAACACTCATGAACAACACACAAGAAATGCACACATTAGGTACCAACCAGAAACACGGTGGCCAACTTTCTTGTGAAACTCTCAAAAATGCATCAAGAAAATGTATAGAAATGTTAATGTGCATGATGAGGAATGTAATTAACATTTAATCAGAAACTCATTAAGCTTTTTTGTAAGGGCACGACGTAAGAACCAGAGAAAGAATTCACACTGCTTACGTAATAGTCACTTCGCAGCAATAATAGTTTTATCATTCATAAAAATATTATTGCGTAGAAGTACAATTAAGCTGCCCAAGTTATGCTACCGAACCAAACTCCCGTACATGCTGTGACTAGTGTGTGACGCACTGGCGTAGGAATGCGAAAGAATATTTGATTCCAATGTTATGTAGTGCCAATAGTTTTTCTTCTCCCTTTATTGTTTCTTACTTTTGAATCATAGCAATGCTGTTTAACAGCTGGTCACAATTTTTCAGCCTTCTTTTCACTCCCAGAAAGAAGGGGAAACGAGCAATACAGGGCCAACCTAAACGACCGCATCACCTAATTTAATGTAGGTATAATATTATGAACAAATCTGCAGCACAAATCTTGCATTAGTCTCACACTTTACTTTGCATTCCAGAGGTGCGTACAAAGGTATCAGCTTTTTTCCAAGGTAATTTTGACTTTCTTAATTGCTCCGCAAGTTAAAAACCGAGACATAAAAACCGGAACTACACAGCCTTGCAAAGCGCATAGGGGAATCTCCGGAAGGGTCGAATGTCAAAACGAAACTAGGCGACAGTACTGACGCTGAGATTTCTTTGGCTTGTACAATTAAAGCTGTACTTTTTGCCGTCTTCATTGCGTGATAAAAGTGCAGTAGAGATTTCAAAAGAAAACCTACTTCCCTATGAGGGATTAGAAAAAAAACAACAATTGTCAGCCTCCGGCGGTTGCATGCCTCTATTCCGGCTCTGGCCATTTCTACCTCGTGAGATTTCCAAAAGTTGCCGTGGGTGTTAAGAGGACATCGACACCGACCAACGTAAGTTTCTGAAGTATCGCTCTAAAGTGCCCTATAGGGAACCCAACCTCAAGTTTGGCTGCGCGACTGCAGCGCGCTCCTCCGCAAGTGGCAAAACTTTGAAGCATTGGTTGGGCACGGCGTTGATGCGGCGCTTGACCTAACGTTTCCTGGCGGCTTCGTGTGCTGCTCGCGTCGCTCGCGTTACCTCTTTGTGAGTGCTCGCGCCGGCCCGCCGCCGTGGCTTCGCCGGCATGCAAACAGGTGTCACAGCTGAGTTTAAAACATGGCTGGAGTGGTTCCGCGACGCTCGAAATGTGGGGAAGTGTATTGTTGTGTTGCTGGCTGTCGCAACAGCTCGCCTGTAGACTTTCGTGTCTTTGCGGCTTCTGCACGCGGAAGCAGCTCGCATTGTTGGTGCTCGCGTTGTTGAAAGCTGCTTGAGCGCGCGCGCGCGCCCTGACCGCAGTCTACTCGCTTTGCGCGCGCTTGGATTTCCGTGCTGAAAGAAAGCTGTCTTGCGCGCGCGCGCGCTCCTGCTTCTACTTTTCAAACTCGCGCTTGGACGAAGTGGTGTTTGCAGCGAGTGTGCAGCGATGTACACGCTTCGATAGGGTTTTCAGAAAATAGCCGACAGCGGTGGCTTTTTCGCAGCGCAAACGTCAAAAAGGGAGAGCTGTTAGTCAGCAATGTGCATTCTGTTGAGCAGATTGTAGAAGACAACGCTGTTATCGTGAAGGCTAAGTGTGTGTCGCAGGTCAGTGACCACATCGTGTACGACGTAGGATTTGAGACAGGTATTTCATTTTTATTATACCCATTTCATTAAGGCCCAGATGCTCTCGAAAGAGGGCTTCGGATTTCTGCCGCTGGGTTTGCCCCATTGTTATGCCTGGCTTGTGCAGGACTCATCTTCGTGGTAGTTTATGAAACAGCACACAGCAGCAACATGCTTGCAGCGCCTCTGAATCCCTGCCTTGCAGGTACACTTAGCACGGGAAATCGCAAGCTGGCGCTTTTCAGTGCATGTCCATGCTAGCTGCAAAGAAACATGTCACTTAACAGAGACAGGCAGTTTGGTTCATTTCGAAACCACGACATAACGAGCAAGACTAACAAACGAGAACAAGGATATGCTGCCTCGCAACTCATGCTCAGATGCAAATTGTTTCTTCTTTTGAAAGCAGACACTGAAGCTCCAAGGCAGGATATATAAAATGACCTGTAAGCAAGGATACAATTGAGTGAACATGTTCGTTTAGTTTGTAGTGTTTAACGTACACCTCAGCGCGACGAGGAACGTTGTATTGGAGACCTGTAAAAATTTCACCCCTTCCCTTCCGTGGTTATTTAACGGGAACGTATATTTATAAAGACCTCCTTGCAGTTCGCCTCCAGCGAGCGGCGGCCGGGATCAAACCCGCGTTGCCATGACCAACAGTCGCTAACGCGTGAACCACCGCGGCGGGGCGAGTGATTGAATAAAACAGTTATATACCAATATAAAAGCTATAGGAACAATGAAGTAATACCCACGCAGCGAAAATTTGTTTTTCTAGATATTGTGAAGAACTGTCTCATTTACACTGTGGAATTGAAATTACTCGATCAATTTCGGGACCAGTTATTAGGAGCTGAATGCGATTCACGAAAATTAAAGAGCGAAAATATTTCGTTTGCAGCAGAAGGGTTGATGTTTCTTTGTATACATGTGAATGCACATTCTATTCAGGTGGAAGCTACGTATAAAACGTTCTGAGTATGCAATTGCACGACAATCGGCATCAACATTAACATATCGGCGTATACCGAAAAGCGCGCCTAAGATGCGAACGAACCCACGTATCTTTTATTACGTTCATAGGCACCAACAGATTACATCTGCAAGCTCTCAGATATTAAAGCGAATGGTTGCATGCACCTTACAATCTTGGCTTTAATGAAATGGGTATAATAAAAATAAATACTTGCCTCAAATCCCACGTCGTACGCGATGTGGTCGCTGACCTACGACACACACTTAGCCTTCACGATAACAGCTTATCTTCTATAATCTGCTCAACAGAATGCACATGGCTGACTAACAGCTCTCCCTTTTTGACATTTGTGCTGTGAAAATAGCCACCGCTGTCGGCTATTTTCTGAAAACCCTATCGAAGAGTGTACATTGCTGCACACTCGCTTCAAACACCACTTCGTCCAAACGCGAGTTTGAAAAGTAGAAGCAGAAGCGCGCGCGCGCGCAAGACAGCTTTCTTTCAGCACGGGAATGCAAGCGCGCTCAAAGCGAGTAGACTGCGGTCAGGGGGTGCGCGAGCGCGCGCAAGCAGCTTTCAACAACGCGAGCGACAAAGAACGCGAGCGCGCGCAAAGCGAGTTTCTCCCGCGTGCAGAGGCTGCATAGACACTAAAGTCTACAGGAGAGCTATTCACTCCGCCCGACCGATTACATGGCGTTGGCCTCAGACGGCGCTGTTCACTGGCGCCTGCAGCGCCACCCTACGATGCTTGGGTCCCCTATCGGTGTGTGGCAGGATGGGTCTGCGGAGAAGCTCATTTCCGTTTGCCGGGAAAATATGCTCAACCTTTTTAAACATCCCAAGCCCCTCTGAAAACTCTCTACTGTCTACATGAACTACCTGCAGGGCTTCCGAATAATGTAACTAACTGGATTCCAGAAAGTGCATGGTGCAGAACAAGTTTCCGATGGGGGAGTTGGTAGATGGGAGCTATCGTGCCATGTTGTTTAAGGTGGAGTTTAACGAATCCGAATCGCTTCGGGAACAGCGCATTTTACTCGTTTGTGTTAAAAATAAATGCAAACAAAACTTCCAGACTGTCTACATTAAGCTTTTATAAAAGCAAGAAACGTCCACCAGGTTTAGGCACATTCTTAAGGAAGTCTTGCGTCTCCATTGGCCTACTAACTATCCGCTTCGAGACCGAGCAGACTCGCCACCTCGCGGCGCTGCGGCAAGCCCTGCACAATGTGGTATAGGCGTTCACGTCATCCCTTAGCCAGCATTGTTGACATGCGAGCGTACAGCCTGGAGTCTGCTATTTGTCTCGCGATTGAGTTCCGCGTTTTTCCTTCCCTGCCGCTTACGAAAAAAAAATTATGAAGAGACTGTCATTCCACACCACAATGAAGGCAATAAATATCCTTATCTAGTAATTCATGCTTCATAAAGACAACCCGCGTCGTCCATCGGCGTCTGAGTTTTTTTGCCGTGTGGCCGTCTTATACACATAGAAAACGTAACTTCGAGTCAAAGTAAAATAAACAGGTCGATGAAAACCTAATGCAACCTCTCAGTAATTGGATAGTGTCGTTTATGCTTCGAGTCTGGGAGCCACTGAATTTAAACCAGCCTGAACACTGGAAATTCAATCAGATATTCTGTGCCCTCTGTACGCATGGTGAAAATGTTTCTATTTCTATTCGACTAATTCTACTAATTGCTGCTGCTTTCTTGCATGAAAGCACATTGTTTCTGAGAAGCTGAGTATAAATATTAATAATACAGTAATATAACTATCTCGCTTCCTTGTTTTGACCGTTTTCGCTTCGGTGATAAATATATTTGATAGTAGCAAGAATACGCAGAAAATCCACTTCTCTGATAGTTTCATATCTCGACCGTGTTCTTTGAGGAATATTAAAATTTGGCTTTGCCTAAGACTGGATCACTATTCAATATTTAGACTGCTAAGAATGTTATTGCCTCAAAACGTGTTGCAGTTATTTGCAATGTCTTCGGAGCTACCAATATTCGTAGCTTAATTGCACATCAACGAGAAGATAATTGGAGAACATCTTATATTTTACGAAAGTGTGATATGCCTCCCCCAACCAACTAGTGGCTGTTCGAAACGTTGTTAGTTTACTAATGTCTACTAATCAAGAGCGCATACATAAAATTTCACATATGATTCCTTCGGTGTGAGTGAATTTTGGCCTTCTCTAATCTCTCATTTTGATTCATTGGCGCAATATCAATCGCTGATATTACCTGCAAAATGTTCTCGCTTCGTGCAGACTTCATCGAACTAACTTCTTGACACGCTACATAAAAGCAGTCAGCTTTTCAGATTTTCTTTGCTGCGAGAATTTCTGTTGAGGATCGGCGTAATCTCATTTTCGGGGATAGTTCACAACAGTGCCGGCGCTATCTAAGAAGAGCTTATGCGCAGTCCCTGTCAGTTTCAAAACTGCGGACCAGCATGCTGGGAGTGCTTTATTCATTTACCTTAATTCTCGAGCACATGTCTCCTTTCTTAATTCCCGAACGAATACAAAGTTAGCATCTTCGTGAACTTAGAAGTTTGGCTAACACAAAAACTACCATATTGTCATACATTTCGTCATGCTCTCCAACTTTGCCTTGCAAAAATACAGGAGGACGAGAGAAAGCGCATGGGGAGTAGTTTGCTCACAAAAACTCATTTCCAGGTTGTGGTTATGCTTTTCTTCCTAGTGCAGCACCCTGTCAGCAGTGAGAATTTACGCGAAGAAATACAATAGCTGCAGATGTGGTATGCATTTTGCATTTCTGAGAACCGTACTAAAGCGGAGCTAGGGAGTAAGGTGCCTCCATTTACGATGGAGAATAAAAGTTATCCGTCCATCCACGCATATACGAAGCTGACCCCACCGGGCTTTCTTCCACCTGGTAGCGGTCAAATGCACCCGAAGGTTCTGTGAGATCACCTCTAGATTTTATTATTTCTATGCTCAAACTCCTGAAGGCTCTAGATAAAATCAACGGCATACATGTTCTATATGCCGATGAGATGACAATCTGGATTTGAGGCAGCTGCATAGGACAGCAGCAAGACGCCCTTCGGGAAGCCGTCGACTGCAACAACAACTGCATAAAAAATCGCGGACTCATCTGCGAACCAGAGAAATCTGCACTCCGGGTTCTTGAAATCAGAACTCGAGGAAGACCACCATAATATGACATTCCTGATCCGGAAATCTTTCTTGACGAAACCCTATCCCTCAAGCCGACTCTTTCCGCATTCATGGCCTAAACATCACGAAAAATGCCTGTGTCCGCAACACTTCCTAAATCTCAGGCTACTGCACTTAAATGGCGCACCTGGTCCGCCGCGTGGCCAGCAGAAGGCACGGTATGAAAGAACAAGCTACCGTCCGCATCATCCAGGCTCTCATCATATGCCGCATAACATACAGAACAACATATTTGGATCTAAAGAAAGCAGAAGTGGAAAAATTTAACACACTGATCTGTAAAACCATCAAATCACCATTGGTATATCCGAACGTGCCTCTAAGCAACGCCTCCTCCACCTTGGCCTTCACAACACGTGGGAGGAAGTTGCGGAGACCCACAAAGTAAACCAATTGGAACGCTTACAACTAACAGAAAGTGAACGTGCACCCCTCAAGAAATTGGGATGCATAGAAGGCTCAGAACCAAAAAAAAAACACCAAGAAGCGCATCCCGGATGAAATCGGCTCATACATCAGCTCACCGTAGCCTTCATCCCGCAAAATGTGCATACTACTTACAACGAAGACCGGTGGCAGGCAGGAGTTTGGGCCCTGAGCAAAGCGCATGGAAAAACTCCGGAAACCAGATACACCGATGCCGCAAAATACCCAGGAAGACACGCCCACTCAATTAGCGTCATGTATTTCATATTTATAAAAAAGACCTCTGCAACTATTCCAACAAATGACACTGACGCAGCCGAAGAGGCTGCAATTGCCTTAGCAATCTCGAAGAGCAACGAACATGTCAGCATTCTCACTGATTCAGTCTGCATGCAGGAACTACTAAAGGGAAGAATTTCCAGCATAGCACTTCAAATCGTCCATCGCACCACAGCTCATGACCTCCCAGACGCCTACATCATACGGACTCCGGGACTGACCCACTTGGAAGGAAACAAAGCCGCCAACGCCTTAGCCCGAGGATATGCTAACCGGGCACCACTTCCCGAGGGATTTCGGAGAACACAGGATCCACCAATGAAATATATTCACATCCCTCTGCATTACAGATTTTACAGCTGAAAATATTCCCCACCCCCAAAAATTAACCAGACAAGAAGCATGCACCTTCCAAAAAATCCAAACCAACAGCCACATCAACGGCACCTTACCACACGTGATCTCACCTACCACCTAAAAATTGAATGCGCATTTTGCAACTTACCAAAGGCCCACAACATAGGGTGTGTAGTTGCAAGGGACCACATGGTGCCATAACCAAGGACTTAACCGATGAGCAGTGGGAGACTCAGTTGTAAAGCCTAAGCCTGGATTATCAACGTAGTCTGGTCGACCGGACTCGGGAGATGGCTCGGGCTCATGGCTTTCCGGACTGAGGGGGCTGCCCAATTAGGGCATATATTACACACCTGCTCTGAATAAAAGTTTGCCTCTCTCTCGAATGCTGCAGCACACTATACAGAAGGAGCCGCAGTACAGCATGCATCAGCGGAGTTTCAGTGGTGTACAGGAAAGAAAAGGTCCAGTATCTCTCAGAATTTTTCCGGTCATCTTAAACGAGCTGTAAGGAAAAGGAAAAGGTTAGGAGTAAAAAAGAGAAAGAGGTGCCTTAGTTGTGGGCTGCATACCACCGCTCAATGGACGCTTTCGCCTCATAGCACTTTAGTGGTCCGAAGTGCCCTGGAGGGTTTCTCTACCTAATTTAGATTGCGCATTGCCAAATGAAACGGCTATTGGCGATTCGATAATCGCGAAGCACGCTTGCTGTTATTGCCACCACCGAATTGTTTAGTTCTTTTGAGAGCGGAAGTAAGCCCAATTTTCTTAAGTGCAGTCATAGGCGCTTCATTTGTTCTTGTCAATCTTGTCACCACCGTGACACAATGTGCAGTCCTCGTCGGCGAAGGAGGGTTTCCATCGTTTGGCCGTGTAGCAACCTCACCTCAATATGTTGCTGTCTTCCGCTTATCCTAAGGAAGGCAAGAGACCTTAGTTACAAAACTGAAGCATAACTGCCTTCCTGCGAAGCAGTGTGCGAAGAACGGCGATGGGCTTCAGGGTTCGTTATTTCTCTGCTCAGAAAGTCGCTTATTTCTTCAGATGGTTGGTTGGGTTGTGGTTGTCGGCCGTCTAGTGAGAAACTGTGGAGGTTAATATGTGACCTAGGAGAGTAACGGTGACTGTGGCTTGGTTTAATAAAATGTAAGCACTGCAGTCAGCTGTTGAAATCTTTCGGTTGTCGCCTTTACTGGTGATCTTGCTTTTCTCGATCTCCGCACCATGCGCGGACAAAAGGCGGTGCCTTGCTTGCGCCTCGTCGGAACAGAGGGCGGTATAGCGCAGCTGCATATCTCATCGCTCGGGTTTCCTCGGTTTAACGCACAAATAAATACACAAATGTCAAAGCAAAATGAAGGGATGCAAAACAGGCAGAGAACATTACTCTAATACAGACGGAGTTGGCAGCCAACAAAGGATGGCGGCAAAAAGCAGAGGCAGCGATACTTCAGCTCAAGATGGAATATTACAATCAAATCTGGCAATGGAATTACAGAGCATTTAGGAGAAAGGGGCTCGTGCTACAGCTGCGTCTTAAACAATTAGAAACACTCTTCTCACTATAGCGCTAGAGGAAACAAGGGTTCTTGCGAAATTCGCAGGATACTAAGCTTTCCCTAGCAAAACGGAGACAAAACGAGGGTGATAATACTAATGAGAATAAATACAGCAGCATTGGAATAAGATATAAGATCCAGGGACACATAAAATGTTCCTGTGGAGGTACGGTATGCACAGCACACCAAACTTGTACAGGGGCAGGGTGCTCCAGACGTCGCAGACATCCGGCTACTACACATGTAGGAAGCGAAGCAGAGTCTCGATAAAGGGTTGAAGAAACAAAAACAGAACCGGTGTCTTAGAAGGAAGCTAGCGAAGCTTAACACAGTACTAGAAGACCATGCACAAAACCTATGCGAGCTAAATTAGGGCGACAGATGAAGTCAAACGGAAAACAAAATGGGTATGGCTGTGACATGGAGCATAGTGCGTCACCTGCTAGGCCCATAAAAAAATAAAACACAAACTTCCATTGAGCTCATAAATGCTAGGCATCATCATGGCGGCAGTACTGAGAACTTCATTAAAGAACTTTAAGAGGAATATATTGGATAAATAAGAAAGATAAATGAGAAGCCTACAAAATACACCCAAACCAGAAACTAGTTGTCCCAACATTAGTACCTGAAGTGGTGGCAGAAATCTGTAGACTGCAGACGGAATCAGCCCCAGTGCCGGTTGGAATAACGAACAAGATTTTAAAGCAACATGGCTAATCACTCGGTAGTGGAGCTAAATAATGGATACATGATGGGAAACAGAGAAAATTCGAGAACAATTAAAACTCGCTGAAATTGTGCTAATACTCAAACACGAGAAACCTGCGACTGTCGATAATTTGAGACCAATATCACTCACATCATGTGCAGGTAAACTATTCGAACATGTGTTTCAGACAGCACTAAGCAGAAACATGGAGGAGAATGAGCTATAGCCCTGAAAGTCATAGGGTTGAGGTCGCACGTTAGTACGCAAAATATTAATGTCATTATACACTACAAAATTGTAAAATCTTCATCTAGAGAGGCACAAGAAGGCATTTGACAGTGGAAAATGCGAGGCTGTTCTCCAGGGCCTGACGGAACTAAATGGAGAGGAAAGAATGTATGAATATATCAGAAATATTCTATCAGGCAAAAAAAGAAAAAATCAGATATCAGGGTGCAGTGTATCAGGTACTCGAACTTGGGAGCAGGGGCACACCATAATGAGCGCTGCTATACCCGCACTTTTCAACATAGCTATGCGTAGACGTCCAGAAAAGCCAAGGCAAATACAGGGCATACATTTCAGCTGAATCGAGGACGACGTAACCATTTTGACAAAAAAAAGCTAGTGATGCTGACACTGAGCAAAAACTGCAATTGACGGCAAACAACACTAGGATAGGCAAATAAGAGGGGCATGAAATGTTCGGACAAATCGCAGTTGTTTATAGCCAATCCGAAACATTTAAGGCAAAAAGAACAAATAGAAAATTTAGAAGAAGTGGGAGAAGTATTCCCGAATGTCGAGCAAATGATGGTGTTAAGAATGGTCCTCCAAACAGATGGATACAACTGAGAAACAATAAACTGGGACCATTCATACAAAAGACAAATGTTATAACTGGAATAGCCAACAAAAAAGAAGGGCTAAAGGAAAGCAACCTAGTAAGGGTCATACAAATTTTCGTAATAAACAGGGTCGGCTATGCCATGCCATACTTAAAAATGAAGAAAGCACAAAAAGGTCGCCTCAGTAGCATAATCAGAAAATGCATTATAAGACTACTACACCTCCGGGCAGGTACCTCCACGGACGAGCTAATGATACTGGGAATACGCAACACTTTAGACGAAATGATTGAGGCAACACTAGCTAGACAACAAAGAAGGCTAGAGGAAATTGGGGGTCGAAGAAACATACTCAGAGAAATAGATATGAAACCGAAGAAATACTGGGAGGAAAGACCGAGGAAATGAGCGGGGAGGATTGAAAAAGCATCCATATTTCCCCAATACCAAATAGCATGCACCCAGAACATAATAAACAAAGACTAGAGAAAAGGGCGGAAACACGGACACGGAGATTCGATGCAGTAAATCCAGATAGAATTATACTGCTGCAAAGGAAAAATGAACGCAGTCGTAGTCACTGGTAAGCGAGAAATCGTAACAGCAATCTCCATAAAAACAATATCTGTATAGACAGCGGAAGAGGCTGCAATAGCACGAGTCTTGCTAAGACCGAGGCAGCATACATTGTGACAGCAAACGCGCAATCAGGAACTACACCGCAAGAGTCATAGCGACGACCGCGGGTAGAATCCTCGACCAAATTCCACTAGGAAAAGGCGTCATCTTTGCACAGAGGCCACGCAGGCATGCCCGAACACGAAGCTGCATGCAAACTATCCCGAGATTTCACACTCCGGGCTGGAGGATGCCACCGCATCAAGAGAAACAAGAGGATCTAACAAACTAAGTTTTCTTTCTCTCTCTCCTTGCGTTTGAACACCCGGGTGAGGAATTGTCAATGCTTCCTGGGCTTTTGAAGCAAAATAGAGAGAGAGAGAACTTTTATTTGTCCAAAAGAGTGACTATCCCGCTCTCCGAGAGCTAGACCCGGAAGGTGGGACAATCGCATTAGTTGCAGGCCGGTAGATACTTTGACTGAGCTGTCTCTTCGTTTGTCCGTTGCATCCCTTTGTTTGGTGGATCATTCTCAGCACCCTCATTTGCTCGGTCGAGGAAGACGAGCAAATGAGGGTGCTAGGAATGGTCCTCCAAATAAACGGATACAACAGAGAAATGATCAACTGCGGTTTTCCTTTATTATAAACTAATTTACAATTGAAAATAAATGTTCACTACGCTAGTTAAAGCCGGTCTTCGCGTTACACTACTTTTGACCTTCAAGTGACCTTGGAAAAATGAAAATAGGTGTCCACATTTTCGTGGTGTTCATCCGAAGTATACTGCGCCTTCCTGACCCCCCCCCCAAAAAAAAAATAACAAAAAGTCGCTCCCGCCGGGATGGTGCACTGGTAACACGCCCGAATACTGTGCCGGAGTACCCGGGTCGGATCCCGATGGTCGCGGCTGCGTTTCGATGGAGGCGAACCGAAGAGGCGTCCGTGTTCTGTGCGATGTCAGCACACGTTAAAGATCCCCAGGTTATCCCAGGTGCTCGAAAGTACTCCACGGCCTTCCAATACAGCTCCTCTTTGTCTCTATCCACTTTCACTGACACCTTCCTGCCTTCCTTTACGGCGCGGTTCAGCTGTCCACAGAAACAAGTGTGGCAGATACTGCGCCTTTCCCTTCCTGTCAATCAATTATCATTAGTATTACTGACATCACACAGCACACGGACGCCTCTCCGTTTCGCCTCCATCGAAACGCGGCCGCGTTTTGGAGGCGAAACTAAGTGGCATCGGTGTGGTGTACGATGGCAGTCATGTTGTGGGTGTAGGAAGAAGGAAAAGAAAATGCATGGGCCTGCTACTGGCTCTGTAGCTGAGCCACCTCTGCTGCCTCGTGCGGACAGAAGACAGAAAGCAGAGAAGAAAGAAAAGACGAGGGAGACAAACAGCGCGCTGCAACAGCTGTCATCCACCACCTAAGCGGTGGCGTGTACAATGACGGCCTACAACATATCAAAATTCGGTGGCTGGCTAGCCTCCGCGCCCCGCCGGGGTGGTGCAGTGGTAAGACGCCCGACTACTGTCCGGAGTTCCCGGGTTCGAACCCGACCTCGGCGGCTGCGTTTCGATGGAGGCGAAACGAAGCGGCGTCCGTGTGCTGTGCGATGTCAGCGCACGTTAAAGATCCCCAGGTGGTCGAAATTACTCCGTAGCCCTCCACTACGGCTCCCCTTTCTCTCTCTACTCTCACTCCCACCTTCATCCCTTTCCTTACGGCGCGGTTCAGGTGTCCACCGAGTAAGTGCGACAGATACTGCGCCTTTCCCTTCCTATGAACCAATTATTATTAATTATTAGCCTCCGCCGCAAGTGGCGTTCCCTGTCTGCATAGGAATAGGCCAACCCGAGGGGGTCGTGAATTGTGCACAGATAGCGATCGCGTAGCGCCACTGCCAGCTGCATTGTGTTTCCTTGGAATGAGTGCATGGCTTTGTGTAGGTGTTTTTGCGTTTCCGTGCGTGTCTGTGTTGGATTGATGAGGGCTCGGAAGAGCCGCCACATGTTGCGGCTCGAGATTTGCCTCGCCGCAGGGTTGCAACGGTCCACCCAGTTAGAGTCAGCGAGTTGGGTCGCGTACTCTGCTGCCTGCCGGGTGAAATCCGCAATGCGAGCTTTGAGCTTCTTGTTGCGTTTCTGACGCTTCCAGCCGTGCGTGAGGCTATGGCGTGCCTTCCAGAGATGCAGGAGGTGGTTCTCCACGTCCGTACCTACCTCTGTGAGCTGTATTTGTTCCTCATGGGAGTGAAGGTGCGCCATGACTGACTGGGACCAGGTCGTGTAGCCCTGCTCTGTGATGTTCGTGTTCGTTTCTGTTGGGAAATTTTGGCGAAAGGTAGTCCAATCGGGGATACGGGCTTTCGTTGTGGAGCGCCTCAGGGCGCGTGCGTAAACAGTTGGGTTGATACAGTGGTCGAAAACTCGGAGTTGGATAACCCATTGCGGCTCCACGATCTGCGGGCCAGTCTGGCCAAAATGAAGAACGGCACAGCGCCGAGCAGGGACAAGGTCACCGTCAAACTTGTGTCGAACCTCCCTGACACGGCGCACCAATGCCTTCTTGACTATATCAATGCGATCTGGATAGGGGAAACCCCCCTTCCCATTGAATGGAAGACGGCTCTCTCACGTTTATTCCCAAAGCCGGGAAACCAGTCGACACGGACAACCTCCGACCCATCTCTCTCACCTCGTGTGTGGGCAAATTGATGGAAACGATGGTGCGGGATCGGCTCTCTGAGTACCTTGAACAACACAAAACTTTCGCGGACACACAGGAGGTCCTGCTCCAACTCCACCGCGAAATACTAAACCCCATCACATGCACAAGAAACGATAGAATCGTCCTCGCCCTGGATCTCAAAGGGGTGTTCGACAATGTAACACACGAGGTCATACTCACGCACTTAAGTCAAACGCACTGTGGTACGAACACGTTCAACTACATCAAACAATTTCTCAAAGACAGACTGCCTTATATCCAAACACAGGATCAAGAACACGGACCTTTCTTGCTCGGCAAGAGGGGCACTCCGCAAGGAGCAGTGCTGTCCCCTCTGCTATTCAACGTTGCAATGATGCGCTTACCTGCTCTGTTGGGTGCGGTCGAAGGAGTGCAACATGCGCTCTCCGCTGACGACATCACCCTTTGGGCCACGCAAGGGCGTCTGGGGGACATGGAGACCAGCCTGCGGCTGTGGTCTCCAATGCTCACCGCAGAAATCGGAATTCGTGCTTCTGCGCCCCTCGCGCTCATGCTCGACTCAAATCGATCTCACCTTGCAAAGCGGTCCCATTCAAGAATCTAAGGAAATCAGAGTTCTTGGCCTTTATATAAAAACCAGAGACGATGCGACACAATACTCGCCAAGCTCCGGCAGGTGGCGGACCAGGTGGGTCGCATTGTCCGCCGTGTTTCCAACAAGCGCGGTGGGTTACTATGCAAGGACGCCTTGCGGCTGGCGAACGCATTTGTGGCCAGTCTAATCTTGTATTCGACTCCCTACCTCCGCCTGCGGAAACAGGAGGAGGATACTCTCGAAGTTATCCACCGTAAAATCATAAAACGAGCACTGGACCTCCCAGTCTCCGCTCCTACCAGTCATCTCATGGCGCTGGGTGTGGTGAATACTTTCAAGGAGCTTCGGGAGGCCCACCTCACCAATCAGTACACGCGTCTAACAAAGAGAGAGTTTGGTCGCCGTCTTCTTGCACGAATTCACATCCAACACACCCAGCTCACAGAGGAGAGATGTCGCATTCTCAAAATATAGAGACGCGCCCTCCATGTGCGGCCTCTCCCCGCCAACATGTCCAAAGGTGACCATAATGGTCGGCGCCTGGCGCGGGCGGAAGCCTTGGACCGCTATTATGGGAGCAATCCAGGAGTTTTCTATGTGGACGTCTGTCTCCTGCCCGAACCCTACAAGTTGGTACACAGCCGCGGTCATCCACAAGAGCAAAACAGTATATGGCCTAACGTTCAAGGCCCAGTCACCAACCCACGCAGAAGAGGTTGCCATCGCCCTCGCAGCCTCTGACTCCTCCTGCAAATACATCATAACCGAATCGCGAGGGGCTTGTCGGAACGTCCAGAAAGGGTGGACTGCTCCCCTAGCTTACCGCATATACAAATTTTGTAGTCGAGATTCGAATCCCCCGTACCGATCTCTCGTTTGGGCTCCAGGTCACCAAGGTCTCCAAGGGAATGAGGCAGCCGACGCCGCCGCCCGCGCGCTCTCTTTCGGGGCATTTCCCACGGGACTCGACGCGGACCAGGATTTTGATTTCAGCCCAGTTTACAAATTTAAAGAAATATGTGAATAATACAGATCTACGCACCAAATTCTTCCCACCCCGTGCAAAGGGCTGTGGAAGGCTAACGAGCGGGTGCTCCTGCGCCTGCTCACCATTACAATGTTGTGCCCGGCTAGTGTAAAACGTTATTTCTTCTCTATTTTCTCTTCTGTCCGCACGAGGCAGCGGAGGTGGCCCAGCTGGGATGGTGCAGTAGTAAGACGCCCGACTGCTGTGCCGGAGTACCCGGGTTCGAACCCGTCCGCGGCGGCTGCGTTACGATGGAGGCGAAATGAAGTGGCGTCCGTGTGCTGTGCGATGTCAGCGGCGCACGTTAAAGATTCAGGTGGTCGAAATAATTCTGTAGCCTCCACTACGGCTCCCCTTTCTCTCTTTCCACTTTAACTTCCACCTTCCTCCCTTCCCTTACGGCGCGGATATTGTGTCCACAGAAACAGGTATGACAGTTAGGGCGCCTTTCCTTTCCTGTGAACCAATTTAAATTAATTTATGCAGTGGAGGTGGCTAGCTACAGAGCCAGTAAGACGGCCGTGCATTCTCTTTTCCAAAATCAAATCAGAAAACAATAATAGCATCTACTGATTCATCACTCCTTCGAGGGTTCGGACACCGACCTTTTAGAGAAGCCACGAAAAAAATGTTCCGATTATCACATCCCCTCACAATACCAAGGAATCTATCGCGGAGCGCCAAAAATGAGAGATTCGACCTCCCCATCACTGTGGAAGACATTTACGCGGATATAATGAATGCGACCAGAAAAAAGGCAGCAGGAGTGAACAGAATCGGCATCGCTATGATCCTCAACCTGAGTGACGACCTCATACAAGAGCTTGTAAGCTTTCTAAGCAAGCACTGGGAGGCGGAGACGGTTCCCGAAGACTGTAAACACGCCGAGGTATGATCCCTAAACCTGGTAAACAGCTCTAAATTGAAAATATCAGGCCCATCTAACTCACGTCGTGCCTTGGCAATAATTACTAGCGGGTGCGTCGTAACGCACAGACTGCAAAATTACATGGAAGATAATGACCGTTTACCTCTTACCATGTTCGGTTTCAGAGCAAAACTCTCGATGCGGTCCGTGCGCCTCCAAATACAAGAAGGCATGCTCAACAGCGTACCCCGAACGGGTGAAAATGTCCCAATGGCCCTCGACATCAAGGGAGCAATCGATAACATCAGTCACGAAGCGATTCGTACAGGCCTGGACTACGGACGCGGAATCCACGGGTACGTCGAAGACTTCCTGTCAGATGGACCTGTCACCATCGGCATGGGAGACCTTCGATTAAACAAATTTGACGCACCAAACAAAGGAACAACCTAAGGGTCAGTAATCTAACCTATCCATTTCAATATAGCTACGATAGGTCTGGAACGAAATCTAGAGGAGATCGAAGGCATCAGGCACGCCATGTATGCAGACGACATAAAGACTGGATGAACACTGGTTTCCTGGGGGAGAAGGAAGAAACATTAGAGGAAGCGGCCTCTTGTGTACAGCAATATCTCGGAGAAAGAGGGCTCGCATGCTCGACCGAGAAATCGGAACTGCTTCGAGTGTGGAGACGCAAACAAAACCGGACCGTCCCAACCAGTGATGACCTGAAACTCAACATCAACCTGGAAGGAATGCCCAACATGGAAAAGTCAACATTAAGAATATTGGGTATGTGGGATCTATCCAAACAATGCAGTACTCACACTTTTACCCTGCTCAAAGCAAAACGCTACAAGTAACACGCCTGATTACCCGCATCACCAACAAGCGGCATGGCATGTGCGAAGAGGACACACTAAAACTACTCAGAAACATGGTAGTGAGTCGAATTATGTACAACATACCTTACCAGCACCTCAACAAGAGCGAAATACATCAAGCGGATGCCCTGCTACGCAAAGCGTATAGAGAGCGCTCCGACTACCACGCAACACGTCGACAGAAAAAAACTCATGGCTCTTGGTTTCAAAACACCTTCGAAGAGTTACGCGAGGCGCAGCTCGAGTCGCAAAACCTCAGGCTGCTGCAGACAGACTGGAAGAGTACTTTTACAGAGACTATGGTACCGCGAGCAGATGCGAGAAATAGCGAGGCGGAAACAATCCCTGACGAACTTTGCAATTCCCTCAAGGTAGCTCAAATAACTAGAAACATGGACCCCAACCTCCACCGAGGCAGAAGAGAAGTAAGGGCCGAATTCATTCGGAAAAGACACGCTACTCGAGACATGATCATGCATGCAGACGCGTCTTCGAGAGGAGGGCACAACAAAATTGCAGTGGCCACGGTGGTCGATTCATCTCTATGCAAAGTGACCAGCGCCTCTATGCGACACTGCGCGGTTGCAGAGTCCGAGGAAGTAGCCGTTGCTCTAGCGGTAGCGGCGGGCTATAGAAACGGGCGGTCGATAACGACACTCACGGGCTCTCAAATAGCCTGTAGAAATTACATGAATAGCAGGAAAGGTCGTCACGCGCTCCGTATAATCCTCGAAGTGAGCAACAAGATTAAAAACCACGCACACAAAAACAACATTAAAAACAAGAAACGCAGAAATTTATGTGGGTACCGGGGCACATCGGGGTGGCAGGGAACCAAGAGGCCGACAGGATAGCTCGCGAATACACTGCTTTCCGAGCACCCGACGAGTCCACGGAACGTTTGTCAGCCCTCAAGGTACACTCGGACATACTAGAAAACTATAGAGGGAGAAGATTGCAATATCCCTCACCGCATAGTTCTCTCAACAGAGAGGAAGCAGTTATTTGGAGACAACAGACAGGTTCATACCCAAACATACACAGAAAAACCAAAATGCACCCTAGAATATACGCGGACAGATGTCCGTGGTGCGACGAAAAGCCCACACTATATCACATCACATGGACAGTCAAAACATAGACATGGTCCCAAACATTCGAAACCCGAGTGCGGAGCAATGGGAGACGGCTACCCAGCGACCGCTGCGAAGACCAGCAAGGTCTGGTACAGCGAGCTCAATGGCTGGCAGTGGCCAGCGGAGCCGTCGACTGAGGGCAATGGACGAGGTTGATAGAGGAGACTCCTGTGGATGCAACAAAGAGACACCTCTGAAGACGTCCCAAAAACCGCCCAAAAATTACACAGCGCTGAATAAAGTGTTTCCTTCCTTCCTTCCTTCCTTCCTTCCTTCCTTCCTTCCTTCCTTCCTTCCTTCCTTCCTTCTTTCCTTCCTTCGTTCCTTCCTTCCCTTCCTTCCTTCCTTCCTTCCTTCCTTCCTTCCTTCCTTCCTTCCTTCCTTCCTTCCTTCCTTCCTTCCTTCCTACAGCCCCCAGAACAACAGCAAGACGCCCGACTACTGTCCCGGAGTACCCGGATTTGATCCTGACCGCCAGCGGCTCCGTTTCCATGGAGGCGAAACGAAGTGGCGTCCGTGTGCTGGTGGTCGTGGTAGGAACATTTATTGCCAATATTATAGAGAATGGGGCGTAACCCCTCACATGGCATTTGCTATCCCCCTGCATGTACGGAGGGTCCTCTTACAAAGCAATGAAAAGCCCGTGGAGGGCTATTCTAGCGACAGTGCTAGCAATGCTCTTGCACTGCTGCTGATAGGAGGTATTGTTGAGTAGGTTCTCCCAGTAATCTAGTGCAACCTCTGTCGAAAGAGGATGTGGGAATGAGAGGCACGTGATTAGAATGTGTAGAATGTCACCAGGCTTCTCACAGAGCTCGCAGGAAGAAGAAAACTGATCAGGAATGCGGTCGTGGAGAAGGATGGGTTATAGGGCTGTGTGCGTTTGTAGCTTGCGCAAATAGGCAGCTTGTGTTACCGTGAGAGTCGAAGCAGGAGTGCTTAATGTCTTCCTATTGTCGCGGTAGTAAATAAGGATTTCACGAAAGGACAGCAGGCATTCCCAGGCATCTGAGAGCATCTGAGAAGGCCATTCCTCCCCATTCTGGGAAGTGAGACCTCGGACCAGTGAGTGAGCCTCCTCATTACCGGGAATGTGTGCATGTGCGGGTGTCTAAATAAGGGCGACAGATTGTCGTGGTTGCCAAGAACGCAAAAGGCGGTTGATGCTGGGCGACCGTAAAGCATAGGCGAAGTTAAAATAGCCGTTTTAGAATCCAAGATTATTTTCGCTGTGGGGATGATATGGCTAGCGCAATGGCTGCCTCCTCCGCCTTTGTTGCATTAACAGTGAGAATTCAGGAAGGAGAGGGAAATTTTGCATGCTTGCAACTGATAGTACCTTAAAATGGGTGTTTGAATGAGTGGCTGCACCTACATATGCTAACTTGGTGTCTTGTCTATATTGTCTGTGTAAGGCTTGCGCCCTGGCTGCTCTGCGTTTCCCGTCCCGTTCCGGGTTCATGGTTTAAGCGAAGGGGGTACGAAAAGTTTGGAGCGATATGCAGGAGGTAATAGTGTGTCTCCAGAAGGAAGTCCTATTGTGGATATATGTAGGGGTGAAAGCAGTGCGCGACCTGCTGATGTACGCGAAATGCGGGCCATCTGGGCTGTCAGCGTGGCTTCACGAAGTTCTTCATACGTATTATCGGCCCCAAGCTTGACTAAACGGAGTGTTAAGGTGCCGGGAGGAAGGCGCAGGGCTGTTTTAGAACTGCGCAGTAAAGCGTTGACTCAATCGCGCTTCTTGCTAGTGAGGGGTAAGTCTGTATGGGCGTATGCGTCCCAGCTACAAACTTATGCTTGAGTGTGGCGAAGTGTATTTCCTTCATGAAGGCCTGCTTTCCGATATGCGACAGAATGGATGAGATGGTGGCGGTGAAGCATTTTTTGCCATTTTGGAAGTCTTAAGTGGGCATATCCTAATGACGGATCTGCTCCTGGGTACGTGTTTTCGCCAGAAGCAGGTGCTTCCCAGCGACTCTCAAAGCCCATTCCGTCAGCCGCTTTTGAATAGCCGGATCAGAGCTGGACACCGCAGGCTACCATCGCTCGAGGTCGGAGAGTTTCCAAGTGGCTGGAGGGTGGAATTCTGAGAATTTGATCTGTTCGACATCAGCTTTAGGTGCCCCACACAAGGTGCACTGTCGCGAGAATAGTCCTGGATGGATCAAAGCCAAAAAGCAGGGAATAGGAATCTATGGGTCTGAAACTGGCGCCACGTCACCTGTTGTAGCTTAGAGAGAGGAGGAGGAAGGTGAATGGTTCGTTGATCATGGCAATGGAGAGAGATTTCCTGGTACGATACCATGCGCTCGCGAGCATCTCCCCAGGCGGTGGCAGTCCCTGAGAATGCTCTTAATTGGTCAATTTGGCGAACCGCTGATGTATCCTCGAGGAAAAGAGTGAGCTGCTTCATTGCCTGGGTAACCTGTACGAGCGGGCACCCACATTATTTGAATAGGATTTCGGGTGGGGAAGGGAGGCGAGCAACCGGAAGGCTGGGTCAGAGGTTCAACCACAGGCGAACTTCCGCACGGCGGACTTACAGTCACTAAAAATGGTGGCTCGGGTAGAGGATACGGCGAGGCCAATCGCCGCCTCCTTCAAGACCGGGGAAGTAGAAACAATAGTAGTACCGGCCGCTACCAGTTGAAGGGATTTGGAGACAGCGCTGAGAGCGCACGCAGGGCGGGAGGGGTATGAGGCAGCGTCTACGTAAGCGGTCTCTGGCTGGAAGCCATAGTGTTTGTGAAGAGCTTCTGCGTGTGCCTTGCCGCAAAGGATATGGTGCTCTGCGCGCACATTTTTAGGTAGGGGATGCACCTTATGAACGCGGTGTATAGCAGGAGAAAGTGTATGTTCTATATAGCAGTGACCGGGAGGCGAGAGATGTATCCGAGCAAGGATGTTGCAGCCGGTGAGTGTAGATGATAGTCGCTCCAACTGGGCTGAGCAGTGGGCTTCCGTTAGCTAAGCCAGGGAGTGGGGAATATGGATGCTCATGTAAAGTAGGCGTTCATTGGAGGTGTAGCGGTGTAAGTTGAACGCGGCCTTGTACGCCTGTCGGATGAAAGCTTTTCCTTTGTCTTCTTCCGAACGAGTGATGAAGAAGTGCAAAGGGAGTATACAACACGGCTCAGGACAAAACCTGCACCAGGCGTCTGAGTTCATGCTCGTGCGTGCCACGATTGCGGTTGGCAATGGGGAGATTGAGGCAGATTGTGTGATGAACAATCACCGTCAGCTTAGTGATGCTGCTAGTATTCTTGCCACTGTTTTGTGTCTTGATACCAAGAATACAGATTTTATCCACGTCTGGTATCCGGGTGTCATCAATTGAGAGAGGTTGAGAGAGGAGGGCCTCTGTGCGACATCTAGGACGTCCGAGTATGAGAAGCACCGGTTTGGTAGGATAGCAAGCCAAGCCGACATATGGCAAAAGATACTACAATGTCTGCTTCGGGCTGTCATATATCTTCTATATCGGCAATATAAACTGTGGTTGTACACATTGCAATATCATCGGCATAGAAGGAGTGTGGCACGGCTGGGATTTGTTTGATGACATGTGCCAATGGGATAAGGGTAATATTCAATTGCAGTGGAGACAGGAGAAGCCTGAGGGGTGTCAATGCTACCGAGCTAACAAAGAGGGAGATGATAGTGAGGCGATGATGATTTAGGCTGTGCGGTGACGAATAAATGCGGATATGTACTGCTGGACGCACGAGCCGGCTTGAATTGTTGAAAGAGCATAAAATGGCGGTGTGACGGACATAACAGAGGTCTGTGAGATCTAGGATAAGAACTGCTCGGTTTCGCTTTGCGTGGCGGGGGTGAAGGACACCTTCTGACAGCTGCAGCATAACATCCTGTGTGGCAAGTTGTGGCCGCAATCCGACCGTTATGTCAGGGAAAAGGTTATGGTCGTATATGTGGTTCTAGAGGCGTGCAAGCACATGTAAAAAGTTAGCCAAGACAAGAAGTGAGAGATATGCGTTGGATATTTTTGATGTCGAGTGGTTTGCCGGGTTGAGGGATAAATGTGATAGATGCGCGTGCCCACTGGGCAGGAAATGTTCCCGTGTGCCAGCATTGGTTGAAGTCCGTCACCGCATCGACAGAGTCATCCATAATACGAAACATTTTATTTGTGACTGGGTCCGTTCTCGCGGCTGATGTCATCCTGAGGCGGTGCATCGCCGCCCTGCATTCAGTTCAGGAGATTTCCTCCTCAAAGGCAGGGTTGGGAGAACCGTTGTATGAAGGGAGGGGGTGGAAGGGGTTGCAGTAAAGTACTGATCTTTTAAGGTCTGAAGCAGGGTGTCATCATCTAGTGGAAGATGATGAATAATGCGGATAACATTCTTACGCTGCGTGTCCTTGGCGTGCCCAGGATCAAGGAGGTAGTGTAAAAGTGACCAGGTGTCTTTAAGGCCTAGATTACCGCTTATGCGGTCACATACCTGTCCCCACTGCTGGTGAGTGAGGTTTGTTGTATGAGCTTTTATTTATTTCAAAAGGCTGAAAATTCGGCCTTTGATGGGGCGAATATGCTTCTGGGACAACCATCGTTTCTGAAGGCTGGGGTGTGCTTCCCACATGTGGAGAAGGCGGCTATCCGCAGCCGAAGTTTCATCTGGTTCCGGTATAGTGGATATCGCCGACTCCACATTCTGTGTGAGAGAAGCCACCCAGGCCTCCACGTATGAAATTATGTCTGGGCGTTTTGCTGAGTGTGGCAAAATCGATCCCAATCCACAATGCAGGCCTGATTGCGTTTGGGTGTGGTGAGGGAAGAGATGGGGAGTTCGGTGCATAAAATGTAATGATTACTGCCTATTGAGTGAGTGGTATTAGTCCAGCGGCTCTCTTGAACGCAATTTCAGAGTCAAGAGAGTCATTCTGAACGCAAGATCCGAATCTAGTGGGTAGGAGGTGTTGTTGACAATAGAAAGCCCTTTGTACTGACCGAAGGTCAAAAACTGCCGTACCTTTCCGGCAGTTCTTGCGATAACTCCAGCTGATATGACTGGCTTTGAAGTCGCCAGCCACTAGTAGCGGTCCACCCGCGCTAACATTCCGGGATTTCTTGATAGCGCCAATCAGGCGGCAGGAGGGCTCTTGGGAGGGCTATGTTGAGAACAAAACGGGTGTGTGCTTTTCGTGTCCGGGGTAGGAGTTCCTGCAAGAGACCATCCACGTCATCCACCTCAAGAAGGTTTTCGACCGTGGTAAAGTTGCTGCGCTCCAAGCAGGCTACCCTGGATTGAGGCTGGGTGAAGGGCTCGTTAGAATAGTTGTAGACGTTAACCGAAACAATCGTCTCCTGCAGCGCTATTACAGCCGGTACCTCGTTAGGGGATAGGGTAGATTATCTCACTTTGTGAGGAAACCTTTGCAGTTCTACTGCAACACGCTAATTCTGTTGGGATGTGCAGCAATGTTGGGTGCTTTCAGTAACAGCTAAAGGGGTGATAGTACAGTGCGACCACTGGGAAGGAGCTCGCAAACTTGAGTTTCAAGTAGAGAAAACGAGGCTTCTTGAACACGACGCCTCTTGATAGCCTCGAGTCGTTTTGCGGCGTTCGTATTCCATTTCTGAGTTTCGGCACGGAAAGATTGCACAGAGCGTTCCAGGAACTACATTGCGTCATAAGGGGGCAATTTGTTCGGTATTTATGACTCGGAAATACCTACCTCAGTGACTTGCGTTTTGCGGGAACACCACGTGCAGATGACGTAGCGCGCGAAAAGGTGGAGGGGGAGAGTTTGAAGGAGTCCTGGAAATGGTGGGAGGTGCTTGGTGTTTTGAAACTGTCGCCAAAGCTGCCGGGGGCTGCTCTCGCCTTGAAAGGAGTTGTAGCTGCCGCTCAAGCTCGGCAGTTTCTTGACTCTGTGTTCTAAACCGCGTTCTCACGGTTGAACAGCGAAGTCTATGGCTTCCAGCTCACCCCTTTCAAAGATTGCTGGATTGTTTTGCCCGGATGTGGCGGGAAAGACCTCTAGCGGCTTCTGGCGTTGCCTTGTCGAGATCCTGTCTTGCAGCGGCTGCAGGTCTTTAAAGGCTTTCGAAACCGGCTTCTTGATAGTCTAGATGACTTGAGACTTGTCTCAGGGAGTGAGCTGCGAAATCGCTATCGGCGGCGTGGATTTTTCGGATGATTTGCCGGAGTGTTGAAGCAGTACCTTGCAGCGTTTGGTCCCCGTGAAGTGGGCTTCACCGCATAAGTTTCACTTGGGCTTGCATTCCCGCGTTCATTTGGGTGTATGGGCAACGCCGCAGCGGGAACACAGGTCGGTCTTCTCCTCGGGACAGATGTCGGCACAATGTGCAGGCTTCTGACAGTTGATGCAATCTTTAACTTTTGCCTTGAAGAGGTAGCAAGAATAAATGGTGCCGTAGAAGTTCACTTGACGCGTTACCTCCGCGGTGTCTATGAACGTGACTAAAATTGAATTCGTTCTGCCGAGCTGCCTGGCGTCGGTGATGGTGAATCACTTGCTCTGATTAAGGGCCACAAGGTCTGGGAAGATTTTCTTGCGTCTGATTGCAGACGGCGTTTTAGAGAAGGTCTCTTACGGTGTTGTTGGGGGCCGCGACAGGTGCTTTCAGAGGGTACAAGTGACCTTTGAGGCGAAGTCCTTGCAGGCGGACAAACTCTTTCATTCGAGTTTCAGATTGTGTGCTCACCGTGAAGAGTTGTGCGGGTTGATGCGCAACGTGCATTTGATTCAGGCTTCGTGGTAGTCGACTACTGCTCCGGCACAGATCAGGTTCAGGAGTGCATTTCTATAGATGAGACGAAGAACCAAGCCCCCCCCCGCTCCGAAAATAACCTTGTAGTCCCAAGTAGACAACCGGGGAAGAGGAGCATGCTTCTTCAGCTTGGGAGTCATGGAGGAAGAAAAAATAAAAGGGAGCGAGTCGGCCCCTACTTGTTAGACCACGTGATAGCGTGCGGTGATATCTACTACCGCTGCATGCGGGCATGTGCGAATCGGCGCCACGCTGTTAGCGCGGGCTCCGCGGCGCGCGCAGCACCCAGCAGCCCATACAGCAGACAGCCGCGCGCCCGCGCCATGGCACTAAAACGCACCGACATAGGGTCTAACTGGGAGAGCGAAAAAACGGGGTAGGGAGCGGCTTCATCGGCACTTGGCTTGCAAAGGTTGTCAGCGTGATGTACGTTCCCTCCTAGTTTTTCTCTCCTCCGTGTTGGGAGCGGAAGTTTTGCCTTTCAGCGCGAAAGCAAGGTTGGCCGAACTTGTCGAGCCAACAGCAGAGGCGCATGCGTCGCTGTCCGATGCTTGCTTCAGATAAGGGTAGAGCTGGGTCCGGTCCCGCATCGCCCGGGACCAACGAGGATCCTTATTAAATTCTCCCGGTGAAATATCTTCTCCCTCTTGACCAACGCCATTATGAAATCAAAAGCCGTCAAGGATTTTGAGCGACCTTCTTGGTACCTTGAAGCGAATCCGCAATGGTATAAATAAAGCTGAAACTATAGAGTAAACTGCTATGTGCTATGCATGTCTACATTTAAGCGTACCTAAGTGTAGCCATGCTGATTGCTCTAGCGTAACTCCAGGTTTAACCACAAGCTAAACCACAGCAATTTTTTTCTTTTCTTTTATATGCCTGCTCGATCCACCCATAACTGCACACTGAAGTTGGTTTCTTGTTATGCTAATAGATGGCGCTGACGTCGCAGAGCAGAAGACCCGACTGTGCAGACAGGTTCCTGACCGCTCATTGAACAACCGCTCCCCAAAGGAACTGCCGCTCGCGGTTCCTGGCGGCTCACTGAACGAGCGGATCTCCAAAAGAACTGCCGCGCACGGTTTCTGATCACTCTCTGAGCGACTGATTTCCAAAAGAGAGGCTGCTCAGTGAGACGTCGTTCATTCTCGCTCTTTTGAAAAAGCGGTTCAAAGGACAATTCAAGGCAAGGGGATGCGAGGGGTTGTGGGTGCCTCTTGCAAGGAATGGCGGGAGGCATAGCCTTCTAGGTTACCCCCCTCCCTCTCGCGCGAGGTGAACTCGAATGCCATGCGGAAGGGCAGTTGCTTTCTTGCATTGCTAATAGCTGGAGCGTAAGTCGCACGGAGAAGATTCTGCTCCCAAGGCACCGTTAGGTACGAATCGGATCACTGAAGGTGAGAGCCGGCTAACCAAGCGAACAGCCACTCACTTTTAGTGAGCTGCCACTCACCCGCTCTTTTAAAAGTGCAGCTCACAGGTCCGGCTCGTTCCTCAGTGACCCATCTCTAGCTCCGAACACGGGTGCCGCCTCCACACGATGAATGAGCTGAGCAGTTTGTTGAGCTTGAGTCTGGACTGCTTTGATTACATCCCCATGGGTTCCATGGGCGTAGAGAGCCATTCCTAGCACCTATTTGATTTACTGGGGGAGTGGGCACGGAAGCTCAAACAGGATGAAGGACTCGCGGTTCATCGCTTTTTTCATGCAGATGCTCGGCTTCCTATCAAGCGGTTACCCGGATCTTGGAACGCCTTCTTCAGTGATAATGCTCTGCTGCTGTTTTACTTCAAAGAGCCCGGTTTTTGACTGCATCGACACTGCATTTTCACGTGCGTCAGAGAGCGAAGCGCCCGGCTGCCCCAACAGCGTCATTCCCTACTTCGACATCGAGCAGCGCTGCCCAGCGTCAGCGACGTCGACACGTGTGATAGCGGATGGTTTAAAAGCTTGTACCGCTTGTTACCACGCCAGTGGGCACGGAAGCTCAAACAGAATGAATGACTCACGGTTCATCGTTTTTGTCATGCAGGCTGGTCATCCCTTTCTCTTGCCTAGAAATGTTACAAGTCAGATGATCCGTTTTTGGTTGTGCTTCCGTGCCCAGAAGCGCTGCTTGAACCTTTTTCTTTTTTGCTGCTATTGCTTTGCGGTGACATTTAAGAAAATCCAGGGGCTGATAAAGCCATGGCGGAATTGCTTCAGATGGTCAAATATACAAACGAACGTTGTATCCGAATTGAAGCTAACCAATCCATCCGACATTCTAGTGGAAATTAAGAAGAAGAAATGGACATGGGCAGGACATGTAGTGCGAAGAGAGGATAACCGATGGTCGCTGAGGGTAATAAACTGGATTCCAAGGGAAGAAAAGCGTAGCAGGGGGCGGCAGAAAGTTAGGTGGGCGGAGGAGATTAAGAAGTTCGCAGGGGTCAAGTGGATGCAGCTAGCACAGAACCGGGTGAAGTGGAGAGATATGGGAGAGGCCTTCGCCTTGAAGTGGGTATAATCAGGCTGATGATGATGATGATGCTGATGATGATGAATCCAATATGTCACAGACAATAGCGGAACTTAAGGTTTCCCACGAGACAGTTTCTGCCGCTATCACCGACATCACCGTGCGGCTGCAGATTGCAGAAAATAATATTGGCACTCTTCAGAATTTATAGCAACAACTAGCTATCGCACGCGAGTCACTAACGTAGAACAAGAAGCAGCTGAGTTGCGTTCCCGTCTTGACGAAGCCGAAGACAGGTCCCGAAGGGACAACCTGTTATTTTACGGTATATCAGACGCAGAAACTAAGAATTCTCGTCAGTCCGAAGAAAAAGTTATTGCAATGGCTTGTGACAAACTCGGCATTCGCCTAACGTCTGAAGACATAGTTCGTGCGCACAGAATAGGTAAATATGTACCGGGCAAAGATCGACCATTTATTGCCAAATTTTCCAGCTACAAGTCAAAAGAGCTCTTATCTAAACGATCCAAACTGAAGGATGGTGGCACAAGCATGACCGAAGATTTTTCTGCATCAACTCGCTACGCTTGTAAAAAGTTGGTGGAATTCATTCTTAGCTTAAACACAAGCTTCAAATTACGGTGCAAAAGGCTGTATGTAAATAATAAGTGCTACATGTTCAATGCTTCCGAGAATTCTGTTTACTAAACTTCCTTGCAACCCCCAAATGTTTCACGAAATGCCAGTGCTGCTTCCTCGAGGACGACCAGATCAGGCCGCATCTACTCTTCCACGAACTAGGATCACGCAAGGGGGGGGGGGGGGGCGGCATACCGTCAGAGCTATCTGTTCTGTTCACTAACATTCGCAGTCTCGTTCCAAAAAGAGACAGCCTGAGTGCTTTACGTAAGGACACAGATGCTGATATAATCTTATTAACTGAAACTTGCTTGTCTAATAAAATTGCAAACAGTGAACTTTTTCAGTGCCAGAAACAATTCAATGTGTATCGTTGTGACCGAAATGAGAGAACAGGTGGTGGTGTCCTCATTGCCGTGAATAATTGTAGTGATTGTGATCTTTTGAATATATCAACCAATTTAGAAGTGGTGTTGTGCTGCTTAACCATTAGTTTTAGAAAGATCGTTTTTGGAATTTGTTACCGTCCGCCTGACTCAAACAGCTGTTTTTGCGAAGATCTTCATGACAGCCTAAACCATGTACTGGTACGATTACCCGTTACACCAGTTTTCCTTCTGGGCGATTTCAACTTTCCTTCAATTCAATGGACTCATTCTTGTCCGCTTGCAAAGCCGGCTTCCGCTGAAACTACTAGCTTTCTTAACACTTGCTCAGATTTCAATCTATCTCAACTAGTTCATCATCCTACACGTGTTTCTTCTACCACATCGTTACTTGATTTGATACTAACGTCATCACCCTATACTACATCACCAGTAATCCACTTGCCCGGACTCAGTGATCATCACTTGTTACATTTTTCTGCTTCCGTACCAGCCTCTAGAAGAAACAAGCGCCTGAAACTTATCAGAGATTATAATAGAGCTGACTTTGCCGCTATCAATGCCGATCTTCTTTTCTCGACAGCATATTATTAAATCATAATGCATCAGTCCATGACCTATGGGCATGTTTTAAAGGTAAAGCGTTACACCTAATAAAAGCATACATTCCCCTAAGGAAAGTCTATCAATCATCTAACACGCCATGGTACACAAGACTCCTTAACCGCTTATCAAACACAAAAGGTAGGCGTTTCCGAGCAGCGAAAAAATCGTCGGCTGCTGACAAATGGTCCGCTTACGCTATTGCAGCAAAAGAAGAATACACCAGAGCATTGAAGGAAGCAAAATTTAATTTCTTTAACACCGCCCTTCCATCGTTACTTAAAACAAACCCAAAGCGCTTTTGGAATGTCGTGAAAAGCCACGATAATCAATTTATTACCCTCACTAACGAATCAGGTGATGTAATACCAAGCAGTCATTGTGCTTTTTTACTTAACCTTGCTTTCACCCATTCATTTAGCTCCGCATCCTCTAGCAGCTTTCCACCATTCAATTCCCCTAATTTATTTCCAATGGACACGCTCGTATTTGATTCATCTGCTATACACTCGATTATTAACATATAAAAAGATATTCGTGCGGCGTCGATGGCATTACGACCAAATTCTTTCAGGGCACTGCAGAATATAGTTCCATTATCCTAAACATAATTTTCACAAACTCCCTTAACAATAGCTCGTTACCGAAGGACTGGAAAACAGGCAAGGTGGTTCCTCTTCACAAGTCCGGTGACAAACATAACCCTTAAAAGTATAGACCTATTTCATTGACATCAGTTCCTTGTAAAATCTTTGAACACGTCATTTTCTCACACCTCGCTAACTTCTTGGAATAAAATAATTTTTTTTTCATAGCAGTCAGCACGGGTTTCGAAAGTCCTTCTCTAGCGAAACTTAATTATTAACATTCTGTAATGATCTTAATACATTTCTGGACACGGGTTCCGAAAGTCCTTCTCTTGTGAAACTCAATTATTAACATTCTGTAATAATCCTAATACATTTCTGGACATTGGCTTTATTACCGACTGTATATTTCTGATTTTTTCTAAAGCATTTGACAAAATTAACCACTACCTGCTCTTATTAAACTCGGCAGACTAAGCATTGATCATTTGGTTTTAAATTGGATTCGAGAGTTTCTTTCCAACCGCACACAGTATGTTACCACTAATGACAGTGACTCTTCTGATGTACCAGTCGGTCCAGGGGTACCTCAAGTATCTCTTTTAGCACTGTTGCTTTTCCTAATTTACATCAATGACCTTCTTAATCAAATCTCAAGTTCCATCTGTTTATTTTCTTACGATTATGTCATATGCCACAAGATCGAAAGCAGTAACGATACAATAACACTCCAGCATGATCTGAATAACATTGCAAACTGGTGCGCGATTTGGCTAATGGAACTAAACAATTCAAAATGTAAAACAATGAGAATCTCTCGAAATCAGTCAACTTGCTCCACTTATGTACTTAATACTCCACTTTACCAGGTTGTTTCATACAAATATCTTGGCGTGCATATCACTAACAAGCTCACATGGAATCAACACATTGTACACATTACATCGAAAGCTAACCGCGTTCTTGGCTATCTCAAACGTAACTTTTCCCTAGCCCCATCACCTCTAAAAAAACAACTCTACATCACAAATGTCAGGCCTATCCTCGAATATGCATGTTCAATATGGGACCCAGGATATGCCACTCTAATAAAAAGCCTTGAAAGCGTACAAAATCGTTCTGTCCATTTTATTCTTATCAATTATAATCGTACTGCGACCATTACTAATACGAAGATTGCACTTAACCTTCCCCTTCTTTCTTCCCGTAGAAAACTATCACGTCTTTCCCTTTTTCACAAAATATACTATCATAACCAGATACTTAAGTCACGGTTCATTACACCAGCGTCTTATATCTCCCCACGTGTGGATCATCGTTTCAAAGTTCATGCACCTTCGCACCGCACAGTCACCTACTCATATTCATTCCTGCCAAGGACCTGTCACGAGTGGAACCGCCTGCCTGCGTCTTTAGTTGCTATCACCGACACCGATCATTTTCGCAAAGCACTAATATTTCAGAAAGTGAGTTTATTCCTAAATAAAACTTTTTTATTAGGTTTTGTTCCTTACTTCCTTTTCTTTCGCGTACCGTAAGCTATCTGTTTTTGTTTATCTATTTAGTTCAGTTGCCATATCACTCAATTGTTTCTATTTTGCTGATGCAATTATGTTCTTCACCTTGTTTGTATTTCATATATATTCTAACAGGACAGAAGAAGATGAAGTTTTTTATACAAGTGAAGGAGAAAGACGTTGAAAAAAAGGACTCTCGTGCCGGACGCGCTGCCGTTGACCAGCTGAGCTCCCTGCCCTATCGTCTTGTTGTTCAGCGCTCCGACGTCTTACCCCCGTCGTAACAAATTGGTGGTCAGGTGCTGGGTACGACTATCCTCAAGACGCATCCTCAACCGCTGCAGCTTCGTCGGAGCCGTCGCCTCGCTGGTCTCCCACCCTTTTCAACAAGAATGCAGCACATTACCGAGCAGCCCCGAACATCAACACGGGACCTTCCACCCCCCTCTCGCGATGTGCCTCCGACCACCACAAATGCGACGCTACCGTTTCGTGAGCCTCGTTCCTTTGCCGGCCAAGCAGGGGAAGATGTTGATGACTGGCTCACTCATTATGAACGTGTGAGCCGCTATAACCGCTGGGATTCATTGGCTAAACTCGCCAATGTAGTCTTTTTTTTTCACGCAAACGGCCTTGATGTGGTATGAGAACCACAAGGACTCTCTGACAACTTGGGAATGTTTTGTCGAAGCAATCAAGGAATGTTTTGGCGACCTAGCTGCAAAGAAGAAACAGGCCGAGCAGACACTTGCTCAGAGGGCCCAGGCTGCCGGAGAAACTTGCACCACTTACATAGAGGCCATACCCAAGTTGTGCAAGACCGTCGACAGCAGGATGACTGAAGAAGATAAAGTAGGCCATCTACTCAAGGGAATTGCGGAAGATGTCTACCACTTCCTCATTGCCAAGGAAAACTTGAGTTCGGTCTCTGACGTTATCCGGCACTGCCGAACATTCCAGGCCCTGAAGAGTCGCCGCATTACACCGAAATTTGGACGGCTCGCAAATGTGACTACAGTGGCTAGTATTAAAGAATCGCCATCTCAAAGCCTCCTGTGCGCCATCCGTGAAAGTGTTCGAGATGAGATGTCACGACGTGAGCAGCTTGCCCGACCCAATGGCTTTGGAGGGGACGTATATTCTTTTCCAACTTATGGGGGTGCGTGCCCGCCGATGTCCGCGAATGTCACCGACTTTGCCTGCCGCGAAGACCTATCCACTTCGCGACCAAGACCGGAAGAGAGTTTTCAACAATTCTCTTGCCATCAGCGTAGAGATCCTCGCCCTTACTCCAGTCTTACATCGCGCCGACTGCCGGACAACTACATCGTCCCGGACACCATCTAGATATTTGTAGCGGCCTACCATGCAGGAACCGGCTGACACGCCACTTTTTGACCGACCTCTTCCAGTGTGCTACAGGTGTGGTGTCGTGGGTCATATTTCCCGCTACTGCAATCAGCGCGCACATTTCAGGAATCCTCCGATGGCATCGAACCGAAGAACCGTCCAGCCCTATATCGACAACTATCGGCCAGAACATCCATCCCGGAGGGGCCGTTTTGAAAACGAAGGGCTCCGCAGCCATTCTCCAGCAGCGTCTGACCGTAGTGTGACACCGCCTCCGTCATGTCGTGTGCGCCAATCCCCGTCACCACGGCGCCGATCTCCACCACCAACGCAGGAAAACCAGCCAGCGCGGCCAATGGAGGTGAGGTCGCTGGACAATGTGCACTGCTACCTATTATTCCTCCGTCTGTGTTCATGTTAAAGAGCAAGGTTCTCAAGGTGCTCGTTGATAGTTTACCTACGATGGCGTTGGTAGACACTGGTGCCACTATCTCAGTAATGAGTTTAGATTTTAAGAAACTTTTCAAGAACAAAGTTATGTTTGTTTGGGACAAAACTGCTAATTTTTATGGAGAAAGTGGAGAGTTATTGTATCCGGTTGGGGTATGCAGCGTTAAAGTTTCTTTGGGGGGCACAGTATTTCCGGCGGCGTCTGCAGTACTGCCTCGATCTACACACGACGTAATCTTGGGAATTGACTTCCTGCGTATGTGCGGCGCTACAGTTGATTGTCGAACGGGAGAGCTAAGTGTTAGTGGTTTTCTTCCTCGTGAACTTTTGGAAGAGACGTCAAATTATGAAGACGTTTTGTGTGTGTGTGATGAAGTCGTCATACCGCCACATTCTGCAGTGTGTGTCCAGGTGTCCTGCTCCCGTGCTATTACCGACTCTTTTGAGGCTACTGTGGCGCCTCTTAATTTACAGTGCGTAAAGAAAAATGCGTTAGTGCCGCATTGTTTGGTTCACGTGAAAGAGCGCCGTACCGGACTGTGGAGTATAAATTGTTCATCGGAACCAGTTATTTATCCAGCAGGCTCCAAACTAGCTTCATGTAGCGCAACTCTCCCGAATTGTGTAGCTGTCATTACTCCTTCCCTAGACAACCCCGCTACTAACTTACCTGCTGACGAAAAGTTTCTTCCGATGATCAGCGTTTCGTTGAACACCTCACAACGACAGATATTGAAGAACCTCTTGTCCCAGCACCTATCCGTCTTTGATTTCGCGCAGTCCGACGGCTCGCAACGTTTTCCGCTGTCGCGCGCACGCCACAGGATTGACACGGAATCTGCACATCCAATCCGTCAAAAGCCGTACCGTGTGTCGCCGTCAGAGCGTAAGATCATCACCGAGCAAGTACAAGACATGTTAAACAGGGGCGTAATACAGGAATCCTCGAGTCCTTGGGCTGCTCCCGTGATATTGGCGAAGAAAAAAGACGCAACATGGAGGTTCTGCATTGACTATCGTCGCCTTAACTCCATCACTAAAAAGGATGTGTATCCTCTCCCGCGCATCGACGATGCCATAGATTGCCTTTTCTCCGCGTCTTATTTCTCTTCAGTTGATTTGCGATCGGGGTATTGGCAGATTCCGATGGACCCGGCTGACAAGGAAAAAACTGCATTTGTTACGCCGGACGGCCTATTTGAATTTAACGCAATGCCCTTCGGCCTATATAATGCAATACCTATATAATGCTTGTGCAACATTCGGCAACAGGCGAGCATGTAATTGCGTATGCAAGCCGTTCCCTCAGCAAACCTGAGCGTAACTATACTGTTACGGAGCAGGAGTGCCTCGCTGTAGTTTTCGCTGTTCAGCGGTTTCGGTGCTACCTATATGGACGCCATTTCACGGTTGTGTCGGACCATCATGCCCTGTGTTGGCTCGTCAACCTTCGTGATCCATCTGGTCGTCTGGCACGCTGGGCCCTTCGTCTGCAGGAGTACGACTTCACTGTTTCGTACAAGAGTGGCCGCAAACACGCCGATGCAGACTCTTTCACATCTTCCTCTTCTTACAACCGAATGTGACTCTGGTGATTTCGATCATTACATCGCCTCCGTCGTGCCCGAGTTTCGCGACGCCTCGGCTCTGCGCACTGCGCAAGAGACCGACATAAGCGTCGAGCCACTGCTTGCGGAGGCGCGGGATTCCACTGCTTCCAGCCCATTTTGTCTCCGTGACGGCCTTTTGTACAAAAAGGCTTACTCAAGCACCGGCACGAATTTTCTGCTTGTGGTTCCAGAGAGCTACCGCTCGTGCATCTTACGTGCGATGCACGACGACCCCTCTTCCGGTCACCTGGGCTCTGCACGAACGCTCCATCGTGCCCGCGACCGGTTTTATTGGCCAAATATGCGCGAGACGACTGAGCGATATGTGGCGAGCTGCACTGAGTGCCAGCGACACAAACGTCCTACGTTCACGCCACAGGGCCTGCTACATCCTGTGACTCCACCACGTGGCGCATTTGAGAAAATCGGAATCGACCTTATGGGTCGCTTCCCGAAGTCATCCGACGGAAATTGTCGGATCGTGGTTTGTACCGACTATCTCACCCGCTAATGCGAAACGGCAGCTCTTTCTTCAGCCACCGCTCACCACGTGTCCCAGTTCTTGCTCCGTTCTGTGATCCTCCGCCATGGACCTCCGCGAGTGATCATCAGTGACCGAGGTCGCCAGTTTACGGCAGATGTTGTGGAAGAGCTTCTTCGTTTGTGTGCGTCGCATTTCCGGCATTCCACACCATATAACCCTCTAACCAACGGCTTAACGGAGCGCACAACCCGCACACTCACAAACATGCTATCTATGTACATCGCATCTGACCAAAAGAATTGGGATACTATACTGCCGTTTATAACGTTCGCATTCAACACTGCAACACATGAGACTACTGGCTACAGCCCGTTCTTCCTGCTATATGCCCGTCCTCCTCGGTATTGTCTAGACACCATTTTTCCTTTCTCCGTCCATGACGAACCGTGCATCGCGGAAACTCTTTGTCGAGCCGAAGCTCGCCGTCTCGCCCGTTTGCGAATTCTCGCTTCGCAAGAGCGTTCAAAAGCTCGGTACGACAGCCGGCATAACCATGTGTCTTACGCCCCTGGAGATTTAGTGTGGCTTTGGCGACCCCTGCGAAAGCGTGGTTTAGCCCAGAAAATGTTGGCGCATTACGCTGGCCCTTACGTTGTGCTTGAATGCGTCAGTGAAGTCAACTACCAAATAGCACGTATGACAGCAAGTGGTCGTCGTTCAGCCAGAACCGAAGTTGCCCACGTCGCCCGGATGAAGCCGTGTCACTCTCGTGGAAACGAATAACTACCTCGCCCGGGGGGGCTTCGTCTGCCCAGGGGGAAAATGTAACAGTACAGAAGAAGATGAAGTTTAGAATACAAGTGAAGGAGAAAGACGTTGAAAAAAAGGACTCTCGTGCCGGACGCGCTGCCGTTGACCAGCTGAGCTCCCTGCCCTATCGTCTTGTTGTTCAGCGCTCCTACGTCTCACCCCCGTCGTAACAATATAATGATGTGCAAAAGCCCCTCCCCTCTATAACGCTACTTGTAAGCCCTGAGGGTACAAATAAATAAATAAATCGATTATATACCAAGTGTCAGAGTCACATGTGGGCTATCAAAATGAGTGGATTTGGGTCGGTAGAGGAAGAGTTGAGATTTAGACGGTGAGAGGTTGGGCCTTTCTCCTTCACATAAGTGTCAGTATTGTTCAGAGCTGTTTGAAGTTGTCTCTATGGTTGCGTCACTGCGTCGGCATGCCCAGACAGTGATGTTATCCGCATAGAGGACGAATGTTTGTCTGCGATTTCAGTAGTTGTTTTGGGAGATGAATGAGGGCAATGTTAAACTGTGTCTGTGAAAGCACCGCTCCTTGAGGTGTTCTACGAGCACCGAGCTTCATGTTTGGCAGCGTGGGAGGGCCTAGTGTGAGAGTCCCTGTTCGGTTGACGAGGAAAGGCCTTATGTAAATATACATATGGCTGCCTACTTGTGGAGTTTGTAGATTATTTAGAATGACAGAGTGTTAATTTATCATATTATTTAGTTAGGTCAACTCCGAGAATGGCTTGTGTATCATGAGTTTTTGAATCAAGGATATGGTGCTTTAGCTGTAGGAAAACATCTTGAGGGACCAGACTCGGATGGAAACCATACATGTAGTTGGGCAGGAGCGACCATTCCTCCAGAGTGCTGCTTAGTCTTGTATAAATCACGCATGACGCATTAATTTGCCGACATAAGAAGTGAGGGAAATAGGTCGAAGATTGTTGGGGAGAAGCGGTCTGCCTTGTTTTGGCATGAAGACTACCTTTGCCTCCTTCCACTGGGCCGGCAAACTGCCTTGTTGCCAGCGTTCATTCAAGTAATTTGTTGAGGCGGTTAAGGAGGGGGCCCTGTGCTGTGCTCTGTCAGTGCACGTTAAAGATCCCAGGTGGTCCAAATTACTCTGGAGCCCTGCAGTACTGCACCATTCTTTCTTTCCTCTTTCACGCCCACCTTAACTTATAGTGCTGTTCAGGTGTCTACAAAGCAAGTGCGACTGATAACTTTCTTTTCTTTCCTGAGAACCAATTACTATTATTATTATTAGGTACCAGGGAAACGAAGAAGCGTCATTGTGCTGTGCAATGTCTGTGCACATAAAATATCCCGAGGTGGTCGAAATTACTCCGTAGCCCTCCACTATGGCTCCCCTTTGTCTGTTTCCACTTGCACTCCGATCTTCAATTTCCTTACGATGCGGTTAGGTGTGCGCAAGGCGGTCATGTTACTCCTAGCCCTCCACTACGGCTCCCTTTTCTTTCTATCCACTTTCACTCCTGGTTGCAGGCGGGCAAGCGTACTTCAGGATAGTCCTCCGCTTACAGGGCACACGCAACCTCCACACCGCAGGTCATCCCGCACGTCTTGGTCTTGTAATCTATGCAGCCGCCAATGTTGACCACTGCCTGGCGGTTACTGCCGACCAGGTCTGCATCCACCCCACTAACACCGTCACAGTGAGCACGACAGACTGTGTCTGCCATGTCTTAAGCGAAGATCGTCACCATGATCATCGAGAAAACAATAGTCCCGGTTGCCGCCTACTCCCGAGCCCCGGACAATTCAGTCCGGGGGATTTTGCACCCGGCCTACAGCTATGAAAACGACGCCGCGAGATCTTAGCGGAACTCTTCCTCGCATGCCCATCTCCCCATCGTTGCTGCGCGCAGTATGGGCAAGACAAACAATTCGTCGTTACATTCGCTAGCACTGAGCTCCTCCGATATCTGCAGTACATGGGATTTACCTTCGAGGTCTTCGCTTTGAAGTCTCGCCCAGAGGCGTGCTGTCGCAAGCTGTGTCACCGAGCGAACGTGTGCCCCCAACTCCGAATATCTACTTCATGCCGCTCCAGCGTGGCTGACGAGTCTCCACCAGCCGGCCAACCACCCACCGTCAAAGCCATGTGCATGGCATGCAAAGGCTCACATCGCATCGGCAGTCGAAGCTGAAAATACCGCTTCTTGCCACCTCACCGGCCAATATCCTTACAACCCCCCACAGGCACTGACACTCACCCTGGCGTTTTGCTAAGCGGGCGCCAGTCCCGTCCGCGAGAATGTGGCCACCAACAACCACTCCAAGGGATGAATATTTCTCACCACTGCAAAGCAGCAGTCCCCCAACGGCCACAACCACGAGCCGACTACCCAAGCCGCAGGAACCAAGAGATGGCTCTTTTCCCTCTCTATGTGGACGCAGTAGGAGCAGAGATAGGAGCAGGTCGTAGCCTCGCAGACGCACCTTGCGGACCAACTACAATTCCGGACAAGAAAGACATGTCAAACATTTGGCCTGCAGGACGCCACTTACTGAAAAACAACGCCGAGCACCCGATCCACAGGTAAGGCAGCTGACATATTCCGACGACTGTAACAATTTATCTCAGTCTAACGCAAAAATCAAACAGCCAGAAACTGCAAATGCGCAATTATAAAATAACGCGTCGACAGTGGCTTGCGCTCGCTTGAAGCCACCCGCTATTGGGACATGTAGACCAAAACCGGCGTAAGAAATGAAAGGCACCTTTTGTACCTCGGCTAGATACAGATGCCTTAGAGAATAATTATAACAAAGAAACCGGTGCAATGGCAAAGTTTCCAACTATTTTCGAAACGGTCATAACTAAACTCGACAGGTTGACGACAAGATTGACGTACTAGCATCCCCTAGCAACTTGAACATGACATCTACAACACTAAATGCCGGATCTTTGCCTCCCGCCCACACTGCATTCTCTCGCCCAGCCGACGGCGCTTCGGCGCATGCGTCCGCCCGCAGCATTCTCAAACAGCATATTGCAACCCGAGGGAACGGAACCTTGCCCGATACACGATGGCTAGTGCACCTGTTATAGTGTGGCATTAGAACTGCACGGGTATTCAGAGACACGCGCAAGGCTCTGGAATGTTCACGTTTGGCCCAAACAGACCGGTATTCATAGCACTTCAAGAGAGGAATACAGAAGTAAAGCTTGCAGCATATATACAGCATACAATGAGAAAGTGTCGGATGAGCACCGGCCGATCACAGATAAGCTTGTACACCACAACCTAACTGCAAATCAACTAGGTTTGAAAACTCCAGAGGGATTTCATACCTTTCTACAAATCTTACGGAACAAATGCACACGATCTCCCCTCTATATTCTAAACGTATTCCGTCCACCTAAAGACAACAGCACGAAAATAGCCACACTATTCCGTAAGGCGCATGAAGCCGCTCAAATTGGAACGTTGCTGACTGTTGGAAACTAACGCACACCATGCAGAATGGGGCTACTGAACAAACAGTAGAAAGGGAGGCAAAATCTCGGAGACAGCTCAGGCATTAGGGCACACATTACTCCTTGACCCTATAAACCTACGCACATTGGTAACAGTGTAACCAGGGATACGTGTCCTGACCTTACCTTTGGCAGAAATATATCCAATGCGAGATGGCAAAACCTGAATACAAACATAGGGAGCGATCACAGTGTCTATGTACAACTTTCCGAGCCACGGATTGCAAAATGCGTCGCCAGGAAGTGAACCACGCGAATTGGGACGCCTTCAGATATGTCCCCTTGGAAAGACCAGCGGATTAAAGATTTTTGCGGGCTAGTTGATTCATTGTAAAAGTATCGCAGGTTTAAAACAATGGATGGAGCGCCTGTTGCAAGACGCCGCAAACGCTTCGAAAACTGTGACACAGGAGCAAAGCTGTCCCAGCCCGGAAGCTCGGATAATGCACAAGATGGAAGCAAAAAGGAATATACATGCTGGATGGCGTAAAAATTAGCATAACCGACGTTTAAAAATTCGGCTAATCCGACTTGAAAGGAAACTCGAGGCTTAGTTGTCGGAAGAACTTAGACGAGAGCAGTGGCACCAGAGTTTCGACCGCCTTAATGGGCAACTAACTTGGCAACAAGAAGACTTGGTTTCTACTAAGGGATTTACTCGATCCTACGAAAACTAAGGTCGAATCCCACAAGAGCCTACATAGGATCTCGCAATCTTTCCAGGGCACCGACGAAGATCTCATGAACACAATAAAGGACCATGACGTTAACACTTCCCAGCATATACCCACGCCAGATGGGTACTCAAGATTGAATAATCCTCACATGGATAGCGTCTTTACTGTAGCAGAACCAAATTATCGCTACCTGGGCACCGGGGGAAAATCGCATCACCAATAAGATGTTGCGCAAATTAGAGGACCAGTCAGTAGAGGCTCTTATGAACGTATGGACAGAAGGCAGCATCCCTGATGAATGGAGGAATGCTAAAATTATTTTTTACCTAAACTGGGCGAAAGACTCGAGATGATGAACCTCCGCCCAATTTCGCTAACGTCACGTCTCGGGAAGGTAATGGAACACAATGTCTTAAACAGGCTCCTCGTGCACACCGAAGCATGGAACACAATGTGTTAAATAGGCTCCTCGTGCACACCGAAGCGGAAGGCCAGTTTGCCCCGCCCGTGATTGGGTTTCGAGCAGGTCGATCGAATCAGGACATCATGTGGCAAATACAACATAACATTTTAGGCCCAAATCGCATATTAGCCACGCTAACGGTTCCGGGACTAGATGGGAGTAAGGCCTTCGACAATGTGTCACACGATTCCATCCTCAGTAACCTCCAACTGATGAACTTAGACAGACAGACAGACAGACAGACAGACAGACAGACAGACAGACAGACAGACAGACAGACAGACAGACAGACAGACAGACAGACAGACAGACAGACAGACAGACAGACAGACAGACAGACAGACAGACAGACAGACAGACAGACAGACAGACAGACAGACAGAGAGACAGAGAGACAGAGAGACAGAGAGACAGACAGACAGACAGACAGACAGACAGACAGACAGACAGACAGACAGACATATAACTACATCGCTACCTTTCTGAACGCACTATGGCTACGCACCATTTCGGGGACAATGACATACTAGGGTTGAGAAGAACACCGCAAGGCGCCTTACTTTCGACTTTTCTCTTCAACAAGACTATGAGCGACCTCCCGCGTCTGTTAGATTCTGTCCCACAGAGCTGGTAATTGGGTTGTCGTTGCTGCTGGGTTAATTTGAAGCAAAGCAATAGTGGGCACTAGAAAGGCAGCACTCGGAACCGCCATGGATTTAAAGTCGCTGCGCAAACCGAAATTGCTGGAGTTTGCGAAGGAGTTGGGTCTGAATATGTCTGACGAACTCATAAAACCAGGAATGCTAAAAGCTGTTATTGTTTTGAAAGGTGAAGATGACGATCTTTTGGAGTACCTTGAATTCATTGAGAAACGTGAAGAGAAAGAGGAACATGAACGTAGGGAATGTTGAGAGAAAGAGGAACGTGAACGTAGGGAACGCCAAGAGTGCGACGAGCGTGAAAGACTAGTATGCCAAGTGTTCCAGGAGAGAGAAAAGCTGTCTACCCGCGTAACGAAACTGATGAAGCTGGATTTTTCAGCACCTCGAATGAGCGTGGAAAGGCTTAAAGCTTTAAATGCCATTGAGTGTCGCGATTCGAAACCGCGAGATGGTCTGCAACCGTTTCTCATCGCCGAGGATATGGCAGAGTATTTGGCAGACTTCGAGAGTGTCTGCAGAAGTAAACGCTTCGAGCGAGATAGTTGGGTACAAAAATTGGTAGCGCTTCCTCGGCTGAAGCGTCGGAAAATATCAAGCGCTTGTTTGGCGACCGCTTGAAGACCTACGATGAACTGAAAGGGTCATTGCTAACACCATATCGGCTTTCGCCTCAAGATCTTCGGAAGAGGTATGAGAGCGAGAATAACTGCCAAGTCTTACTTTGATTTGGCGTATGAGTTGAAAGCCACTGTAAGCGAATGACAACAGAGTGTGGAACTTCCGGAGCAAATCGAAGTTGCACCTGAGTGTGAGACAGCTTGTGGAAGCGGCCGAGCAACGCGACCACAGCAGCGAGCCGACCGAGCCTCGAATAGAAAAGTCTCGGGTTGCCTTGTTCTAGCCACTGGTAGCTGAGACAATTGGCATCGGCTGCATCGGAGCGACATCCGCAGGGACGCCACCAAGCGAGGTGAACTACACGCTGACTCAAGTAGCAGTAAGGTCACCCGCTTCCATAAAAGGTGAGCGGGCAACTATCATAACTGAACCACCTCTCGAGTCAAAAGCAGAAGATTGTGTAGCGCGTGGCGGAGATACAAACTAGCCAGGAAATGACAAAACAACGGTTTCCGAAATCAGCTGTGTGGTAGAGCAGGGCACATAGAAAAGCGAAGTGCCGATCAGAGAAACTGCACAGCCCACGAGTTGTCACCAGCCAAAGCAGACCCACAATGAGTGCGCGTCCGCTGTAGAGAGCCACACTTGCGTAGGCGACAGCGAGCGACCAGTGCGCAGTCAGCATCGTTCGTGCCCTGACATCAGGCCGGGTTGTATTCGCGAGAGCAACAACCCCAGTGCGAACGCGGACGTGGCACACATGGCCTTCACGCAATCCTAAGCGCCCCATCTGTCGAAAGCGCAAAGCGATGCGGTACACCGGCAGGTAACCTGAGTGGCGGGCCGTTCGCGAGTTTCTCCGTAGAGGTGCACATCGGGAGTCCTAGGGCTCTCTTGATACATCTTCGGATGAGAGAGCCTAATTTCCTCTTTTCATCCGCTCTAAGATTTAGGAAGTGTGTAGCGTAGCATACTCGGCAAAAGATGTAAGCTTGTACTTGCTTCAATAGGCACGTTGTTGTTGTTAACTTTATTTTTCACTGATGTAGGAGGCCCCTTACTGCCCGCCCCTGGCACGCAGGCCTATGGGATGTAGGCCGGGGCCTCCGCGACTAAAGGCAACCGAAGCGACACTTTTTCTTCTCGGCATCAGCCGCCAGGCGGATAGCCTGCTGCTGGTTGGCGGGGTACTAGCTCCGCAGTAGCAGTTACCAGGCTTCTCTACAATTTATGGTTTCCTTGGCGCCAGGGAAATCAAGGCATTGCCAGATTATATGATCCAGAGTACCCCTTTCTACGCAGGTTTCGCATATCGTCCGCCTTCTTCTCCATTTGCGTGGGGAAAAGCCATACGGGACTTGGAAAATTCCCAGCTTGCAGGCGCCGCCAAGCGACGGCCTTCTTATTTAGCGTTCGGTCCGGTCGTGGCAGGAACATTCTGCTATGTCTGTAGTGTCCTAAGATTTCCTAATACGTCTGCAACCTCTCGTCCATCCCATCGCAATCAGGCAGCTCTATGGCTACCCGGAAGCAGAGAGCTCGGGCTAGCTCGTGCGCGGCCTCGTTGCCGGGGACGGATTAGTGAGCGGGTGTCCAAATAATTCCAATGCTTCTTTCAAGTTTTCCTTTCTCTAAAATTTTGGCTGCCTCCTTTGAGACCCTCCCTTTTCCACTTATAACTATGCTGGCTTCCGTTCCAACGCAAGCGAGTGCTATCGGAACTTCTTCAGCCGTGTCTACATTTCGGCTTCTAACAGACACTGCCGTTGACGACCGCAGCCACCGCCGCCCCGGACTTCCCGCTAGCCGCGTTCACGTAGACGACCTCCCCAGGCTTCATTTTGCCCGCTTTCTTTGTGAGCGTCTGGGCCCCTTTTATCTCATCTCCTTGTACGTAGGGTGCATGTTTTTAGGTAGGGGGCAGCAATATACATTCGAGGCACCTTCGCGGAATGTCCACTTTATCGCTTGTTCCTCTGACTGCAGTCCCACCCAGCCGAGGATGGCTCGGCCCGTGGTGGTTCTGCTCAATCTTTCTAGTTGCGTCATGCGCAGAGCCTCCGCTAGTTGTGTCTAATTGCTGCTCACCCCCATTTCGAGGACGCGTTCAGTCGAGGATGGGTAGTCTCAGAGCCCTCTTCACGCAACCTCTGATGAGTGCGTCTATTCCTTGCTTTTCAATAGGCATGAATCGCCTGGTGACGTCATGACATGTCGTGACGGTATATCGCGCGCCCCTTGTCGAACACAACCAGCATTTCATTGAACGCATCAAGTTCACAGTCGTTCTGTAATTCGTTTACAGGAAAAGAAAGGCGCAGTATCTGTCACTCGCGGAACGCCGCTATCACCCTCACGGTAGACAAGCGGAATTATGAAGAGCGCTTCACGACACCGGAACCCTGCCGGTAAAAACATTTTTGGAGAAAAAGGTATTATTCATACCCTGGGGATCACACTGTTTATTATGCAGGAAGCCAGAAACCATAGACCATGTTTTTTTACACTGCTAGGAAGTAGTATATTTTTGGGATGTATTGCAAAGAACGCGAAGAGAGGATAACCGATGGTCGCTGAGGGAACAAAGTGGATTCCAAGGGAAGGAAAGCGTAGCAGGGGGCGGCAGAAGTTAGGTGGGTGGATGAGATTAAGAAGTTCGCAGGGGTCAAGTGGATGCAGTTAGCACAGAACCGGGTTAAGTAGAGAAATATGGGAGAGGCCTTCGCCCTGCAGTGGGTATAGTCAGGATGATGATGATGATGATGCAAAGAACGCTAATGTAAGATTTTCCGCTAGACCCGCGTGGAATTTTGTACTTATGCGCAGAAAGTGAGCAGGGGGTATCATTTGGTTTAATTATGCTCATGGGCCTCCACTGTCTCTGGAGCTCAAGAATGACGGGTTACTATTGCGATAAAGATGCACAGCCTGCCAGTATTTATTTTCGGAAAAATGTGGACAGGTTTTTGGCAATCCAGAAAGCTGCAGCAGAACCTACCGGGTGGATCTCAAGGCTAGAGCCTTTGTTGTGTATTCGTGAATTTTAGTGTCATATGTAAATAGCGTATGTAAATAGCATTTGAGTGATTTTGTTGATTTTGTTCGCTTGAAATGCAATGTGTCCAGACCAGGCAATAAAGAAACAAAAATCCTGGGTGGGGCGCAGTGGTAAAACGCTCGGCTGGGATACAAAGGAATGGAGGTTCGATTCCCGGTGGAGACAATGTTTAATAATTTATTTTTATTTATTGCTCTCTAAAGCGTGACACCTCTGCTGAGAACCTGCTGTCAGCAGCCCTCTGTCGACAACGGTGAGGCATTAAATGCTTTCGCCTAAAACCCGGCGTATTTTACGCGGACGCTTCCGGCCCTTACACGGGGGAATGGTATACAGACACAGTATTCCACCAAATGCAGTTAACGGGCATAGCTTTCGAGCCCAGCATATAACACACGTGGCGGAGGTAGCAATTACTTTGGCTGCATCTCATTCCACTTCCAAAAATTAATTTCCGATTTGGGTAAGGCCTGTCGGAACGTCGAGCAAGGCTGGTTACCGTACCTAGCCTACTGCCATCTCCAAAACAGGTAGGGAAACACCTTTAGCTGCGTAAATCCTGGCAGAGCTGAGCTAAGAAACTGCCAATTGACGATTGTCAATTGAAATGCTGGCCCACAGGGTGGGTTAAGATGCCCGACTACTGTGCCGAAGTGCCCCAGTCGGATCCGCGCTGCTGGCGGCAGCTTTTTGATTGTGTTGGTGGTGGTAAAATACAATAACTCATTTTCGAAATGACTTAGCAGGGTGAGGGTCAGGGCTAGTGGGTGCGTGTTATGTTTAATATCGAAATGAGTATACACGGGGAAGTGTGATTGCATCAAACATTAAGGGGCTGGCCCTGACAAGCACTATGTGGGATCCCTTGTACGGGACCCGTGTGGCGTTCGCCGCTGCCCTGGCGCGCTCCACGAAGGCCTTTAGGCCTGTAGGTCAGAGTAGCCAAGCAGGGTCGCCTCCCAGTCCTCCCGCATGGGGATGGGGTTACGGGGGATAGCAGGGTTGGATGGGCAGGCCCGCACCATGTGGTGTATGTCTGAATACATCTCCGCATAGTGTAGACAGCTGCCCTAGAAAGAAGGGCCAAAGTGGAAACGTAGAGGCGTCCGCGTACTGTACGATGGCAATTGTTCTTATTGCTGTGGCTATAGGAAGAACAAAAATGCACTGGCCTGCTAATGGCTCTGTATCCGAGACAACAACCTGTGGTTGGTGTGGTGGTAGGAAGAATGAAAAGAAAATGCACGGACCTGCTACTGACTGTAATTGAGCTACGTCCGCTGCCTCATGCGGACAGAAGAGGGAAAATAGAGAAGATAAAGAAGAGGGAGAGAAAGATGCCCGCCGCAACAGCTGTCGTCCACGTCCTAAGCGGATGCAGTGACGGCCTACAACAGATACAATCCGGTGGCAGGCTAGCCCCCACCCCAAGCGGCGTTGACCTACCAGACCCAGCCCCGTAGAGCCAGGAGCAGCCACCCTTCACCCCTTCCCCAGACAACAACCTGTTGTGGCTGTATAGGAAGAAGGAAAAGAAAATGCACGGGCCTGCTACTGGCTCTGTAGCTGAGCCACCTCCGCTGCCTCGTGCAGACAGAAGAGAAAACACATAAGAAAGAAAAGGAAGAGGGAGAGAAAGACGCACGCCGCAGCAACAGCCGTCGTCCACCACCGAAGAGGTGGCGGGTGCAATTACGGCCTACAACAGGTAAAAGTTCGAACAGGCTAGCCCCCGCCGCAAGCGGCAGTGACCTACCTGTCCCAGCTCCTACAGGGGAGTGTCTCGCCGGAATTACTGATTTATTTATAAGAAAAGAAAGGCGCGGCCGCTGCCTCGCGCGGACAGAAGAGAGAAAAAAAGAGAAGAAAAAGAAGAGGGAGAGAAAGACGCGCGCCGCCACAGCCATTGTCCACCAAGACGGTGTCGAGCCGCCGGGACCCGCGCTCGCTTTCGCCAGTCACCGGAGACACTCGCATCATGGTCTACACCGTAGAGGGTGAAGACGTTACTCCGGAGCAGCTTGCCGAAGGAGAATGATAGACGGTACTGAATCTACATGAACGCTACAGGCGCCGCGACCCGAAGGAAGACGGACAAGCGAGTCAACAGCTGACGGACAAGCGGCGCGAGTTCCTCATAACCAATTCAAGTCCAAACCCTCTCCTCTCGCCAACCGAAGGAAACCACCCGCCAAACGTAGAAAAGCGCCGCTCCCACGGCTACTAGAAAACGACTATAAAGTCGTCGTTAGGCCTAGAGTCATGGACTTGCACACCGTCGCGCCACGCAACCTCCTCAGAGCTACCTGCATAGCGGTCAACTTATCGCTTCAAGATGTGCAGCAACAAGACCGCCTTCGCGTTAACACAGTTAACACGTTCGCCATAAGCGCACCGCATAAGCTCAGCGCTTCGGTTTACAGTAACCTGTGACTGCTATGTGCTCAAGTTGGGCGAGAAAGAGTACGAAGTGACGTCGTACGTGTCAGCGTCATACGACTCTACGAGAGGAGTCCTTTATTATGCATATGATGACGGAACTCCTGATGAGGTCCGACAAGAATTCCTGAAGCGCAACCAAGGGATTCCGGTGGTGCATGCTTGTCGCCTTGGAAAGTCAATGTCCATACTGGTGACTTTCACCGAAAAAAGAGCTCCAGGCACCATCTACTATTGGGGAGTTCCTTCAGTGTGCACCCGTACAGGGGGCAGGTGGAAACCTGCTTCAACTGCAGAAAAGACGCCCATCGGGCGGACGCTGTTACAAGGCTATGGCCTATATGTGCCGCAGGTGCGGTGAACACCTTCCACCAGCTGAAGGGGAAGCTCACACTGCACGCCCAAGTGCATTGTGTGCAAAGGCGCCCACAATACCGGGAGCAAGAACTGCAAAGATCGTTTTGTAGAACGCCGCCTCAAACACAACCGACAACACAAGAACCTGAACGATGATGTCGACCAGCAATCCGGACACAGGCCGCGCTCAAGAGAAAAAACCGGTAGCTGTTCGTCGAGCCACCATCGGGGAAGCAAGACCCGCCAAGGGTCACCCTCCTTCCCACCACTGTCATCTAGCCAGAGCGCCAGTTCGAGGCAGGGAAGCACGGGCCTACGGCGGCGTTCGAGCAGGAACAGAAGCTGCTCGAAGCAGGAGAGCTGGCCGGATATGGCTTCCCAGAATTACACCGCTCGGTAGAAGGAGCTCTTAGATAAAATACAGTCTAGAGACGCATTGCGCAAATGCAACCGGAAATAGCAGAAATGAAAAGTTAATTTAAATATTTCCAACTACCCGTAAAAACAACTACACCAGTACACCGCGCGCCTTCATCCTACACTCTAAGCGCCATACCCTCCACCAGTAATGCAATGCGGACGGGCTGCATTAACTTGAAAAGACCGGCTCCTTCCGATGAGGGTTCCCGAACCAAACGCGCCGCGGAAGTGTCTAAAGATGAGAACCCGCAACCGATTACCAAATCTAAGTCAGCAGACAAGCTAAGAGCAGAAATGAGCGCACTCGAGTATAAATTTAGCGGCCTCGAGGAGAAAGTTAACGCTTTCACGCGCGAAGTAACTGAGCTGGTTACACACATCACAGGTTTTAGAGCGCAGCTCTTTGGCGGCCGTTCCTAGGGTTTCGCGGCGGCGTCGGCGTCGGCCTCGTAACCAGTTCCGCCCCCCTTTCAGCCCCCCGTTCGAGCCGGCGCTTTGGCCACCGGAGCCTCGCAGGAGGAGGGGGGGGGGTACACTCAGCGGCGAATGATGGGGGCAGGAGAAACGTTGGTCAGGAGCGCGCGCAGCTACCAGAGCACACGAGGAAAAAAAAAGGGGTCGCCGGAGGCAGCGCTAGCAGCGACTGACTGACGTCGCTAGCTAGTCAACACAACGTGCTGCGTAGAACACCGTCGCCGCCATGCAGAAAGAGGAGACCCCCCCCCTCTTCCTGAGTGGAGGCGAGGGTGCTCTCCCGTTGCGGAAACGCCGACCCGCTCCGCAAGTATGCGGGCGCACCGAGACGACCGGTCCGGAGGGGGATACAATAGCACTCGCATCCTTCATCCGCAGAAAGAAACCGTACAGCGGCGGATCACGGTGCGTGCGTCCCGTTCTCACTCGCTTCCAGGCTCGCTTCACTCGCTAGCGGCGTCAGCGAGTCGCTGATATCTGTTCGTTGTGCAACGTTCCTATGGACCCACGCGCTGCCTCCCGCAACCTCCCGATAACTCAATTGCTCTCTTCATTTCTCGGACCACAAAGCTTCTTTCATGACAGCCAAGAACTGTTAGTGGAGTGTTTCTTGAAGGAATACGTGTGAAAAATAAAAAAAAGAAGTATGTAATTGAGCTTATGTGCCTTGCTCGAAATCCTTGCCTCTTTTTTTTCTCTATTGGTTCACGGAAAAGGAAAGACGCAGTATTTGTCACATTTGCTTTGTGGACACCTGAGCCGCGCCGTAAGGGAAGGGGAAGGTGGGAGTGAAAGTGGAAAGACAGAAAGGGGAGCCATAGTGGAGGGCTACGGAGTAATTTCGACCCTCTGGGGATCTTTAACGTGCCCTGACATCGCACAGCACACGGACGTCTCTTCGTTTTGCATCAATTTATCGAAAAGAAACAGCTGATGAGCTGCGCTCAAATTTCGCATTAGGAAGTAACATAATCGTCGGCATTATTTTTACACAAGTAGTGTAGTGTCTCGCGGCCCTGTAGGCAAGCCGTAATGTAATGCCGGCATCCGCAACCGCGCCCCTAAGTATTCCTTCCATGTCTCGACATAGCCCCTCGCCAGCAAATTGAGGTATGGCAGTGGAACTGCAGGGGATTCCGCAACAAATGGAGTAACTTGTTGTTCCACATCCAAAGCTTACCTAAATACCCGGAAGTAATAGCACTTCAAGAAGCTAGCAGTCCGGGGAAATTACCGGGCTCTAAAGCGTTTACTCCCCCCTCGAACGCAGGGGCGACGGCGACAGTCCCATCCACAGCGACATTTGTGCCACGCAACATTACGGCTATACAACACACCATAGACAGTTCTAGCGATCAGTACACGTTACTTGAAATTGTGCCCAGAAAAAAGGGTGGCACAAATCTTTTTATACTCAAGCTATACAGTTCACCGAATGACAAGGGGTCAGAAATTCCTAACCTGATGTTTGAAGCAACTCGCCTCGCCGCAGTACCGCAGCTCCTTGTGGTGGGCGATGGTAACGCCCACCTTTCGGCTTGGGGTTATTGGAAGAACACCCCGAAGGGTACAAAGCTGTGGCAGTCTATCCAGAACCTGGGCCTCACAATACTTAATGATCCCTACGATATCACGTGGGTCGGCAACAGCGTTAGCGCAGATACCTCGCCCGATCTCATACTTACCATAAACAGCGACGCCTGCTGATCCAACACGAAGAACACACTAGGGAGCGACCATTACATAATAACTACAACATTTGACACATTTCACAAACTGCACCACATGCGCACACGCATCACCGACTGGGATAGGTTCGGACGGTTACGAAAGCAAACTGCCTCCAGTCAGATAAACAACCTAACGGAGTGGACTGCTGCACTTAAAGAGGACGTCAAGACCGCCACTATTGAGACGGCGACTGAGGAGCCGTACCAGACGACTGACTCCGAATTCCTCCACATGTGGGAAGCGCATTCCAGCCTACTAAAACGTTGGAAGAGTCAGAGACACAATAGAAATCCACGCAACCATATAGCGCAACTCGGGCGCCATACCGAAGCTTACATTGTAGACCTGCAAGAAAAACAATGGGGCCAAATCTGTGATAATGTGAACGGGGAGCTTGGAAACAAAAAGACATGGTTCTTCCTCCGACACTTGCTCGACCCCACACAGACAAAATGCACTCAACGAGACCAGCTCACGAAATTAATTCCCCATTACCAGGGTACGGACGCTGAGCTACTCGCCGAACTGCGAATACACTATCTGAACACGTCCCACAGACCCCTACCAGCGTATGAGGGTCTCCCCAACGACACCCTGGATGCCGACATAGCAGGAGATGTCTGGTTTGCTCTCAGTGAGCTCCGTGCCACCACCGCGGCGGGACCTGAAGGAGTGTCAAAATGTTCAGAAACCTAGACCACAGTCTGTCGCGGCTCTGGCGTAATAATGAACGCCAACTGGAGGGAACGCGAGATCCGTCAGGGATGGAGGCATGCGCGGGTAACTTTTATCCCAACACCGGGCAAGAAACTCTTGATCGAGAATCTGCGGCCCATCTCCCTCACCTCTTGCATTGGAAAGCTAATGGAACATGTCATCCTTAACCGTGTGCAAAATTACGCAAAAGACCACGACTTACTCCTTCAACAATGATTGGCTTTAGGGAAAATCTTGTCCACGACTTAAGGAGGACGTGTTGGACCCTCTATGTGGAACTGGGACGAACGCGGTACTCGGGTTAGACTTGAGCACGGCCATCGACAAAGTCTCGCAATGAGGCAATCCTTACAAATCTCTCTAAATTGGACCCTGGTGAACGGATATTTAAATATGTCCGATCATTCCTATCTGAGCGGACAGCATAGCTCACTCTAGGTAGCCTTAAGTTGGATCCCAGTCCTCTGGGAAGCCGAGGCACACCACAAGGCTCGGTGCGCTCGCCTTTCCTATTTAGTCTAGCACTCATTACACTTCTCCCCAAGTTCGCTGCCCTTCCGCGGCTGCAGCACACTTTCTATGCGGACGACATCACCCCATGGGTAACCACGGGGAATGACGGGCAAATAGAGGATACGCTGCAGCTAGCATTCGACATAATCAAAACTTACGCATCGGGAGCGGGCCTTGAACTCTCGCACGCGAAATCGGAACTGCTGGATTTCAGGGCGCCAAGCCGCGCGGACGAAATGCATAGCAGGCCCCCCGATCCCCCTGAATGTTTGTGTAAGAGGCCAACCGGTGAGGCAGGTTCAAACCATGCGCATACTGGGCATGTACATGCACAACAATCGCAAAAACATCGAAACAATCAACAGACTCACAGCCACGGTCAATCAGACTGTACGACTCATCAGACGGATCGCGAACAAATGAAAAGGAACGAAAGAAAAAGATCTCTGTTGATTAGTCCAGGCTGTCGCACTGAGCAGGATTGTCTATTCCCTGTCGTACCTGCAACTGATTTCGCGGAGATAATGAAGGTCAAGGGCCTAATCCGACATGCCTGCAAGGCTGCCCTTGGGCTCCCGCACAGCACATCTACGTAAAGGTTTCTGGCCCTTGGGGTTCACAACACGCTGTCGGAGATCTACGAGGCACACCTTGTCTCGCAGCCACGGCTCGCAGCTCGGCCGACTCACTCGCACGAACGCGTGAAGCGCCATCCTGTACAGACTACACATGTGCGAACAACTTCCAGAGAAGGACGCGAAAACACAGTTACCTACACACATTAGGAGAGCTCTATTCATTAACCCTTCCCCAAGAATACGCACCCCGCGCAACACGAAGGCCGATGCATGGCGAGGGCTCGCGCCCTACATGCCCAGTACGGCTGACACGTCAATGCAGCGTAAGTGGACGCGGCGGAATATAGGCGCACCCAGAGACAAGCGTTCCTACGTAGCTGTGACGGTAGGTCAACGCCGCTTGCGGCGGGGGCTAGCCAGCCACTGATTTTTATCTGTTGTAGGCCGTCATTGCACCCACGATGGCTGTTGTTGCGGCGTGAGTCTTTCTCTCCCTCTTATTCTTTTTTTCTTTCTTGTCTATTTTCTCTTCGGTGCGCACGAGGCAGCTAAAGCCACAACAACAATGGCCGCTGTGAATGGGAACGGTTCCCCGTTGGCGGCCGCATCATTCGCAACCACCTCCTCCGAGACGGCCGAGGAAGGGGCAATAGCCTTAGCTATTGCAAACACGTCTGCTGATATTATATTCAGTGATTTTAAAACAGGCATTCGCAATTTCGCAAGGGGCCGCATAAGTCTACCTCCCTGCGCATCCTTCAAAGCACCGCTGCTCCGATTAGGGAAATTGAACTAATCTGGGTCGCGGCCCACTCGTCTAACCCGGGTAACGAGGCGGCCCTCGCGCAAGCCCGAGGTTTCGTCGACCGGGCAGTGAGCGCACCCGCCGGCCCTAATTTCACGAGGGACGGGGTAATTTCTTTTTGTGGTATTACCCATCACTTCAGGCTGGAAAGGCGCACCTATCCGCCTTTCCACAAATTCTTAACAAAGGCGCAGAAAGTTACCTGGAGCCGACTACAAACACGCTCCCTCCTACATCCGACGGTGCTTGCCCTTATGTACCCTGGCCAGTACAACCAAAACAGCAATAAATGCGGCGAAAGAGCGACATACGACCATATTCTCTGGAACTGCGCAAATGATCCGCCGCAGGCGGTATTATTACAGATTCCTTTTTCCGAGCAGTGGGAAGCCTTGCTGGTCAGCAAGGACCCGAAGACTCAACTACGGGCCATAGAAAGGGCTAATGAGGTCGCCGCCAGCCATGGACTAGCGGCCATCTAGTACGTCTCTCCTTAGACATTCTTGAGATAAAAAATAAATGTTTTGCAATCCAATCCACCACGTAAGCGTTGGCGGGTGCACTGACGGTCTACAGCAGGTAAAAATTTGGTGGCAGGCTAGCCCCCGCCGCAAGCGGCGTTGACCTACCAGTCCCAGCCCCGTAGGGCCACGAACAGGAACAGCCAGGAACAGCCGTACGGCCAGGAACAGCAACAAGATCCCCATGTGATTGAATGTACACTTCACTACAACCATCCTCCCTTTCCTTACGCCTCGGGTCAGGTGTCCACAGAACAAGCGGGACAGATACTGCGCCTTTACTTTCCTTTAAACCATTTTTTTTATTTTATAATGAAAATATTAAGGAAACTTACAAGACCATTAAAACATCATAAATATTTGCCTATGAAGAAACCGAGCCTTTTAGCGTACGTTTGCAAAATGCACATTGAGCTCCAAAAAATCTCTGAAACGCGTTTAGGTAAAAACGCAATTTTCCGTTAAACATTCAGGCTTGATTGTGTAATTTAATCAAATAAAGTTTGGAAAAGAGATTTTTTTCAGTAATAAGTTTTCGAAGAGGCCTCCTGCTGCATAGCCAGCTATATAATTTCAATAGGCTAAAGCTTCCTTTTGCATAGCCGAACAAATAATCTGCCACATTAATATCATTATATTTAGCATAAAAATGAAGACAGCGTGTATTCTGCACCGCAATAGCCAATATTAGGCTTATCTCGTAAGGACCACGGACATGTTCATTGCGCTTCTAAAGAAAACTCTGGGTACGTGCACGGATGCAAAAGCCATTGAGAGATGTCGGTACGTAAGTATTATAGAAGAAATGGAAAATGATTCCTTGAAAATCTTACCTTTCAATGAAAAATGAGCTTTGCTTGTTGCTTTCGTAATTCCACGTTGATGGTTCCGCGACCTGGCTTTTCCTCTTCAACCTCTTCAACACAGCGGAGAAAAGAACGTGCTGAGTATGAGGCTTTCAAAATATGATTCATCTGACAGATGGAACAAAGAAACATAACAAATTGTGCTGAACAATCAAACTTATGTGGTCAAATGCTAGATTTTGACTCCCAAGATACTGGAAAGGTTTTCTTTGGCAAAGCATATACATATGTTTCTGGGAAACTCAGGCTTTTATTACTTATATCAAAAGAGTGAATATAGAGATATATAATAGAATGGAAAGGCAAAGAGGAGGAGTGAAAAAGAGTTTCACGAAAATGTAAACCTGTTTTCCACCTTTTTATATACACATTGCGGACGTTTATTAGTAGCACTGTTAAAAAAATATATTCTGTATTCAGGATTAACTTGCCTGAATGTGTAACTGTAAATAATTTGACATAGTCTGCCTCTTCTGTAAACTCTGACCTTAGCTCTGCACGTTGTTGTTCTCTAATTTTATAGCACATACCCACACACAGGGACGAAAATGAAGAAATGGGCGTAAATTACAAGAGGAGAAAGAAGACGCGCCTGAGCTGATACGTGTCCGCTTAGAGCTCTGTGTTTTCATCTTGTTTCGCCTATTTCCTGTCGTTTTGTGTGGGTAGAACAGTGCCCTTCGTGAGAACGAATGCCGAAGACGCCCCTGTGGACCGATTTCCACCTCGGTGGGCTCTTTCTCAATTAAGGAAGTCCAACCGGATCCCTCAGGCGCAGGCTGGGCTTAGCTCGGCGTTGCCGAGCGAGGCTGGGCTACGCGCCTGCATGGATTCTGCTCCGCCGATGACAGCGGTGAGGATTTCCGCTGTGTTACAACCTGACGCAGTATCCACGTTCACACAATCTTTGACGCCTACATGCCCCCAGTCTGCTTCGTCTTCGGATGTAATGAGTTCGGCTTCTCCCATGGATTGCTCCGCCGCCTCTGTGCATGTCACCTTCCCTCTAGGAACTGTGCCTGTCGCACCGGTTCAGTCTTCCCTTTCAAGGCCGACTACAGCGCGTCAGCCCCTGACACCACCACAGATGCCGCCCGTGAGTCGAGCCTCGCTTTCACCTGCTGCTAACTCGTTCCGCGTCACTATCCAGCCTACATTGCGCTTTTATATAACGACTATCTCTCCCCGGTGTGTCCAAGCCACAATTGACCAAGTTCTGGTTCTACTAACTACTGTGGATTTGTTAACCATCGCCCATCGAACACCATTACGGTAAACTTCCCATTTTTGCTGGACGCCCAGAAAATGTGTGCAGTTATTCAAATTCCCCTGGATTCGAATGAACATGTCCCAGTGCAAAGATATTTTGCCTCTTGCCCTGACACCCTCCGCTGCGTGGTTTACCATGTCGACAGCAGAAGTCCTTCTAAGGAGGTGCGAGCAAACATTCGCTGTTCAACTCACGCAGTGTCCCAAGCACGGCCTCTGGGGCACCGGGGTTCATACCTACTCACCCTACAAAGCCCGTTGACTCTGCCTGAGTGCCTAACCTATTATGATACGATTATCAAATCACAGTCCTTCCGACCTCGCCGTATATTTTGTTATCACTGCCATAAAGAAGGGCACATGCAAAATACCTGCCCTAATCCGGCAGCTGTGGCCGACATGAATGAACCAGCAGCGCTTTGTGCCCTATGCAAATCGGCGGACCATTTCATGCGCTCCCCCGTTTGTCCAAAGAAGAAGCGAACGAGGCCGTCGCGCAAGCCGCCTGGAAAAACAGATATTCCTACAAGTAATCGCTTCGCTGCTCTTACATGTGACGAAACCGACTTCCCGGCACTTCGTTTACTTGACCCACCTGCTCACCATACGTCTTCTCAGCATCGTTCATACGCACAAGCGACTCACCCTCGTGGATCAATTGGTACACCAAAACGGCCAGTGCACCAATCACATGTGGATGCCGGAGATGAAGACGCTGTTTTAGACAATGCCATTGCAGAGACTCGTCAACGTCTAGAATAACTTACTCAGCTCTGAGAACTGCGTCGCTCTCACCCCTCTCGAAGAAGCCTAATACCTCGTGATAAGTTTTCAGATGAATCACCTCCAATAAACATCAAACCCCAATCACGTGCAGACACCCCGTTAACCGTGACTACCCCGACAGTGGATAAAATATTAGCCCTTATGGAGCAGGTGACCCCTCTCATCGTAGCAGCTCTTTGGCCTCGCAATGGATACTGCACTATCTCTGGTGGTGCAGTGGAATCGTCGAGGCTTTGCGAATAAGGCCTCTGAAGTGATCATCCGTCTTCGCGACAAAAAGCTGAAGGTGTGGGCCTTCCTACTTGAAGAGCATAACTCATTTCCTCGCCTTTCAGGATTCTGCGCTTACCATTTACCTTCCATTCCTGATCGCCTTTGTATCACCTCTTCCCTCAGCCCAGGTAAATCTGCAATTTATAATGACACTTCAGTTCCCCACACACCGATCGACCTTTCATGGTGGTGTAACACACGCCAAGAGGTTGTAGCACTCCTAGTTAAGCCTGTACGCACGCAACGTATTCTAGTTTCCTTTTATGGCCGTCCTAGTTCCGCATCTCCTAATCTTGGACGGGTTCGTTTTCTGCGTTCTACCTATTCGGGTATCCCTATTCTATTCAGTGGAGACTTCAACGGCGCACACACCTCGTGGGGTTACCCATCGGATTCTCCCAGGGGTGGACACATCCAGGGCAGCTTTTCAGATAATGCTTTTCAGCTTTGAAACCACCCGCATACATCTACCCGTCCACGAGCTGGGTCTTATTCACCTGATTTGACTTGGTAGTTAGGCCCCGGTAGCCCTCGTTGGGCTGTTGAACCAGATACCTGGGGTAGTGATCACAGTCCTATCTTTGTCTATCTCACTCCTTCACGCATACGTAAAATACGCCGTCGCGTACGAATAACATCATGGGACTGTACGCGCAGACAGCCGCTTATCTGATTTCACCCCATCATCAGCATTGTCTACCTTCTCTGCTGTTCTTGCGTCCCACACGATTACTATCACTGTAAATGAAGACGAGCCAAACCCGGACATCCACCTCTTGAATCTTTGGTCTCTGCGGTGCCAGGCGGATCATTATGCTGCTCGTAATCCCGATGACCCATCGGATATCCCTGCTCTTCACAAGGCTACCGCACGTGCGAGACGGTATGAAAAGCGTCTAGGAAGGCAACGTTGGGCTGCATGGTGTGAGCGCCTGTCCTCCAAGCACGGTAATCGACAACTTTGACGAGTGTTTCACGCCATAGAGCGCTCTTCTCAAGTTTCTGATTACACAGAGAGCATTCGCCTTGCGATGAATGTGGATGAGGACACGTTTGCAAAACAGGCGGACAAAGAGTTTTTTCCACACTATGATTCTACCTCGACTTCTCCACCTTGCTTACCGGTTACCGAACCCCCCGATGAGATTACTTCTGACCTAACCATGGCAGAGCTGCTGGCCTCCATTGAACGCCTCAACTCAAACTCTGCTCCCGGGCTCGACGGCATACCTAAATCCTTATTCCGCAACTTGGAAGGGACTGCCTTGCAGGCCCTGCTTGATGCATTCAATGACGTGTGGCATTCTGATGTCATGCCGGACGAGTGGAAGCATTCTATTGTTCCAATACCGAAGTCAGGTCATCCTCCAGTATCTCTCTCGGCCCTTCGTCCAATTGCCCTGACGCCAACAATCTGCAAGCTTTACTAAAATATTCTCGCCACTCGCTTATCGTGGTGGTTGGAATGCCATGATTGTTATTCATAATCCCAAATCGGCTTCCGCCCGCAAATAGGAACGGAGGACGGCCTTGCCACTTTGGCTGCTGACGTGCTTCCCCACTCTCCGCACAGTCATCTTGTTAGACCCGTGATCGCTATAGATATAACAAAGACATATGATAACATCCTTCACTCAGCCATTCTTGCCTCCCTACAAACTCTTGGTCTCCTTCGCAGGTTTCTCCTCTCCATTCACGTCTTTCTAACAAATAAAACGTTAAGTGTTCGTGTCCATGGAAAGCCAGTTGGTCACTTCCCCTCAAACAGAGGAGTGCCCCAGGGCTCCGTTCTCGCCCCTACATTATTTAATGTGACCTTCATTCCACTTGTTCGAGCCATAGAGACCATCCCTTCTATACGTGCGCTTGAGTATACCGATGATATAACCTTATGGTGCCGTCACCCAGGTACGTCTGTCCATCAGGCGGCCCTCCAGCATGCGCTGGATGTATTGACATTGCATCTCCCTCCTTTGGGTCTAACTCTTTCGCATACAAAATCCTTTTTCATTCGCACTGAAAATAAAGCTGGCTTACGGAAAGCTCCCACTATAAATTTTATGATAGATAATACCCCGATTCCTCAGGCACAAACCGTTCGCATTCTTGGTCTTCTTAATTTCTCTGAGACTGACACCCCGTGGCTCGCAGTCATCTGTAAGTCCGCTCACGCTACTCTAGATCTGATTCGTCGCATAGCTATGCGCTCTGGCGGCGGGCGTGCTCACAGGGCCCGCCAGCTTGTTCGCTCTATCCTCCTGCCGCGTATAATCTATCAGGCACAGTTTTAACGTCTCACCCGCAGACAGTGAGACTCCCCTGAGGCCATCAATCGTGAGACTATACGTGCAATACCATGTCTCCCCCGTCTAACACCCATACCAGTACTTCAGGAGTACGCCCAGCTAAATACGCTCAGTGAACTCATTGATCAGTGGATGGCAAACAGAGCTCGCAAACAGTCGTTACAACTCAATCGTTTAACGACACTGCCTCGATGGTCGTACTGCCAGCTCACGGACAATGGCCCCACTACTTCCCCGACGATATCATCCGCACATCTGCCTGAAGGGTGCATATTATATACGAATGCATCACATACTGCAGAGCGATGAGTTACCTCTGTGTATAGTCCCTCTCATCCGCATCTCAACACTCACGTGACATATACCGCGGATACGTGCACCCCTCTGGCACTGGAACTTCAAGCCATTTAAAATGCCGTTTATACCCTTCCACCAGTTCCTACATTCAATGCAGTTCATCTTTACACAGACTATCTCACTGCCCTTCAACAGCTTAAAGCCGTTCGACGCACATTCCAAATAACACAGTCGATTAAATTGCTCTGTTCAAAGTACCCATGTCCAGTGCGCATGCACTGGATTCGTGGCCATGCTCGCGATCCACATACCGTACCGTACCGTACCGGTGATGCTGTAGCGGAGGCGAACCATACACTCCTGCTTGCTCATGGCATTTGCGCTCCCCGAAGTTTATTGTCGTTTCACAATGGCCGGGCTCCACTCCTTGTCACAAATTTTTCTAATGAGCACCGACACTTGTTCCCGGGGACTGCTATCGCTTTTGCTGATCATGTTGCGCACGATCCGGTCTGTTTTGCATCCACGGCAGTAGAAACTAACGAGCCATCTCTTGACAACATCGACATTAACTGTCACTTGTCAAAGGAGAAACGGCGGGCCTTAGAGCAACTACTGCTAGACTTCAAGCACTGCTTTGCTTCTTCCTCGAAGGTTCGTCAAACGCCCATCACACAACATCGCATCATTACTTATGACGACGCTCGCCCAATACGACAGCAGCCTTATCGTGTGTCTGCCAAAGAACGAGAAGTGATCCAGACGCAGGTTTAGGAAATGCTGGATGATGGTGTTGTGCAGCCTTCACAAAGTCCGTGGTCTTCACAAGTAGTCCTGGTCAAAAAGAAAGACGGCACTCTTCGATTTTGCGTCGACTATCGGAAATTGAATAATGTGACAAAGAAAGATGTATACCCGTTGCCGCGCATCGATGACTCACTGGACAAATTGCGACGTGCGAAGTATTTTTCATCTGTTGATTTAAAAAGCGGCTATTGGCAAATCGAAGTAGACGAAAGAGACCGAGAAAAAACCGCATTTGTCACTCCAGGTGGCCTATATGAATTTAAAGTACTCCCATTTGGATTGTGCTCTGCCCCAGCTACATTCCAAAGGGTGATGGACACCGTCCTCACTGGCCTCAAGTGGCAGATCTGTCTTGTGTACTTGGACGACGTGGTTGTTTTTTCCGAAACATTTGATCAACACCTCGAACGCCTTCGAGCTGTCCTGAAAGCCCTCCGTTCTGCTGATCTCACGCTGAAGCCCCAGAAATGCCACTTCGGGTATACAGAACTCAAGTTCCTCGGCCATGTTGTAAGCGCTGATGGGGTGCGCCCGGATCCCGATAAGACTGCTGCCGTCGCACGATTTCCCGTTCCAGCTAATAAGAAGGCTGTTCAGCGCTTCCTCGGCCTGTGCGCATATTATCGGCGTTTCATTGCGGACTTTTCTCATATCGCAGAACCTCTGACGCGCCTTACAAGGAAGGACACCTCCTTTGTGTGGAACTCAGAGCAGCAGATGGCCTTCTCTTTGCTTCGTGAGCGCCTTCAAACATCCCCTGTTCTGGCGCACTTCGATGAAGCGGCTAACACTGAGGTGCACACTGACGCCAGTAGTATCGGTCTTGGCGCGGTCCTTGTTCAGCATCAAGACGGGTTTGAGCGAGTAATAGCCTATGCTAGCCGCACTCTCTCTCGTGCCGAAATGAACTATTCCACCTCAGAAAAGGAATGCCTGGTGGTCGTATGGGCTACTATGAAGTTCCGCCCCTATCTTTACGGTCGGCCATTTAAAGTCGTCACGGACCACCACTGTTTGTGCTGGTTGGCAAATCTGCGAGTCCCATCGGGACGACTTGCACGCTAGAGTTTACGACTTCAGGAGTTTGACATAACCATTGTTTACAAGTCCGGCCGCAAACACGAAGACGCCGAAACGCTGTCACGAGCACCCGTTGACACTGGTGATACTACAGCCGATGACGATAGCGGTTTTCTAGGAGCCCTCATCGCATCTTAGCTCAGGGATCGACAAAGAGCTGATCCAGACATCCTTCCACTCATCGATCATCTGGAAAGGCGTGATACGACCCTGCCTCGACACCTATCTCGGCACCTTGGTTCCTTCTGCATACGGCAAGGCGTCTTGTATAAAAGAAACTCCCAGGGCCAAGACAGAACTTACCTTCTGGTAGTGCCATGCGAGCTCCGTGAGGATATTCTTCTTGCTTGCCATGATGAACCAACGTCTGGTCATTTGGGTTGCTCACGTACTCTTGCTCGAGTGCGCAACATGTATTACTGGCCAGGACTCTCCGCAGCTGTGAAACGCTATGTACGAAGCTGTCGCGAATGCCAGCGCCGTAAAACACCGCCCCAGAAGCCTGCCGGATTTCTCAAGCCCGTTAAAGTACCCCGCATTCCGTTCGACCAAATTGGAATGGATCTCCTTGGCCCTTTCCCTTTGTCGCAGGCCGGAAACAAATGGATAGTAGTCGCTACTGACTACCTGACTCGATACGCTGAGACAAAGGCAATCCCTCACGCCACAGCTTCCGAAGTAGCAGAGTTTTTCATGCACAACATAGTCTTGCGGCATGGCGCCCCTTCCTACGTCATTACCGACAGAGGGACAGCTTTCACTTCACAGCTGATCGACCGCATATTTGAGCTGAGTTGCACGACCCATCGCAAGACCACAGCGTACCATCCACAAAGCAATGGCCTTACAGAAAGATTGAATAAGACGATTGCGGACATGTTGGCAATGTACGTCGATGTGCAGCACAAGACCTGGGACGAGGTGCTGCCGTACGTCACATTTGCGTATAATACAGCCTTACAAGAGACAACGCGCTTCACACCATTTCGACTTGTTTACGGACGCGAAGCTCAGAGCATGCTCGATTCCATGCTCCCGTGCCCAGATGATGACCAGCTATCCTCAGATGCCCAGCAATATGCCATCCGCGCTGAGGAAGCCCGCCAGCTCGCCCGTGTGCACATTGGGCAGCAGCAGACCACTGACGCGCACCGTTACAACCTCCGGCACCGCCAGGTTGACTACAAGCCTGGAGACCAAGTCTGGGTATGGACACCAGTTCGCCGTCCAGGCTTGTCAGAGAAACTCCTTTCCCGCTACTTCGGGCCGTACAAAGTGTTGCGCCGTGTGAGTGACATCAGTTATGAAGTTATCCCAGACGGTGCCACACAACCAAAACGTCGAAAGCACAGCTCGGACATTGTGCACATTGTGCGATTGAAGCCGTACTACCACCGATAGCGTATAGCCACCCGCTGTGACCACTCTCTTGCTTTTCACACCATTTTTACCGGCCCTTCTCATTTTTTTTTCGGAAGGAGGGGGTAATGCCACCTAGCGTTGCCAGGTGGCGCATGACTGAGGTGTGAAAGGAAAAAGGAAACTGGAAAAAGGCAGAAAAAAATATTCCTAAAAACACATCTACAGGAATAGATGGAATTCCGATCAAGCTGATTAATGAACTCGGTCCAAAAAGTAAGGAAACGTTGTTAAAAGCTTTGGAAACAGTCATAGCGAATAAGCAAATTCCGGACAGCTGGCGGCAGAGTAAAATGAATTTGATTTATAAAGGGAAAGGAGAAAGGATGCACATAAAATCCTACAGGCCGATTACCATAACATCTGTAATGTACAGGTTAGCCATGCAGGCGGTGAAATTAAAGGTTCAAGCATGGGTTGAAAGTAACAAGATACTCGGAGAACTTCAGAACGGCTTTAGAAATGGTAGGCGCTTAGATGATTGCCTGTTCGTGCTTACCCAATGCATCGAAATATCTAGAGTGGAAAATAGACCTTTGTATTTGGCCTTCCTGGACATAAACGGGGCGTACGACAACGTAAGCAGGGAACTCCTGTGGAACATATTAAAAGAAGAAGGTATCGGTTATGAGATAATAGAGTTCCTACAGGAAATATACCGGGATAACAAAGTAGAAATTACGTGGGAAGGGATAAGAAGTACGGAGGATGTCAAAGTATGCAAAGGATTAAGACAAGGCTGTCCTCTATCACCGGTGCTGTTCATGCTTTATATGATAAACCTGGAACGGAGGATACAAGACAGTAACCTAGGTTTTAACCTGTCATACAGATTAGGTGGAAAGGCGGTAGAGCAGCGCCTCCCCGGTTTGATGTATGCAGACGATATTGTGCTGCTAGCTGAGAGTCTGGAAGAATTGCAAACTCTAGTTAAGTATTGCGGAGACGAAGGGGACGCTCTAGGCTTCAGTTTCAGCGCAGTTAAGTCGGGTCTGATGATTTTCAACGGCTCAACTGATCAGGGTCTTAAAATTCAAGGCCTTGAAATACCTAGAGTAGCAGAATATAAATATTTGGGGGTATGGGTAAACGAAGGATTGGCATACATTGGAAAACATGAGCAATCACTTAAGGCCAAAGGGCGAAGGAATGCCGGGATAATGAAGCATAATGCATTGTGGGGATACAGTAGGTATGAGGTATTGAGGGGTATTTGGAAAGGAATTATGGTGCCCGGACTTACTTTCGGAAATGCGGTTTTGTGCCTAAAATCAGAGGTACAATCGACATTAGAAACAAATCAGAGATCCGTTGGACGATTAGCACTAGGTGCCCACGGCAAAACTACAAACGAGGCGGTACAGGGAGATATGGGCTGGGCATCTTTCGAAGTACGGGAAGCTCAGAGTAAAATATTATATGAGGAACGCCTGAGGAAATTGGACAGTAACAGATGGGCAGCTAAGGTATTTAAATACCTGTACCTAAAAAGCGTTGACTCACAATGGAGGAAAAGAACTAGGAAACTAACTAGTAAGTATGCTAGTAACAAGGACGGAGAAATAAAGAGCATTAAGCAACAGGTGAAAAACACAGAAGGTAAAAATTGGATAAATTCGATGGAAAAGAAACAGAGTGTGGAATTATACCGAAAGTGGAAAATGCAGATCAGGAAGGAAGATTTCTTTGATAACTCAAGAGGCAGTGCCCTACTTTTTGAAGCTAGATCAGGGTGCCTTAGAACACGCAGCTACAAAAAGAAATTTACCAATGGAGATGACGCATGTGCTGTATGTGGAAACTGCAGTGAAACAATTGACCATATTATACTCGAATGCAATGGTATCCATCCGGAAGTTGATGCAGGCGCAATCACTGTTCCTGAAGCTCTTGGCTTTAGAGATAACAGTGGCCGGGTGAATAAACTGGCGGTGGAAACTAGCAAAAAACGGCTGGAAGATTGGTGGCTTAAAAGCAGAGAAGTGACATAATGTTAGTAATGTAGGAGCAAAATTTAATAAATAGAATGGTGGTTTAGTTAACCATTCTAAATCAATAATTAAGATGTAGGGAGAAAAATGAGCATGATAGCTACTGCTACCACCCCGATTCAAAGGGGACGCTCCTATATTCCATCCATCCATCCAAAGGAGGACGAAGTTGAAGAGGACGACAAAGTGTCGCTTGCACGTTTGCGTCTGTGCTGCTGTGTTGTTGTGTCTGGGCTACCCCTTTCTATCATTGGTATCCTTAGTCACCGTGTACGTGCCAATATTCAAGAGGATGCTATGACGCACATAAACACATCGGGCGATCCACCACCTTCCCCTCTTCTCCCAGATACGTTCCTGTCCCACGTTTCCGATTCTCAAGTCCTGTGCCAGCGAACACGCACTCTCATTCCTCCGTCACAACCTCTCTCCCGTAATCTTACTTGGCAGGAGGAGGTATAAGTGCGCCGGATTCGGGCAGAGGCGGCTCTGACCCCATCTGTACGACATCGTTGGCGTGATAAAGATCTGCCAGTGGCTGACAGGTGCCCTCACTATGACACTGCACCTGAAATCTGTGATGTGCGTCACTTATTGCGGACGTGTGCAGCAACGACTCCAATTAGATAACGGATACTCATAAGGTGAACCTGCGGTGGAATCGCGATTGTGATTACGAGAAGTGGAAAATGGACAGTAGCTACACCGCCAACCTCTGCGAATGCCTCAGCGCAACTGGACTTCAGTCCTTCTTTTAACTTTCTATCTCCTGATCCCATTTCCCCTTTCTCAACTTATGCGTTGTGGCAAATTTTTTAAAAGGAAAAAATCTCTGCACGTATTGCATTTTCAACGCCCATACAATATGTCATTCATTTTCGTCACTATCTCCAATTCTGTCTTTAAATTTTCATTTTCACCAGATACCAAAAATATAGTTATATTTATATTAGTGGCATGCGAATAATAAATATTTTGAATGTGGCTGGAATAAGCTGGTTATTTATTTCGTATTTAGTACAAAATTCGGTATTCGGATATTTGTTTTTTTTTTTCATAAATTAGCGCATGGACTCTACACTTCCGAATTTCCCGCAGTGGGACCGCACTGAGGACTGGACCGCAATTTTCCATGGCGTATTCTCTGCGTCAAAGAATGCTTAGCATCCGGGCAGTGTTATTATGCGAAAAAATGGGTCCTGCATGTTCGTTGCATCGAGCCATGACAACACTATTAAACGACTAACGGACGTTTACAAACCGGATGATAAGAGCACGATTTTCTTCCTAATCTGCGTTCCTTCAAATGTTTTTAGCACTGTCGTAGGGCGTTGCAGCCATTTTCTAAAGATAGACCACTGCTGCCGCATCGCACTGCGAAAAAGATCATGGAAGCCTTCCCAATAGTGTGGGCGAAGCGATGCTCTTGAAGAATCCAAGTCAAAACGTCGTTCTCACTTATACTTCCTTTCAAATGCTGGTGTTCATCCGATAATGCTATCGATAAAAATAGTTTTCGGCAGTTGTACAGGCTAATTTAGTAATTCTAGCTTTCTGTCCATTAGGGAATTTCTGCTAGTGTCTTGAACAAAACTGAACGGAAGTTCACAGTATTCATCATTCAAACGACATCACCGGATTTCGAGCAGGTTGGTTCTGTACAATGATCCAGATACAGAATACTGTGCAAAGTTATTAATCGGTTTTGGAGGGAAATGCTCCACAAAGCCATGTTTCGCATAGATCACCGACAGAGATAGCCTGGCCTTCAAGCCAGAAGAGCGCCGAAGGAGAGGATAATACCATTATACCACTTAACACGCTACAGCTCGTACCGCTGGGGCGCCGCCGTCGTCGTGCCACGCGCCGAACACGGCCTCACCAGCTGTCGCCTTGCGTCGAACCACGTGTCCCGCCGTTCACTGGGAAGTTGCACCCCTTTAGACGGAGGGAGCATTAGCTGAAGCTACTGCGTCGGCGCAGGCTTCTACCAGCACTTCCACGAAGACTAGCTCGTTTCCGAGAGGTTTACCAAGCGCGAAAGTGAGCCAAGATCGAATCGACCGCTGCATCAAAGACAGCGGACGGTGGATTGCGCTTTTTACATGGTTCAAGGATAGCAGGACCTCTACAAGTGCAACCTGTAACTTGTTTTAGAGGTGTGAAATATTTCCATGCGTGAATGCTTTCCCTAGGCTCTACATTTCCACGCAACTATTTTTATTGTGATCACTTGTACCTGAAGAAACGCTGTGATAGATGCATGATGACATAAATTTGTGTGACAAAACACATATCTGCGGTCTGCATCCTTCAAACGCGCCCTTGATTAGCTTGCAGTAGCATCTAGCTAGTGATATAGGTCTGTACATGTCAACAGATAGTCTGTTGCTGTTGTTGTGCACCGGAACAACCTTTGCACATTGAAGCGCTGCTTCCATTACGTACAGCGTTGTGGCCTATGTGGGGGAAAGTGAGAGAAACCAATTTATGATCTGAAATTCTGTTTTCCACACTAAACTCAGTAGTGAGGAAACTACTGCCGATACTGAAATTGTTCTTGGATACGCGTTAACGCATTCACTACTTGATGTAGGGGAAAACTAAACACCATGTGTCCACAAGCTTTTCACAGCTAGCGATTTCGTTGCTACCGACTGTTAAGCTTGTTCATTCAATACCTGGCAAATTCAAATCGCATGTCCGTATGAATTTGGCTCGAGCGTTAACTTTGCTGCGAAGGAAGTCGCGTATCTCAAGGTAGTGAAATGTTACATTCGGTCGTCTATATATGCCACACAATGGTGCCAATTTGCCCTGAACGTTAATAGTGCACCAGACCCTTTCATGGTGTGACATGCCGCATTCTTTTTGGTAAGAAAGGTTTAATTGTTTTATTACAACGGTAACCCTACCTCCTCACCCACTATGCTCTGTACGGATCAAGGCGAAAGAACTGGGAACTATTTCTTAGTCATGTATTCCCGAATTCTGCTACGTTTCAGCTACCACAACAACATCCGCTGAGTACAGCAACAACAGTTCTTCAAATTTTTCAGTTTTCTTAGGGGTACATTTAAACATAGCACTGTAAATGGTGCTGAAACCTGCTGTTAGTTACTGTATCCCACGGCACTGTTAACAGGTCCAAGCTCGGCTTGTCTCAGTGGCGTTCGGTTATTTTCAATTCTGTCCCAAAGGCACGGATTGTCATTTATCTTCAGTTTATTAAAGATGAGAACCGCTTTATCAGCGCTGTCGCGATTTATCTTGGATGATTGCCACAGCTTCTTGCGCAATTCATGAATCGGTACAAGATAGTTTTCAGCAACTGATCATTTGGTACCTTTTAGTTTGAAGAAGTTTTCGAAATGTTTTATTTATTTAGGAGAATACCTATAAACTAAGTATGACTTGTGGACCATGATTTTTGTTACCTTTTTACACCGGTGGTTACGCTCGATAGAATGAACTCCAAAATCTTTAACTATGTCATCCGCACTGTTTTCGTTTTCGTCATCGGGCTCTGATTTTGTTCCGGGGGTAGTTGTAGTGCAGAATAGCTCGAAAGGTGTACGTCACTACGCAATTCCGCGCGTGCAGTCTTCCAGTCATATGCAGCGCCACTGTGAAGTGATCAGGCACGTGCAGATTGATGAATGGTGTCCACTGGTGTTTCCTACCAGTGCCAATGAAGCCTGCACAAAGTAAAGCACGAAGTTTAGCACTGTACTGCCACTGCTACAGAGCCAGTTTAGGACGTTAGAACTGATATAATGCTTGTTAATTGTAACAAAAAAAGCAACTATAGTCATGTTGTATGGTTTGGCAATATCGGGCGAAGAAACCATCGCGAAATCATATGGCTACCGCTGAATCAGGACGTCAACCTAATGCCGTAATTGAATTAATCTGGCCATCTGATTTTTTCTATATTAAGAGTTTCCTGTTTTATCTCGTACACGCGAGGGTTCGTTTTCGAAAGTAATGAAGTGTGGTTTGTGCAGGTGCTCTTCAACACAGAAGCTGCCATTTATATTATAAAATTAATATTTCAAAATTTCGGTAGATATTTTGAAATAAAAATTGCGAACAAAACATATCTGGAGCGATCAGGGTAGCTGTTGACAATATGTAACTGGCTTCCTTCGCCTGCCTCAGAGATGACATTTTTAGCCTTCGCATAAAATTATCTCGAACAAGCAGTATATGTGTAACATGGCACACCACGCATTCCAAACGACTTCAGATATCCGAAAACTACAATATCGAAACTCGCCTCTTATCACAATTAAGATCCTTATGATAATTTCCAAGTGACAACCTTTTATCACTTTTAATAGACTAAACATCATTATTCCTATGAATACAGAATGAAAGGACATTTTTTCTTTCTTATATTTTTAGTATGCGTGAGGAGAGACAGCGTGCCCTGAGTGATGTCCTATCCGTGAAGGCCGTGATAGCAGTCAAACGGCGGCTCGTAGCGTCCAAGAAGTGAGAGGGCGGGTATAACGAGCAAGTAAAAGCGATATCAGGTGAGCGTGAGCGCTGGAACCCACAATAAATGGCTGTGAATCCTCACAAATTTAAGTTGCAAGAAAGGTGCTACTTTTTTATTACGAGAGCTTTGGGCCTTTTTCGATTATTTCAGAAAAGCTAATAAAAAAATACATTTTGAATCAGCCTTTGCCGGCTTGCAGGCTTTTTTAAGCTACAAAGATATGGGTTGATATTCACCTACCCAAAGAACATCGCAATTATATATTGTTGATGCCATAAAAATAAAGCCTGCTTGGAGCAAAGTATGCGCATCTAAAAATAGCACTGCACCAGCACATTCTTTTCACAATCGAACTGCAGGCGTTTCACGAGAAAACCACGGGCCATAAACGAGTCGACCGCCGACGAAGCATACATAAACCACCTGGCAGCGAATATTGCCGACGTGTCGGGGCTGCGGTGAGATTGGGCCATGCTTGTGCACGCCCTTTCCCATGCATGATCGGACCGCGGCAGTAGGCTTGCCAAATCGGCCATACTCACCTGCCCTAGGTCCGTTTCCAAAGACGGGCCGTTCTAAGGCCATTCTCAATCCCCCCACCTAAGCGGCCTAGCTCCGTCCGAGATAGCCAAACCTCTTGAACTGTTCTGGGAGTTTGGTTCCCTATCAAACCATTCCAATCAGCCATTGGAATCGGGTAATATTTTGCTTGGTTGCTTGACGCCATTAACTTAATGCTGCAGCAATACTAGGTTGTGTATTCAGTGAAGTCGCCCACATCAAGGAAATTGCTGTAGCAACGCGCAAAACACGTTACACTTTTTCGCTTGCAACATTTACCTCTGTCAATTTCGATGAGAAAGTACATCAAGGTAAATGTTAATAAATGTGCACAGAGCTCTGTGGTGTGGCTCGGCGCGGCAAAAAATTTTGACTTATATTTTGATATCATTATGTCCAGATAACCAACCTTTACTGAACTGTTGTCGCTACTTGTATTGCTTGCTGTTTCTAACATCACCTGTATATAGCTTCACGAACACACATGGACAAAAACGCGGAGTGGGAAGGTTCCCAAATTAAAAACAAAAACCTCGGTGTAACTACCTTTGTGATAGAACAGCTTTATTTCCGGAAAATACTACTTCCTTGTATCGATGCTCAACCGACTTTTTTACTCGATTTTTACATGCTGTTGTGCACAAACTTTTGGACCTTTTTGTCAAAGGTGGTCTAGGAGGTGTAAAAATGTTTTAGCCTTGGGTAACCGCAATGGTTATCCGAAACGCTGCGGAATCCAACATGTGATCACGTCCATCCTCGTCGGCCTGACATGCAATAAAAGAAAAACCCAGTTGTGCGGCTGTTCACAAATGCCAAAATTCAAACAGTGGTGACTCGCTTTGCAGAAAAGCAGCCCTGCAGCCCCTAATGAAGAAATAATGTAACTGTTTCTGAAATAAAGGAAGCAAAAGAAAGGTAGCGTTGACGTATGCTTAGATTTTGGCGCTTGAGTAATGCCAAAAAGCTATGTATAGACCACGGGGGTTCTAGAGTTCGTATTGACATTCCCTGGTCTCGAGACAAATATTCTCGGCATGTACTGTGCCTTATATTTATTTTTGGAGAGAGTCATATTGTGTGCTGTTTGCCACAAGGAATGAGTGGAAAGTCAACAGTTGACAAAGATTCTTAGCCTGATGATCTGGAGGCTGTAGGAGACATATGCTGTTAATTCGTTAGTTCTAGCACGGCCGCTCGATGGAAGCGCACTGGGTGCGGTCTGCTGCGTCGCGCCGCCGTCAATGGGCAAGCGCGTCCTTGGGGAGTTTACAATTGTACCCGCTATTTCTGCTGAGGGCGCCACTGTTCGGGGACACGTCGCCGCCGGGGTCACCGACTCTGAGCGCGCGGTTTGCTTCCTTTCTTGGCGCGTTCGCCTCTCGTCTGCGTGGTAAACGCAAACTTTTTTGTGTGCGCGTGTGCAAGCACGTTAACGTTGATACCGGATGCGTTTGTTTTTTAAGGCGAAAGCCGTTCTAGGCTCATGGAGCGAAAATCTATGCGCAGAAGCTGTGCCTGTTTTCTGTGCGTCGCACCAGTGCACTGGTGTGCCAGTCGCAAAAGTGGACGTGCAAAGAGGGAGACTAAGAATGAAAATGATTGAGGGTGATAGGTAATCAATAAAAGTTATAAATAGACATTGATAGAGGTAATGACTAATGCTAATGACTAATAATGGTTAATAATGACGAAATGACCAATATGTGAAGAGACGACATGTAATGACCACTGCTGATTCTAAATGAGTAACCTGCTTAGTTATGAGTTATAAGGGCTACAATGACTACGCAGGCAGACTCACCATGACTGAGAAACGACCAATATATCAAACGACGACTTCAAATGAACTGTGGCAAACAGCATCATCATCATCAGCCTGATTATACCCACTGCAGGGCGAAGGCCTCTCCCATATTTCTCCACTTAACCGGTTCTCTGCTAGCTGCATCCACTTGACCCCTGCGAACTTCTTAATCTCATCCGCCCACCTAACTTTCTGCCGCCCCCTGTTACGCTTTTCTTCCCTTGAAATCCAGTTTGTTACCCTCAGCGACCATCGGTTATCCTCTCTTCGCACTACATGTCCCGCCCATGTCCATTTCTTCTTCTTAATTTCCACTAGAATGTCAGTAACTTGAGTTATTTCTCTGACCCACTCTGCACGCTTTCTATCTCTTAATGTTACCCCTACCATTTTTCGTTCCATAGCCCTCTGGGTTGCCCTCAACTTAAGTAGAACGCTCTTGGTTAGCCTCCACGTTTCAGCCCCATAGGTGAGTACAGGCAAGATGCAACTGTTGTATACTTTCCTCTTGAGCGATGCCGTTAAGCTGCTAGTCATAATCTGCGAGTGCTTTCCAAATGCGCTCCAGCCCAGTATTATTCTTCTTGTTTCTTCCTTTTCACGGTTCGGATCTGCGGTTACTACCTCTCCTAAGTAGACATATTCGCCTACTACTTCCAGTATTTCGCTACCTAATGTAAACTGCTGTTCCTTCCCGAGGCTGTTGAACATTACCTTAGTCTTCTGCATATTGATTTTCAATCCTACCTTTCTACTTTTTCTGTCTAGGTCATCAATCATTATTTGCAGTTCATCCCCCGAGTTGCTTAGCAAGGCAATGTCATCAGCAAATCGCAGATTACTGAGGTATTCTCCATCTACCCTTATCCCTAACTGCTCCCATTCCGAGTCTCTGAATACTTCCTCTAAACAAGCTGTGAATAGTACTGGGGAATTGTGTCTCCTTGCATAACACCTTTCTTTATGGGAATTTTGTTACTTTCTTTATGCAGAACTATGGTTGCTGTGCAGCCACTATATTTATCTTCCAGCAATTTCACGTACGGCTCGTAAACCCCCTGATTTCGCAATGCCTGCATCACCGCCGAGGTTTCAACTGAGTCAAATGCTTTTTCGTAATCAGCGAATGCTATGTATAAGGCCTGGTTATATTCGGAGCATTTTTCTATCACCTGATTGATGACATGAATATGGTCGATAGTAGAGTACCGTTTCCGAAACCCTGCTTGATCCTTTGCTTGATTTCAGTCTAAGGTTGTCCTGATTCTATTAGCGATTACCTTAGTAAATACCTTATACGTAACAGACAGTAAGCTGATAGGTCTGTAATTTTTAAGGTCCTTGGAGTCCCCTTTCTTGTGAATGAGGATAATGTTTGCATTCTTCCATGGTTCCGGTGCCGTCGATGACACCAGGCACTGCGTATACAGGGTGGCCAGTTTTTCTAGCACAATATCCCCCCCGTCCTTCAGCAAATCTGTAGTTATCTGATCCTCACCAGCTGATTTCCCGCTTTTCATAGTTTCTAGTGCTTTCTTGACCTCGTCCTTCGTCACTGGTGGAACGTCTGACTGTTTTTCCCTGCCACAAATCTCATTGCGGCCCTGACTACTTTGGCTACTGTAGTGATCTGTATAGAACTCCTCGGCTACTTTGACTATCTTGTCCATATTAGTGATGACGTTGCCCGCCTTCTCTCTTATCGCATTCATCTGGTTTTTGCCTATGCCCAATTTCTTCTTTACCGCTTTAAGGCTTCCCCCGTTCTTTACAGCATGCTCAATTTTCTTCATGTTATACTTCCTTATATCGGCCATCTTGCGCTTATTGATTAGCTTTGATATATCGGCCAATTCGATCTGGTCTGTTGGATTGGAAGCTTTCATACTCTGGCGTTTCTTAATCAAATCTTTCATCTCCTCACAAAGCTTGCCTGTATCCTCTCTAACTATCCTACCGCCTACTTCTACACCGCACTCAGTAATCACATCCCTGAAATTATTGTTCCTTGCCTCTAGGGTAATGTCGCCATCCTCAGTTAGAGCTGAATACCTATTCTGTAGCGAGATCCTGAATTCTTCTGCCCTCCCCCTCACCGCTAATTCGTTGATGGGTTTCTTTCTTACTAATCTGTTGCGTTCCTTCTTCAGATTTTAGCTAATTCGGGACCTCACCATCCTGTGGTCACTGCATCGCACTTTCCCGATTACCTCTACATCCTGTACAATGGCGGTGGTTGAACACATTATGAAGTCGATTTCATTTTTAGTCTCTCCGTTAGGACTTTTCCATGTCGATTTCCGGTTCTTCCGTCTGCTGAAGAAGGTATTCATGATTCGTAAGTTATTGCGCTCTGCAAACTCAACTAGTAACTCCCCCCTGCTATACCTAGAACCAATGCCATAGTCACCTACTGCCTTGTCTCCTGCCTGATTTTTCCCTACCTTGGCATTGAAGTCGCCCATTAGTACAGTATACTGCGTCTTTACTTTTCGCATTGCCGATTCTACATCTTCATAGAAGCTTTCAACTGCCCGGTCATCATACCTAAATGTAGGTGCATAGGCCTGTACAACCTTCAGTTTACACCGCTTATTAGGCCTAGTTACGATGCCTGCAACCCTCTCATTAATACTATAGAATTCTTCTATATTACCCGCTATATACTTATTGACAATGAAACCTACTCCTAGTTGTCGCCTCTCTGGTAAACCTCGATAACACAGTACATGCCCATCCTTCAGTACAGTATATGCCTCATTCTGCCTCCTAACCTCACTAAGCCCTATGACATCCCTTTTCATGCCCTCTAGTTCCTCTAACAGCACTGCTAAACAGTTAGGGTTCTAGCATTAAACGTTGCCAGGGTCAGTTTCCAATGGCGGCCTGTCCAGCGGAGTCAGGCTTTCTTAGCACCCCCTGCTGCGTCACAGGTCTGACCGCCGCCGTGGTCAGTTGTTCCGCAGCCGCTGGTGACTGAGGGCCGGGGTTTTATGGGGCTTATCATAGGAGGTTGTGGCCAATTACTGCACCAGGGTGGCCAACTCCTGTTCTGGTGAGGGAGTGCGTTGCCGGAGGTGTTAACCGGCATCAGGTCGCACCCCAAACCTGTGTATGCAATTTCATCGACACGCGGACTTTTTTTTTCATCCGGTGGAGAATTGCGCGGCACCGGGATTTGAACCCCAGACCTCTTGCATGCGAGGCGGATGTTCTACCGCTAAGCCACCGCCTCACCTGAGAGGCAAATGATAGGAGAAGGGTAGGCTTTCGCCGTCCTACGCTTAAGAGACATCTAAGAGACTCTCTAATTTTATCTGCTGAGCTCGCTTCAGGCAAAGACAGCAGCGATGAGTGGAAATGCACTCGCTTCTTCTGAAATGAAGGCGGCGCTGAGGTTAAAAAGTCCAGATGCTGAAGCATAATGCCCTATGAGCTGCCATTGAATTTGCTACAAGGGACAGCAGATTGGACTTGTTGGTGATTAATTATAGGTTAACCGTGCAAACAACGTGACGGGAACACAGGAGCAGAAGACGCAACCGCGCTAGTTGTGTCGTCTTCTTTTCCTGTGTTCCCGTCACGTTGTCGAACCTATTTAGTTCCCACGGAGCTGGCCAGTGAACTAGGTTTTTACGATGTGTTGTGAAGCAGATGAACACGATGAGGTAGCACCAGAAGCTTTTCTCGCAAGTTATGTTGCGAGGACATATCAGAAAAAACTACGAAGGTTTTTTTTTTATATAAACATGCAATTTTTTATAAATTTTGCTGCGCAAATCTGTGTGGCCTTGCAAGTAAAGGAGCCTGTGCATACAGCATTTGTTTATACTGTTGAGACTGTTTGAGCCGATGCGATAAAATGAAGAGCCACGTTCCACAGAAAATCCGGCGCCCGCTCTGTCGGCGTAAAGTCGGAAAAAAACCTCCCTGGTAAGAGACACTTCAGTTGGTGATATGGCCAGACACATTTGGCGCAATGAGAACACATGACATGCTCAATGTGGCAGGAGCTGCCAAACCAGAGAGAGACAATAAGATGTAAGGGTGAAATGGGAATTATTGAAAGCGGGACCAAAAAGATCCCAAGTCAGGCACACTATACTCCTATAGGGCACTTTAGTACGGCTTCGGTAACGAGGGGCTTTATATAGCCATGTGTAGGGGGCTATTTCATATAATGCGGTGGCTTAAGGCTGCATTCTAATCATATGCGACAGAGGCAGCAATTACGGCATACGTGAATAAGCAGATAGCAAAGTGCGGACACTCTAACGAGGCTCCTCAAGGAGACTTAAGAACCCCAAGTTTTATCACTACCAGGTTGTTGCTTAATTTATGCGATATTTGGTAATGGTTTTGAGGCGACATGTCAGTCGAGCAAGTGCCTGTTGCAGGAAATATAGTCAAATGGACCAGTTACAGGTTAATGAAAGCCAAGGACAATGGAGGCTTGATGTACCCTGCAAAGGAAGTAATCAAGCTTTGTCAGCTTACGAGCACTTTCATTAACAGGATGATGAAGTCTGAAGAGGTCCGGTGAAGTAGCAAGCTGTGTAAACTTTTGGTTTCATCATTGTTTTCTCACTGTACACAGTATCTGCAGCTAATTTGTAAAAACAATGATCGTGCCCATGCTAAGGCGTTATTCAAGATATCGTTAAGTTGCTGCCCCCACTGATAGCGAGCTGTGCTGGAAATGTCAACTCAACAGTGGAGCGATGTTTATGGCTATGGCATAAACCTCTCTCAAGAAAGGTTTTCAGTCTGCGATTGGTAATTTTCTTCCTTTTTTGTGTGTGGCCATTAAATAAGCATACGCGGCTGCTCGCTGAATCTCGGCTGCAGTTGCGCTCTGACGCGTGAACATTCTAGTAATCAAGAGTTCGACGAAACATCGTCTGGTCAGGTGGTGACATAAAGAAAATTATAGGGTCACTGACCAAGTCAAAGTTTAATAAAAACGAAATGACGTTTCGGAAGCCGCTTCCTTGTTCACAATGGGGAAACCAGACATAAAGCATGCGTTTATAGCTTCTTTAAAATGCATCGTAATGATCTAGCATAATCAGATGATAGATTCCCCTGCGTCCGATTGAGCGTGCCATGAGTGGTCTGAATCATCATTCTTGAACATTCTTGTGATCACAGCTAAGAGTTTCACAACAGCAACACTCAATGCGCGTTCTTCCATTGAAAATTACGAACCAGCAAAATTTTATGGGTTTGCGAGCAGCCAATAAAAATAGTAATAAAAACTTTCGGCTCATATACGTAGCACCTTGAGGCAGACCGGCTCTATCAAGCGCGCTTACTTTGTCCGGTCATGCAAAATGCGGGGAGCCATGACGGATAGCGTTCTGGCGTACAAAGTTTAAGGTCTCCAACTGAGTAGAAGATCCCAGGTTATCATCTAGATTTAACCTAATAAACATCTTCATATTTCCCCCGTAAAATTTGTCATAATGAGATAGAAAGGTTGGTTACATGTCGCATTTTCACAGAGGTTGCTCATAGTAGGACATTTTTTTATTGGATAGCGCTGGCAGCTTAGAACAGGTTGACATCAATTTGTGTATAAAAGCTGTATGCAGGAATGAGTAAATAGTATGAAAATGAAACACGGAATTCCCGACACAGTTAAATGGTTATGCATTAGGCTACCATGGCAGCTGAACAGCTTCGAATTGTTAACAGCCGGGTCACATTTTAATGTGACGAACACCTGGATCCGAATGCGACATCACGGCAATGCGAGCTCTCAAATCGAGTGGCCTTGAACCAGCGTCACTATAAGTTTTTCGGGGTACACCCCAGTATACATCCTTGCCGAGCAAGCGGTAAGTGCTGACATGGTCACACTAGACATGACAGTATATACTAATTCTTGTTAACAAATTGTGTGAAGCGGAGCTCTTATATAATTAAAATAAAAGGCTTCTACCACGCCGACGTCTCCCTCAAAACGCAGCCAGGCGCAGCTCTCCGTGCGCGACTGTCCCCGAACGGTGGCGCCGCGGCGGTGGCGACTGGAAGTAGGCGCCTCCCGCCGGTTTCGGGAGACGTAGCAGGCCGCACCTAGTGCGCTTCCATCGTGCGGCCGTGGTTCTAGGATAATTAGGAAAATTTTGAAGATGCTTCATTGACGTTTTGGTGTTTACACGTAAAGATTTGAAATCTCTCGCTATTGCCATATTGAATAATGTTAGAATAAGGTATCTGCTAGAGAATCGCAAGATACTTCATCGCAGCCGACGTCATGCTTGAAGCTAACTGCCGAGCATGCATAATACCCGCTCTAAATGAAATTTATACTGTTGAAGAGCCCGCTTGAAGTTCATTAGGCGAAGCACAAGCCGTCGTCTTGCCTCCTATCTACAATCTATTATCTCCAGCAGGTTATACTTACAACGCGCTAGCGAAAATGCCACCACGCAGTCCGTGCTTATCACTGGGAGAGTGGTCCTTAGGCTAAATGCAAGGTAAGCATTCATTGTTTGCCGGTATTGTTTGCCAGATTGTCAGCGAACGCATTTTCTGTGCTGCCTTTGGCCTTGTCACACTTCGGTTGTGGTCCCCGGCATTCCGATGTGAGCGTATGCCATCACTGGTGTCAACACGTTGTCGAAATCGGAGCGTTGGAGTAGAAGTTGGCCTGCATCTGACATGATGCCGAATCTAGGGTTCGTCGGGATCCCGTCTGGCGAGGAAAATTATACAGACTTGTCAAAAAACATACAGTCGGCAAAGGTTGGGAAAAAAAAAACAGAGGAATTCATGTTTCGGCACCCGTACGAATCACGATACATATGGGCGATTGTTCATAGGGTACGCCGGTAGTTGCCACAGGTGCGGTTTATCGTGTGTGGCGTTGACTGAATGTACAATGGTTCTATGAGAAGGCGTTTTGGTAATAATTCTTTTTCTAATCACACGGCTGTGTTCCAGTAGATGTCATGGTCAGTGTCCTGAAGATATTGCGCTAAACCTTTGCAGTTAGTTTTGCCTTTGGCGACGTCACGTTGGTGCTGCTTGATCCTTGTCTTGAGGTTTAGTTTTTCTCCGATACAGGAAGCGTCACAATCATGACAGCGTATCTTGTAGACCCTAGCTGAATATATAGCGAGGTCAATAGGGTCCTTGAATCACAAGAGTTGTTGCCGAAGTATGCACGAAGGGACGTGGGCCACTCGAACGTCCACCTGAAAAGATGCGAACAAGGTTCTCACTCACGCCACGGGCATACGCAATCGACACCAGCTTCTTTGCGCATTCCCCCGTTCAGTTTTTCGGACCAGAGCCGCGTCGTTTCTCTGATCGTAGTATTTGGGCTGCATAGCCGTTCCTTATCAGATCTTACCTGATCTGTTTTACTTCTGCTGATCTGCACTTTTGACTTGTGCATATTCTAAAAGCGCGGTTGAAGAGAGACGCCGCGACTGAGCGCTTGTTCCCAATGGGATAGATTGACTAATTGTTTAGGTACCTTCCGGTGGGGGTGGGCCTACGATAGACGGTAGTTTGCAGAAATGCGGTGAGCGTTCCACGAGGACATCAAGGAAAGAAATGCGGCCGTCCACCTCCTCCTTTAAGGTGAACTCGATGCTTTGCTGCAACGTGTTGAGTTGCGCAAGAAACCTGTGGGCATCTGGCTGGTAGATGATACAGAGCTGTCACCGACATAGCGTACAAAAACCTGCCGTTGGGGTCAAATGAAGAAAGCGTGCGATATCTATTGATTCTAAGGCAAGGTTAGCACATAGTACAGAAGCTGAGGCACCCATGGCTGTGCAGGAAGTCGTTCTGTAGAAGCTCTTGGTGAAGGTGAAGTGGTATTAGAGAGGCAGAATTTCAGTAGACCGCAGAGGTCGTCTACTTCAATCGCTGTTCGTTAAGGCAAAGCAGTGTCTTCGTTCAGCGCTTTCTCGCAACATCCTACTGTAAAATCCGCAGGCACAGATGTGAACAATGACTTCACATTGAACGAAATGGCTACTTGGTTGTGGTCAATGGTTAGGCTCTTCATATTCTCTGATGATGCCCTCCTGCGCCAAATAATAGCCACTGCCGTTTTCTCTTGGGCCCAACCGCAGCCAAAGAGCGGGCCTTCTACGGCTTCCGTACCATAGATTTTGATCTGTGCTTCAATTTTTCTGTCGCTTGCGTTAGAAATATCTCACGAGTTCGCGAACAGCGTGCTTCTGACTACTGGCACACTTGAGGACTTCCAGTGTGGGCAGAATGTTCCCAGGAACACCCCGATGGCGCTGTCTGCACCTATGAGCTGCAGTAGTTTATCAGCGGTGTGCAGGTATTATGGTTTACGTTGCGTTAAATTCAAGCTGAACGCTGTTAGTAATATAATACTTCACTACCAGCGCCGACATTACCTTCATTTGCTTTTCACACCATAATACATCTGCCGGAAGTGACGACGGATGCAGTAGAATGCCACCAGTACTACGGTAGAAAGTGTGCACTGGTGCTTCCTGGACGCTGATTGTATCTGCCTCAAAGATGCAAGCAACAGTTGATTTTAAATCGTTTTGCGAAAGAGCTTGGGCTGATAGCATTTGCATTATTAAAAGTGCCGAAACTACGTTCTTCAAAGGACGCACAACCGCAGTTGCTGGCTGCTTTCGGCAGCTCGGCAGATTGGGGCACATCGGTTTTTTCGCTACTTTTATACGCCTCCTCCGACATAAGAAATCATCATCTTATCGCTATGGTTTGAACAACTATGTGGTGCTATTTGTATTAGTTTAAAAAAGTCTTAATCCCCACAATATTTGAAATCACACTCGCGAACACTAAACTATTGTTTTTTATTCGCCTAGGAAGGGGGCTGGCGCCCGTTATTAGGGTCTGAAAACATTATTTGTCCTTCACAAACGCATACGTATTTCAAGGCGGAGAGAAGCCGCTGCCCCGCTAGTGCCCCCATTGAATAAAGGCAGGGAAACGGCGAGTTTTCTCGGTCGCGCCTCTTTTGCCAGAACGGCATGCAGACGTGTAAACATGTAGTTGACATGATCCCACCCACACAAATTACATTACCTGAATAAAAAAACAGTGTAGCAAACATCGAATAGGTAGTGAAATTAACGTCTAATGAGCTTGCTCATCGGTCGCAACAGCGCCGTTCTCAAGTGATGCCATGCCCTGCCCAGCTGCTCCGCCGGGCAGCTGCCGAGAGCAATATATGAAGCTCTACAATACCGTTACGAAGCACCTTCGTCAGGTTAAGTATTGAAGGACTCTTGTTATTCAAGAATGCAATAAAAAATTCTGCTATCTTAATGCATTTTACACACTTTATGTTTTACCAGATAGGCCACAAACACAGATATGTTCCTTATAAAGGAGTTTTAAGTGACATGAGCTCTGCTTCGACAATATAATGCAAATCATTTGCACTCCACCTATATTTGCTCTTCAGGCACATTTTGGTCATGCGAACTACGTCATCAGTGACATTGGGAGTGGCCGAGCTCAGGGCGGCCCGAAATCCCATACCAGCGCGACCCGCGTACCACACTCAGGCCGCCTCGAGCTCGGGCAGGGCTCGGGTCTATAGGTGTATTTGTTTCGGCTGGGCTGCACCGGGCCGAATATCAGGCACATGCAGCTGTTGAGAAGGCACGATTATGGACCCGGCGCCTTGCCAGCTCCTTTAAAACACACTTGAAAGGCACAGGTGCGCCAGACGAGCTCAGCGTGTACTAGTCCAGGGAATTCAACCCCTCGTTTAGATTAAGAGCTACCGCCTTTTTGAAAGAACCTATAACCACTCTCCCAAAGCTTGCGTTCCTTCTTAACAAAGCGTTAGGCATTCGAGCCATCAATAAGAGCGCCGAAACTTCAGCCCCAACGGATTCAGAATTCGGAAGCACCGTAAATCTCTCAAACCTTCATCAATGCACAACTTGTTGTTTTTTCATAAGTTATAATGATAATTCCATGTATGTGCTGCGCCTATATTCTATAATTTTGTCAAATTATAAGTGAGAACTAAACATTCAAACATGTTAGATGAACCCATTAACACCAAATTATTTTTGTTTGCATTATCGCGCCAACTGCAACTACAATTGCTGCATGTCGGGCTGGGCCGGGCCCATGCCTTAGACCTAAGAGCCGAATGGACCGGGTCGTGCTCAATGCCGGACCTTTCAATGTCGAGCTGGGCTAGTCTAGGGCTCAAAAGTTCGGCCCGTGCACACTTCTACTGCAACAAAATTGAATGGACTCGACCTTCTGCAAGCAGTTGGCAGAGTGTCTGCGGGGCGGGCAGGCGCTGGCAGAGAGAAGTCTCACAAGCACACTGTCAAATACATTTTAAAAGGAGGTAACGAAGACATACGAGGCACAGTCCCCCTTGAAGGTAGCATCACTGTCAGGTAAGCCTGAAAAACTGCCTGGCCTGAAGTAATCCTAAAAAAGTGAGAACTGAACCTGAAAATGCACCGAAAACTAGTTTAATCACTGCAATATTTTCTGATGAACATCTAAAAGATGGGTGTCTGTATATGAGATTAAGCAGAAGTGGGAACAATGTTTTTGTTGAATTCGAAAGTCATTCGCAGAGGCCTGCGCACCCCTTTTCGCAGTGCGATGCTGCAACAGTGGTCTCTCATAATGGCCGCAACACGTATAAGACCCCACTATTAACATTTCAACGAACGTAAATTCGGAAGAACATCGCGCTGTGATCGCGCTACTGGTAAACATTCGTCCATGTTTTAATACTATGGTCCTGTCTCAGTGAAAACAATATGCAATACCCACTTCTCCATACGCTAACACTGCACGCATATTGAGAATTATTAATGCAGAGAGCACGCTGTCAAATTGTGTGGCGAAGCTCACAATGCGGTGAAACTGCGGGTAATCCGAAAATGTACAGTAATGCACTGATTTTGGAATATCCAAACAATCCGAATACCAGTTTTTCAATTGAATATGAATAAAACAACGAACGAATTCGTGTCACACTCACAATGTTTATTACTCACATACGAATAACATATACAAATTCTCAGTTTTTTTTATTCTGATTATAAAAGACTAATGTGAAATGCAGCATTGAAGATGGTGGCGAAAAGGAACAAATGGCCGTTAAAAAGACAAACAGAACACATGGAGAGATGATATCATGGTCTAGGGATAATGCAAACTGTCTAATTATTTACAACTTCACTCCTTCGGCAGTACATTGTGAACGATAAATTATTTTTATCAGTTCTGCGGAAGAATGTCCGGAACCTGAACACGAAAAGGGAAGTGCAACAACTCAAGTGTAGCAAATTGCATACCAGAAAGCAGCTTTACATTTTCATGAAAATCTTCTGTGTCTGTGCGATCAAAATACTGCATAACAGGTATTACGGAAGACGTCCTGAACTTTCCCGATACATATTTGTTACACATATTTGTTAAACACAATATTTGTATGGCTTGCAAAAGAAAACCTTGCGGAAGTTGGGAAGTCAAAATATGGCTTTTGGTCATAGGAATTTGATTGTGCAGCGAAGTGTAATAAATTTCTCTTTTATAACTGTCAGAGAGATCAAATGTTGACACCGTGATCCACTGCACAGCCTTTCCTCCGCTGTGTTCAAAGGTTTCAAAGGAAAGTTCAAAGGAAAGAATGGTCACGGAAACATCATCTTGGAATCACGCAACAAGCGAAGCTCATGTTGTATTACAAAGCAATTATTTCTGAAGAATAGTTTTCATTTCTCGTCTAACCCGAACATACCGACATCTCTGGATGGCTTTAATACCCGAGCACCTGTCCACAGTTTCCTTTAAGAAACTCTGAACGTGTCTGAGGATCAAAAACAATTATTCTAGCATTTGCCGGCGTAGAAATATTTCTGGTTCTTACAAGCCACCCTGATATCGTGCTTAAGGGCCGCATGGGTTTCTGCGGCAATAGCAGTTACATTACCTCTTGTTTTTCATGTAAACAAAACGTACGAAATTGACTCGTGAAAATACTAATATGACGCTTTGCCTCGAATTGAAAATGAGCTGTTCTTGAAGCGGCTGATTGAAATTTTATAGTCTCAACAATGTTAGGAGTGAGTTTATATGTTTAAGCCGAAAGTAACCGTTTTAAAATGGCAGATCATTGATTAGGCTATGTAAGGAGCAGGTTACACCTAAACAAACTTTATGGCCGAATAATAAACATATCAAGAGAGGAAATTCGTCATGACTTCTTTAAGAATCTACTAGATAGAGATTCACAGGTGGTTGTTTGAAACCGACGTGCATTTCTAACCAAGACCGCTGAATTATAACGGACGATCACCATTATCTCTTTCATTCTTGAGTCAACAAATACCGGTCCTTTGCGATCTATGCTTTTTGCAAAGTGTCGCTAGGTGTAGATAAAATGTGAGGTGTCCAAGCCTACAAGAAGCTGCGAGACACATAGTAACTGCCGCGGTCACTGTGTTTCACCGATTCCAAGTGTATATTAGTCGTTACTGTGTGTATAGATATTTTTAATGCAAGCCCAAGAGAGGAAAATCCTAAACTTCTCACCTAAATTATTAACGAGCGCACATCAGCAATACTGGATAAATTTTAATCAGACAGTATTGTATTTTCTTTGCATTCCTTTGGCAGTCATATATGAGGATGTATTTGTGCCCACGAATTTCAGATTAGCACGCAAAAAATAATATGCATTATTATTTGACAAAGCAGCTAGCGTGGCTTCCGAACACGCGTAGAAAAAAAAATGTTTTTATAAACATTGTCGGTGAACTGTGCTCATGCGCTGTGTAGTTACTCCCTTTCACATGACACTCAAAAACAAGGCGCTTGTGCTGTCTCTACCGCGAGCACTGTTGGGTACAAAATTGGTTGTGATCTGCCCCTCCTTTGTCCAACGACAGCACGCTGCTGCCCACAATACCTGCATTTCTCTGTTATCTAGCTAGATAAAACCCCCAAAACACCCGTGCTTCCGAAAATTCAGATTTTAGGTTTCTACTCGTAGGACAACATCTACTCATATCTCACAGAGAGCATGGCACGGAGTTTAAAAATCTATGTATTTAACATAATCTCGAAGCTATCAACACGACTAGACCTCTTGCTTGCTCCCCACAGGTGTCCTTAAAATCGTTTTTATAGAAATTTCCCTTGTTTTTCGGTAGGAAAGACAGTAGAATATTAGTTTTCACCCTTCACCTAAACCAACACGCGACGCAGTGCAAGCGCGTTGAAAACGAGCATATTATGAATACCGTGCTCTCGCCGTTTTTCTAAGTAACATTTCATAAACGTTCTGAATGGGGTTCTATTTATGCTGATTTCCCATTATCTATAAATGGAATTTATATTTAAGCCTAACTGCGAGTTAGACGCTGAAACCAACTAGTTCTTTTCAGAAAGAAGCTTGAGTAACATTCCGATAGAGATTACTGGTGAACAAATTTTCAAAGATCGATGGGACAAACTTCATGTTGAACGGATTGAGTATTGTCTGGAGTCTAAAAGTAGTACTGAAACACTGCAACAAAATTATCCTAGACGCGCTGGTGATAGCTCCAGTCGTCATGTCCGTACTATTCATTTCCTAGAAAAATCCAAGAATAACCGCGTAGGAATAGCGGGTACATGTCGGTAAAGGTTTAATTACGCACTGTGTTTAGAAGATGCGTCTACATTTGGCATTTATGTATTGGCCGTGCTTTTATACATTGTGCTTATATAACCGTCCTATTTAACATTGTTCTTGCTGTGGTGTGAGTGTGGCTCATAATCTAAAGAGCCAGTCTGAAAGATCAAATTGTGACGTGGGTACCAAGCAACGCGAGGTCATCAAGTTGTCCGTGACGTGTGTGTAAGCGATGTCACTTTGCGCTTAGGAGTGAATATCTGAAATGAAAATAAATATGACGATTATGTATATTTCGCCATGCCAGGGCCATCAGTTTCGCTCCTGGAAATTGTGTCATCGTCGTTACCGTCAACATATTATACACCCCTGTATCATACAATTTACACAACCGTCAAAAAGGGCCATAGTGAACCAACTGGAGAATGAATGTATTAGTTCCCTAATAGCTTAGCAAAACCGCCTGCCCATTGAGCGCTTAATACACCAGGCTAAACCTTAGGACAGCGGTACTAGGGCCGCGTCACTAAATGTGAAATTTGCATTCGTATCTCTAGAGATAATTATTGCGAACGAAGTGCCTTGAGGTAACCTTTTTCTGCGGCCTGAAACGTGATTAACACTTATTTTACACGGGTCAGTAAGACCTATATGGATTCATCATGGTGACGTGCTTTTATACATGTAATACTTGTACTCTGTCCATGCTGAAAAACATGGCGTAAATTTTTTTAGCAGAATTTATTATAACGCATAAATGTTTAGCCGCTACACCGGGCCGCACAGTACGATTCGTTAGCTCTGATTTATTAAAGAATGCGAAACATATACCTCTAAAATTTACACTTATATTATGTCACCCCCATGGCTCCAAACAGTTGAACAAAAACTCTCCGAGCGAGGACTCATACCGACATACATTGCTGCCTCAGGCGAGCACACTAAACACTACTTAATTTCGGTATTTGGAGAATATTTCATATTAATTTTTGCCGAACGTAACAGGAATATTTGCACTTCGTGCACTTTTTTCACGTCGAAACATAGCGGTCATTGTCCTCCCTTTGTCCTCGCATGAAGCTGATCATTTTTCTGGTAATCAAGAGGTGCTACAAATGTCCACGCATATTCATTACGCATCGGTGTTTAGCAGCCCCATCAAATTAAGTCTGCCAATTCTTGCTGTTTTGTGATCGACGTAGAACGAATGCAAATCTTCCCACATGCAGATGTTTATGGTGCAAGAATCATGTTCGGAGCAGTTACAGCTTCGTATGAGCAAGTGAAGCATATGCGAATAATTCGCTTTTGTCTAAACATTTTAGAACTTGAAACGCTGAACGAAATCTTGAACAAATTCGCCCTCATTTGGGGCATATTGCCGCACTACTTTAATATTTGTTTGATTTGATGTTAATAATTTGACTTTAGAACATGGAATATTCATGGGGTCTTTTTTATGCTCAGTGTTGCCCAGACGATGACTTATTGCTTTATAGTTAGTGCTAAATACCGCCATGTGGATTTAGAATGATTGCAGCCACACCCTACGGCTTCCACATGTTTCCAGGTTGATCTAGTTCCCTTTGGCTAGTTTATTTATATATTTTCGCGCTGAGTTTAAAATTAGTGCACTCGAATGCAGCGGGCGCACATATTCCGGCGACAATCGAGCACTTTTACTTTCATCTCCACCGTTGAGTTGCTTACTCAATATAGGGCGCATGTCATAATATAATTTATTTTTATTTTATTTGTTTCATAATACGCGCAATCCCGGTTGGGATTATCAGAGCATTAGGAGCATGTTAATCATAAAACATGTACAATCTAAGCCAGACAGCATACAAGAACCAAAACTACATGAGAACAAACATTTATAGTAAAAGGTATATTACATTGCCTTTCGCAGCAGTTCCTCGCGGATGTTGGTTGTAAGAAAAAGCAAGTTTGCTAATACTGTTTCTTCCAAACCATTGGAAAATTTTCTGTCGTAGGCTAGGCAGTAATAGCAGGGTTTAACGAAATACTTTCCGCACAACTCGTGGAAAACAAGAAAAGCAAAAACTATTATTCTAACAACAGGACTCGTTTAGAGTGAAGCCATGCTTGTATCGCGCCGGCATGGTGCTTTTTGTTCGCAGGAATACGGTAGAGTTCAGCTGTAGGGCATTGTGGAAAACTGCGTGTAACAATTTTAGTCGTCGAACGTTTACTTTAATCTGGATGTGGGCGAGGCCGGCTAGTGAAAGGAGATTCGTAGGTGAATCCCTGGCCATGCAGCGGTTGTATACGAAGCGTACCGTTGTCCTTTGCACTCTTTCAAACGTGCAAACTTGATTTCTGCTATGTGGAAGTCATATTGGTATGGGGGCGTATTAGGTGGGACTTGCGGTGCGATGGGTGCGGGAACTCGCCGCATAGACTTCAAGAGCCATTGAGCGTCCACACTGTCTACGTCGTCGTCTTCTAGAACAGCTCTGAATGTTTCGCGCGCTTCTCAGTGGTCGTCGTCGTCGTCTGCGCGCGTCGTTCTCTGGTTGGCATATTCGCGCGCCGGAGTGGTATGGATGACTTAAGCGAGCTCACATGTTTGGCTCGTAGGATATCATACGGTGCGTTTGAAATAGAACAGTTTTTTTTCAGCGCTTGTTTAGCTACGTTTTGTGATAGGGTGTGTTTGATATTGTCGACCATAAACCCTGACTGCTCATTGGAGGGTCAAATTCTAAAGTTAAAGCTCAGCTACTTTGGTCATCTGATGAGAAGAGAGGAGTCGCTGGAGAAAGATTTGATGTTGGGAAAGGTTGAGGGTCGCCGGAGAAGGGGTAGGCAGCGAACGCGATGGTTAGATGGCATCCTCGAGGCACTGCAGATGAAGTTATGTGATGTTAGGAAGATAGTGAGAGACCGGAAATCGTGGCGTGACATGGTCCATAGGGTCACGAAGAGTCGGACAGGACTGAACGACTGAACTGTGTTTGCTACAGAATAGTTTGTTGAGGGCTTGTTTAGGTATACGTGTTGTATGTGAGCATGAAAGTTGAGAGCGGATGAAATAATCACACCGAGGTCTTTATACTGTGTAACATTTAGACGAACAGTGCCGTTACAACAGTACGGAAACCGTGGGTTTGATTTTGTCTTTGGTACCGAGATGCAAACATATTTAACGGAGTTTATCGCCATTTGCAGTCTGCACTTCCCTGCACTACCTTATGTAGAAAGTTATTCAGTTTTGTTTCATCATTGTGGTTTCCTAAGGTATGGTAAAGCATGCTGTCATCTGCAAAGTGCGAATGGAGACGTCGACTTGGTGTCTGAGATCATCTATGCAGGTACGTTACAAGCTGAAGTGAGACCAGAACATAACCCCGTGTAACTAGTTTAGTTCATGGGGTTGTATGTCCGAATGCAACTCAGGCTACGAGAGACGCCGTAGTTGAGGATTCTGGAAATTTAGACCGCCTAAGATTCTTTAACGGGGACTGACATTGCACCGCACACGGGCGTCTTGCTTTTCGCCTCCGTTGAAAACCAGCCGCCGCGGCCGGGATTCAATCCCGCATCCTGTGGAACTCCAGACAAAACAAGTACACGATCAGAAAAGCGATTATTGCAAAAGGGTTGACTGCACGTACTGCAAATGCTTTGGGAAAAAAAAAATCTACGGTTCAGTTAACAAGGGTGCCACTCCCAAAAAGGATGCTTAGCTTGTGCAGTAATTTAACGTGGGAGACGCAATCGAACAGCTTAGAAACGTTCATAAACATTCTGGCTACCTGTAGTTGGTAATTAATATTTTCAGTTAAGTCGTGAACGGTTTCCACGAGATTGCTCACTGTCGATGGACCATGTTGAAAGCGATGCTTATTTGAATGAGGTAGATTCATTCTGTAAATTGTGTACTCTGCAACATGTGCACGTTCGAGAAATTAGACGGTGATTGGACGGGCAAGAAGAGCCGCCTGATTCAGGAATCGGAATTATTTTGGCTATCTTCCGCTAAGCTGGAATTATACTTTCCCTGCTCGATTTTGAGAAGATAAATCCGTTTACTCGCTTGCTCATCTTGCGTACCTTCTCAAAACGTGTTCGGAAATCGATCTCGGCCACTGAGAAATGACAAAATGAATTCATCTCAAACTTCGACTGCGAAGGTTTTCTTCATCCGTCTGCGGAGCTTGCAAAGCTCGTAAAAACGCTATAACAGTCACAATTGTTTTTTTTTGTTTAGTTACGAATTATGATTAATGCGAACAGCATTCGTGATTTTGCAATGTTTTTTCAAAGCGCAGAGGTTGTCGATCCTGGATGTCCTGCCCATGATAGAGAAATGACGCTTAGCATAGGGAAGTTTTACGTCCAGATGCGATTACATTTCTATGTGAAGTCACTGAAACAAGAGCACAGCTCTCAAGTGGAGCAAATAAAGCATCTGAAGGTGAGGAGGTGCTAACAATCGTTTTTGAGGACTCTATTTAATGACTCTGTCCGCGTCTTGTGCGCTTTCAATTTTAGCTGCTGAATTCGTTCACTTGCTCGTAGTTCAGTGATATTTTCATATAATTCTGTAGCATTCCATAGGTTGGTACCATATTCTTGAGCTATTTATTTATATTCACTTAAGTCCCGAACTGTTTACCCTGCTAATATTTGAAGTCGTCCGCTGTGTGGTTTCGTGCATTTGTATGAGCTCTCGCTAATCTTTTTCATATTTTGTTATACAACTGCCTGTTCATGTGCATCCACCCACATTCGCATAAGTATTCAACAGCGCCTGACAGAATTGCGGTCTCCAAGCAATCTTCACATATCTCTATTTACATGTGGCACAAAGAAGTAAAGCACGCTAGCCTAGCCTGAAACAGCCTCCATTGGTGTTTCAGTCCACGCGAGCGTCGAGGGGGGACCGCAGTCTTGCCCGCATGAACCGGCGCAAACGATAATAAAAATCTATGCGATCATAAATATACTTCAATTGGACCTCCCGCTAAAGATTGAGAAACAAAGTACTGAATACGTTCAGGAAATTTCTTACTGTTGCTTGTTCACGACACCAGAAAAGCCGTCTTAAACACAATCACGAATAGTCATGGTATGTTCTTGAATTTCTGACAGATTGATGGCACAGTTTTTTTTTCAACACCTGATTTTCACCAAGCCATTTCTGTGGGAGAGGGCTCGGATGTATGTTTCTTGCCGCTTATGCATAAGTTCCCCGGCGACGGCCGCTTTTATAGGGAACTAGTTAGTTTATTCATGCACAGAATCGGTTTAATACATTTAGACAAGCGTGTGGGAGCTGAAGCGACACAATGTATTGTTCCGCGCCTTCGGGGTCCGAAGAACTAGCTATGACGGAGGCGCTTCGCCCAGCTGACTGCTCAGGGCTTATGCGCTCCTCTTACACACAGCGCCCTCTCTTCTGTCATCGCTGAAACAGCCAGCTCGCCGGCGGTAGACGGCATACTATGATCTCGCCATCGCTTGGTCAGTAGGAGGTTTTTTCGGCAGATGTCGACTGTAGTCCACACATCTGGCTGTACGCTGTCGCGCGCCATTTATGGCGATCAGTAACGGAGTCGCATCTCGTTATTAAGGGAAAATCCGCTGTCCTTAACACGTTTTCACAAAAACTAGCCTTTAAAGGACAATTGTGGAATTGTTGCACTGTCGTTGTTGTTGTTGCACTGTCGAATTGTTGCACAGACTAGTTGCGTACTAGTCTGGAGCCGCAGGCATGCAACCTTTCTAGCCAACAGAAAATACAGGTATGTGAACGCTATTAACCACCAACTATCTCTGCTAGTGAAACAATTTTGCATAATCTATCTTTCATCAGTACGAACGCGCTACTTCACGATTCAGGCTGCAAACCACGACGCGGGCGCGTGATCTGCTGCTGAAGTCATCTTGTCAGCTTAGCACATAGCAGCAGTCAAGATAAAAAGATACCCTCAGAGTGGAGTATTTTGGAACTCAATGTTTTCTCTGGGAGACGAATAGGGAGCCTCGTCGCTGTCACCGTATTGTTAATCGCGGTTTTCGTTCAACTGCGGGCTTTTTATATTCACACGAGCTGTTTACAGCGGTTTTATAAAGTGCCATGAAAGATATCTGAAAAGAACGCAGCAACTGAGCTCTTTCCGGAAGGTAACTCCGGTCATTTAATCACGCAAAATGGTACAGTGATTCAAAACCGGCTTGTTTATACACACTTCTCACAGTTGAACCATCATTAGCGAGTAACAAGGCATCGCACAAAAAAAAAAAAAAACTGATGCAGATTACGGGTTCAGCATTCCAATAATCGATAAGCAGTGTAATCCAACCAGGAAAGAGCATGCTTTTGACTACGTTAATGTATAACACAAATTTGAAACGATTTGTTTGCCATAATACTTCAATCGTGTCCATTAGCATGTTAGAGCAAAAATAGAAGCACCATAGAAGGGCACTGCGGATAATTTTCCGCACATGGGTTATGTGACGTGCCCCGACATCGCTGCGTAAATTTACTTCGAGCGTTTCACCGCCACAAAAATCCAGTAGGTTTGAACCTTGTTTTCGCGGCAGAATTCTCAAATTATTGGACTATAGAGCCACTACGGCAAGAAGTGAGTGATTATCACTGATCATCACTTCAGATTTGGAAATGTGGAACGCGAAAGGAGTGAAACCTAAATAAAAGGTTAGGGATGTGCAATTAAAAAGCCATAAACATCGCTGTAATATGTTTCATCCCTCTTGAACCACTGCTTTAAACGCGGTAAAATAAGATGTTATTTTTAATACCATGTTTCAACGCTTAACATTGCAATGTACTGTTTGCCAGAACGTGGTCTACTAATTATGCAGCATTTTCTATGTTAGACTGTACTCCTTTGTATTAAGCTATGAAATTTTAATTGAATTTGTATCTCACAAAAAATAATATACTTAGTTTGCACTTACCTTCGACGAATTGAGTCGCAATTGACAGTAATGCTTTTTTCTGCGCTGTAATTAAAAATCACCTAGTTAAGTAAGTTTAAGGCCATTAAGAATAAGGGCAAGAAAAATTTTATAAGTATATTATTGGGTGTCTGAAAATGTGTTTAATTCAGCAACTCACTGAAGTAAAACTTGTTGCTGGGCTAGTTGGTTTTATGATCGTACGGGAGTAAAGTAAGCGCAAAGAAAGACAAACAGAAGAGAGGAGACAGGACAAAGCGCTTCCTGTCTGCTCTCTTGAACTCATACCAAATTCTGATAATCTGTTATCTAACGATAAAAATATCTATGATTAATAATATAAGTGACATTAAAGCAAAACGTATTATAAAGTAACGAAAATTTCAGCATAAAGGTGAACAGTTGTTACCAACGATATCGTTTCATGCCATAGCCATTCCGTTTAAGGAGCGGGAAAATATTCAATCGAGAGTGTCCGTACGGACTGTCACGTATAATAATTTTAAACTCCTGCTCCCAATGAGCGAAGCCGTACAGCACAATGTGTTGTGGTCTTTTGACTGCTGGGCTGATATTTGGAACTCTAGCATTTCTTGTATTGGAGATTACAATCGCGCCAAAGACAGAGCGACGCCACCTAGACGCCCGAAGTCTAGATCAAAAACATTCAGTTAAAGATAGTTCTTGGTTCAAGAGCCTTTCTTAATATAAGCGACGCACTTTCTCTTCAATGAAGCTGCGTGTCCGACCCACTCGAGGTGAACAAGAATTCCCTAACAGCAAGAACGGCACAAAGGCTCTTGAACACAAACGCAAAACACAGGCTAACGCTAAAGAATGAATATACACTCGCAATCAAAATTGGTATACAATATACAGCCGGTGGCGAAGATTGGGAAGTCTTTACCTAAGTACCATCTAGCGATCACGACAAATGCATGTCGATAAAATGGAGCGCCACCATGATATAAGACAGCTGTTGCTATGTGGCGTTTTCTGCGCTGTCTTCCCTAAAATTTACCCGGCTTCCGTTACCGGCTGCCAGTGTCAGAAGGAAGGCAGCCACCAGACTACCTACGATTGTGTTTATTGTCCGTCGGTCCCGACACGTCTCTCAATTTAGCAACATGGTGCTCCGTCTCTTCCACGCACCCCTATATCAAACCTCGTCTTCCTCCTCCTCGTTCCGCTCGCAGATGCCTGCGCGAATCTGCATCAAGCTCCGTACCCTAAGGTACGACAGCCCGAAGCTTGTAATTGTCTTATAAGTGATCCTTGATGACCCCCATTAAAACATCGGTACTGTTATTTCGCTCGTGAACATCGTCAGTGACGAACCGAGCTTCGCCATGAAGACTGGTTTCCAACTTTTGCAGACGGACACGAAACAATGATACCGTGTGGGTGGAAGCAGATTCGAAAAAAACCCTGTATCCCAAACCCCCTTCAAGTTCTTCCGAAAATTATTCTGCTATACGCCAAGCAACAGACTTCGCTCATTCGTCGGGCTGAGTGACTACAATACCCCACTCACTACAAATTCATTGGATCCTGTAGGAGTACATCGGGTTACGTGGTACATGGGGAGTTTTCTAACAGCCTGGGGCACCCACTATAATGATGGTCAGCGACTGATAGATGGCGCATAAGATGCTTTTGAAAGAGGTGTAAACTGGACGTCGATAGCGCTGTTCTAGTATCTTAAGTTTCGCGTTGTAGTTCACCTGGTGGTTGCAACTATTTATGTTCCATTGGATGGGGACCAGAACGCTACCCCGCCTGGTATCAGCTGTGACAATAATTTCTCTGCTTTCCGGTGACATGCGACTTTGAGAAAACAGGTTCCCCAAAGGGCAGGCAGCGGCAAACCACTTCTCCGTCTAACTCTGCTTCGTTCTTGGCAGGCTGCACTGGTACGCATCTGATACAAGGGGTGGCGGCACCTGCAAACCATCCTTGGATGCCGACATCATCATCATCATCATCATCATCAGCCTGATTATACCCACTGCAGGGCGAAGGCCTCTCCCATATTTCTCCACTTAACCCGGTTCTGTGCTAGCTGCATCCACTTGACCCCTGCGAACTTCTTAATCTCATCCGCCCACCTAACTTTCTGCCGCCCCCTGCTACGCTTTCCTTCCCTTGGAATCCAGTTTGTTACCCTCAGCGACCATCGGTTATCCTTTCTTCGCACTACATGTCCTGCCCATGTCCATTTCTTCTTCTTAATTTCCACTAGAATGTCGGTAACTTGAGTTATTTCTCTGACCCACTCTGCACGCTTTCTATCTCTTAATGTTACCCCTACCATTTTTCGTTCCATAGCCCTCTGGGTTGTCCTCAACTTAAGTAGAACTCTCTTGGTTAGCCTCCACGTTTCAGCCCCATAGGTGAGTACAGGCAAGATGCAACTGTTGTATACTTTCCTCTTGAGCGATACCGGTAAGCTGCTAGTCATAATCTGCGAGTGCTTGCCAAATGCGCACCATCCCAATCTTATTCTTCTTGTTATTTCCTTTTCATGGTCCGGATCTGCGGTTACTACCTGTCCTAAGTAGACATATTCGCCTACTACTTCCAGTATTTCGATACCTAATGTAAACTGCTGTTCCTTCCCGAGGCTGTTGAACATTACCTTAGTCTTCTGCATATTGATTTTCAAGCCTACCGTTCTACTTTTTCTGTCTAGGTCATCAATCATTATTTGCAGTTCATCCCCCGAGTTGCTTAGCAAGGCAATGTCATCAGCAAATCGCAGATTACTGAGGTATTCTCCATCTAACCTTATCCCTAACTGCTCCCATTCCAAGTCTCTGAATACTTCCTCTAAACAAGCTGTGAATAGTACTGGGGAGATTGTGTCTCCTTGCCTAACACCTTTCTTTATGGGAATTTTGTTACTTTCTTTATGCAGAACTATGGTTGCTGTGCAGCCACTATATATATCTTCCAGCACTTTCACGTACGGCTCGTCTACCCCCTGATTTCGCAATGCCTGCATCACCGCCGAGGTTTCAACTGAGTCAAATGCTTTTTCGTAATCAATGAATGCTATGTATAAGGGCTGGTTATATTCCGAGCATTTTTCTATCACCTGGTTGATGGTATGGATATGATCGATAGTAGAGTACCGTTTCCGAAACCCTGCTTGATCCTTTGATTGATTGCAGTCTAAGGTTGTCCTGATTCTATTAGCGATTACCTTAGTAAATACCTTATACGTAACAGACAGTAAGCTGATTGGTCTGTAATTTTTAAGGTCCTTAGAGTCCCCTTTCTTGTGAATGAGGATAATGTTTGCATTCTTCCATGGTTCCGGTACCGTTGATGACATCAGGCACTGCGTATACAGGGTAGCCAGTTTCTCTAGCACGATATCCCCCCCGTCCTTTAGCAAATCTGCAGTTATCTGATCCTCTCCAGCTGATTTCCCCCTTTTCATAGTTTCTAATGCTTTCTTGACCTCGTCTTTCGTCACTGGTGGAACGTCTGACTGTTTTTCCCTACCGCCAATCTCATTACGGTTCTGACTACTTTGGCTGCTGTAGAGATCTGTATAGAACTCCTCGGCTACTTTGACTATCTTGTCCATATTAGTGATGACGTTGCCCGCCTTGTCCCTTATCGCATACATCTGGTTTTTGCCTATGCCCAATTTCTTCTTTACCGCTTTAAGGCTTCCCTCGTTCTTTAGAGCATGCTCAATTTTGTCCATGTTATACTTCCTTATATCGGCCACCTTGCGCTTATTGATTAGCTTTGATATCTCGGCCAATTCGATCTGGTCTGCTGGATTGGAAGCTTTCATACTCTGGCGTTTCTTAATCAAATCTTTCGTCTCCTTAGACAGCTTACCGCTATCCTCTCTAACTATCCTACCACCTACTTCTACCGCGCACTCAGTAATGATATCTCTGAAATTATTGTTCCTTGCCTCTAGGGTAATGTCGCCATCCTCAGTTAGAGCTGAATACCTATTCTGTAGCTTGATCCTGAACTCTTCTGCCCCCCCCCTCACCGCTAATTCGTTGATGGGTTTCTTTCTTACTAATCTGTTGCGTTCCTTCTTCAGATTTAGGCTAATTCGGGACCTCACCATCCTGTGGTCACTGCATCGCACTTTCCCGATTACCTCTACATCCTGCACAATGGCGGGGGTTGAACACATTATGAAGTCAATTTCATTTTTAGTCTCTCCGTTAGGACTTTTCCATGTCCATTTCCGGTTCTTCCGTTTGCTGAAGAAGGTATTCATGATTCGTAAGTTACTGCGCTCTGCAAACTCAACTAGTAACTCCCCCCTGCTATTCCTAGAACCAATGCCATAGTCACCTCATCAACATCGCCACTTATCCAAGCGTACATCGGATCGTCCATCATCAACGTTCATTTACAGAACTAAGACCGGATGAAGAAGCCCAGCCGATCATCAGGTGGTGCCATCCATAAGTTATATATTGTAACGAGTACAAGGCAGCGATTACTGATCGGAACAGTTTCACGCGCTACACTCAGTTTCGTCCTCTTTGTCCTCTGTTCTTCTTTGTCCTCTTTTCAGAGAGGCATGCGGCATTACCCCCCCTCTTCGAAAGCGGCGACTCGATGCTGAGAGTGTCTTCAGATTATGCACACAGGAGAAGCAGGGAACACAAAGCTGCACACGCGCAAAAGATCACTGCCTCTCATAATACGGTTTCATCCGCACTACATGAACAGTTTCAGCACTTGAGTGCCGCCGTGTTGAAGGTCGTTGGCCCCGAGCAACAACTTCGTAAGTCACGTTACTAAGACGCCGAATGACCTCGTATGGCCCAAAGTAACGGCGAAGTAGCTTCTCGGAGAGTCCTCGACGGCGCACTGGTGTCCACACCCAAACAAGATCGCCAGGTTGGTAGTGAACGTCTCGGTGTCGGAGGTTGTACCGACTGGCATCGCGATGTTGTTGTTGTTGAATACGGCATCGTGCGAGCTGGCGCGCTTCTTCGGGTGACTCCTAAATGACCAGCCGAAGGCTCATCGTGGCATGCGTGCAAGATTTCTGGCCTGAGGTCGGACGGCACAACGAGAAGAAAGGTTTCCTTGTTGTGCTGAATGTTTCTCTTATATAGGACGCGATTTCGAATGCTGTAGGAGGTTAAACCCCGTGCGAAAGCACGTAGGACAGCTACATCAAGGCCTTCGAGATGCTCAATAAGTGGGCGTAAACCGGGGTCAGCCCGTTGACGCTGGGCCATGTCGGTGGTCGTGACGACAGCAAGAAACGGAAAGTCATCGTCTTCTCGGTCGGGAGGGGCAGCATCAACTGGTGCACGAGACAAGCAATCGGCGTCGCTGTGCTTACGGCCGCTCTTGTATACAACCGTAATGTCGTATTCTTGGAGACGGAGGCTCCACCTTGCAAGCCGTCCAGAGGGGTCTTTGAGGTTGGCTAGCCAGCATAATGAATGGTGGTCGCTCACAGCCCTAAAAGGTCGGCCGTAAATATTGCCACCTGGTGTCCCAGATGTTTTTAGGTGGCACCTGGAAGAAAAGGACGCCGAAGTTGTCTCGCGTGCTGTGCGCGGAGCTTTGCCTGCTGGTTGAGCTTCGTCCCGTCGTCTTAGTCACATCTAGCCCTGTTGTCCGTGACATATTTTGGTGGAGGTGCTGGGTATCGATCCCAGTATATGTCCCGAACTCCTCCGCATACCCAGGATTCAGGTCCTGTGCCAATCGACACTCCTGTTCACCGCGCTAGCCGGAGGAACCTAGGCCTACCACCTGAGCACGGGCCGTTGGAGTTCAACACCGCAGGCGCCCCTCGACCGGCTATGCAAGGAGCTCCAACTTACTACACCCTGCAAAATCCACGACTGCCTCAGCCCTTCCACGGCAGTCAGAGCGAAGACGTCGAAGACTGGCTTGTCCAATCTGAACGGGTCGCCTCGTTTAATCAGTGGGACGACGCCGCCAAGCTTCGAAATGTCTTCTTCAGCCTGGAAGACGGCGCTCGTACTTGGTACGAGAACCGAGAAGACGCCTTAACATCATGGCGTGAGTTCTGCCGACGAATTCGTGAGACCTATACCAGCGCGGATCGGCGAGAACGCGCAGAAAGGGCTCTACAGTCTCGTATACAGATGCCAAATGAGACTGTGACCATGTATGTGGAGGACATGACCCGGCTCTTCCGACGTTCTGACCCGGCAATGACCGAAGACAAAAAGGTGCGCCACCTTATGCACGGTATTAAAGAGCAACTGTTCGCTGGCCTCGTGCGTAATCCACCAAGGACTGTTGCTGAGTTTCTTTCGGAAGCTGTCACAATAGAGAGGATGCTCCAGCAGCGGTCTACCACTTACGACAGGCCGGTGGTCGCCGCTTCGGTTGTGGAGCCGTTTTCGGCCTTCGGGGCTACCCCGAACCTACGCGACATCATCCGCTCAGTTGTACGCGAAGAGCTCCAGAAGCTTTTCGGTGCTCCACAGCCGATGGTCGGCTCTGTAGCTAACATTGTCCGCGAAGAGCTTCAAGCGTTGAAGCCCTCAGTAGCGTCCGCTGATCCACAACCTTTCCCCACGGAGTACCTGCGTCCAACTTATGCAGATATGGCGCGACGCCCTGCCACTGCTTCGGCGCCATTACCGCCACCCGATCAAGGCTCACTGTATTGCGCACACACTGAGCCGTTCGTCGACAACCGACGACAACCCCAGCGGAAGGCGGACCTGTGGCGCGCCCCAAATCGCCAGCGCCTGTGCTTCCATTGCGGGGAGCCAGGTCATCTCTATCGCCAGTGCCCCTATCGACACCTTGGACTTCACGGATTTCCCATCGACATGCGTCGCCCTCCAATAGGCCAAAGACCCCGGGAGATTGAAGACTAGTTAGCGCAGCAGCGCATGGCGCCAACTTCTCAGCGGCAGTCACGATCCACGTCCCCACGCCGACCATCGCCGCAGCGCGGGCCATCCTGGACGGCGCAGCGACGCTCGCCAAGTCCCCACCGGGAAAACTAAAGACAGCGACCTCCGGGGGCGAGGCCGCTTGCAATCGACGTGACGAAGACCCCCTGACAAGGAGACCTGTGAGCGATCTGGATTTTACGGTACCGACGACAGTTCCTACACATGAACATCGACTCTCGCTGGACATACCCGTGCTTCTCGACGGCCATAAGGTTAGCGCATTGGTGGACACTGGCGCGGATTTTTCGATTATAAGCGGGAAGCTAGCAGCGCTTCTAAAGAAAGTCATGACACCATGGTCGGGCACGCAGATTCGCACCGCTGGCGGACATGTCGTAACTCCTAGTGGCCTGTGCACGGCACGAGTTCAAATTCGCAGCTCCACGTTTATTGTAAGCTGCCTCGTTATACCTGACTGCTCCCGTGACGTTATCCTTGGGGTTGATTTTCTCCGGGAGTATGGAGCTATTATCGATCTCCGAAAGCGCACAGTGACATTTTCAACCGAGAAAGCTGCTGATACTGACGTCAAGAATCGCCAACGCCGCGCCGCCCTTCGAATTTCCGCCGAGAGCGTTTCGATTCCGCCACGCGCCAGTGTTTTTGTGACTGTTACTTGCGACGAACTGCGTGACGGGCATGCGGTCGCGGAAGGCAACCAGTCACTTTTGCTCACCCACGGCATCTGTACAGCGCGCAGCCTCATCCACCTCCGCGACGGCCGGTCTGATCTCCTGGTGACTAACTTCACCAACGAACCCCGGAATCTTTTTCGTGCTACTGCCATCGCATTTGCTGACTCCTTAGCGGATGTTTCTGAATGTTTTACGTTTGGGGCTGTTAGCACTGTGCAGCCCCCACTTGACCGTCTTGATATTAGTCCGGATCTCTCGGACACACAGAATCGTGAGCTACGTGCCCTCCTACTAGAGTTCGGCTCTTGCTTTGCGTCCTCATCGAAAGTACGGCAAACGCCTCTCGTGAAGCACCGCATCATTACTCCTGACGACGCCCGCCCTATCCGCCAGCAGCCGTACCGTATCTCAACGACAGAACGTGAAGCGATTCAGACACAAGTTCAGGAGATGCTTTGTGATGGTGTCATACAAACATCCAACAGCCCGTGGTCATCCCCTGTCGTGCTGGTAAAGAAAAAAGATGGGACCCTTCGCTTCTGTGTCGATTATCGAAAGCTGAATGCCATCACTAAAAAAGACGTCTACCCGCTGCCCCGTATCGACGATTCGCTCGACAAGCTTCGTCGCGCCCAGTACTTCTCCTCCATTGACTTGAAGAGTGGGTACTGGCAGATTGAGGTTGATGAGCGGGACCGCGAAAAAACAGCTTTTGTCACCCCAGATGGACTGTACGAGTTCAAAGTGCTGCCTTTTGGCCTATGGTCACCGCGGGCAACTTTTCAGCGCCTGATGGACACCGTCCTCGCCGGCCTCAAATGGCAAATCTGCTTAGTCTATCTCGACGACGTTGTCGTATTCTCTGAAACCTTTGAAGACCACCTCGAACGCCTGCGCGCAGTATTAGATGCCCTCCGGTCAGCTGACTTGACGCTCAAGCCCGAGAAGTGCCACTTTGGCTACAAAGAGTTGAAGTTTCTTGGTCACCTTGTGAGTGCCGCAGGCGTTAGGCCAGACCCCGACAAGACTGCTGCTGTCGCCAAATTTCCCGTTCCTGCAAACAAGAGAAGTTTGAAACGCTTCCTGGGTCTCTGCACGTACTACCGCCGCTTCATCGCAGATTTTTCCAAAGTTGCCGCCCCCCTGACTCGCCTCACGCGCGATGATACACAGTTCGTGTGGGGCGCCGAGCAACAAGAGGCTTTTGCGGAGCTGCGCAGCCGACTGCAAACAAGCCCAGTTCTTGCGCACTTTCATGAAGACGCTGACACCGAAGTCCACACCGACGCCAGCAATATCGGCCTTGGCGCTGTACTCGTTCAACACCAAGCTGGCGTCGAAAAGGTAATAGCGTATGCCAGCCGCACGCTCTCCCGCGCCGAGACAAACTACTCCACTACGGAAAAGGAATGCCTTGCGGTTGTGTGGGCAACCATGAAATTTAGGCCTTACCTCTACGACCGCCAGTTTAAAGTTGTCACCGATCATCATTCCTTGTGCTGGCTGGCTAACCTTCGCGACCCATCGGGGCGCCTAGCACGATGGAGTCTTCGCCTCCAAGAATTTGAGTACACCATTGTGTATAAATCTGGCCAGAAGCACGAAGATGCTGACGCGCTGTCGCGCGCACCCGTCGGTTTAGTCGATGAGAGCACGGACGATGAGAGCGGTTTTCTTGGACTGGTGAGTGCTTCAGACATAATGACCCGACAGCGAGCTGACCCGGACATTCGACCTGTCATTGACCACCTGCAGGGTCGCGCTGCTGATATCCCTCGGCAATTTGCTCGAAACCTGTCTGCTTTCTGTGTCCGGAATGGCGTTCTATACAAACAGAACTCCAGCACTGTCGACCGAGCGTTCCTCCTCGTAGTGCCAGCCGACCTCCGTGCCGATATCCTTTTTGCCTGCCATGATGAGCCCACCTCCGGCCACTTGGGCTTTACACGCACACTCGCCCGAGTTCGTCAAGCCTATTATTGGCCTAAACTCGCTGACGCCGTTCATCGCTACGTCAGAGGCTGTCGTGAGTGCCAACGTCGAAAGGCGCCACCTCTCAAGCCAGCGGGTTTGCTCCAACCTATTGCGCCTCCCCGAACACCGTTTGACCAAATCGGCATCGACCTTCTGGGCCCATTTCCGCTGACATCGGTCGGTAACAAATGGATTATAGTCGCGACCGACTATCTCACACGGTATGCGGAAACCAAGGCGGTGAAGCGTGGCACGTCATCTGAGATCGCCCAGTTTTTTATGCAGCAGATCGTGTTGCGCCATGGCGCACCGTCCCAAGTAATCACCGATCGAGGCACGGCGTTTACGGCACAACTTATGCACGACGTATTTGAGCTGAGTCACACGAGCCATCGCAAAACCACTGCTTATCACCCACAGACGAATGGCCTCACGGAGAGACTCAATAAAACGATCGCCGACATGATTGCCATGTACATAGACTCCCAGCACAAGACCTGGGACGAGATTCTCCCGTACGTCACATATGCCTACAACACTGCCATCCAAGAGACTACGCGTTTTACGACATTTCGCCTGCTCTATGGACGCGACGTTCAGACGATGTTAGATGCCATGCTTCCGTGCTGCACGGATAATCCTCTCATCCCAGACGCTGAGCAGTTTGCTCAGCGCGCCGAGGAAGCACGTCAACTTGCCCGCATCCACATTCAGCAACAGCAGGGAAAGGATACGCGTCGCTACAACCTCCGTCATCGACACGTCACATACCAACCAGGAGAGCAAGTTTGGGTGTGGACACCGGTGCGCCGGCCCGGCTTGTCTGAGAAACTGATGTCGCGATACTTTGGACCTTACAAGGTTCTGCGCCGTGTCACAGATGTGACATACGAAGTCCTTCCAGCGGGTACTGTGCAGACCTCGCGTCGGCAACCACGCTCCGAGGTGGTGCACGTTGTCCGCATGAAACCGTATTTCACGCAGTAATGTGCGGTGTACTATGCACTCGTTTAGTTGTGTAGGGCACCGCCTCTGTTTTATATTCGTTTTCTGTACTGACTTGCATCGCCCATCGCTCGCGCCCAGTCTGTGCTTTCGTTTTTTTAGGAGGGGGAGTAACGCCACCTGGTGTCCCAGATGTTTTTAGGTGGCACCTGGAAGAAAAGGACGCCGAAATTGTCTCGCGTGCTGTGCGCGGAACTTTGCCTGCTGGTTGAGCTTCGTCCCGTCGTCTTAGTCACATCTAGCCCTGTTGTCCGTGACAATATAGGGTCGGAACTTAGTTATGGCCCAAACTACCGCGAGACATTCCTTTTCCGTGGTTGAGTAGTTCGTCTCTGCTTTTGAAAGAGAGCGACTTGCGTAAGCGATAACTTTCTCAGTGCCATTTTGCCACTGAATCAGAACGGCACCGAGTCCAAAATTACTGGCATCGGTATGGATATCCGTAGCGGCGTTTTCGTCAAAATGGGCAAGTATCGGGGCGGCCTGCAGTCGCCGGCGCAACTCGTTGAAAGCATCCTCTTGATCTTCTTGCCACGCAAAAGGAACATTGTCTCGGGTAAGACGCGTAAGAGGCTCAGCAATCACTGAAAAATTCTTTACGAAACGCCTGTAATAGGCACAAAGCCACAAAAACCTTTTAACGGACTTTTTGTCGGTTGGGCGCGGAAAATTTTTCACAGCAGCAGTCTTGTCGGGATCTGGTTTCACGCCGTCAGAACTAATAACATGGCCAAGAAAGCGGAGCTCCTGGAATTCGAAATGGCATTTCTGTGGTTTTATCGTCAGTTGGGCTGAACGCAGTGCCTGTAGTACCATTCGCAGTCGGTCAAGGTGCTCCTCAAAACTAGCCGCGAAAATGACGACATCGTCGAGATACACTAAGCACGTTTGCCACTTCAGTCCAGAGAGAACGGTGTCCATCATTCGCTGGAAAGTTGCTGGTGCAGAACAGAGACCGAAAGGAAGCACTTTAAATTCATAAAGGCCGTCGGGGGTGACGAACGCTGTTTTCTCTCTGTCCCTTTCGTCCACTTCTATCTGCCAGTAGCCATTCTTGAGGTCAAGCGACGAGAAATATTTGGCATTGCGTAACCGGTCCAATGCGTCGTCGATACGTGGGAGCGGGTACACGTCCCGTTTCGTTACCTGATTTAACTTACGATAATCGACGCAAAAACGCAAGGTGTTGTCTTTTTTCTTCACCAACACTACAGGCGAAGCCCAGGGGCTGGCAGACGGCTATACCACGTCATCGGTAAGCATTTCCTGCACCTGTCTTCGAATAGCCTCTCGTTCCGTTGATGACACTCGGTATTGGTGTTGGGAAATCGGCTTGGTCTCCGCGTCAACCATAATGCGGTGTTTGGCTACTGGGGTACGCCCAACTTTCGAAGACGTTGCGAAGCATCCAGCAAATTCATGAAGGAGGTCTAGGAGTCGCCGCCGCTCAACCACCGACAGATTGGCATTAATGTCCACAGTTGATAGAATGTCGGGTGCATTACATCTGGCTGGCGACGACGGCGCCAGAGTACAGATGTTCCTTGGCTCAATAAAGTCGGCAACATACGCGATGGCTGTTCCTTTCGCAATGTGCTGAAACTCGGTCCCGAAATTCGTAATCCCGAGCTTCGCACAACCGTCCCGTAAGCGAACAAGTCCTCTTGCAGCGCAGATCCCTTTCTCAAGAAGCAAACCCACGTTCGTCTCTGCCAGTACGTCTCGGTCGCATGGTGAGTCGCTTTCTACTAAGACCATAATGCTGCACCGTGGCGGGACCGTAACGTCACCAGCTGTAATACGTAAGGCGGACGTTGATGAACCGTCGACGCTAGATCTCGCAATGGCTTGGCTCGGCGAAAATGTCACTCGTGATTCTTTCAAATTAATTATCGCACCATTAGCCTGTAAGAAGTCCAAGCCGAGTATGACGTCTCGCGAACAGTGGGTAAGTACAACGAAGTCGCAAACATAAACAAATCCGTCAATTGCAACTCTCGCAACGCATCTTCCAGCCGGAGTAATAAGGTGTCCCCCTGCAGTGCGGATCTGAGGCCCAGTCCACTCGGTTAAAACTTTCTTCAATTTCCTGGCTAACCCACTGCTCATAACTGAATAGTCCGCCCCCGTATCAACTAAAGCTGTAATGAGACAATCATCGATAGAAACCGGTATGTCCGAAACTGCGCACTCAGGATCATCGTTACATGTCGCCGTCTGATAGCCGTTATCTTGTACTAAGCTTGATGGAGGATGTTCAGCACTTCGCTCGTCAGCGGCCTCACCTCCGCAGGTCGCTGTTCCTAGTTTTCCCGAAGCCTCGGGGAGCGGGGGCTCGTCGAGCGGCTAGTGCGGGATGTAGAGGGCCGTGGACTTGGAGAACGATAACGGGAAGAGGTAATGACGCGGGACGCGTATTGTGGGACGTCCGGAGGATTCGTATGCGTCGACAGGTACTCCTCGATTTCGGGTGGTCGTTCACCACTCCGAGGACATCGTGCACGCGGATGGAAGCCACGAAGTCCGGCGCGGCGGTACGGACAGAACCTTAACATGTGACCGGCCTCACCACAGTGGTAACAAAGGGGCTGATTGTCAGGGGTACGCCAGACGTCAGTCCTTCGAAATCGTGCTTCGGCTAGAAGAGGAGAATGGCGTGGGCTTGGATCAAGAGTAGGGGGGTTCACTCTGGCTCTGGGAGAGCCGTACCCACTGTGGTGCTGGTTTGGATGCGGCACAGTGGGGTTCCCTCTTGGAGGATCACCGTGGTTATGCTGCTGAAGCACGGCCGCGTACGTTGGCACACTCGGTGGCGGTGGCTGCACACCACGCACAGACGTTTCCGGGACGACGGCTTGCCTCACTTCTTCGCGAACGACCTCCGCGAGTGATGGGAGCCTCGACGACGATGTTAGACCCTGTAGTTGAATATGTCTCAGCTCTTCCCTGACCACAGATCGAATGAGCTCCCTTAAGGCATCATCAGAACCGTTGAAGCCGGATACGACGACCGGTGACATGGCGGACACGTTACGGTTATAGTGCTGAGCCCTGTGTCGAAGTGTTTGTTCTATTGTGGTGGCCTCCGCTAGAAACTCTGATGCCGTGCCAGGTGGATTGCGCACAAGCCCAGCAAATAGTTCTTGCTTCACCCCGCGCATTAGGTGGCGCACTTTCGTCTCTTCTGACATATTTGGATCAGAACGCCTAAAAAGGCGGATCATGTCCTCGTAGAACATTCCAATGCTCTCGTTTGGGGCTTGGATACGAGATTTCAGCGCCGACTCCGCACGCTCTCTTCGGTCGTTGGCGGTGTAGGTCGCCAACAGCTGGCGACGAAAGAGGTCCCATGTTGATAGTGCCGTATCGTGGTTCACGAACCACGTCCGCGCTGAATCTTCGAGAGCAAAGTATACATTATAGAGCTTCCTTTGCTCATCCCAGCCATTGTAATTGGCGACCCGTTCGAATTGGTCCAGCCAGTCTTCAGCGTCCTCATAAAGCTCGCCATGGAAGGACGGTGGCGTTCGAGACTGGAGGACGACGAAATGGAGTGAAGACTCTCCGTTAGCAGCAATGTTCGTGTTGGATCTATGCATGTTGGCCACAGGCGTGCAGGAAAGAGGCCCGAACTCTGGCGACTGACCTCGAAGGCGGCGGCTGCAACTGCGATGGACCGGTGTCAAATCCGTGGTGGCTCTCGGTTGCCCTTGAGGGGTTGCACTCAGCAAAAAGGGAAATCGTACCCAGCTGCTCCACCAGAAAATGTAACGAGTACAAGGTAGCGATTACTGATCGGAACAGTTTCACGCGCTACACTCAGTTTCGTCCTCTTTGTCCTCTGTTCTTCTTTGTCCTCTTTTCAGAGAGGCATGCGGCAATATACTGCTCTTCGCAAAGGCATCGCTGCCGTCAGCTGCAAACCACTTCTCCGCCTAACTCTGCTTCGCTCTCGGCTGGTGAGCTTGATGTGCAGCTTTTTTTATATACTCACTTTTGCCGATGTCTGCAACATTGCCTGACACCTGCTCAGCATGCTCCAAACTTCTGAACGATAAATCTTTGACCTATAATTCTTGTAAGAGTAGTTATCACATTGGAAAGGACTGCTCTACAGTTAGTGATAAAGCGCGCTGAAAAATGTCAACTGTCAAGCGTGGCACTTCTCTTTTTCCATCTTGAAGACCTAATACTAATAACGTTTCCAATTCGGATAAGAATAAAGCTTTCGGGGATGAGATTTCTGCTAATAACAGCAAGCTTGATCAAGTGAGGTTACGGTTGAGGCACACGCACCCTTACTAGACAAACAACTCCAGTTTAAAGCAACAGGCGGAAAAATGGCAGCAACAGTCACTGAACTCCAAACTTCAATTGATTTCCCATCTATAGATATGACATAGTTAAGTCTACCCTAGAATCTAACCAAGATAAGCTGACGCAACTACACCTCGGCGTTGAATCGCTCTCGTAAACGTGTGCTACTCAAGCTACATACCCAGCTGCGGAATACATGACTTGAAACAGTACAGTCGGAGGTGAAATTTCGAAATTCATGGCCAACCACCCAGCCCAGGTGAGAACCTGATATTTTGCATGTGCGACCGAGCCGAGCAAGTACAGTTTCAAGACTAAAAAAATGCAATTGCTGCAATGCATCGCCTACCGAACAAGAAAGAACTACGCTTCGCCCATCCTAGCGAAGATGCGTGATGTTGCATTAAAATAAAAATGGCATAAGTTGTCGAATACTATAGACTGTTTTACCGAGAGCAAGCAGGAGAGGAGGAACATACTCTCTAACTGCATTCATTGAGCCAGCCCACTGTTGCCAGTCCAGAGTGGGCTGTGCATTCGCTCGCTTCATGCATAGCAGAGCGGACTTGCACCTCGGTATAATGTTGTTTGAGAGACGTACATACCTTTATTAGCGCCCATTTTAGTGGTAATATCACCGGGACAGCAATACGAGCTCGTGTACTGCACAAACAACAAAGAAATCGCCAGATGATTGCGGATAGCATATGCGGGAAGAATGCAACGACAGTCCGAGTGCGGCGGTGATAGGTTTCTGCTGCAGCGCTTTGCAGTCAATGCTGATTTAATTCGCCTATGAACGTTTTGTGTAAGCCAGACAGACTTAGTACCAATGACGTACTTACGAATGTGATGTCCATTGTACTTCCTCCGCTGTAGTAAACACGCACGCCGGACCATCCCGGGCAGGCCGTGCCTGCCACAAGCCCTCCAGGCAAACGATACGGTGGATCTATTCCGCCAGCACCAGAAGAGCGTGCTGAAATCTGTTCTGTTTGTCACTTATTTAGCCGACAGCAAAAAAAAAAAAAGAAATCCTTCTTGAAGGTCTCTGACCCACACAGTGTTGTTGGTAATTGCAATACAAACAAGTTTCTCAATTAACACAGCCAGCTGGTGCGGCGCGCGGCTATCCTAGCGCGGCTCATCGTCTGCACGATGGCTCCGCTGCTAAGTTGTCACCGAAATTTACATCTTTTTTTACTGATACAAGGGAATTGGCAGTAAGGTCGTTCCACTAGAGGCAATTTACTCTAACGCTGAGAAATAACAAAGCGCAGTCGGATATGCCTTCGATGCGAAAAAAGTTAGGCCTCGCGACGACTAGGGAGTAGCGCTCGATCGGTGAGAGCGCCGTTGTCCGCCGCGTCAGCGGGCGGCGCCGCTTTCGTAAGCGCGGCTATATGTACTGCGAATTTGTTGTCTTCGTTCATGGTGCAGCTGAGAGCGCACGTTTTTCGACGTTTGGCTTAAGAATACGTCATGCAAACGATGCTGCTACGACGGGAGAGGTATACGATGTTGCTGCACCGCCGGACTTATACGCCAAGGCTGCATAAAAAAGTCGACGGATGTTGCTTTGGACACTACTTCTTTTATGTTCCGTTCTTTAACCGTGGTTTAACTTCAAAGTATAAATTGTTGAAGCAAGACAGCTCGATCGTGAGCTTTTCGCACTCTGTTGCCGGCGTAACAAAGACACGCATGCATTCGCCAAGCTCGGTACGTGATATCAGCGGTTAGCGGCGTGCCCGCGGTGTGAACACTGCCGTTGCCTTTATGGCGAAATGAAAGCAGCGCAACATCGGATATAAATATGCACTGTCGAAGGAATACACGACACGAAATGGGTCGCGCACTTCACGTTAAGCCAATGCGGCGATGACTGGAAAGCATCTTTCGTAGTATCTGTATTCCGCGTTCGGTAGCTGCACGTACAGTTCATTCACCGTGTGTGTGTGTACAGTTACCATTGCAATTACAAAATATAATTGAAAATACATGTATCGTGAAAGTACATCCTCACAGTTAACTCTGACGAGTTCGGCCTGCGGTAGCGGAGCGCACTCCTTCGCTGTCGCCTCGGCCGCTAGTGCCATTTCCAACAGCTGCCGGCATGCCAAACGGACGATATACGGTTTGCTGGCGCGCTCAAACAAAACAAAAAAATAGCACCAAGGTGTAAGATAGCTTTCACGAGAACCGCGAAGCAGTATTTTTACACTGCCGCACCGCAGCACCAACATGAACAGCACAGTTGACGATGGCGTCAAGAGGAGCCGGAGTGGACTTTCCCAGTTTGGCTCATACGGGGCTCCACCATTAAACGAAAATGGCTGCGCCCAGGCATCGAAACTAAGATCGTCTATGCAACCTTCCGACGGATGACAGGAACCCTCGGCTTTACGTGAATGAAAACTTGAATTGGTTGAAAAAGGAACTGCTTTAACTCGCTCAATAAAAATGCCAAGAAAAGAATTTCAAGTTCATTTGGACTCGAAACAGCACGGTGTCGGTCAAGAAGGCAGGAGGAGCAACTTCCATCTGTATTGAGAAAATGTCTGACCTTGTTTTGATTTGCTGAAAATGAGAGAGCTTCATTTCTTTACTTGTTTTACGGTCTCTGCCACCTCAAACGTCTTCCCTGATGAAACATTTTTTTTCCGCACTACCCGTATTAATACTCTAAGTGTCCGCCAACGCTGGCATGAATATTTGTCGCTACCGTCATGCTCTCCATCTTAAGTTGATGTAATTTCGCTGACATAAATTAATATTCCAGCTGAACCGTTTGCGTTGTATTCGCTACCAGGATAACGAGCAATTTCACGCACAGGTACTGCAAGGAAACGAGGTGAGATCGTAGTGTTTGGGAAACATACTTAGGCTATTACAGATTCAAGGTTTGATTTTCAGCAAGCAGAAGTTATAGATTTACGGCTGAGGATGCCACCTCATTCGATGATTCTTTTTACAGTATACAGACATCCATGTTTTAACAGAAGGTCAGTTTTGATTGAACTAGATTGCGTCCTTTCTACTCAGTAGCATCATATGACACTAACAATAACATCTTTACTGGTTCTGTGGCTCTGGTGGCAGATTATCAAGGCCTGCTATTGAAGCAAAAGTATCCGATCACTGGTTTGTTCGTTGCTGTTTATCCCGAAAATCAGACCCTCCCATGGTATCTGCACGTACGAAAGCAATAACTATTGGCGACCTTAAAATTTGCTACACAATGCTGTCACATTACGATTGGACAAGCTTCGGGGAAAATTATCTTTAGTAGATGTTTATGACAGGCTCGATGCAGTAGTACACGACTATAAAAGAGCTGCAATCCGCGCGATAAAAATAAAGCAACGCCATAAAGAAAATACGTGGATGAATAAACGGAATATTATCTGCGAATAGAAGAAAGATATTGTCCGGGCCCAGTCGAGAAGAGCACCAGCGTGTAGACTGTTGAGGTCATAAGTTAATGAAGTAAGAAATAAAATGAATGCAATGATTCGTAATTCTAAGCGAGTATATCTTCGAAATAAATGCCACAATGCCAGTTCTAGCTTTAGGATAACTTGGTCTTTGGTCAACATGAGTTTTCAAAAAAGAAAATAGCGGTAATGGGAAAGATTTGTGTCACACTATGGAGCAGACGAAGTAAAAAAACCAAATGACTTTAACAAGTTCTTTTTTTAGTATCGTGAAGAACCCAACAGCAACCATCGTCATGTACCCTGAACAACAGCATATCAGAATCCGCATATTTGCCATTGATTAATGAGGACGATTTAATGTCGATTGTCTTCATTCTCAAGTGGAATATATACGTGAGGATGGATGGAATGTCCGCTGATGACCAGCGAAGTTGTTTCGACATACTAAACGATGTTTTGTTGTTGCTGTTTAATATCATCATATCAATATTACTATTCTGTTAAACATGAAAACTGCTATTGTTACCCTAATTCACAAAGGAGGTGCACGCAAAAAAATAAGAAAATTATCGCCCAATCTTAGCCTTGCCTTGCTTGGTACAGATATTAGAAAAACATCCGTGATTGACAATAACAAGTTTTATGCATATACATAAAATTCTGTCACCATGTAAGTGTGGTTTTGTACAAGCTAAAATGACAGAAATGCTCCTTGAGGATTTTTCTGAACTATTAAATCAATAATATGAATGTAGCCGAGTTTTATGTGCATTGTTTCTGGATATCAGCAAGGCTCTTGATGGCGTTTGCCGTAATGTGCTAATAAGTAAAATTTTCATGTTGAGCTTTCGCGGTGATTTCTTTGCGCTTTTGAAAAAAAATTTTTTCTTCAGCAGGGAATGCAATGTTTTGCGGTAGGGTGAGTTAGGAGTGACCTCTTCATTATCAATGCCGGCGTCTCGCAAGGTTCCATACTGAGCCCAATGTTGTCCACCATCTACATGAATGACCTGGCTAGTGCTGTACCTGAAGGAATGTACCAATACGCTGATAACATCATCCTCACAGCCCAGTCGACTAATTACTTGGATGTCCTTTCTTGTCTTCCAACAGCAGCATTGTGCGATATGAGCAGGGTTTCAAACAAATTGATTAAAGTTATCAAATCGATAAGCAAGCTTATCTGTTTTTATATCCCGTTTAAAAGGGTCAGTATTAAATACCACTACTTCTTGCATAAATTTGATTGCTATCACTGCAATTGCAAGCCCCAGAAATTCGTAACTAGGGTAAAATATCTGGGATTACATTTTGACAGTCCCGTTTTGTGGAATGAGCACCTCTGATATGTCCGCTAGAGGGTACGTGCCATCTCGTGCGTATTATACATTATCAGGCACTAATGCCACTTTCAGTGCGTATAATACTTCTCAATTCTTTAGGATACAGCATACTGCGCTATAGAAGTTCTGTTTACGAACACTGCGCGCTGCGCGCTGCGCTGCAAGATGAGGATCAATGCCATTCTGCGCTCATTGATAACATTTGTAGGTTATGATCTAGACATGGTTCCAAGTCCGGTTTTTTAAAGCATTTTCATTGCCAGAGTTTTATCAGCTTCCGATGAAACCTGTTGTCTCTAAACATTTTTACGATAATAAATGGAAAAAGCAGAATGTTCTGACGCGGCCCTTTCAATCTAGCCAAAGATACTGCATACCTCGACGATCTACAAGATATGGCAAAAGGTTTAGATATTATTTCGTACAACACGTACAGTCTGTCAAAAATATACAGCCCAAAGGGTTCGCGTCTAAGCCCTGTAACTAGGCTCCGGGAAGCAATACTGGAACGTACGGGCAAACTAGAGACGAGCAAGGATGAAATTTGTCACCTACGAGGTTTCGAACGCTGCAGATGCTCAACGAGCTCTGGGACTCCTGCCTGGGCTGTCGAGCAGTGCGGACGTGCGTCGCATGGGCTCCCGCCTCGAAACCAACTTTTGGCGGAACGCTTCGGTTCTTGGACCTGCCACCCATTGAAACATCTTTGAGGGACCACCCGGCACCTGTGGATACCAATTCTTGGCAAGTCGATGCCCAGCTTCCGTATTTTTCGGACGTTTTGCCCGGACCAAGTGACGGAGGGAGCTAGGCCTAACGCGTAGGCCTTGCTCGACCCGTCCGACGGGCTCCGTGAGCAAGTCCGAGACCTTGCTAACCCTGAAGATGCATTACCCCGTCGAACGGGAAGACTTAACGCCAGCAGAGCTGAAAAATTAAGAATGGGAGCCCGTTCTCCATCTTCCAGATCGCGCCAGACGCTTGAAACAAAGCGCAAACAGCCACGTCGACGAAGCTAGGCTTAAGCCGGGTCAGGCCGACGAGAAGTCGAACTCCGACACTATAGCCAAAAAGAAGCGTGGACCATCCGTTACTAAAAAATGGGTACCGTCCCCGAGACTACCAATACCAATGGACGACTACAAAATCGTGTGTCGACCGAGAAATTGGGACCTGAGCAGCGTCGCCCCACGTGCCCTCGAGCGTTCCATATAGGCGGCAGCGAATGTGGTGCCTTTGGAGGCACAAGACGTGGACACTACACGTGTAAACATCGGGAACAACACGTTAACCGTAAGCATACCGAATCACCAAAGAGCCTCAGATTACGCCGATATGAAAGTCCTCAAACATGAAGGGCATGACAAGCAAGTGGCGTCATACGTCAGGCGCCGGACGGCTCGATTAGAGGACTAATCTACCGAGCGTACGATGGATCCTCGCCTGATGAAATCCGAGAAGGCTCCCTGAGGAGAAACAAGGACATCAGCATCGTCGACGCGAGACGACTAGGCAAGTCAAGAACCCTCCAGATTACTTTCAAAGGGAACAAGATTCCAAGGCAAGTATACTACAGTTGTAGCAAGTTTCCATAGAACAAGTGGAAACTTGCTACAACTGTCGCAAGGTCGGTCATAGGGCTGACGTCCGCTACCAACGAAAGGCAAACTTATGCCGCCGCTGTGGTAATGACCACCCGGTCCCTCCAGAAGGGGAACCTTTACCAGGCATTCCAGACTGCATAGTGTGCCCTGGGGCGCATCATGCTGGGAGCCGCAACTGCAAACATCGTATTGTAATCCGGAAACAAGCGAACAAGCAAAGCGACAACGGGGGCGACGCCACGCGGAACATCAACCAAGGGACAGAAAAAGGTCCTCAACCCGGACGAGACACGACAGCAAGCCCCGAAACCGATCCAGCTCCTTCGTGCGCCGCTACCGAACAAGAAAGAGGGCAGGTGCAACAGCAAAGAAAGAAGCTCGAGCCACATAAGAAGCAGAGACAAACCCGATAATAAGGTGAACTGGCCGGATATGGCCTCCCATACTAACAATACTCAAGAGAAGGAACTGCGGAAACAGATACAGGCACGCGCTGATAAAATTGCCAAACTAGAAAAAGAGATGGTGGAGCTCCGCCATTTAGTTAAGAATACTAGAGCGCTAGAACACCCAATAACTAAGGAGACGCGAGCCCCGCCACTGGTGCTGTCGGTAGGGATGGTAGCGATGGAAACGGACGCTAGAGCCGCGATCAAAAGGCCACCTCCTCCGAGCGGAGAGGAGAACAGTAAACGTGTAGCAGAAGCCTAACAAACTGATATGCCGCAGCACACGAGAGCCCCGAACAAACTCAGGACCGATGTAAATGCGCTCACAGAAAGGGTGGACACCATGGAGGTTAACGTAGACACCCTCTCGGCTAGGGTGGACCCACTCACTAATAAGATGGATGCCTTAACCAAAGAATTCAGGGTGTTCCAAAATCAGGTAACCATGTCGTTCCAACAAATGATGGAAAAACTAAGCGCAATGGAAGCACGCCTTCCTCCGTTGCCTTGTCAGCAGCCAATGCACACAATAGCTACGCATCTTCCTGGCCCCCAGACAGAAAATTGAAGCGTGGCAGTGGAACTGCAGAGGCTTCTGCCGTAAGCGGGGGAACTTGCAGCTCCACATGCAAAACCTACAGCGTCCAGTAGACTTTATTGCTCTACAAGAAGCTAGTGGTGCCGTAAAACTTCCACACTACAAAGCATTCCTACCACCGGGATATGACGCCGGTACCGTCACGGGTGCATTCACTGCAACGCTGGTGCAGCGCAATGTCACTGCAATACAGAACAATATTGACAGCTCCAAGGAAAACTATATTCTGCTCGAGATAGTGACAAAAAGTCGAGATGACAGAAATCTTTTTTCTAAATTTATACAGCCCGTCGAGAGATACAGGAACGGGTATTCCGGAGCTACTGATCAGATGCCTAAGGTTGGCATCCAAAGCGCAGCTTCTATTTGTCGGAGACTTCAATGCCACGCATCCGGAATGGGGATACGTTAAAGCCAGCCAAAAAGGCAACATAGCATGGCAAGCGATACAGAACATGGGTCTTTCCGTGTTAAACAACCCACAGGAATGCACGAGGCTAGGCAATAGCATCAGCGTCGACGTGACACCGGACCTAACCTTTACTAGGAATATACTAGGAAGTCACACACTAGGTAGTTACCACTATATTTTAGCCACCACCTTCGAAACGGCTAAGCACAAAACAATAATCAGGAAGACACATATTACGGATTGGGATAAATTAAGGGACCTAAGGGAGCAAACAGCCGAAACAGAAACCACGAACCTCGATGATTGGATTGAGTCACTTAAAAAGGATATTAAGCAAACCACATCGGAGATAGCGATAGAATAGGAGAGCCAAATCTCCGACTCGCGGCTACTTCATATGTGGGAAGACCACCTCAGCCTGCAAAAGAGACTGAGGAAGCACAGCCACCTAAGACCGCTAAGGAAACGTCTAGCGAAACTAGAAAGACAGATAGAAGCCTACACACTAGAGCTTCAAGAAAAGCAGTGGGGTCAGATATGTGACCGCATGAATGGACAACTAGGATGTAAAAAAACGTGGCAAATGCTCAGACATCTACTAGATCCGACACAGACAAAATCGACACAGAAAAATAAGCTCGCAAGACTGATTCATAAATACGAGGGCACCACGGAAGAGTTCTTGCTAGAGCTACAGGATCGATGTACCAGCAAGGCCTGTTGGTCTCAATTGCCAGACTACCGAGGACTCCCAAATCCAGAGCTAGATTCAGAAATATATATAGATATATATAGTGGCTGCACAGAAACCATAGTTCTGCATAAATAAAGTAAAAAAGTTCCCATAAAGAAAGGTGTTAGGCAAGGAGACACTATCTCCCAGTACTATTCACAGTTTGTTTAGAGGAAGTATTCACAGACTTGGAATGGGAGCAGTTAGGGATAAGGGTAGATGGAGAATACCTCAGTAATCTGCGATTTGCTGATGACATTGCCTTGCTAAGCAACTCGGGGGATGAACTGCAAATAATGGTTGATGACCTAGACAGGAAAAGTAGAAAGTTAGGCTTGAAAATCAATATGCAGAAGACTAAGGTAATGTTCAACAGCCTCGGGAAGGAACAGAAGTTTACATTAGGTAGCGAAATACTGGAAGTAGTAGGCGAATATGTCTACTTAGGACAGGTTGTAACCGCAGATCCGGACAATGAAAAGGAAATAACAAGAAGGATAAGATTGGGATGGAGCGCATTTGGCAAGCACTCGCAGATTATGACTAGCAGCTTACCGGTATCGCTCAAGAGAAAAGTATGCAACAGTTGCATCTTGCCTGTACTCACCTATGGGGCTTAAACGTGGAGGCTAACGAAGAGAGTTCTACTTAAGTTGAGGACAACCCAGGGGGCTATGGAACGAAAAATGGTAGGGGTAACATTAAGAGACAGAAAGCGTGCAGAGTGGGTCAGAGAAATAACTCAAATTACCGACATTCTAGTAGACATTAAGAAGAAGAAATGGACATGGGCAGGACATGTAGTGCGAAGAAAGGATAACCGATGGTCGCGGAGGGTAACAAACTGGATTCCAAGGGAAGAAAAGCATAACAGGGAGCGGCAGAAAGTTAGGTGGGCGGATGAGATTAAGAAGTTCGCAGGGGTCAAGTGGATGCAGCTAGCACAGAACCGGATTAAGTGGAGAAATATGGGAGAGGCCTTCGCCCTGCAGTGGGTATAATCAGGCTGATGATGATGACGATGAAACTAGATATAGACAATATGCGCCCAATATCGCTCAGTTCCTGCGTAGGCAAGCTCATGGAGCATGTGGTCCTAAACAGACTGCAGGAGTATGCAGAGGACAATGAGATCTTGCCAACAACTATGCTAGGCTTCAGAGCTACTTTATCTAAACAGGATGTCATGATTCAGCTCCAAGCAGGCGTCATAGACACTGGGAAATGCACGGGCACCAAAGCAGTACTAGGGCTAGACCTCACCAAGGCCTTCGATAACGTGGCACACGAAGCCATTCTCGAGAACCTCTCAGACATTAACCCAGGAGAGAAAACCTTCCGATACATTCGCTCATTTCTCAGCCATAGGTCAGCGATAATTAAAATAGGCGAAATAGAGTCATTACCTTTTCGGCTAGGGGGTAGAGGGACACCGCAAGGATCAGTACTGTCACCATTTCTCTTCAATCTCTCCCTCATAAAGCTTCCACCCCGACTGGCAGCCATTCCTGGGCTAAGACATACATTCTACGCAGATGACATCACACTCTGGACCACTAGCGGGATTGACGGTCAGATAGAGGAAATGTTGCAACGCGCGGTAGGCACTATCGCAGAGCTCGCAGGTAATTCAGGCCTATCATGCTCACACCCAAAATCAGAGCTACTGGTCATAAGACCCAAACCCAGGGTTCCTGGTTCCAGGAGCCAAGCGCCCCCAACACCGCTTAACGTGTGCGTGGAGGGACTTCCAATCAAGGAGGTCAATAAGGATCTTAGGGCTGTATCTACAAGCTAACAGGAAAAAGAAAGAAACCCTGCAAAAGCTGGAAACATCAGTTAATATGTCAATTAGGCTAATCAGAATAATTGCCCACCGTAAGAGAGGAGTCCAAGAAAAAGATCTCTGTAGGATAGTGCAGGTCTTTGTTCTTAACAGGATGGTGTATGCGCTACCATACCTAAAACTAGATGCTGCGGAGAAAGGCAAAGCCGAGACAATAATTGCGCAAGCATACAAAGCAGCCCTGTGACTGCCGAATAACACATCGACAGAAAGACTCATGGGACTGGGAATACATAATAGACTAGAGGAGCTCAAGGAGGCTCACTTCACAATGCAAAAAGAACGGCTTAAGTGCACTAAGGCAGGCAGAGCCGTACTGGAGCGCCTTGGTATAGGCGTGGAACTTCCACCCGAGGACATGAAAACACAGCTATCCAAAGTCCTTCGCAAGCGACTGATGATCAATCCACTACCAAAGAATATGCACACTTGTTACCACGAAGGAAGGAGGAAAGCTAGGGCAATAGCTCTACACGAAAATACGCAACGAGCGAAGGAGCTGTCTATGAATACGCAACAAGAGGAGCGTTCGCACTGGCGGTGGTGGACGTGCACGGACGGCTGCAGGCACCAAGGTCGGTAGTGACAAAATCTTCGGAAACCGCGGAAGAGGCAGCTGCAGCACCGACGCGGATACAACCTTCTCCGATTCTAAATTTGCTGTCCGTAGCTTTGCGGGGGGCAGAATCTCAACTGCAGCGCGGAAAATACTGAAACTGACCAGGCAACCATAAAGAGAAATTGATGTGATATGAGTGCCGGCTCACTCGGGGAATCCGGGAAATGAGGCGGCCCACAACATGGCTCGAGATTTCGTCAACCGAGTGGGTGGGTCCTTCGTATCCATGGGTTACTCCAAGGAGGGGCTGGCATCTTTTCAGGATATCACAAGTAATTACAGATTGAAACGGCACAAATTTCCACCACATGACAAAACGTTGGATAAGGCACAGGAGACCGTTTGGAGGAGACTCCAGACGAGATCCTTTCGTGGCCCTTACATATTAGCAAAAATGTACCTAGATGACTTTAACCCCGCGTGCAGGTTCTGAAGCGAAACAGCGACGTATGATCACAAGCTATGGCAATGTAAAGAAGAACCTCCACCGAAAGATCTAGTACAAATTCCTTCTCTTGAGCGATGGGAGGCCGTTCTGCTCAGCTCGGACCCGGGCATTCAAACCTTGGTTACCGAGTGGGCCACTAAGGTCGCTGCCAGCAATAGACTGGAGGCCATCTAGAGCAGACCGTCTGCATCTGCATTTTGACAAAATAAATGTTTTTCAATCGAATCAACAAGCTCTGTTACGGTGCTTAGAATCAAAACCCATGGGCTGTATATTTTTGACAAAGGCTGTACATATTACGCACAAGTTAACACCTAGCATCCTTCGGGCTAAAACAAAATATAAAAGAAAAAGATGTTGGAATGCGCGAATGAATAATATTTATAATTTCTCCACATAACAGCTTGGCGATTCATGTGCCATACAGCTATAAATGCGAAGATATGCATTTACAGCGCGATCTGATGCGTTACTGAGGTTTTGATATTGTTAGGTACTCAGTACGTAACGGGTTGTTTATTTGTCATCTAAAGCGCTGGGTGTCCCCCAAGGAACACTAGCACACACCACTGTGACTTCTGTTTCTTCTTCTTGTCCACAGCTTCTTCTTCCTTTCTGACGCCCCGAAGCACGTGACAACGTGACACTTCCCCCTTGCAGACGAAGCCCCAGGGCAAGCAGTTTAAGGTAGGTGCCGGGTATGGAACCTTTTTAGCCGAACCACATGCACCACCTGAGTCCGGCGTGAGCATCGGCCACTTTCGGTGGGGCGTGAAATTACACAGTTCACGTCACTCAGGCGCTCCAAAACGACAAAAGGGCCGCTATAGCGAGACAGCAGCTTCTGGGCTAAACCACGCTTGCGCAGCGGCGTCCACAGCAACAGTAAATCACTGGGCATATAAGATACATGTGGGCGCCGATTGTCATAATGCTCCTTCGAACGTTCCTGTGAGTCCAGGATGCGGAGGCGGGCAACGCGGCAAGCTTCTTCGGCTCGACATAAAGTGGTGGCGATAGAAGGCTCGTTGTGGAGGGAGAAAGGAAGGATGGTATCAAGAGAGCTGCGGCGAACTCGAGCATACAGGAGGTAAAACGGACTGTAGCCAGTCGTCTCATGCTGTGCAGTGTTATACGCGCATGTAATGAAAGGCAGGATGTCATCCCAGTTCTTGTGATCAAAGCCCACGTACATCGCCAACGTAGTGGTCAGAGTGCGGTTGGTCCGTTCAACAAGTCCATTCGGTTGCGGATGATACGGCGTTGTATGACGGTAATCGCAGGTGCATAGACGAAGGAGTTCTTCGAAAACTTCAGCTGTAAATTGGCGCCCACGGTCACTGATCAGAATTCGAGGAGGGCCATGGCGCAGGACGAGAAATCGCAGAAGAAATAGGGATAATTCGTAAGCAATGGCTGAGGGCATTGCGGCTGTTTCTGAATATCAAGTGAGATGGTCAACACATACCACTATCCACCGGTTACCGTTCGAAGATCGCGGAAAAGGACCCAAGAGGTCGATGCCCACCTGCTCAAAGGGTGCGGTCGGAGGCGCAATAGGGTGCAGCGGTCCCGGTGGGTAGGGAGCTTGTACTGCTGGAACTTGACACAACTAGCTACATAGCGCTGAACGGCTTGACGCATTTTCGGCCAGTAAAACGTTCCTGTGCGTTCCTGTGTGCGATGAAGGGTCCGGGCGACACCCATGTGGACCGACGTGGTATCGTCGTGCATCATTTCAAGAACGGGAATACGGAGGTTTTCCGGCACGACGAGAAGAAAGCGTGTACCTCCGGGGTTGAAATTCGTCTTTTAAAGCAGGCCGGCACGAACGCAGAAACGCGCATCTCTTGAACCTTGAGCGGCAGAGAAGAGCTGTGCCAAAGTCTGAACGTTGCGTTGTTCTGTCTGGAACAGTTGAGGGTCAGGAAAAGTTGCCGAAATAGGCGCCAGGTAGTCATCAAAGTTGTCATCATCACTACCAGTTGGCGAAAGCGGCAAGCATGACAGTCAGCGTCAGCATGTTGACGGCCTCTTTTGTATGCCACAGTGAAGTTACTCTTGTAACCGCAATGCCCACCGAGCGAGCCGGCCGCAAGGGTCACGAAGATTTACGAGCCAACAGAGCGAATCGTGGTTAGTGACGATGGTAAAATCATTGCCATATAGGTAGGAACGAAATCGTTAAACCGCAATAACCACTGCGGGGCACACTTGGTCAGTAACGGTGCAGTTACGCTCCGCCTTGCTCAACGAACGACTAGCATAAGCTATCACGTGCTGATCGGTGCCATGACGCTGGATGAGCACTGCGCTAACGCCCACGCCAGTAGCATCGATGTGAACTTCGATGGGGGCAGAAAGACAGAGGTGACGTAGGATAGGCCCTGATGTCAGAAGGAATTTGAGCTGGTGGAAGGCAGAGTCGCAGTCAGTAGTCCAATTGAACGGTGCATCTTTGTGCAAAAGGCACGTGAGCGGGTATGCGATGTCAGCGAATCTGGGCACAAAACGACGAAAATAGGAACACAGCCCTAAAAAGCTCCGAAGCTGCTTCACTCATTTCGGTGCTGTAAAGCTGGTCACAGCCGCAATCTTCTGAGGATCCGGCCGAACACCATCCTTATCGATTCAAGTGACCAAGAATAATTGTTTGACGCCTTCCAAAGCGGCACTTCTTATAGTTGAGGCCTGCTCTCTCAATGCAATCAAGAACGACGGCGAGGCGGCTATTGTATTGCTGAAAGCTGGGATCCGGTGGCGGCATCAGACGTCTTCGTATGTATAATTTTCGATTATTTCTTTATAGGTTTGCAAACGTTTGTCCATCGCCTGGCAGTCGGGCGGCTCCGCGTTGGCCCGGAAGTAGAGACCTCGGGCTAAATCATGGGCCGCCTCGTTGCCGGGGACGGACGTGTGTGCTGAGACCAAAATTAGGGTGATTTTGCGATAGATTTTAACTGCAGCTGTTAGAATTCGGGCGGCTTCTTGCGAAACCCTGCCTTTCTGATATTCCAGAGAGTAGTTTTGCTGTCGCTAAATATCAATCTAGACTTCGTGCCGACCAAAGCGAGCGCTATTGCGACCTCTTCAGCCGTGTATATGTTTCTGCTTGATCGTGAAATGACGTTTAATAAAACTGTGTGCGGGACTAGCGCGCGCGCTCCTGCCCGCGCCACTGCACTCTTCTTCCTCTTTCGTCCGTAACATGACCCGGGGCCACCGAGCGATCGTCCCGATCGTAGACGAGAGATCGGCTAAGTATTGGGTTTGCTGGTCCTGGGGGTTATGTCTTTCCCCTTTGCTTCTTTTGTTTTCTGTTGAATAACGCACACGGTGACGTTGACAATTTAAGGTAATGCAGACGCAGTCCCCCGGCCAAGGGCGCTTCCCTTGGTCGGCTTCCCTTCTGACCGATGATCTGCCCTTGGAAGCTTTTCAGAGCTCCGGCATAGTGCTCTAGAAGATTGGGCAGTGTGCTGACCGCGCCGCGAAATGCATGGGAGCGGGGGCTCCTTTTGCGATGACGGAGGTGCCGCAGCGCAGAGGGCGCCACCAGCAACTGGTGTGTCAGCCGTCCGGGCGCCCGCGTATGCGCGCTGTGCGGCGGGCGGATACTGTGTGCACTGTACGTTCTTGTTTCCTTGTGCGTCGCCTCGGGCTATTCGCGACAAGATTTTACAAATATGCGGGTTAACAGGGCTCAGTACTATTAGCAATCACCTAATTTATTTTCCATTTTGGCCGTCGGCAACACCTCGGAAAAGCAACATGACAGGAGTTGGGCTTTGAAGAAAGCAGCTTGGAGAGGGCGTACAAATTCAGTCTCGCACAGCACGCTTCACTCGCCGTACAGCTCGCTTTAGCATTCCTAATGCACCTAATTGACATCCAGAAATGTACTCGTTTTGAAAAGAGGGCCGTGTGGAGGCAGGACGTATGAGAAAGTTAAACATGTAACACTTGCGTTTGAGCGCTGACTAAAGCTGACCACAGCGACCTCATTACCAAAACAGTCCAAAATGGTACATTCCATTGTTTTACGCGCAAACTATGCGGTCTACACTACGTCACCTGAAGCCACAAGAGAAGTCGGTATTCAGTTCAATGAATTAAATGTGGACTACCCCGCATGAAGGTATACATAGTACGGACATGAAAAACGAATGACACCACTCCAGGTAAAGGGCTACTGAATAACGAAACACAGTGGGTCAGGAAAGGTGGAAGTGGATGTAAAGGTTGCACAGGGAGAAAAAAGAGACGTGTCGAGGGAGGGAGAAAAGGGTTGGTGGAAAGCACGCAAGGCAGTGAAAAGAGCGACCGCGAATGTGAACAAAGGTTTGGAATTTTCGTGCGGCACGGCAAACGCACGACGGAGAAGAAGGCAGGCGGCTAAAGACGAAAAAAAATGGAGATTTATGAAAGACAATAAAAGAAAAGAAAAGAACCAAATGAAGGCCTGGGAAGAGGAAAGTAGTGCCCAAACAGCTAGGCTGCAATCGAACGCGAATAAAGATGTATAAGCGTCGAAATTTAAGAGCCAACTGTAAAACTGTACACTAATCTAAGAACAAATCATTTTCTTTTCACTCCATAAGCTGGAACATTGTTGTAACGGGTGGCTTTAAATACCCAGAGATGCGCGCTATTCTCAAGGCACATAGTTTGACAATGACTTAATTGTTCCAAAAAATGTCTAGGTAGTTTTTATTCTGCGTGCTCAAGCAACCTTTAATATGCAACTCATTTCCCTCAGAAGATCTCTCTAGTCCTGTTTTGGTGCACATACGAAATGAAAAAAAAAAAAAGCTTTGAAAAAGAAAGAACGACGGAAAATAGACGCTGCAGAGGCTATAATAAACGCCTAATTCGCTTCCGCTAGATCATCCTTCTGCGAAAGAGAGGTTGTGAGGCAGGCAAGGTTTCTCGCCACGAACAAAAAGTGCGCCATAGGCTCGAAGCTAGTGTTACGTTTCTCCACCGACAAGTGGTACAGCTGACGCGGCCACCGCATAGCAACAGGCAGAACCGTGAGCGGATCGGCCATTTCGGCGCCATTCATCGGCCGCGCAATGCTTCCTCCCGCGGGCAAGTCTCGACGTGATCTTGCCACGCGCCAAATGTGCGTGCGTGCGTGTGTGTGCAAACGCCGGCCAAGCCTGGAGCTCGTGAGAGAATGCGCCGTCCTCGCCCGTCTGCAGGAGGTGGAGGAGATGCGGTCGGACCACCTGCTATTGAGTCATCCCTTCGTGCCCAGACTTGTGGGGCTCTCCATTTTCTGTGAAGGTTTTCCCTTTCCCTGTGAACTGGAAAACCTATAAAAAGCAGAGGCCGACTCCGCTGAAAAGAGACTACTTTGACGCGCCGTTGAGACGACGCTAGACACCAGCTGTGTGAACGTGTCTGCATTCTCTCCGGGTCAGCTTCTCTGCCCGTTTCTTCATGATGTTGCAGTAAAGGTTGTTTCGTTAGAAGACGCCTCGTCTTTGCTGGGACCGTTCATGCCGTCCACGGAGTCGCCAGGCCAACGCTACCGAGGGGCGCGCGACCCGCATGTAATAACTGCTGGCAGCGGTACGCTACCCAGGCGCACGCGACCCAAATGTAACACTATGTAGAAATTTACCCAAAACTTTGACTCGGGTGTACGGTCCTTTTGGACGCCTTTGCACTTGAGATTTTTTAACCTTCCTATAAAATGTGGAAGTTCAAAAATTTTACCTACCTGGAGCACCAGAAAGCTCAAACTTGAAGTAATTAAATTTCATGTGTTTTTGCGGCTTCTTTCTTTGCGAAGTAAGCGAACCACGACAAAAGTTCCAAAGGGAAAACAATTAAATTCCCTTGGAAGTATTCCACGAGTAATATCAACCTTGTTAACAATTATAGCCTGATTAGTTCTGCAAAGAGTAGCCGCGGCAAGTAGCCCGACTGTAGTCTGGCAAGCAGTAGTTGGCGAGTATATCCAGTTGATTACTCACATTTCATACCCCACACTCGAAGAATAAACAGGCATTAATGTCCGCATCTGAATTCGGCCTATGTTAACAGTCGTAACAATATAATTGCATGCGCATTAGGTGCCCGTCATCATTTTCGCATTTTTTTCTCTCGGTGCGCGCCAAGAACTGCATCATACCTGTCAATACGAGGCGGAATTATAAGTGCTTTTTTTTTGCTCAGTACAATTTATGGCAGTAAAGCGTCCGCGCTCAAGTGCCCAATATGTGAACGTATTCCCTCGTAAACGATGTGACAGGTTTAATTTTTCATATTTTATCTGAAGTATTGCCCTAGCTGTACTTGACCTTTTTTTTTTTGCATTTGTACAACTGGTTCACCCTTTGGTGAGCGGCACATAAACAAATCTCCGCGATATATATGTATTTGTTAATCACGAACAAAAAATAAATGCTTGAGTTGTGTATACGCTCTTTTTTTTTTGCCGGTAACCGCAGTCCCTTAAATTTTCGCACTGTATTCGTCATTTCTGTAAGTGGTGATTAGGGCACATAAAGGACAACGATTAAAGAGATATATTACAGGTTACAGGCGATTCAAGATAAACGTTGTTATGTCTTAATAGGCACAAGATGAAAAATGTGTTCGTAAATAAGGCTCGTAAAAATATAAGGTGTTCCTAAAGAGGCCTTACAAGCTTTGCTTCGCATGTATACTGTTTTTCTCCGCCTTTTAATAGCGCTCCTCGGCAGTAGAATTTATTCCCTTACTGGAAGAATGAATGCAAAACACCCCCCTTCGTTGGAAGCATTAAGTACAAATTGCTCATCTGGACGATTTATGGGTGTCCGCAGCAAGAAGAAATGATGAAAAAGTTTTCAAATAGCGATTCAAACATCGCGCGCTGCTCTGTAGGACTACCCAAGCGTGCACGGTGTCTCCACATTAGCGTAAAGGAATGGAAGAGATCGGTTTAAGAACTAGGAATAAGTAGCCTCTTTATTAAATATCGCACCAATTGCGTAGCGTGTGAAAATAGCTCCAAAGAGAACCGCGACACTCATCTGTACCGCCACTATCCCCGCGCCCTCTACGCGCCGAGCACGAACGTGGCACCCCTGTTGCACGTCGTGCCCTCACGCGGAAGTCGGTTCCTGTCATCGCAAAAGCAGCCCGCTCTCCGGCGCCGGTCGTCACACTGCCCAATATTGTAGAGCACTATAGCTCCGGTGTCAGCAACATCCCTGTGGTGCTCGTTCCTAAGGATGGTGGCACCATTAAAATGAACAACCCAGGAGCTGCTCGAGCTGCCCTTCAGGAAACCACTTCCTTTTACGAAGTAATAGCCGAGGTGCGCCAATTTGGTCGCGGCGGGATTCTTTGCCGTTTACCAGACCTGTCATGTCTAAAGGATCTGCTAAAATGCTCTACTTTTGCATCTCATCAGGTAAGCAGTTTTATCCCTTCACATCTGGCCTGCTCAAAAGGTCTAGTCGGAGGTGTAGACTACTTAATAAGTCCAGAAGAAACCCTTGACCTTCTTTCCTTGGCAGGCGTTGTTGCGGTCTATCGCTGTAGTCGGTAAGTCAATAATGTTCGTGTGCCGACAGAATCGGTTATTGCTACCTTTGCAGGCACAGTCTGTCCATCAGAGATTAAAGCGTGGCCTTTAATATTCAGAGTAGATCCCATACCATCAAAGCCTCTGCTGTGCAACAACTGCTGGCGTTATGGCCATACTGCTGGCGGTTGCAAATCCACTTTGCGGTGTTGCGAATGCGGCGATGCCAGCAAAGCACACTTATGCTCTGATCAAAATTTCAAATGTTGTCTTTGCGGCGGACTTCACTCAGCAAATTCTTTGGAAAGTCCTTCTAGAGCGCATGAAATGCAAATTCTGGAGGTTATTGACCGAAAACGTTGCTCGAGGCGTGAGGCAATTCAAGAAATTAAAGAGCTCATGGGTATGCAGGTGTGTAAGCCCGTTCTGGAGCATCATTGGATTCCTCGATGTCTAAAACCATAAATAACTGCTGTGGAAGCAACCATGACCAAAATGGTGGATAGCATTGCGACAAATGTCACAGAATGCATATCCAACGTTCTGGCAGCTCACATTTCTCAGGCTGTGCAAACTGCTACGGTTTCTCCTACGGCACCTGGGCATTCACTATCAGTGCAGCACTCATTAGCTGCAATGTCGTGCTTGCAAAATGAGTCTCTTTCCGCATCACCTATGCAAAATGTCGGCACGTCAGACGAGGCTCATGATGCAGATATGGGAGAGACAGATACGCGAATCCTAAAACGCAGTGAATCCTCGTTGTCAAACCCGTTATCACCTCGCCCACAGGCGAAATCAAATAAGCAACAGCTAGGCTCTAAACCAAAGGAAAACATTTTGTAGCAGGCTGTTGCTGCTGCCCGGGTTACAATACCATAGGAACGTTAAAAGTTCTTCACTGGAACTGTAGATCTCTTCTTACAGCTACTACAGATTAAGTTTATCTTTCTTTAAAACATAATCCAGTCATAATTGTTTTGCAAGAAACTTGGCTTACAACTGAAAAACATTTTCACTTACAAAATTATCGATCATTCCGACAAGATCGGCAGTCAAGAGGTGGTGGGTTACTAAATCTACTTTCTTCAAAATTTGTCATAGGGCTATGATTTCTTTTCAATATTCTACTCTAAATTCTGAATTATTGGCTTTAGATTTTGAAATTCCAGGGTTCAGTTCATTTACATTAGCGCATGTTTATTTCTTTCATGGTGTTCAGGACACCATATCTCTAGACCACCTACTAGTTAATTGTCAAAATTCGGTTTTTTTTTTTGCTGGAGATTTTAATTCGCACCATGTTTCTTGGGGTTACAACACGGATCCCTGCGGCAAGCGTCTGTGGGATTGGCTTTCAGACAATACCCTAACTGCATGAATTCTGGCTTACCAACTTTTGTACGTGCTCACAGTCAATCTGTGATAGATTTAACTTGTTCCAGCACTAGTGCTTCTATACTAAATTGGACGACAGTTGATGGTGGCACCTCTAGCGACCATATACCTATTGTTTTTGAGGTTAACTCCGCCGACATCTCAGTTGAGATCATACGTTAAATATAACCAGTTTCACTCATTTTTGATTTGGTCTCTCGAGTCAGTGGTTGAGGCTACGGAAGAGTTAAAATCGCAAACATTATGCCAGGCTATTGCATCCTCTCGTAAGAAGTGTGAATTCTTAGTACGTGCATCTAAAGGCTATACATCAACAAAATGGTGGAATGCAGATTGTTCGCGTGATTATAGAAGAAGAAAGGCTGCATGGAAGAAGCTCCTTCCCAACCAGTGCCCCAAATATTGGCATGATTTTAAATGTCTTGCAGCTACATTTAAACTCACAGTCGCATAAGCGAAATATAAATATGATACTGAGCATTTCAATTACCTCTCACAGTCTAATAACCGACGTGCACTTTTCAGGTTTTTAAAATCACGGAAAACGATTCCTGTCAGAAAATTTACCGACATGTGTTCCGACTCCTAAAAAAGCTCTTAAAACAGTAGGAAACGTCGCTAATGCTTCAGAAAAGCGTTTTTTGTCTACACTTCCCAAATCCCCTATGTTTGTAGGCCCAGTAGATACGGCTAATGATGTCCCTAAAATTACATTTTCTCAGCTTTCTTCGATTGTAATGACATTGCCAGCTGCTGCGCCTGGCCCTGATGGAGTAACGTCAAAAATGATAAAGATCCTCTTTGAGGTGTCTCCAAATTCCTCTTTATAATTAGTAAATTACTCAATTATTCATTCTTGGATAAATGATGACTGGGCACTAGTCAAAGTGATTCCTTTACTGAAACATAATGGTGGTGGTTATACTTTGGACAATATCAGACCAATATCTTTAACATCAAACTTGGTAAAATTAATTGAAAGGGTCGTACTCCAACGGGTTACCGAGTTTGTGGAACAAAAACATATTCTTAGTCCCTGTCAAATCGGATTTCGCGCAAAATGTTCAATATGGAATGCGCATACCGACCTTGAAAGTAGAATTCTTGCGCGGCGCAAAAAAATGCATGCTGCATTGGTGACTCTCAATACACAGAAGGCTTATGATAGTGTAAAGCGCCGAAATTTATTGCACAGATTAGAAACTCGGCATTTCCACAATATTTAATTGAATGGATGTCTACATTCCTGCAAAACAGACAATTTTACTGTTCATTGAATGAAGTGCATTCTGGCAGATATCAACAAACCAGAGGTGTTCTTCAAGGGGCTGTTCTTTCGCCCATTCTCTTTAACATTTTAATGAGTTCAATTCCCACTCATCAAGATGTTCGCATGTATGTCTATGCGGATGACATCGCGTTCTTTACGGCTGCACCTGACATTCAATCCCTCAACAGGCGCCTGCAATCGTACTTAAGCTCCCTTCAGAAATGGGTATGTGACTTAAGATTTACATTAAACGTTAAAAAGTGCGCTTTCCTTGCTTTCCAAATTCAGGATCTTTCTCTAACATTTAAGCAGGACATGATTCCTCAAGTTAAGCCTTTGAAATATCTAGGGGTGATTTACGATGACTATCTGGCATGGAGAGATCACATTGAACATGTTGCAGCGAAAGGGGCTCGTGCTGTGGGTATGTTGCGCAGGTTAAGCAATCCAATGTCTGGGATGCGGCGAAACGCTCTTTTAATGATTTATGTTATGCATGTCCGCCCAATTATAGAATTTGGATCTGTGTTATTTTCTGGTTCACCTGCTTACAAAATTCGTCCGCTTGTTCTTTTAGAGCGGGAAGCGCTTAGATTATGCCTTGGGCTCCCCAAATTTGTAGCCAACAATGTATTATACTTTGAAGCCCGAATACCACCGTTGTTAGCTATAAATTACAATTCTTGACTGTCCAGATGTATCTAAAAATATATGAATCACAATTCCACCACTCCCTATCAGTTTTTTGTTGTGAGCCAGACTCCTTTTTTGGAGTCAGATGGCCTCGGTTTCATACCCTGCAGGTAATTCTAGTACAAAATCTGTTACACCATTTGCACGTAGTCCTTTCTAACATCCGTCCAACAAAAGTAAGTGCATCGCCGGTTCAAATTGTCTATGATGACATTTTCTCAAATAATGAAAAGCACTTATCACCTCACATTTCGAATGGAATATTAGAAGAGCATTTGCAAAGTCTTCCCGTTAGCATAATGATAGCAACTGATGCTTCTCAATTTCATGAAAAGGCCGGCGTTGGAATATGCTGTCCGCTTTTAGACTGGGCTTTTTCACTCCGTCCTCCGGATTTTACCCCAATTTTCCAGGCGGAGTTGCTGGCGACGGTGCTTGCTCTGCGCAAACCAGACCCACCATACTCAACAGTGGCTGTAGTTACAGACTCTCATTCCTTGTGCTTGTCGTTTTCTTCGAATATGGATTCGCAAATTTTAAGCACCTTTCTTTCACTGCTCTTATCACATTTTAGCCTCATACATTTAGTGTGGGTACCAGGCCACAGTAATTTGACAGCCAATGAGGTTGCTGATAGATTAGCTAAAGAATCTCTGAATGGCCCGGTGTTTCCCATCCTCCCGGCAACAGCGTACATAACAGCAGCACGATTTCGGAGGCGTTCCTTATTAAGCACGCAGTCTGGATGTGTTTTATTATCTGATGACTACCGGCATCTCAAGTATTCCTGGAATAGGAAATCATGTCAATCAAGGCAGACTGAGGTCTCTCTAACCAGGCTACGCTGTCGTATTCCGCCCCTAAATTTATATATGCACAGGTCTGGTTTGGCGCTTTCTCCCGTCTGCGCATTCTGTGGGGAACTGGAAACAATAGATCATTTCTTGATATTTTGCCGCCGTTTTACCATAATGAGAAAACGGTATTTAAAGAAGCCGTTACAACAGCTGGGCCTCAATTTGAGCAGCCAGATTTTATTATCGTTCGGTGCCACCATGCTTGGGTACAGCCACAGGCCTCGTTTTAACGCCATTCAAAACTTCTTAATAGAAACAGAACGTCTACCTTGCTAATATGCTTTGAATTCTTAATCTGTACATATAAATGTTAGTATTCTCCCACTGCGTGCGTTGGTATTTACTCAATTTTAGTTTGGTTTTTCATATTTGCATTTCCTTCTCTATACCCTAGCATTTATTTCTGTGTATTTTTGCGATGCAGTTATACATCTCAAAATCTAATATCTCTGCACCCCAATTCTTGCCCGATCCCCCTATATGGGTATGTGCCATCAAATTAGAGGAGAACAACAACAACAATGATGTCTGATGCGTGGGTGATCCGCCTCCCCTGGAGCTGTCATCCATCCGTCACCAGAGTCCATGAAACCGATAGCTCGAGGTCACGCCGAGAAGCTTAGGCGGGGTTGCATGTTCGTGTTCATCGGTTCCTTCGGGTCATTCGGGTCTTTCGGGTCCTTCGTCACGGTTCTGATTAGTCTGTCTGTTCACCTTGTCTTCATGACCGGGCTGGGGTGCTGGGCGGTGGTAGGTGGTCAGGTCGGGGCTTAAAGGGCTGGGGTGAAGCTGCTCGGCGATGTCCCTGGGCCCTCGGTCGATGGTCCCGACTTACAGATGGCGCCGATGCTCCAAGGCGAGGATGGGGATGACGTACGCCGTACCTCCAACCAAATGTTACGTGGCGGCAAGCGATGATAGCAGGAGAACAGAGGACCGAGAGATGATGCTCGATGGTCGGGAGATGACGTTTAATGAATCTTTGTGCGGGCCTAGCGCGCGCGCTCCCGCCCGCGTCACTGCCCTCTACTTCCTCTTTCGTCCGTAACAATATATTTAATGAAAATGAGTCTGACTGCCTTCCTTTGTACTTGTTCTATTTTGTTTGTGTGTAGATTAGTGAAGGGAAACCAGACAATATTAGAGTATTCTACGATTTGTCTTATAAGAGTTTTATAGGCTAATAGCTTTGTTTCTGGCGGTGCGAGTTTGAGGCGCCTTCTGAGGAAAAAAAGTATTTTTAATGCTCAGGATGGGGGAGATGCAATTTATATGAGAGCTTCATCTAGGATCATGCGATATAATCAATGGGAGATATTTGTGTTCTTTGACTTGAGTCACTTAAGTATTATTAATTATATACTGAATGACTGATTCTTGTTCTTTTTTTCTGGTTATTGGTAAAGTGACGCATTTTTGCAGTTATTTTTTATACCTAAATGTTACGTCATCCATGTCATCATTTCATCCCAAAAGGGGCTGCATGCAGCAGCAAACAGAAGGACGAAGGTTTCTAGAGCTGTTGAAAGTGCCGTCAAAACTGAACAGTGGTCGAGCACTGTATCCAAATTCAATGTGACGGCACAGCTTGCGAGTCGCCACCGTCATCTCGAGGTATATGCCTTGTTTGAGTTTATACTGTGCAACTATATGTTTCATTCAAATATGTAAATTCATATTGTGATGTTCTTCTACACTTCTAATTGTGTCGATTGCTGGAAGTTTAAACTGCACTTGTAACTTTTGTTCGTCATTTTCAAAATGGGAACGTGACGCTTTGCAACGCCGCAGTAAGAGACAGCTTTTATTCCACGCCGCCACCGTCATGTACAGAAGAACGTTATTATTCATATAACTGAGACTTGGACGCACAGATTGTATAGCCGACGAATGTTATACAGGCTGCTGTGATCTTTCTCCTCTTACTTTCAATTTTTCGTTATGCATTGACAAACACCTGCCCTGAGTAAACAATTGGCGCAGTTTTAAGCACAATTGAGCCGATTTACGATTTAAAGGAACGATAACTCGGATTTGCTTGGCTTTGTGTGGTTTTGCGCTTTTATTTTTATTCTGCTTGCCGATACCTGGTCAACAGTACATGAAATGACATATGGTAGCGCAACACTCAATTTTTATTCGAAGTTACATAATTAGCAAATTTGTTAGGACCTTTACAATAAAACTTGATAATATATGCAGCGACATATGATATGATATAACGTAAAGTACATTTTTCTTGTCACTATCAACAGATGAACGGTGAATAACTAGGACGCTTATTTAGTACCGCTTTAATATACTAGATATAAGTGTCTAGCGATGGAACCTTTCTGTTGCTATTATATTAAACGTAAACTTCACAACGATATAAGAGTTTGTTGCTACGATTGGACTAGAAGGTTTGACATTCAAGATGACCTGAAATTATCGCCTGACCTCTGCTCTTTGATTTGTGTAAAGCTCCCGCTTTTAAAAATACCGTTATCTCTCATTTACTTACTAACGAGCTAAGAGGAGCAAGAGATTGTACCGCGAGAGTTGTACCGCGCGCAGTACACCATTACAGCCGTTGTAATAAAACTGCGGAAACAACTACGATGCGCCTGTAATAGTAGGACTCTATAGCGCTATTGGTTCCTGTTTGCTGGCTCGCCTCATTAGAGTTGATCGGTTCACTACTCGCCGTTGTTTTATTTGCGTCTATATTATCCGACACCTAATTATTAGCATAAAGATCCACCTGTATGTGAAAGACCGCTCCACAAATATATAAGAGATCCTCGCTTTAAGCATGTTGTGCGAGCTTTCGTGCATCGCCGAGTACCTTTCACTCGGAATCGAAGCAATCCCGACCCTGCCATGTCAAAGGCGAAAACCCAGTTTGCAGCGCTTGCCAATTCTCCATTGTGTCATGGCGTCCCCCATTTCGCGGACCAGTCAATGTACGGCCATGTCACGTGCCAGAAGCATTATTGTGAGTGTCGCTATCAACGCAAACGCCAGCGCTGGTCTGTAATTTTTTTGTAGAAGTCTTTTAAAAACAACCGTGGGCTGTGTGATGTCGGGGCTAGTTACAGATCTCCAGAAATTACTTCGTAACCCTCCACGATGCCTCCACTTTGTCTATTTCATTTATCACTTCCATCTCTCTCTCTACCCTTGTGGTCTGTTAGAGGTATCTGCAGAGGAGTATAACAAATCACTACAATTTATTACTTTCAATACCCCATTTTTGAGATGTTGTATATGATAGTGCTGGTAGAATCGTTTACTGCCTAGTATACAAATTAAAAAACGGTAAGGAAACATCGTTAACACGCAAAATAAAGCTTACATATGCAAGCGATGGGAGCAAAGTTTTGGGAAAGGCGCTTCCACTTTGTTAAAGTGCGAGGAAAAACGGATCAGGAAAACTTGTAGGTGCGGAGCCGTTGCCCGGATACCTGGTGCTGATGGCCGGTACGATGAGAAATGCAGGTTTGGGGAGCATGGTATTATGTAGGGTGGTTGGTGAAGTGAACGTAAATACTTATATATGGACTAGAGAAAAATGAACAATGCGGCGTCCATGGCAAATATTTTTCAGACCTGAATGCTCTTTATGTGACGATACAGTGATTTATGAATAAGCAGAATGAATGAGCCCCTTGGCGCTATTGTGAACTAATTCTAGTGTGCTAATGAGGTATGCTTGTAGCTGGCTCCTGAAAGCAGATGCATATTCTTGCATTGGTCTCATAAGTGATCTGCAGGCGAGAAACTGAACACTCGGAGCGATAGAATAATATTAATAACTGCTTAGGCGATTATGTTCATATAATTCATAATCATTGTTCATATTCATATTAAATCAGGTTTATTCCTTCAAATCTATGGCGCTAAAAATGGTATGCAGCACTCTAGACTTATACATTTGGATATCCGAGGGTCAACCAAACAAACCGATGCACCTGCGCGAACACACAGTGGAAGCCTTGCTACAGAAGCCACCTTGCCGTTTGCGCTGCAGAAAAGGTAGTGCATCACTGCGCATCACTGTCACATGAAAGGTAGCCAATTTATTAGCCCAATACAGCGCGCATTGAGACGGTGTGGGATGAAATTATATGCGAAGCTTAGCTCTCGCGAATTTTATTCCTGAGTTCCTTCATAAGCACTTCTCCCAAAGCACGGTCTCAGTTTTTCCGCTGGGTTGTATCTGCAGTGAGTTTGGAATTCTGATTTAACTGTCGCCTTTTACAGTCAGTGTTTTCAAAATGAGCAAAGAATGGTTATTCCTTTTGTGGCTGTGATGTGACGAACACCCAAAGAGAGGTCCTCAAAATTATGGCAGCCGCTTCATGTAGGTACACCTGAAAACCGCAGTAGTGGCCGTTTAGGGATGAATTGAAAAATAACTATACTTGACAATTTTCTTGTTTTTCCTTTCCCTTCGAATTCCCTATATTGATTACTCCTCAATGCTGGTTAAAGCGGCGGATTCAATAACAGGAAAAGCCCAATTCGAACATTTAAAAGACGAGGCAGTGATTTATTATTTCGCTGCGGACGCTCATACGAATAGAGGAAAATATAATTGGAGAGCGAAACGCATAGCCAGTGTACCACCATCCACACCAGCTAGTTTAACGCGCTCCCATTTGCGGGATTTGCACGCTGAAAAACAGCGTCCGTATAGTAACTGACTGATGGTGGGCACAAAGATTTAAAAAGCTAATCTATGAATGGAAGTCTGGTAAATGAATCGGTGTCAGCAAATACCTTTCGTTCAATTGCGCATTTGTGTTAGAACAGTCTTCACGTTTTATTTTAGTTTCAGTACTGGCAATAACTTGCCCGTCAGATATGAAAGCTCGCCGCGGCACATAAGAGATAGAGGAGATATAAAGCTCGTATCTGTATCGAGGCCGTAGGGAAGATTGCGTGCTTCAGTCTAGACGCTAGCCTCGGAGGACGTCGGTGACACAACAGAGCGCCAATGCAAGATGAGGGCAGTAAACTAATCAGACCTGGCTGAATTACAAGCCCATTTGGTCCAGTGTCTCCTAAACGATTACTGCCAACCACCACCAGTGCAGTAGTAAGTTGGCGGTGGACCGCTCGACATGGCCCCTAATTGTTTTTTCCTGTGGCCTGCGATTATTCCGCACTGCTCTCCGGCCGTTAAGGGTTTCGCCACATTTGCTCTCGCTAGAGAGAAAGGCCACATCTACGAGAAAAAAGGGCTTTCTCGATCGTTGCTAAAATGTTGGATATGGCGGTGGTTATGGTGGTTAGCCAGGCTGTCATCAATCAGGTACTCTGTTGTGAATGGTTTTGTAGACATTTGATGGCTCCTCGGTAACTGAGGTTAGCTAGTCATGTCTATTGCAGTAAAATCTGTGATGGTGAAAACAATGTAAAAATGTTAAAGTAAGCGCAATTCTAGGAATAGACGACGTCGTTTAGAGAACTTTACCTAGCGGAAACGAATTGCAGAGGTGTATTTATTTCTTGGAAATTCGTAGGCCAGATGTTGTGGTTAAGGCAATTATGCATCAATGTTCTAGCAATTAGAAAGCTGGCACAACAAGTGCACTGCACTTTCTAACGCAAATTCTTGCCCTTTTTTCGCTCATAGTTTCTACTTGTTCCAAGTATGCCTTCTTTCAAATATACAGACGCAGAAAACAAAGCCAGGAGCGTAGCATATAAAACTGCAGGAGCCGGCTAGCATTCGGGATCAGTGCGCAATCAGGGAGCGGCCCACACTAAATGATCAGGCCCAGAGAGCGCAGTGAGCGACGCCCTTAGTTCCGTAATCGAGTTAGCATCATTCGTTGGTGGTGGGTACCACGGCCAATTACGCACCAATCGTGTTGCGTCTGCATGATGGGAGTCGAATGAGCGGCCCCGGATATTTCGTCAGCGTACCACTTCTTTTGGGCGAGGAGCCCGGGGTGGTTCGGGGATTGAATCGGAATTCTCCAAGCCTTCATTACAAGCGAGAACCTTCTGGATACGCTATGTAAGGCATGCCCCCCCTCCCCCCCCCCCCCCTCTCGCCTGCGGGTCTCCTTTTCCTTCATTGCTGAAGTGGCGTCACTGATTCCTGAGGGATCACGAAAGTGCACAAGGCGTGGGATTGGAAGTATAATTATACTCAAGGCAAGTGTTGTTTGTCAGAGAAGAGGTAAAAAATCCGAAGTTCGCTGGATCTTCAAATCATTAAGGTTATTGCTTACAAGTTAGTAGTAAAACTTTCTACTGAGGGTGTCAATGCACAGATATGTCATGAAAGGGGTACTGCACTAGCAAATCTGTGTACTCAGTGCGCTCAGACAAGTACAAAAATCATGAGAAAGTGAAAAAGGAGGCGCTCGAAAGCTTGTTACGCGTTTACTTAACGGTGCTTTTTATTAGGCACTCTGACTGAATAAAGTTAATGTCACCACGAACATTATCCCGAAAAGCTCTTAAGTTAAAACATGTGCACACCACCGGTGGACGCCGTTATGCATGAACCTGATTGCATCTTTTTATTTTGAAATTTGTTCATTTTTCTTTTGGCTTGCATGATCGTTGATAGCCGCCACATCTGGCACCTCAGATATTAAATTAAGTGCCCCTTACGAGCTGTTATACAATAATATTATTGTCATTAGCCTGACTATATCAACTGCGGGTTCGGGCAAAGGCGTCTCGTATATTACTCCATTTACCCAGTCCTATGCCAGTTGCATCCACTTGGCCCCAAACATTTCTTAACCCTATCTTTGCACCTAACTTTCCGTTGCCCTCTTCTATGCTTTCCTTTCCTTGAAGCCGAAATTGTTGCCCTTAATGCTTGCCAGTTATCGGCTCTTCGGACTGCATTCCCTGCTAATGCCCATTTCTTCTTCCTGATTCCAACTGGACGTTCATTACCAAAACAACACCACTTGTGAAAGAAACAAGAGCTTTCAAAGAAGTGTTTTCATTATTTGCTAAGCATATCAAAGCACGAGCTTTCCAACATACCCTGACAAGCTTTAGCCGTGGATGTTTAAATTTTCAATTTTGATTTTATTGCGAGAGCTGTGCACGTGCCGAAAAAAGCTACTTGCAAAAGATAGGCGGAAGTAATCCCAAAAGAGTTGGTGCGTGAACCGTGAAACTTTCGTGCAGTATTAGAATCATAAGCACGAATAGACGTCTATACTACTAGTTTCATGAAATGTTCAGAAGGCTCTGTGCGTTCAGATAATTTACAAAACAGCGTTTGCATGAAAGCTTCAAGTTAAACGGTTTAATATAAATTCCTTATTTCATTACGCGTGCTGAAAAGAGCACTTTTCTTGAGGTTCTTACTGTACAAGTGAAACTATGTCGGCGTTCACGTTTAGTTGGGGTACTGCCGCTCATTAGATTCAGTATAAATGATTTAACAACACATGTGTTGCGTTGGCCCCGTCTTGGATCGTGTCAGTCCTCTACGTGCAATGATTCCAGAATCATTGTGTGGAAATCCGGTACACCCGTTAAGACGATCCAAGGCATCGCGCAAGGTAAAAAATAAAAAATCGTGTGATCCGCTACCATGATCGGCAACCCTTAGAATGCGCAGTAGCAGATCCACTTGGGGGTGACAGATGGAAGAATATTTCATCGTGGCGCGCATATCGACCTTGTCGTGGCCAGTCAGAGTTTGCTGGGCGCATGATCAATTCAGTTCAGTCGTTCAATCGTGTCCGACACTTGGTGACCCTATGAACCATATCACGCCACACTTTCAGGTCTCTGACTATCTTCCTAACGTCACATAACTTCATCTGCAGCGCTTCGATGATGCCATCTAACCATCGCGTTCGCTGCCTACCCCTTCTCCGGTAACCCTCAACCTTTCCCAACATCAAATCTTTCTCCAGCGACTCCTCTTTTCTCATCAGATGACCAAAGTAGCTGAGCTTTAACTTCAGAATTTGACCCTCCAATGAGCATTCAGGGTTTATGGTCGACAATATCGACTGATGTGATCTTCTGGCAGTCCAAGGAACTCTCAAGAGTCTCGCATAATACCGCATCGAAATTTGCGGATCGAGGATCGTGTTGCATGTCTTATGACGTATACTGAAAAATAATTCTTTCCCGGAGCTTCCGTCCCACGCGAGAAAAAATGGAATCCCTTTGTTTTTTATTCTTTCTCACCTTATCATGAGCCGACATGACTAGAAACATTATGCAGGATGCTCAGAGTTTACCTAACCAAGCTTAACGACGCTTTAAATTGAAAAAGTCAAGCTATCAAGACGAGAAATTTAACCCACGGAACGCCTTCCAGTGCCATTGGTATAACTATAGCTACCCTCTGGTTACCACTTCTGGGGCATCCTTTCATAGATAACATAGTAGAATTGAAGTGATCCCACATTGGATGGATTCCTTAACTTGTTTATCTCTCCATCGAATACATTACGTGAGCAAATAGGCGTAAAAGAAATATTTTAGCGCGTTTTACTCCGCGATTTACAGTATTTTACACACATTTTATTCTAACCAAAATGTGATCTGAATGCACTGTAGCAGAACTGCAATTTGTTACATTTTGCTCTGTCAGCGAGGCAACGGTGTGGCCATGTTATCAGTTGCGGTGGCTTTTATTTCCCACAAAAATTCTACTGGCGATGAAGCGGCTGTTTTCAACTGTGCGCGCAATTTAAGTCATGCGACGGCCTCAAACTTTCCGCAGTTATTAAGCCTTTTTAGGCTCATGGACGTCACTCACACATGCACGAAATAGCGTGGCAGAGACTTCACCTTTCCTTTCTTGTAAACTGATTATAATTATATCTAACGCTTAAACGAACGCCGACAAGAGGCAGATGATCTTAGACAAATCATAAGAGACAGTGATAAGAGAGGAGGGTAGGCTTTTGCGACTATTCTTGTAAGAGACATAAAAGAGGCCCTCTAATTTTGTATCAGAGAATAACTCTTGCCCGACGTTAACGGTGGTGGCGAAGATGCTGTGGAAATTTGTCTGTTCGTTCACGTCCATAGCAAAGCTAAGCGAGTTAAGATGTCCAGAGTATGTACGGCCGCGGCAGGGCGTACATTGCAGTTCGGCTGCAAGCCGATAGATGGCACCGACTTCAGCGGGCCTATACCTATACCGAAAGTGGAAAAGGCAGATCAGGAAGGAAGCTTTCTTTGATAACTCAAGAGGCAATGCTATAATATTTGAAGCTAGATCAAGGTGTCTGAGAAAACGCAGCTACAAAAAGAAATTTAACAATGAATATGACACGTGTGCAGTATGCGCAGTATGTGGTAAATCCACAGAAACAATTAACCATATTATACTCGAATGTAAAGGTATGCATCCGAAAGTCGATGCAGGTGCAGTCACTCATCCTGAAGCTCTGGGGTTTAGAGATACCAGTGGCCGGATGAATGAACCTGTGGTGGAAGCTAGCAGAAAACGATTGGAAGTTTGGTGGCTTAAAAGCAAAACGTGACATAATGATAGTAATGTGGAAACATATTCAATAAATGAAATGATGGTATAGTTAACCAATCTAAAATAATAATTAAAACATAAGGGGGAAAATGAGCATGATAGCAACAGCTACTACCCCGTTTCAAAGGGCCATCCATTCATTCATCCATCCATCCGTCCATCCGTCCGCCCGTCCGTCCGTCCGTCCGTCCATCCATCCATCCATCCGTCCATCCATCCATCCATCCATCCATCCATCCATCCATCCATCCTTCCATCCGTCCGTCCGTCCGTCCGTCCGTCCGTCCGTCCATCCATCCATCCATCCATCCATCCGTCCGTCCGTCCGTCCGTCCGTCCGTCCGTCCGTCCTTCCATCCATCCGTCCATCCATCCATCCATCCATCCATCCATCCATCCGTCCATCCATCCATCCATCCGTCCATCCATCAATCCATCCGTCCATCCATCAATCCATCCGTCCATCCGTCCATCCATCCATCCATCCATCCATCTATCCGTCCATCCGTCCGTCCGTCCGTCCGTCCGTCCGTGCGTATATAGGGCGGATAATTTACGACTAAAAGTTGTGAACACGCAGGGCCATACCGCTGAGATGAAAACTTCGGCCATCATTTGCGAAGTAAAGGCAGTCCCGTTATCTGTAATAAAACAATTTGAAGCACCGTGCCGCAGTATGATCTGGTGTACAAAGAAATGGGCAACTTCAGATGCTGTACCCCCAGGTAGCGTTTTGGTCGCGGCATAGCGAGTCAGATAATCTGTGGCGATGATTATCTAATGGTTGGCACCGGAGTACCGAGGGAAAGGACCGAGAAGGTTCATTCCGACTTGATCAAACAGCGCGCGTGGTGATATTATGGCCACGAGGAGGCCTGCAGGCTTTGATTGCGGAACATTCCGACGCTGGCATTGCCGACTGTTCTGGACATAGCGCTTAACAACAGTGGCAAGGTTGGGCCAGTACAATGTCTGTCGTATTCTAGCAAGTGTGCGAGAATAGCCCAAGTGGCCAGAAGTTGGTTCATTGTGTCACGCGGAAAGGATTTCCTCTCGCAGATCTGTGGGTACCACGAGGAAGTAGGTTCTCGACTCTGATCTAGAGTTGCGCTTTTAGAGCACAGCTCTTCTCAGGCAGAAAATTGAGAGGCTCCGAGAAAAGCACTTAGGTATGGAGGCTGGCCGACCTTGTAAATAATCGATTAGGGCTCGCAATTCTGGAACAGTACGCTGCTTATTAGACATGTCGGAAGCATCAACAGTTCCGAGGAAGCTGCCAGCGTCATCTGTGTCTAGTGAAGCCAGCTCGACAGGCGCACGAGAGAGCGTGTCAGCGGCTTCATGCTTATGTGCGGACTTATAGACTATAGTGAGGTCAAACTCCTGTAGGCAAAAACTCCATCGCGCCAGGCGGCTGCATAGGTCACGCAGGTTGGCCAGCCAACACAAGGAATGGTGGCCAGTGACCACTTTAAATGGGCGACCATAAAGGTAGGGGTGAAATTTCGCAGCAGAAATATTGGCCAGGAATTCATTTTCAGTCGTTGAATCGTTCATCTCGGTGCGCGATAAAGTACGGCTGGCATATGCGATGACTCGTTCAACACCCTCTTAACGTTGCACGAGAACCGCTCTAAGGCCAATGTTACTTGCGTCGGTGTGTATTTCTGTCTCACCCTGTTCATCGAAATAGGCTAGAAAAGGCGGCGATTGGAGACTCATACGCAGCTCGGCAAAAGCAGCTTCTTGCTCGTTAGTCTAAAAAAAAGGGGTATCTCCCCGGTTGAGCCGAGTCAGTGGTTCAGCGGGATCAGCGAAGTTATCAATAAAACGCCGGTAGTAACGGCGGAAGCCGAAAATTCTGCGAACAGCTTTCTTGTCACGTGGAATCGGAAATGCCGCAACAGAAGCTAGCTTATCAGGGTCGGGCATCACACTGACGGCGCTGACGACATGCCCTACAAGTTGGAGCTCTCGGTAGCCAAAGCGGCATTTCTGTGGCTTAAGTGTTAGGTTAGCGGATCGAAGGGCTTCGAGTGCTGACCGCAGGCGCTGAAGATGTTCTGCAAACGATTCTGCAAAGACCACCACGTCATCTAGGTAGACTAGGCAAAACTGCCATTTAAGGCCGGCGAGGACAGTGCCCATCATCCTGTGAAATGTGGCCGGCGCGAAACAATGTCCGAACGTAAAGGCCGTCGGGTGTGACAAAGGGTGTCTTCTCATGATCTCGCTAACCTACCTATATATGCCAGTCGCCACTTTTATTACGAAAGCAATACTACTCGCACTTTCAACCCGTCAGCCTGGTTCCGGCGGTAACCACGTTTGTCCTTTCACCTTTAGACGACCCCAAGCTCGCAGGAGCTGCCAACTTGGGTCTCTCGTTTCACATGGGAATACATAGCAATACTGCGCTAGGTTTTGAGCCGTCAGCGTGGTCCCGGCGGTAACAACATTCGAGCTTTAGAGGAGGCCATAGTGACACCACACCAAGAGGAGGAAAAACTGGAGACCAGCTCGGCTCGTTGGCGTGGTCCCGGCGGTAACCACGGCGCGCCACGTGAGGCTGTGACTTCGCACTCCACGTGACACACGGGCTGGCAGGAACTGCCAACTTGGGTCTCTCGTTTCACATGGGACGGTTATGTCAGAATCAGCCTGCTAGGACCCTGGCATACCCCTTATAGGCTACTAAGGCACGTTAATATGGGTTGATTAAAGCGGGGCTTTATATGTGGGATGAGGAAGTAGAAAAAGCGAAGAAGAACGCTCGGTCGCCCGCAGCTAATGCTTTCGGAGGGTATTGCTTTCGCAGCCTACAGGGCTTAACCAAGCTAAGCCTCTGCCAACTTTTTAGATCGATGGATGAAAAATACTTTGCACGCCGAAGGCGGTCGAGAGAGTCATCAATCCGCGGCAAGGGGTAAACATCCTTCTTGGGTACGGCGTTTATCTTGCGATAATCGGCGCAAAAATGTAAAGTACCGTCTTTTTATCTAGAACGACGGTGGACGACCACGGGCTATTTGAAGGCTGGATAACATCATCTTCGAGCATCTCCTTAACTTGTGACTTAACTTCACGCTCGGTCGAAGAGACTTGGTAGCGATGCTGGCGGATTGGACGCACATCATCGAACGTCACGATTTGGTGCTTGTCGGTGGTAGTTTGATGCACTTTTTACGACAATGCAAAACACTCTCTGAATTCGAGTAACAACGAAAACAGCTGTTCACGCTGGCTGACCGATAGCTCTGAGCTGACATCGAGATTGTCGAGGGATGTAGGCGGTGGAACGGTTTCCGAGGACAAGCACTCGGAGACATCAGAGACGCGTTCAGCGAAAGCTACTGAAGTGTCCCGAAAAAGGTCCCGATACTCGTGCGTAAAATTGGTAACAAGTACTTTTGACTGACCACGGTGAAGATGGATCAAACTGCGGGCCACGTAGAATCCTTGCGTCAACAGTAACGAGGTGCTAGTTTCGGCTGTTGCGTCCCCATCTTGAAAAGCATTGCATTTCACATTAACGAAGGCGCTGGTTCGGGTTGGTAGCGTGACATTGTTCGTAAAAACTCGAAGTACATTGAGTGGTCTCTTTGTACTGCTGAGGGCCACCGCTCTCTCAGTAGCAAAAGAGATCTTAAAATCACGGAGGTCAATAATTGCTAAATATTCAAAGAAAATCTGAGCCCAGAATCAGGTCACGCGAACAGCTTTTCAGAACAAGGCAGCTTACCACAAACGTTGGTTCTTGAATTTGAACTCTGGCCGTGCACATGCCTATAGGAGTAGTCGGATGACTACCAGCAATTCGAACGTGTGTGCTAGCCCACGGAGTCAAAACATTCCTGAGAACTGCGGCAAACTTGCTGCTCAAAATAGAATAATTATCGCCAGTATCCAACAAAGCTCCAACCAGGCGACCATCAAGTATTACTGGTATGTCCAACGAAAGCTGCTCGCGAATGTCAGGCTTCTGAGTCGTTGGCTGCTCTGCGTCGGTGTACGCGGTCTGCTTCACCGGCTATTTGTCGTCGTTGCGGGTACGTTGTCGCGTCATCTGTTCCGCCTGCAATTCGTCGTCATTGCGGGGGCGTTGTTGCGTCTTCCGTTCCACAGGCAGTTCGTCGTTGTTACGGGTTCGTTGTTGCGTCGTCGGTTCCACCGGCAATTCATCGTCGTTGCGGTTGTGTCAATATTTTACTTGCGTAACTTGTCTTCTTTAATTGCGCCTCCGATTTCTCTATTGTTTTAAAGCGATTGTACTAGTGCACTGTGGGATGCCGCATAGACCACCGACTTTCCATTTTTAATTTTGAATCTCGTCGTGTCTTAACATTGTTCAGTTTTTTTTTTTTTTGAAAGCAGAATCCCAATGGCTGAAACTTCTCGCTCAGAGTAAAGCTTCGCTTGGTGAGTAAGAAGTTGGTTCTTACAAAGGGGTAATTTAATGGAGCAGTAAAATTAACCAGTGGCGTTTTTCGACACAAAAGCTGCAAAGATCGCTTTTTGCTCCTGTGGGCGCAGGCTGTATGGGCGAGCAAGTTACTGCGCGCAAGCCATTTAGTCAGAACTTATGGCGTTGTGTTTGGCACCAAGAAGGTTATCAAAAATTGCTGGAGTTGAAAGCGCGCCCATCAAGTGAAGCCACCGTGACGCCATCTTGGGGGGGAAGAAAAGCGAGCCAGTTGCCGCTGAGCACGCCTTCCGAGTGCACGCCGAAGCTAAGGTTTCTCACACGCGGGGCATGTAATACTATCGGACATTGTTGGCTAATGCGTTGCTTATATGGAGGAAGGCAAAACTAAGAGGGAGTGCGCGACAATACTCTTGAAGACTAGTGATAAAAAATAAAAGGGAGCGAGTCGCTCTCTACGGGGTTACACCACGTGATAGCGTGCGGTGTTACGTTTCTCCCCCGAGAAGTGGGACAGCTGACGCGGCCACCGCATAGCAACAGGCAGAACCGCGAGCCGATCGGCCATTTCGGCGCCGTTCATCGGCCGCGCAACGCTTCCTCCCGCCGACAAGTCTCAGCGTGTTCCTGCCACGCGCCAAATGTGTGTGCGTGCGTGTGTGTGCAAAAGCTGGCCAAGCCTGGAGATCGAGGGAAAGTGCGTCGCCCTCTCCTGTCTGCAGGAGGTGGAGGAGATGAGGTCGGAACGCGTATTTGGGTTTGCTCGGGACGGTGGCTCTGCAAGAGAGAAAACGACAGAAGAGACGAAGAAAGTCGGCTGTTCCGACTACCATCTACACCCCCAAAGGCGGCACAAGAAGCTTGAGAGAGCAGAGCCCAGCGGCCCAGCGGGGCCCAGCGGCCCAGCGATTCAAGGCGTATGCTTTTTCAATGGGCGTTCATGTCGGCCACCGCGAGGCGGCGCAAGCTTGAGAGAGCCGAGCCAGGCCGAGCGGCCAAGCTATTCAAAGAGTATGGTTTTTCAATGGGCGTCATGTCGGCCGCGGTAGCACGCTGCTCCAGCTGGCTGACTTCCGAGGTTTCGATTTCCGTGTTTTTAACTGGTGGCGTGTGTTGTTTCGTGCGCTTTTGCGCACCTAATTAAGCTTAAATTCGTTATTCCAACCGAACTTGTGTTGCCATCGACGGATGAGTGTCCAGCTGGCGGACTTGACCAGCTATTTACGTGCTTTTAACCTGTGGCGTGTGTCGTTTAGTGCGCTTCTGCGCACCTATTTAAGCGCTTTTTTTTATACCGGAAAGCTTTTCCAGCACCTGTGCTTGTTGCCATCGGCTGATGAATGCACCCCCCGAGGCGGCGCGATGCTTTGAGAGACCCCGCGGTCCAGCGATTCGAGGCGTATGCTTTTTCAATTTATTATTATTATTTGTGTGTGTGTGTGTATGTGTGTGGTGAGCATTATTTCTCTGAGAGATTACCGAGGTAATTGTTTTAAGTGTGTACTTAGGTACGTATACATTCCCTTTTAGCCTGCATTGTATGCATGTATTTTGAAGCTTCAAAACAGCACTTACAGTGCTTACGAAACGCAATTCTGTCTGCATACATGTACTTTCAATTATTTGAATGTAAGCGTGCCTTTATAATTATTAAAAATGCAGCAGAGCGCGGCTATGCCGCGTACCTGTATTGTTTAAAACGAGTCATGCACGAACTGTTCCTTCCTTTCGATGTCATCCCAATTAAGACCACACGGGTCCCGAAATGTTTTTTTTTTTGTTATTGTTTAGTCTGCGTTCCATTTTCACGTGTCAGTATGTTATGTACATCTGTTCCCAATCAGAGGAGCTTCCGTCTAACTGTCGGCTTCAGCCTCAACGTCGGTGGCTTAATTCCACCTGTTCTGCTTTTAGAAAGAACACCTGGTTTCAATTTCCTTACCAACTTTACTGCCCAGTCCCTGCACAGTCTTCTTCTAGCCATTCTTGCAGGACGAAGAAACACCTGAATGACATGAAATTTTCATGTGGTCAAGTGGAACGAAGTTTGAACTCCGTTCACAAGGCGTTTATTTTTGAGGAGTCAGCACAACTATTATCCTTCAGTGCCAGCCATGTGTAGAGTGTTCTGACTGAAACTTCTTGTTTCCTGAACATAAGTGGAAGCGCTCATTTTTACAGCTTATTTAGCCTTCTTTGCATCAAGTTAAGTGGGCAACAATTCAAGATGGTACCTCTTTATCTGCTACACAGGATGGCAAAGTGAATATTTAGTCATTTATATATTTTGGTATATACAACATTATTTAATTAAATAGCAGGTATTATTTTAAGGGGTGAAACAGAAATTTAATACAGGCAGTATGTTGCAGCATATGAATCCGTTTTGAAAAACAGAAAGTACACATTTATATACTGCATTTGCACAAACCAAGAACAAATGCAGGGGATGACAATTATGGGCCTATACAGGTGAAAGAAGTGAAAGTTTGTGGACCGCACTTATGCAGACATTATAAACCTGCTCAAAATACAAAATGTGGTGCAAACACAGTGGCCTCAACATGTCCACAGACGAAAAAAAAAAAAAACTAAAAGTGGATTAAACAATTTACAGTTCGGTCTCATAACAGGCTGGCAGTTATTTAATGGGCTTTTCAAGTAAATTGTTCAAATCGCAATAAAGATATTTTTCCACGTAAGTAAATAGCAGAAATCTTTTTTTGCATAATAAATGATAAATAAGGAGGGTAAAACATGACCCATGTAATACAATAAAACAATAAGTGCAGAAAGCATACAAAACATGCATATGCAAAGGTTTATAATTTGTAGTAACCTAACTAAACTGCATGACATGCACCTTTATCTTGGAACTTCAATCACCTAACTGTGTCCTGCATCAGATGTGCCTGCCTTGGGCCGACGAACTTCCAAACCACATTCACCTACCTGAATTTCTGCTGCCTTTTGGCATTTTTCTTTCCTTAGAGTTCACTATTGCTTATTCCCTTAATAAAACATGCCTTGCCACTCGTCTTATTTTCAGGTTCAGCAACGGCATCAGTAAGTCTCGTTTGTACCCAGACCCACCCTTACTGCCTCGTCTTCCTTGGCTGTACACCATGTCATTCACTTCTACTATGCTGTCCCCAATTTAATTCCCATCTGTATTGGTATCCTCACAGTTTGTCCCATATGCAAGCACTCGTGATGCAACTATAATGTAGTTTCCTCCGAAGTGATGTACTGGTAAACTGATATTCATTACCTGGTAATACCGGCCTAATGCTTTTCACTTTATTTTTCCTCCTGACTTCATATTTTCCTCTTTTGATCCAGATCTATTGCCATTACCTGCAACAATGCTGCGCTACATGTTATAAACGGTTCTTCCTTTTCGTTTCCTCAAATTCAATTCAGATTCATTGTTCTGCTTTACCTCTTTGGGTGCTCAGCCAGCTTCTTTAGTTTGTTTATTCATTTTAGTTATACACTTCAGGAGTGATGGACACAAGCTGTGCAGTATCACTAAACTAACAATAAAAAATGGTTGTGGAGTATTTATCTACGGAGAGAAAATAAACAAGCACAGATGTTTAAACAACTCAAACTCAGAGCAGTGGAATATAGTCAGCAGAGTAATGTGTTTTTAGTTATCGCATTTGTTTTCTAAATATATTTGGTCTCGTATGAATGTGCAAGCTGAAAGTGTTTTTTCAGTCATGTCTAAATGAAGAGCGAGTGTAAACAAGACAATATTTTACGTTGTAGTATGCTCACTTCATAAATATGGTTGTGATATACAGACCAACACGGCTGGTGAAGCAGACAACAGAAATAGATGGATTATGGTAACACTTTTGAAAATACACTCATGACAGGTATTATTAATCATGACAGTAATGACAGAGGTTCTACGTATGAATCAACTATTGCCATGATCACATATTTATTTCACAATGATCAATACAAAAAGTTCCCATGCTTATTTTGGTGTCAGTGGCTGTTGGCACTCTTAGTGTAATACGTGTATATAGATATATATGTAGCAGACATTCGTGCCACTTGCCAGCGACTTGACTACCTACAGTCGCGCCGCCTCAACAACACCTGTGATCCGAGCCAAGCTCCCGAAGCCGATCTGCGCACCATGATCCGCTCTATTATACGGGAAGAGCTCCACAATGATATTTCGTCGGTGCCTGCTTTCTCACGTCCACCTGTTCAATCTCCTGAGTTGCATGGCATTATCAAGGAGGACCTTGCTTCATTCACTCGTCCCATGGCTACAGAACCACCAGCCCCTTCCTAAGTCCCTACGTATGCTGAAGTTACTGCGGCACCTCCTCGTCTTCCTGCCCATCACTGGCCTGTGTCACCCAGCCTCGCCGCCCTGTCCTCGCGACAACCGGTGTGTGGTAATTGGCGGCCTCTCCCACCTCGTCCAGTTTGTTTCTACTGCGGCATCCGCGGCCATGTTACACGCGTCTGTCGCCGATGACTGCGAGATGAGCGTGCGAGCTACAGGTACGTTTGACGTGACGACGCGTACCAGCTTACGCCTCACCAATATTACACCAACAATGACCTCCGTCGACTTCCCCTGACCTGTCTATGACAGCACGGCCATCGCTTCGCCGCTCCCCATCACCCTTTCAGCGGACTTTGTCTCCCCTTCACCCCCATCTTCAGCTTCTGCCTGCCGCACGGAAAACTAGCCTGTGCAGTTTCCGGAGGTAAAACTGCACCATCTGCCGTCGCTCCAATTCCTCCACTGCTCCAATCGAACATGTCGACTCTATTCGTTGAAGGAAATGTACTGGAAGCTTTAATTGATACTGGTGCCGCTTTTTCCGTTATGCAGCTTGACTTGTGTTTAAAACTCCGAAAAGTGTGCACTCCTTACAACAGTCCTCCTTTACGTGCTGCAAATGGAGAGAATATTAACCCTTGTGAAGCGTGCACAGCCCGAGTCATCATTGACGGTATCTTGCACTTCATTGAGTTTGCTGTCGTATCCTCCTGTGTCCATCAACTCATCTTCGGCTGGGATTTCCTCCAAAACGCCTCAGCAGACATTAAGTGTTTCGCTCCCACTCTTGAGGTCACTGCAGGCAGCGTTGTTGCCGATAGAGAACAACCTTCCTCCCGCTTAGTTATGGTTGCCGATAACGTCCTCTATCCGGACAACGAAGATATTCTTTCTGTGACTTCTGACGCCGTCACCGATGGTGACGTCCTGAGTACACCCAGCCCTCATCTCCTGTCAAGAGGTGTTATCATCATCGTGTCCCTTCTTCGATTTTGTAGCGGTTCTCTTCTTGCTGCCTTCAACACCACATCGGAGCCCATTCTTCTGTGCCGCAGCTCTACTGTTGCATCAGTTGCTTCCGCCCAGCCTGTCGCTCTTCTTCCCATTTCCACCTCTAATCGCTCTGATTCATCCCCTGCCTCGCTCAGTGCAGCACTTCGCCACACAATCAGCACCGACCTGACAGCAGACCAGACAGACGCATTGCTCGCTATATTGAACAAGCACGCAGACCCGTTCGATGTCAATTTCGGCGCATTGGGTCAACCCGCTGCAGCAACGCATCGCATCCACACTGACGGATCAGGCATAGTTAGGCGCCAGCCATATCGTATGCCTTCAACTGAGCGCAAGGTTATTCAGGAAAATGTTCGTGACATGCTTGCACGCAACATCATATGCCCATTGTCCAGTTCTTGGTCACCGCCTGTTGTTGTTGTGCTAGTGCAAAAAAAAAAGCCGGTTCAGTTTTGTGTAGATTTCCGTGCTCTGAATAGAATCACTCACAAGGATGTGTATCCCCTCCCTCGAATTGACAACGCCCTCGACTTTTTACAAGGTGCCCAATTTTTTTTCAGCCTTGACTTAAGATCAGGCTAATGGCAGATCTCCATGCATGAAGATGATAAAAGGAAGACAGCTTTTGCAACACCCAACGGTTTATACGAATTCAATGTAATGCCATTTGGACTCTGCAACACTCCTGCTACGTTCGGGCGCATGATTGACACAGTTCTCCGCGGCCTCAAATGGAAAACATGTCTCTGTTACTTAGGCGACATCATTTTCTGATCATTTTAGTCATCTCGATAAAGTTTTGACAGCTCTTTCCAGTGCCGGCCTACAGCTAAACACGAAGGAATGCCATTTTGCATTGAAAATCTATTAGTTCTTGGCCATCTCGTAGGCAGCGAAGGAAATAAGCCTGACCCTGAACAAAATCGCTGCTGCGCTGCACTTTCCCCACCCGACTAGGGTCAAAGATCTCCGCAGTTTCCTCGGCTTGGCATCATACTTCCACAAATTCATCCGCGATTCAGACTCTATTGCCTCACCTTTACATGCGCTTCTTCACACCGATATGCCTTTCGTCTGGTCTCTTGCTGCGAAGAAGCATTTGAAATTCTGAAGCGTGCTCCGACTTCGGGTCCTATCCTCTGCGATTTTGATGACAAAGCTCCGACTATTTTGCACACCGACGCCACTAGCCATGGCATTGGCGCTGTCCTTCTGCAACGCCAAGACATCTCTACAGAAAATGTTGTTGCCTATGCACACCGAACTCTGACTACTGCGGAACAAAACTGCACTATTACCGAGCAAGAATGTCTCACAGTCATCTGGGCTGTTCAGAAGTTTCATCCTTACCTGTACGGCCGTCACTTCACGGCCATCACTGACCACCACGCCCTATGCTGATTATCCTCTTTGAAAAATTTGTCTGGTCGTCTCGGGCGGTGGATCCTCTGCCTTCAAGAGTACGACTTCACTGTCACTTATAAATCGGGCAAGAAGCACAAGGACGCCGACGCTCTCTCTCGTTGCCCTATTGCTTCGCCATCGCAACACATGTCCTCACATTCCTCTCCTGTCCCAACGGAGTCATGCGATTTAAACTCTACAGTTATCCACTCTTTATTTGAGCGCCGCCTCTATTGCTCCCATGCCAGACATAGACTGTAATCTGGCTCACCACCAGAGTGCTGACCCTTACTGTCAAAAGCTGATTGATGGTCTCACCGGTGTTATGAGACCTCCAAATGCCCGTCTCTGTTTTCGGCTCAAACATTTCAAGTTACAGAATGGCACATTATTTTGGCACAACTACAGCCCACTGGGCCACACCTGGGTTCCCGTAATTCCTTCTTCCCTGCGTCCTCAAATTCTACAAGGATTTCACAACGACCTTACCGCAGGTCACCTTAGATACCACAAAACCTACGACCGCATCAAAAGTCGTTTCCTCTGGCCTGGCCTTTCAACCTCACTATTGAAATATGTAGCGTCTTGCATCCCTTGTCAATGCTGCAAGCGGTCTACGTCGCCTCCTGCCAGTCTCTTACAACCTCTCCTATGTCCTTTCACGCCTCTCAAGTCGTCAGAATAGACTTATATGGACCCCTGCCCTTGACTCCAGCTGGCAACTGCCGAGTCGTTACTGCCGTTGACCACCTCACCCGATACGCTGAAGTCGCACCACTTCCTTCCACCTCCGCTTCCGAAATAGTCAACTTCTTCATCCACACCATACTTCTCCACGGCGGCCCTCGCCTCCTCCTTAGCAATCGTGGTAAGTCGTTCCTCTCCACCGTCCTCGCCGCAGTGCTTCATGCTTCAGGCACAGTGCACAAAACTACATCTCCTTACCACCCTCAGACCAATGGTCTCACGGAACACTTTCATCGCACCCTTTCTGATATTCTATCCACCTATATTCACCCTCAGCACAACAACTGGGACTCTTTACTCCCCTTTGTCACCTTCGCCTACAACACTGCCGTTCAACAAACCACCACCTACTCTCCATTTTTTCTTGTTTATGGCCACCACCGTACCTTCTCACTCAAAGCATCTTTCTTCTCAGTTTCCACTCCTTCTGCCGCACCTTCCCATGAACAGTTTGTGTCTCGTATCACCCACTGCCGTGATTGTGCCCGCCTTCAAACTGAAGCCACTCAAGCTTCCAGGAAAAGCACATATGATACAACCCATCGCTCAGTGTCTTTCAGCCCTGGAGACGAAGTGCTACTCTGGACATCTACTCGCATCCCCGGCCTGTGTGAAAGGTTTCTGAGCCGTTTTATTGGCTCGTACACGGTTCTAGAACAAACTTTTCCTGTAAACTATCTCGTCACACCTGCATCGCCTGTTCGCGATCACCGGTGTCGCGGCACTGACACCGAGGTAGTGCACGTCGCGTTTTAAACACTAACTGCCGACCTTAAGCTATAATTTACGACCAGGATGGTCGCTTTCGTTTGGGAGGGGGAAGGTTGTAAGCAATGTGAGTGAACTTCATCTTCATCTAAGTGTAATCATTATCAAGTCGTGGGAAAAAGACGAAGTGGTGATGAGCTGGGGCTAGTCAGTAGCTGCTGCTTCGGCTTATCTGAAATAGAAAGGTGAATTCGCTGGTGCGACCGTCTGCCTCACGAGATATATATATATTATAATGTAATGAGCACCTTGTTCTCCCTGCATTTGTTTGCTGATTAGCCTAATGTTTGCCATATGGGCCTTGTTTCTGAAAGCCTTGATGTCGCAGGTAGCGCCCAGCTCCCACTCTTCCTTTAAGTTGACATTCCACATGACAGCTGAGGACCACCAACAAGGGTGGTTCTGGTGAGCACCGTCAAGTGTAGGTTACACGCCACACAAATATTGAGCAAACTTGAACACTGAATAACCACTATTGTAGCTTAGTTGATAAGAGTACCAGACACTATATTCGAGGTTCACAGGTTTGTATCCCACCAGTGACCTGTGGTTGTTTTTTTTTCTTCTTTCTAATCAATTATTTACAAGATTTTATTGGTATTTCACATTTATTGGCACATACACAGGCACACACACAGATCAGTTAGACTAGCTTTTTACTCGGTTAACATCTGGTTGTTTCGTTCTTCTACCTTCCAGACTGTTACCGTCATCATTGATTGATCCTTAAAGACCTTGAGCGGGCATTATTTTTGGGGAAGCAAGGACTAGTAGAGAATGTTCATTGTCGTAGATTTTTTATGCAATGGAAAACAAACAAAAAGGCATGGTAACAACATTGCAATACAGTGCATAACAATAGAACAATGCAAAAACCAAATGGTCAAGGGCACCAGTGCATTCATGTCAGCATATGCTTACACATTAAGGCGGTTTATAGAAGCACAATATGCACAAAGTAGTACACAGACAAATGACAGGTCGTATATGTTAGTAAAATTTGAGAGAGCGAACAAAGCAAAACTCACTTTTGAGGCTACGCAGACAAATGACAGGTCGTATATGCTAGTAAAATTTGAGAGAGCGAACAAAGCAAAACTCACTTTTGAGGCTACAGTAAGGTAGTTAAGAAAAATTTAAGTCAAAATGCTGCTCATTTTAATTTAGCAATTTGGACTGATATTAACAGTCTAAATTTCAAGTTCAGACATTCCTGGACTATAGATTTCGGAATCGAATTCCATTCATCAATGGCCAGTGGCAAGAGGTATTTGTGGAGCCTGTTATTAACCTTTTCAAAATTGGCCAACGGGCACTGCCATATTGGAGACTGGGCTGTGCTCATAACACAGAAAAAAGCTGCGGATTCTGCGGAAGGGACCACCACCGGCCTGAATGTTTCACGTTTGGCCTCAGACCTCCTGGAGGCCAAACGTGAAACGTTCAGGCCGGTGATGGTCCCTTATTTTCATAATGTGTCACACCATATGAAGAAGATAGCAAAGAGGCATTCTATCCCTAAGCTCTGCTCCCGCACGTGCAGTGATGGGCGTCTTGGCTGCCAAATCAGGCACCGAACTACTCATGTTCTTTGCACCATTGGAGTGGTGTATTCCATCCCACTTTCCTGCGGGAAGACGTACATCGGGCAGACTGGCCGCTGTATTAATAAGCAACTGAGGGAGCATGCGCTAAATGTTAAGAAAGATGACAAAGGTGTTCATCTCGTGTCCCATATTCTTGCTTGCGAGTGTGCACCGCGATTTCATGAGACGACGATTCTTGGCAGAAGCAAAAATAAACACGCGGTTGGCACTTGAAGCTTTTCATATCAAGAAAGAAGGCGAAAACTGTATTAGCGATATTTCTATCTCTTTGTACGAAGCCGAACAGAAAGGTTTTAGCCAAGTCAATTCCCTATTGTGACGGAGTCTGTCCCGCCCTAGCGCAATGCCACCAACACTATTTATCTAGTATGCCGTATCCAGTTCTCAAGGCGTCGTTTGGTTGTCTCCAGAGCCACAGCCCTCTCATCCCGCTGTGTCGCATCACTGTCCATCGCAGCGTCTCCTTGCGGCTGTCCAGACGTGAACCCCAGCACCTGCAGCAAAGTTGACCTGCTAGGCTGACATGGCATGAGCACTTGTCAAGTCAACACAATATCTTCGATCGTCTCTGTCTCCCTCCCGCACACCGCACACAAGACATCCGCGTTGTCCTTGCCCTCGATCCGTGCGTGCCATTTCTTTGTGTGCAGCACCCCCGCACGGGCCTCAGAAAGCAGGGCGCTCCCCAGGGAGTTGTCATAGCACAGCTCTTGAGTGATGTCCCTCTTGTGCGTGGAGTACATACCAAGAGCCGGCTTGGCCGCTGCACCAGTTCACCACCGCATGGTCTCCGTCGCTGCCACGTGTTCACGCCCCTTCGAAGTAGTCCGGCAGGTGTCTTTAGTGTTTATCACAGTTGGCAGTGGTACCTCATAATTTGCACTCAATTCACGTGTGCATACTCCGCAGTACAAAAATCAGCGTTATACTCGAACCCAGCGGTCCGCCCCCAGAGTTCACGAATGCATTTCAAAACAAATCTTGGCTACTGCCTCCTGGGCCTCGGAGGAGGACCAGCCAACATCACCCTGCACCGCCTCGTTGGGGGATGAAAGATGGGCTCCCAGTGCCCGTCTTTCCACCTTTCTGTCTTCGCTCCATAAATTCTCACGTCGAGGACGTGGTACACAACACTGCATTTGCATATGTCAGACCTGGCAACATCACCGCCTTCCATATGGCGCGTAGGACCTCCATTCTATTAACGACCACAACGCCTTGGCTCTGAGGACATTCTGGCTGTGTACTACCTTCGCACGGAGGCTGCTCTCGTAGTCTACCAGGTAGGCACGCTGTGTCATGAGGTCTATCCCGAGGTACCTGTAGGTTGAAGCCCACGGGATTTCGCACCCTTGTAGCCCTCCCATACAGTGCTGACAATGTCAACGAGGGCAACGGCATTATAGGCTTTCTGCCTTCCAAGGACGACGTCTTTCAGAATACGGACTGAGGCCTCCGCAAAATTGTTGGTGTTGTGGCCTCGAGTCAGTATCCCAGCACGGAAGAGGAGCACCCATTCCGTTTTTCGCTTAAGGAAAGCCGTGACTCGCTCCACATATCCCTTGTGGGATTTTGCCTGAAGCTCCGCCGTTGCAGCATCCAGCTCCTCCATCGATGATGCATACATTATCTGCAGGGAATATTATAAAATGCACATTACATATTGCCTTGTACTAAATATATTCGCATCGCACTCCTTGTTTTGCATCTTTCAGCAGTGGCATGTGGACTTACCACTTTTATTTTATAATAAGATGCAACGAGATGATTCTGGAATATAATGATTGCATTTGGTACAGTAGCTGTAACGTACAAAATCACTCAGTTATCTTCAACAGGGACACTGTGCATTTTAGGCGCATTATACGAAAAGAAAATGACTTGGAGGGACCAACTACAGAGCCTCAAATGAAACTAAACTGACAAAGCACCCCACTGAGTCTGAAGATTAATATAGACACAACACAAATAATATTCAACATTACATTGGAGAAATGCCAAGAGAACAGAATTTGAAGGCTGGAAAAAAGGATTAAAACTACACTAATGGTGTAGCAGGCAGCTGAGCAGTGGAAATTTTTTGCTGTAACACTAAATTATGGAAGTGAGTGGAGTGGGTCAGGGAACAAATGCGAGTTAATGATATCCTGGTTGGAATGAAGCAGACATGGGCATGAGCAGGGTATGTATGCAGAGCCTTCAAAGAGAGGGCAAACATAGTTGAGATATCAGTCAAGTAAGCGTACGAGGTTGGGCAGTCTACAGGTGCTGTGAGGGCACGGTTTGCACAGGACAGGATTAGCTTTTGCATTCACAGGACAGGCATAATGTAAAAATGGCATGAAGTTTCAACTCTTGGCAACCAGCCCAACAGTACATTGTCCTGAAGGATGAATTGGAGTGGCATGACACAGGCCTTTGCCTCGCAGTGAACTTATATACAATGATGAAAAACTTGCAGTCACCCGCAATCTGGGCATGGGCCCCCCCCGCTGAAGCCAATGTCAAAAGGTAGACATGGTGATGTTATCGTTGCGCAGCATCTTGGCGCACTGCCAAGAACTGCGGTGCCGACCTTGCGACCGACCGTGGCAGCGCAAAATGGAGGGACTGCAAACGGGTGACGCCTGTTTTTTTTTTTTTGTTTGTTTTTTTTTTTTTGTTTTGTTTTTTTTTTCTTCAAATTCTCAGCCTAAAACCGGGGGTGGATGGATGAGTTCATTAAGCGGGTCGCGAGCAAATAGGATAAATTTCATCATCATCATCATCAGCCTGACTATACCCACTGCAGTGCGAAGGCCTCTCCCATATTTCCACTTAACCCGGTTCTGTGCTAGCTGCATCCACATGACCCCCGCGAACTTCTTAACCTCATCCACCCACCTGACTTTCTGCCGCCCCCTGCTACGCTTTCCTTCTCTTGGAATCCAGTTTGTTACCCTAAGCGACCATCGGTTATCCTCTCTTCGCACTACATGTCCTGCCCATGCCCATTTCTTCTTCTTAATTTCCACTAGAATGTCGGTAACTTGAGTTATTTCTCTGACCCACTCTTCACGCTTCCTATCTCTTAATGGTACCCCTACCATTTTCGTTCCATAGCCCTCTGGGTTGTCCTCAACTTAAGTAGAACTCTCTTGGTTAGCCTCCACGTTTCAGCCCCATTTCAGCCCGCTTCGGCCCAGGATAAATTTACCGTAATGTAAATGGTTCTTGTCAGTTTTTTCGAGGCCATTCGATAGTTCGAATTAACGAGCTTTTACTGTAAATCATGGACAAGCACAACCCTGCAGCAGTGCATAGTTTTCAAATACACTCTGAGTCACCTGTCATCGGTGCCACAAATGACAGACGTGGCTTCCAGCACCCTCTCTCCTCGCATTAGAACCCAGTTGAAAGTCATAGATTATAAAAATCTCAATCAGATATTTTTTTCATGTAAGGTCTGGTTGAAATAAAAACAAACTTATGTAGTGAGGTGTTCAAACATCTACAAAAGCTTCTCTGCAATGTTTTTCTGCAAGTTTCCTGCCCGTTTTTACAAGCGGGGAAAAAGACAACACTGGATTGTCTCCTATCGGAGAAAAAAATTAGAGCTGCACATGTCACGTTACTTTCTTAATTTTTGCTGCTGGAGTGGAACATGTATACTAATGCAATCTGTAGCTAGTCAATCATCATTAGTGCATTTTGAGTGTTGCTTTTATATTTGCATGCGAAAGGAAGTTGCATAATTGTTTTACTCATCGCAACTGACAAACTCATGTCTTTTGCACAGTGATAATTTGTTGAACTGAAAGCAACATAGATGGCATCATGCATTCCCTCATGACTTTGGATAGTTTGTGCACCTGTGAGTTTACATAGGCGACGTGCAAACCGAGAAACATTTCTAGTGTTTGCATACTAATCATTCTAGATTTTGCACAGCTGGCTCTTCAATTTTCGGTTAGTTGCAGAATATCATTTGTTGTGCATATTTGCCAGATTGGCATGATGTAGCTCTTAATAATGCAAATAATTCAGTTTCTAGCAATCATTAAGTTGGAATATTGATACATATGTAATTGCTTTGAAACATTTTTCTGCTAACATGGAACATATGTCATGACTATGGGTTTTTCTTAAAGGTTTCTTATTCTACTTTCTCATTTGTATGTAATTTGCAACCGTTTGGGTGTAAGATTCTTTGACAGGTTTGATATTATATTCACCTGAACTCATTTCATAACTAAACTTCTCCAGCTTGTTTGCTGGCACACATTTCCTTTGCTTTCTTTAAAATGTCTGTCCTTAGAAGCCAAAAAAAAAAACAGCAGACTCTGCAGCATCATTTTATTAGTGGCAAGAAATAAATGAATTAAGGTACTCTAAGCCGGGAACATCTGAGAGGCAACAAAGGTAATTTTTTTCTGTTCTGCTGTCCATTTCAACGTGGGTAATGCAAGTCAGGTAGTTGCATGGTGCAAAGTTTTCAAGCGAAGCTTCTCATCTATCGAGACAAAAATGCTGTGATGACAGCCTTCTGACAAAAAAAAATATAGACTGTGTAGAATGCAAAGTTTAACATTGAGGTGAAAAGGTCAATAAGAATTACTGAATGCACTTAAAAACTGTTATAGTTTACGACCAAGCACGTCTTGCAATGTGTGCATACTATACGCAAAAAGGATAATTCCACAACCACGATGTGTGATTTTCACCATCCACGTTGGCAGGTAAGTTATGCAGAGCTGTCCACTACAGTTTCTCATATGTTTCGAACACTGCTCGAGGGTGGGCAAATTAAAATGTGAACCTCTGTCATGCTTGCTCTAGCAATGGGGCAGCCAGAGATTGTGCCCCGTCCATGCTTCCTGCCGCCACTGATAGGTAGCTTTAAGTGGTGCCCCTACAGGCGGCGCACAGAATGCATAATGCTCATTTAGATTACAAGTATAATATTGATGTACCTGAGGTGAGTGGGTGTAACAAGAAATTAGGCGCTAGTCCAGAGCACAGAAGGGCTCACTTCCTTTGAAAGTTGCAAGTTGTTTTTATGAAAATGCAAAACATTTTCTAACCACATCCTCGAAACTGTTGTTCACATCATTTTATTAGAGTACATTTCAAATCTGGGCTCATCTCACAGCATTACGCTGCTGACCAATTATTTTATGCATTTTGATAAATGCAGTATCCCACAGCCATATTGGTTTCCAAACCAAATTCAGGCACAAAAAAATGAGGTATGGCATGACATAGTAAGGTACGTGGACTTCATCTCAAAAGTTACCTGGGCTATGCACAATGCCATAATGGAGGGCTGCAGTCTAATTTCGATCACCTGAGATCCTTTAACAATGAGGTGGTCAGCAAAAGTATAGCATGCTTCATTTGCATTTACCTTCTGAAATGCTGTCATCAAATCTCGTTTCTCCTCCCTGCTGATGTCACGTGATGCGTGAAGCCAGCGCCACTCTGCCTGGACCACGTGGAAGTGGCAGAGGAGTTGCTTCCCCTCAGGCCATGTTGCTTGTAAGGCAGCTTTTTCTGCTGCCGAATTGTCCGTCATGAATGCTTCGGGAGCCTGACAAATATGAGTAATATTTTGTATCTTAGTTGCAGTAAACAGAAACACTTATTATAATAGTACAAGATGTGCACATTGCTATCTGTTAGAAGCCTTCGGGTAGCAAAGCCAGAGAGACAAAGGTCACAAAGAAGAAGCAGACTATACTATTGAGGAGGCGTTTTCCCCTCATGGTTTCTTAGACCACAGGCTTAAAAATATGGCCACACTGATATTGGAAAATCACAGTTTATCGAGACGGCTCATCTGTTAATCATGGAACTTAAAGGGACAGTCTGATGTCATAAATGACTATAAATATTAGCGTATTCTGGTAAATCTGACCACTTGATGGCAGTAACGAGGGCAGAAATTGCAGATTAAACCCAAATTTATCTTTTCATTCATTGAGAAAGTAAGGTTTGAGCAGATGGTGGCAGATGCCGTGTCCTCTCTTTGCCACTTACATGGGCGCTCCCTGCAGCGGATGAAGTGAATGTACATTTCATAACTATGCCAAAGCATCATAAAGAAAGCTATTTTTGTTCATATCAACTTAAGACAGCCTGCGTTTCTCTCAGTAAAGTGCAGCAACTATCATCATTTACTTTTGCTTGATCCGCTTTTAATAAAATGCTTTTAAGGAGAAAGTGCTAAGTCCACATCATTGCTATAACTGCCGCAGCACTTGTTTTCCCCTCGTACTTCAAGGTCATAAAAAATACCAGTTATATTTAGTTCATATCTGCCTACTTTAATTAAATATATTTTAGTTCCCTTACCTATAGGTTTAGAAAGTCTGCATTTTGGTTAATGTCATCCTCAAGATTGCCACTGCAAGCCACATAAAAGGCGTGACAGTTTCTTTTTCCTATGAGTTTCACAATACTATGCTAACTAAATTTCATGTATCCAAAGTAAGGGTTTACAGACACTGTCTGCCAATGAGAAAATGAGACTATCATACTGAAAAATTGTGTTTTAAGTGGCTGAGCTGGGTTCCTCAGTGCCGCAGCCAAATATTTATCAGTTTGGAAAATGAGCTTTTAGGTGATGCAAGAAAATAATTAAAAAAAAAATCAGAAGACTGCCTCTTTAAGTCATGTAGACAGTAATATGGTGCTGTGATGTCAATATGCCAGCGGAAAAAGGATAAAATATAAGGTATGTTGCTCACACTTGTAACACCACTGCCTGTCACCTTGATTACAAAGCATACAGCTGCTACTTATATGTGCCGTGGCACAATTGACTGAACTGGGCTTTCAGTGATCAAGCAGGATTTGAAGCCATGCAACAGCAAAAGAAACCGAAAAAATATGTATGCTTTTGCCTTCTCCTAGTGAGCCATTTGAAGCCTGAAGTCATTAAGAAAAAATGCTCGCAACAGGACTAACGATTATTACATGTAATCTACGATTTGCTAATGATATTGCCTTGCTAAGTAACTCCGGGGATGAATTGCTAAGAACCATTGATGACGTAGATAGGAAAAGCAGAAAAGTGGGCGTAAAAATTAATATGCAGAAGACTAGGGTAATGTTCGACAGCCCAGGGAAGGAACAGAAATTTACTATAGGTAGCGAAGCACTGGAAGTGGTTGGAAAATATTGTTACGGAGCACAGTATATCGACACGACGACGACGTGCTGATGCGAAGTAGTGAAGAAGACGACGCTCAGGCCTAGCTAACTTCGTTCTGTGGTGTGCGGTGTGTGGTGTGCGTCTAAGAGTGAACTAGCGTTTACCACTGTGTTCTTTCCAAATATGTCCACTTAGGACAGGTAGTAACCACAGATCTGGATCATGAAAGGGAAATAACCAGGAGAATAAGATTGGGATGGAGCGCATTTGGCAAGTACTCGCAGATTATGACTAGCAGTTTATCGGTACCGCTCAAGAGGAAAGTGGATAACAGTGACGTCTTACCTGTACTCACCTATGGGGCTGAAATGTGGAGGCTAACACAAAGGGTTCTACTTAAGTTCAGGGCAACGCAGAGGGCTATAGAATGAAAAATGGCGGGGGTAATGTTCAGAAATAGGAAGCGTGTCGGGTAGGTCAGAAAAATATCTAATGACATTCTAGTGGAGAACAGGAAGAAGAAATGGGCATGGCCAGGGCATGTATTGCATAGAGAAGACAACCAATGGTAGCTGAGGGTAACAAACTGGATTCCAAAGGCAGGAAAGCGTAGCAGGGGGAGGCAGAAAGTTAGGTGGGCAGATGAGGTTAAGAAGTTTGCAGGTGTCAGGTGGATGCAGCTAGCACAGAACTGGGTTAGTTGGAGGAATATGGGAGAGGTCCTCGCCCTACAGTGGGTATAGTCTGGCTGATGATCACGATATGTAGAATTTTTATAGCCTTTGCCTATTACCTTATAAAATGAATTGGAAGCTAATGCTGTATTTTTATTACATAGTCTTTGGGAATTATTATTTAAAAACTGTGGTGGTGAAAATTTATAAGTTGATTTGTGTATGCAACAGGTCAGATTAAATTTGCAGAGCGTTTCATTTTGTTCTCCCCCTTTCCAACAGAGCAGGAGAGAGACAAGATCAATTCACAATTGTGCACCTAACTGTAATTATGACTTGGTCCGTTATGAACACTATGCACATTAATGCTTACATGAGCACCACCGAAGCACGTCGGGTAGCTCTGCTTGAGCAGGCCAAAAGCAGCTTTGTAGCTCTCGGTGCTTTGAGAGCTGTGCAGCAGGACCGCTAGCGGCAGCGCTCCAACCACGGTCGCTGCAAGTACCAGCGTTACGCTGCTTTGGGACTCATCGCATGAGGCTGTGCTGTCGATGAATATAATCTCCTTGGCAGAAGTCAGCCCTTGCGTCCTCTTCATTATTTGGGTGACTATAAGAGCTGCCCAGCTGGTACCATCTTCAGATTTTGTGATCCTGACATCGATCCCTGCGAAAGGTGACACGTGCTTTTAACCTTGTACTATCGACTGTGTCAATGCTTCATGTGACGTAACCAGAACACTATTTTCGTACAAAATAATAGAGACCTTTCTTTAGATCCAAGCAGGGAGGTAGAAAATAAAAGCAAAATGCAATGAGAAGGCAAGCATTAATTAAAAACATGAAATAAAATTGCAGTATACGACAAATGCATTTTCTAAAATATGCTATAAAGTTTGTTGCCAATGGTAATCAATACCATTTGTAGAGGTAGAGCTTGCCACTCGGAAATTGTTCTTAGAAAGTGAAACTTCAGAGCATTAGTATGCATTTAGTGTGGTGTTCTTCTGTGATTATGATGACAACAATTTCTGAATTTTTCTACACCTTTAGGTAGGTATATACAGGCCAAGAGAGATGCCTAGTATGGCATGATTTCATTGTGGAGAAAGGGTAAGGCTGACAGTCACTGAAATGAAGGAAAGCATTAGGGAGAATATTTATATCATCTCCTAATTTGTGGTGTTGATCAATGCAATTATTTCTTTTGCCTGAAAGATAATTTATTAGAGAGTAGAAATGTGTTCACAAATGACTACATGGGGAAGGCAGCAATTGTGCGAGAACCGCCTGTGCTTCTGTGATATCAGGAGCAGTAAGACCCTCTTTGGTCCCACCCTTGTTGTGTAGCAAATGGCCTCCGTTTAGGTTATTTGCTTATTTCTGACCGGAAATAATGTGGTGCCTGCATTAAATTAACACATGAAAATAGAATGAAGTGAATGCACTATATTTTGTATACATTTCAAGGGTAAATAATAGGTGGTAATGAGAAATTTTATTTCGGATTCTCAAACTTTCATGAAAGCAGTAGTAAATACAGCATTAAAAGAAAATTATGTAAATATTCTGAGACACAAAACATTGCTGTTATACTACATGACAAACATGTAAGCTTCAATTCCGTGTGTAAGAAAGACTCCAGCCTACCAGAAAGCATAATTGCTATCTGGCTTTGCATAACACTACGACCCATTACTACAGCAACAACCAGATAGGCAGGGATATTTTTGAAGCTTACTGCATTGCTAAGAAGCCGGTCACATGTGTAGCATAACAGTCTTTTGTGTTACAAGGAAATGAGATAGCCTTCATTGATAAGTGCCTTTCATTGCAGCATAATCCTTGATGTTTTGTTTTGGTTTCGCACATTTCACCGTATATACTTTCTAATAAATCTTAGTTAGACAGCACCCGTGTCGTCCTCTCCTTTCTCTGTCCTTTGTCTCTTTTGCACTTTTCCACAATGTGAACTACTTTTAACTCATCCAATACAGTTTACTGTTTATCATGGCTTTCCACACATAATTTTTAAAACCGATTTTTAATAGGGCGCCCTTGCTGAGCAGATATGCGTATATAATTGAGGGCTTTGTAGAGCTGTGCATGTAACAAAAGTCAGAAGTCTCTGGAATCATGGAAAACACGCAGAGGAATTTCTTTTTTTATTTTGATAGTGTGGTTGATTGAATTGGGAAGTTTTTCATAAATGATATTTTAGATGTCGGATCATTAAACAGGACACAAAAAAGACTAAATAATTACTGTTTGTGCTATCCAGGAGTAAGGTTTGACTGCTGGCAAACAGTTATCAAGCTAATGACTGCAAACACCTTTTATAGGCTATTGTACACTTTCATTTATGCCTTGTTTGCACCGTATCATTCTTATGGTGCATTCACCCTTTTTTTCACCTTCATATCACGAGATTTTGCATTTCACTTAGTATAAGCCATGTTCACCTTATCCAGCAAGTAACATGGCAATCATATGGTGTCTATGAGGCTGTGAGAAATTCATGGTTTTGAATCTTAGCCATTCAATCTTTTTTCTGGGGTATTTTATGTGACGCAGTACAAACACAGACATGTCACTTTATATTGCTCCTGCCAACTTAACATGTTATACCCACTATCAACTCTCACAGGCTAGATGCATGCTCATGACAAGTTTAAGATATGAAAATATTCACTGCAGCTTGTAACGCTAAAACATTAAATACCACATGAAACTAGTGGGATTTGTCTACATTGCATTTTCATGCACCAGGCCTATTACTATGTTAGCGGCTCCTGTGGCAGGCACAATGTTCACGAGACAGAGAACTGACTGTTTGGCCTGCAAATCTCAAATTTCCAGGTATTGAAAAGTGGAGACTTGCATGGCCATTGCTCCGAAGCTTTATGGTTAAAGCCTGACGTGGCCTCTAGAAGGGAAAAGAAAACTGTAATGCAACCTCAAATGTCGGCCTTTCCAGGCTGCAACAACGTTATGGATTTATGCCCTGAGGCTATAAAATCGCAAAAAAAATTTCTCCAATAACATAGTACTGTTGAGCATATTGCAACTTACCGTTATGAAGATAGGCTGGTGCCTTTTCAGCCAGCTTAGTCAAAGGATCTGCAGTACTGCCAAAGTGTTCCTTCCGCCAGACCCGGTACCAGTTGTAGACTGTGTTGGCACTCGGGTTTACAGCACCACTCGCCAGTTTTTCTAGCCCGTCATCCTCTACTTCCAGCTTTCGTTGGTGTAGTGCTATGGCCTCTGCTGGGCTGTGGCCATCATTAAAGTAGGAATGAAATGCTGCCCGAGTGTCAGACGTGCTCCGCAGCAACCGCAGGCCATCCGCGCAGTCAGTAGCATGATTATGGTCATCCCTGACCCTGATGACAGCAGGCAGCGGCACAGTTCGCTTCAAGAAGCCATCCCTCTTCTTTGTGTCCTTCGTGACTTTCTTGACTTTTATGTCAACGAAGGCTGGGCAGTTTGTAGCGTTCCGGCCAGCAGTCTTGTTGCGACTGCTATGCTGGCATCTCCACCTTTTGTGGAATACAATCCTAGGGAAAAAATGGGGGGCTATAAGAATGGCTTCAAAATAGTCACAAGCAAAAGCTATGGGAAGTATGGTTTGACATGCTTTAGCAAGGTTGTAGAGGGGGTTTGCATTAGGGGGATGCTCAAGCTTCACCTTAAGAGGTAAAAAGCAAAGCCTCAATTGCCTGCGAAGTTCTCGGCGAATAACCAGTGTTGAGTGCTTTATGGTACGGTTAAAAAATATTCTTATAGCAGCTGTCCATAGGCCACTATTAGGATACAAAACCCAATTTTTTGAATTAATGAAAACTTTGTTGTCAAGCCTCCATTCAATGCAAGGAGCCTTCTTAGTTATGGGTGATGTGAATATCAATATGCTTGGTGAAGATTCATCTTCTGAGTGCCTAGAAACCATACTTCGCGCTTCCACTTGTTCGAATATAATTTCCTTGCCTACCCATGTTACCGATACCGGTGCCACACTTCTAGATATCTGCATTACCAATTGTACATTGTGACCAGTGCTTATCAGGTGTGCTTTCCCTTTATATCAGTGACCACATCCCAGTTTTTACATGTATCCCGACATGTATTAATGACGTGCAATTTGCCTCTTTCACCGAAACTGGTCATGTACGCTGATGACACAAATATTTTTTTCTCCGCACAAACCTTTACCAAATTGAACACTGTCATAAATAGTTATTTGAGCAAACTTTGAATGTTAAAAATCCTAAATGTATTATTTAGAGCCTCATAACAAAGTCTGTGACACTGAGCTAGTCCTACACTTTCAAGGTGCAGCATTGCAGTGTGTGACTTCAGAAAATTTTGTAGGCGTCTGGTTTGAAGAAACCATGTCGTGGAACACACATGCTAGCAAGTTGGCGATAGAATTAAGCAAAACAGTTGGCTGTCTCTATAAGCTGAGAGGATTACTTCCAGTGAAGCTCAAAAAAGCAATATGTTTTGCTAATTTCTACTCTAGTCTTTCATATTGCATTTTAGTTTGAGGAGCTACAACCATCCATAATTATAATAAACTAGAGCGGCTACAAAAAAGGGTGCTACGAATTCTTGACAACTTTTATGGAAACCCTAGCCAGCTATTTACTGATCGCTTGTTTACTAAACATCATATGCTTAAAGCAACTAAATTATATGATTACAAACTGTCTTTCTATATGCATAAATGTACCCCTCCAAATGATACACACATCCCTTGCATGCTTACAGCTTACGTAGGGAAGTAAAACCAGTGCCACATACACGAAAAAAAATTATGGCCGGGCCACTCTTGACTACCGCATACCATCACTTTATAATAAACCTAAAGCCCACATTGACTTTACTGCTCCACATAGCGCATTTAGACACGAATCAACAAATTTTATGATGAGGCAATGAATATTACTGTGATGTTCATATTCATTTATGATATCTGATGTGTGTATAATTCTTTAGGAAGTGTAAACGCTGCTTTTGCTCTCATGTTCATATCCATTTTTATTGTGCTGTGAAATGCACTGCGAGATGCTGCCTGTAGGCCCCCAAGGCCCAGTCAAGCTGTCTGTGGTAGCTTTTTCCATGGGGGACCCCCGACTTGTAGGTTGGAAATAAATTGGAAAGTAGAATGCCCCACCACTTTTTATTATGCTTTTTATATATTTTTACTTTAAGTGTGTTTTGGGGAAAAGTAAGGTGCAGGTTTTCGGTGGACATCTGCACCAGGTCATACTGCCGTTTCATTCTGCGATTGTTAATAATAATAAGTGGTTTATGGGAAAAGAAAGTTGCAGTATTTGTCTTTTTCTGTGGACACCTAAAAATAAAGATTAGTTTTTGGCGTAAGAAAAGTGCGGTATGTCCACTCAAGGTCATTTGGATGATGCCAGGCGAATTCGAAGTTGCATCCCAAGAAGTAGAGCTTACAATCTAAAAATATAAATTTACATTCCAGCATAACTAAGCAGACTTTTGTTTCAATTCATATATTAGAAAAATGATACATTGAAATTACACTATACTAATTCATTCTTCATCTAAGAAGCCACATTAACTTGTGCATTATGATGCTGGGCCATCAACAAATTGAATGCACAGATACTATCACACAAAATGAAACAACCAAAAACTTTCAGTTCAGTAGAGAGAACATTGGGTGTAAGCAAAATTAGTTAATCAAGAGAAAACTACAAGGAACGAGCACATGCCAAGTCAGGTAGTAAAATACCTTTTAGGATCGGCCACTTCCCAGTCGACTACCCACGACGTACTCGTAGCATTGCTGTAACTGCTCAGCCACTCGTACGCGTCCCCATCAGTGTTGAGGGCGACACGAAAGCATTTGACGTTCTCGACGCTGTTGTCGTTGTCGAGCTCGCATGTGAATGGCAAAGAAGCCGCCATAGTTTCACGTACGGACAGCACAAGCGCCGAAGAATGCTGCTACTTCTTTGGCAGGAGTGTCGCCTTCTGCTGCAGCGCACTACGACAATGAAGCCGGTAATGCAGGCAAAAAGTTCAGCAGAAGCCAAGAGCGCGCGTACGGCGCTACACGAACGAAAAATTCAGCAGCAGCCCGAAGCGTGCACACGCGACGTTACCCGGCAGGTAGGCAGTGAAGCGCACAAACGACGTTACAGGGCAAAAAACGTTCAGCAGCAGAACGTCCAGAAGCGCGGCGACAAAAGGCGCGCGCGCGCAACACCCAACAAGCGAGAGGTGCAGGGAGCAGGACGTCCAGAAGCGCGGCGACAAAACGGGCGCGCGCGCTCAGCACCCAATGAGCGAGAGGTGCGGGGAGTGATAGCCGCTGGCCGGAACAGCCCGCTTTCGTCGTCTCTTCTGTCATTTGTCTCTCGCGGAGCCACCGTCCCAAGCAAACCCAAATACGCGGTCGGAACACCTGCGATTGAGTCATTCGTCGTGAACCAACATGTTTGGCTCTCCCTTTCCTGTGAGGGTTTACCCTTTCCCTGTGAACTGGAAAAACTATAAAAAGCAGCGGCCGACTCCGCTGAGACAGACTACTTTGACGCGCCGTTGGCACGACGCTAGACACCAGCTGTGTGAGAGTGTTTGTAATCTCTCCGGGTCAGCTTCACTGCCCGTTTCTTCCTGATGTTACAGTAAAGGTTGTTTCGTTAAAAGACGCCTCGTCTTTGCTGGCACCTTTGATGCCGTCCGCCGTCCACGGAGCCGCCAGGCCAACGCTACCGAGGGGCGCGCCAACCCAAATGCAACAATTGGTGAACAGCGGTGGGACGACGACGACCAAGCCGTAACCGCGGTTGGAGGGACGAGACAGGCGATACCGTCGTCCAACAACTGGTGAACAGCGGAAAGCGGAGAGACGAGGACGACCAAGCAGTGACCGTGGTCGGTGAAACGAGCCAGGCCTGACCGTGGTGCAACATCTGGTGGGAAGAGCGGAGATGTCCGAGGCGTGACTCGTGAATCAAAGCAGCTCAGCGGAAAGGCGGGAGCAGTGCAACGAGCCCTGTGTGATGACTGGTTGCCTGCAGCGGAACGACTGCGTTGGATTCTTGGCTGCGAGGTTTGGTGAGTGCGGGACTTTCTTCTACTGAGTTTTGCCAGGCTTTTGTTAAGTATAGAACAGAGCTGGTAATTGTATTGTCGTTGTTGCTGGGTTAAGTGCAGCAAGGCAATAGTGGGCAGTAGAGAAGGCAGCATTCGGAACAGCCATGGGTTTGGATTTGAAGTCGTTGCGCAACGAATCTACTACCGCTGCGCATCGCGCATGCACGAGTCGGCGCTGCGCGAGGTTTGCCGCGCTCGCAGCTCCGGGGAATCGGCGCGATAACCCATGCTCACTGGGCGCGCATGTGCAGTTTTGAAGAGTTTGTTCTCCCGATGTTCAGGTCCGCGGCTGCGCCAAGGCAGACGCGCGCATTAAAACATACCGACATCAAAACAAAGGGACAGACTGGGAGAGCGAAACAACGGGGGAGGGAACGGCTTCTTCGGCGCTTGGCTTGCGAAGGTTGGCCGCGTGACGTCACGCTCCCTCCTAGTTTTTCCTTCTTCCATGGTTGCTTGCAGTTATACGAACCGTGTGAAAACGACACCAGGAGCCAATACAAAAATTGCGCTCGATATAGTTCATTCCGAACTGAGCATATCCTTGCATTGCGAGGCCTACGTGTGCTAGTATTGCCGCGAAACCTACAAAATCGTATTTTTTTTTCGGCAGCCGCCTGCATTCGGCCTTATCACTCTGATTCTGGATCGCGTATCAGTTCTGTATTCTTTGTTTGTTAATGATCGATGTCAGGAGATGCACCTTCATCAGTTTCGTTGTCACGCAAGATGCGCCGGGATCTGTTTCGAAGATTCCGATCACTCGCGTATGTTCCTACAATGTTTCAGGTTATGGTAGTAGCAGTTTGCGACGTTATTGAGAATGTTCTGAGCAGCCTTTAAATTGAGCGTTGACGATTGCAACAGGCATTTTTTGTTCGACGATCGATGAGCCCGTTTGTTCCTATCACTGCCGCCCAGTTGCGTAGTTCTTTTGCGGGCGCAAGTCAGCCCAATAAAGAGTTTCTTCAGTGCAATCACCGACCCTTCATTTGTAGCATCGACCTTGTCACCACCAGTGACATCTGATGGAGGTGCTGCCCTTGCCTCTTCAAGCGAAGACCTCAGCCTTGTTCCTGTCGTCCTGGAAGACCATTCTACAGGTCACCGAACCAGCCGCCGACTCCAAGGCCTACAACCCGAATATGGTCTGCTGCCTGACCCCGTTCGACTTCAGAAAGCATCGACTTTGGAAATGGCTCAGTCAACAGCACCAGTCGTCTTCGTGCAGCAGTGGGAGCCCCACATCTTCCAAGGACTGCCCAGTGAGGATGCGGAACACTGGATGGACCTTTTCAGCCACGTGGCAGAATTCAACGGCTGGAACGATGCTGTGAAACTCAGACAAGTCTACTTCGTTCTTCCAGGGCATGCCCTAGTTTGGTTCGAAAATCGCGAGACGTTATTTAAAGGATTGGGAGACATTCAAAGCAGAGTTTTTAATGGCATTTGCAAGCTCTGTCCGAAAAGAAAGAGCTCAAGTCCTCCTCCAGTCAAGACCAACTCCCAAATGAGCCCATCCTGGTCTACGTAGAAGAGATGAAGCGCCTGTTTCGCCTTGCCGACCCTAAGATGACCGAAGGTGAGAGATTGAAATTTTTAATGTGAGGTGTTAAAGAGTCGCTTTTTGCAGGACTTAATTGCCCGAAACCCGCCGAAAACTGTGGACGAATTTTAAAGGGAAGCATTAACCATCGAGTAGACATTGGACACCCGGATGCAGCACTACGAGCGACGACTTCAACCGGACTACTCAAGCCACTACCCCAGCGCATCTGCAAGCGGAGAGAAACTTCGGGACCTCATCAGGAAGATCGTGCGAGAAGAACTCCGCTGATTGCTGCCACCATCGCAACAATCCCAGGTGGCGACGCTAAAGGACGTCGTCCGTGAAGAAGTCAAGCAGGCACTCTCTATTCCCCACGTGATCGCTTCGACTGCTCCTGTGCAAGAAGCAGCATCCGTGAACTATGCTGCTGCATTGCGTCGTCCTGCGCCCCGACATAACTTTCTAAGCCCTTCCCGCTACCGTCCTGTTTTGGAAAGTCGCCCCATGGCACCCGCCCGCCAAACCTACCAACGACGCCCAAGAGTCCCAGGAAGTGCGACGCCTGGAGGACTGTGAAAAACCGGCCATTATGCTTCTACTGCTGTGAGGCTGGCCACATTTTACGCCACTGCCTCTACCGACGACTCGGCCTCCGCGGATTTGCAGTCGATGCCCCACGACCTCGCCCTGGCGAGCGACCACAAGACATCGACGACTACCAGCAGAGGGTAGAGCACGCATCGCCAAATTGTCTGTCACGCACACCCTCACCGTACAGAGTCCGCTTTGCGTCGCCAGGCCAGAGCTACGTACGAGGAAGATCTCCTAGCCCGCGCAGAGGAAAATAATTAGAGCAACCATTATAGGTGATGTTGCTCTACGGCGAAAAGACGAAGAGCCTCCGCCGCTGACAACAACTAACGATTACGCAGCCTTTTCACCGCCGCTCCACACGGCGACATCGCCAACACGACCAGAGTGCAAGGCGACACCGCCGCCCAGCGAAGTAACAATGGTATGCCCCGGCTGTGACCTGAACAAACGACGGAGCCGAGATCGGACACCAAGGTTTAGGTGCAAAGCGAGGATGCGAACAAGCGACCTTGAAGTTGCTGTCGACGGTCGCAGAGTCACTGCCCTAGTAGATACCGGAGCTGATTATTCAGTCATCAGTGGACTGTTAGCCTCCCAGCTCAGGAAAGTTACTACCGCTTGGGATGGCCCTCTTTTGGCACCGCAGGTGGTAATCTCATAACTCGATCGGGAAGATGACTGCAAGAATAATCGTAACTGGGCGTACTTACCCCACCAGCTTTTTGGTTTTGCAGCATTGTTCCCGCGACGTGATCTTAGGCATGGACTTCCTAAATGAAATAAGGGCCATCATCGACCTGCGATCTAAGCTCATCAAACTCTATGCCGACAAAGCCATCAGTTCAGTTGAGTTCAGTCGTTCAGTCGTGTCCGACTCTTCGTGACCCTATGGACCATATCATGCCACGCTTTCCGGTCTCTCACTATCTTTCTAACATCACATAGCTTCATCTGCAGCGCCTCGAGGATGCCATCTAACCACCGCGTTCGCTGCCTACCCCTTCTCCGGTGACCCTCAACCTTTCCAAACATCAAATATTTCTCCAGCGACTCCTCTCCTCTTCAGATGACCAAAGTAGATGAGCTTTAACTTTAGAATTTCACCCTCCAATGAGCAGTCAAGGTTTATGGTCGACAATATCGACTGATTTCATCTTCTGGCCTTCTAAGGAACTATCAAGAGTCTCCGCCAGCACCACAATTCAAACGCGTCAATTCTTTGGCGGTCAGCCTTCTTCACAGTCCAAGTCCCGCATCCTTACATCACAACTGGAAAGACCACAGTACGAGTTATACGGATCTTGGTTGACAGTCTAATGTCTCTGCTCTTTACTAGGCGGTCAAGGCTAGCCATGGCTCTCCTTCCCAGAAGCAGGCGTCTCCTAATTTCATGGCTGCAGTCTGCTAACAGGGTAATCTTGGAGCCCAAGAAAATCTGTCACAGCTTCCACTTCTTGTCCCTTGATGCTCCAGGACTTGATAGGGCAAGACGCCATGACCTTTGTCTTTTTAATGTTCAGTTTAGACCCAAACTTCTCACTCTCTTCGTGTACGCGCATCAGAAGTCTCTTGAATTCCACTTCACTTTCTGCGATTAAAGTTGTATCATCTGCATATCATACCTGCTACGATCATTTCGGCGCAATACGTTGCTCTAATCGTCCTCGACGCAGAATCGGCCATGCCGCCCCGATCAAGCGTCATAGTCTGCGTAGGTAGCGCAACATCGAAACCGCAGAAGGCATTGTCGAAACAAATATTCAATTGCTCTTGGAACGAGGTATCGGCGCCGAAAGAAGCATCGCAAATTCCAGAGAGGACATGCTCAGGAGCTGGCAACATACTTCACCGAAGAATACCGACATCTCAACAAGGGCACGACGATCGCGTTTCTCGAAGAGTTAGCGGAACTCCGAGAGGTATCCGCCCTCCACGACCAACTTTCGTCTGCCCACATTTGACATCAACCCGGCATTAACCCACAGCAGAAAAGACTAGGCTCGCAGTCTTCTTCGAAGCTACAGTGAGTGCTTCTCCTCATCATCGAATGAACTACAAACACCACTGGCTAAGAACCACATTATAACGGACGAACACGCCCGACCTCTGCGCCAAAGTTCCTATACGGGTATTGCCGCTAGAACGTAAAGCCATCTGCGAGCAGGTCAATGAAATGCTCTGTGACGACGTTATCCAGCCATCAAAGAGCCCCTGGGTGGCACCAGTCGTTCTAGTGAAGAAGCAAGACAGGACACTTCGCTTCTGTGTCGATTACCGCAGCCTAAACAGCATAACGAAGAAAGAAGTTTACCCCCTTCCTCGCATCGACGACACTCTCGACCGGTCTCATCGATACGCAAGGTACTTCTCATCGATGTACCTGAAGAGCGGATATTGGCAAATTGAGGTTGACAAAAGAGATCGCGAAAAGACATAATTCATCACATCGAATGGCCTTTTGTAGTTCAAGGTGATGCCATTTGGCCCCTGCTCCGCACCAGTGACGTTTAAAGAAGTAATGGATACTGTGCTGGCGGGCTTGAAGTGGCAGATTTGTCTGGTATACTTGGATGATGTCGTTGTCTTCTCCTCTAGCTTTGAAGAGCACCTAAAAAGGCTTCGGACTGTGCTAAAAGCTATCAGGTCATCAGGGCTAACTTTGAAAGCAGAGAAATGCCACTTTGCCTACGAGGAACTGCGGTTCCTGCCTCATATCGTTAGCAAGGATGGTGCTCGTCCTGACCCTGAGAAAACGTCTCCGATCGCGTATTTTCCACAGCCCGCTGAGAAGAAAGCAGTGCGTAGGTTCTTTGGGCTGCGCCTTATTATTGACGATTTGTCAGGAACTTTTCGCGCATCGCCGAACTGTTGACGCAGCTTACAAAAGCTGCGTCAACCTTTTAAATGGGAAGCACCACAAGAAGAAGCCTTCGACGAGCTTAAGCGTCGCCTGCAGTGCCCTCCTGTACTTGGCCACTTTGATGAAAATGCCGAGACCGAAATTTATACTGACGCGAGCAGTGTGGGCCAAAGAGCCGTTCTCGTCCAGAAGAGTGCCAGACAGGAGAAAGTAATCGCCTACGCTAGCAGGCCCCTCACAAAAGCCGAAGTCAATTACTCAACGACCGAGAAGGAGTGCCTCGCGATCACGTGGGCCACATTTAGATTTTGTCCATACCTATACGGTCGAGTATCCACGCGCTCTGCTACCGGGCTAATTTTAAAGAACCCGCCGGCAGCCTTGCCCGATGGAGCCTACGACTTCTATAATTTACGTGACTGTAGTCTATAAGTCGGGCCGCAAGCATTCTGACGCAGACTGCTTGTCCCGCGCTCCCATCGACGCTCCCCCGAAGGACAATGATGACGACGCCTTTCTGGGGCCAGTAAGAACCAACAGAATCGCACAACAGCGATCAGGTCCTCAGCTGAAGAACCTAGCCGATTACTTGGAAGGCAAGACCGCTTCCCCTCCTGCTCTGTTTAGGCGTAAGTTATCGTCGTTCGCCTTAAGCAATAATGACCTCGTGAAGAACTTCGCTCCAAACAAGACCGCGCAGCTTCTTGTGCCTAAAAACCTCAGGCAGAAAATTCTTCATGCTTTACACGACCAGCCCACAGCAGGGCATCTCGGGTTTGCACGCACGTTGCATCGCCTCCAGGAGAAGTACTACTGGCCACGACTGTCTGTCGACGTTTCCCGTAACGATGAAACGTGCCGTGAGTGCCAGCGACGCAAGACGCCGCCCATCAGACCAGATGGGCTACTGAACCCGATACTGCCCCCACCCTGCCCTTTCAACAAATTAGGATGGATCTCCTTGACCCCTTTCCATCTTCATCTGCTGGTAATAAGTGGATCATCGTGGCCACCGACTACCTTACGCGCTACGCCGAAGCAAAAGGACTGCCCAATGGTACTGCGGCAGAAGTCGCTAAGTTTTTTGTCGAACAAATACTTTTGCGACACGACGCCCCCGCCGTGCTCATCACTGACAGGGGAATGACATTTACGGCAGAACTGATCCAAGCCATTCTGGAATACAGTCATACAAGCCATCGACGAACTACTGCGTACCATCCTCAGACAAATGGTTAACAGATTGTCTCAACAAAACTATTGCGGATATGATTGCAATGTAGTACGTCGACGCCGAACACAAGACATGGGATGCCATTCTACCCTTCGTCATCTTCGCTTATAATGCCACAGTCCAGGAGACAACCAGTTCGACCCCGTTGAGCCTCTGTACGGCAGGGAGCCCACGAAGGCGCTTGACGCAATGCTGCCGCACGTAACCGATGAGGAGAACCTGGACGTCGCCGCCTACCTTCAACGTGCAGAGGGAGCCCGAAGACTCGCCCAAATGCACATTAAAGATCAGCAACGAACCGATGCCCGATGTTAAAACTTACGCCGATGCGATGCTGGGTACAATCCGGGAGATCAAGTCTGGGTTTGGACGCCGATTCGCCGCCGCGGACTGAGTGAAAAGCTTTTACGCCGATACTTCGGCCCGTACAAGATGCTACGCCGACTAGGAAATTTGAACTACGAGGTCGTTTCCGACGGCGTGGCAGCACCGCAGCGGCACCGAGCGCATCCAGAAATTGTGCATGTTGTACGCCTTAAGCCATATTATGCGCACTAAACGCTGTTCAGGTTTGATTCGCAATGTTTATGTTAATTCATGTTCGTTTATTTTGAAACATTGAGGCGATCTTTTTTTAAGGGGGGAGTAATGCCGCGAAACCTACAAAACTGTATTGGTTGTTTTTTTGGCAGCCGTTGGCATGCGGCCTTATCACTCTGATTCTGGATCGCTTGTCAGTTCTGTATTCTTTGCTTGTTAATGCTCCAGGTCGGGAGGTAAATCTTTATCAATTTCGTTGTCATGCAAGTAGCGCCGAGATCTGTCTCGGAGATTTCGATTACTCGCGTATGTTTCTACAATGTTCCAGATTGTGTTAGTAGCAGTTTGCGCCGTTATCTAGATTATTTTGAGCAGCCTTTAAATTGAGCGTTAACGAGTGCGACGGGCATTTTTTTTTCGACGATGGACGAGCGCGTTGATTGCTATCGCCGCCGCTGAGTTGCGTAGTTCTTTTGAGGGCGCAAGGCAGCCCAATAAATAGTTTCTTCAGTACAATCACGGACTCTTCATTTGTGTCATCGACCTTGCCACCACCACGTGACAATATAGAGCCTGTTTCTTTTCGGCTATGTTTACAAAGGATCCTAAGGCGCGAACACTTTGGGAACGGGCTGTTCGCCGCGATTCTGGCAAGCCAAAGGCGAAGGCAGCTTGCGTTCGGTTCATTTTTCTCCAGGATTCTTTGAACTGGAAAAACGGGATGGTTGCGCATACGCTCTGTGTCGGCTCTTACTCCCGGAACGGCTACAGGCGCCTGTAATCAGTATATAGGCTCAGCTCAGTTTCTTCTGTGTATTATAGTACAAATGACTTATGAAGCTGCGCGCGATTATTACGGGAAGCGCATACAGGTCAATTGGTCAAAAAGCCGTCGCCGTACTCACAGATTAACCCATATTGAAAAATTATGGAGGCCTTGTGTGGTCCTTCTCCGGCAGTGGTGCTGCACGTCGTACACACGAATGACGTGTTGAATCGGATAAAATATGGGTGAAATTGGATTGAGGGTCGATTAAGGAGGTTTAGGTGGAGAAAGTTTGAAAAAGTTATGTTAAGTTATAATTATGAGTTAGTGACTAAGGCGTGAATAGGGCGTATTTCGTTTTATTAGGCGCGATAATGTATGATTTTGGCGGATTAAACTGGATTAGGTTGGTTTATGTTGGTATATGGCAGTTTGCATGGCCTTAGGGATTGTTATCTTTATCAGCTTACAGTGTGGCGGATTACGTTTGAATAAGAATGATCACCCGGAATTAACGTGGATTAGGTTGGACTAAAGGCGACTGATTAGGGTTACTCTAGATTAAGTTAGATTAATTAAGAGTTATTTCTTTTTCATAGCACGTAAGCAGCAGCCCTCTACATTAAAGGAAACAATTAAGTATTTGGTAATTGGTAATCATAAGTATTTCGTAATCATAATTACTAAACATCAGAAGATAAGGCCGTAATGTATTGGAATGGCATTAGTTTAGCTAAAAAGTTCACGATATATGCTACGCACGACCTATGACTGGAACGTATGGGACATATTTTGATTTTTAATCGCAATTATTTCATTAGTGTTGATTGATTATGATGTGTGGTTAGTCCTGTGCAGTAATAATACTCGACTTGTCCAATGATATGAAACTTATAGATATAGCGTGAATTTTATATTTATTCACAACTAGCTCATTAGCAGTAAATAATTGTGCCAAGAAATTAGCCCATTGCAATTATACTCGACATCAGCTACCTAAGGATATATGACTTGATGATGTAGCATAAAGTCCAAAGGTTTGTACGAGTTAATTCATTGTGTTTAATAAGACTTCCAATTAATCCCGTGCTACAATACTCGACATAATCTACGCAACTACGTAATACTAGCGTTGCTACGCCTTGACTCAAACGTTTTGACATTGAGGTAGATCGGCCACTTTTGCACTGAATATAGCTCAAAACGTCCCTGTTGCTCGGATATCATCGACACCTTTAAATATCCAGGTGGCCCAAATCGATTCGGAGACGTCCAGTATGGCTCATCTGATAGCCCACAGCATTCCATTAGAAATTAAAAATCTTTGAAAGACTTGAAACACACTGACACCGCCGGCGGACAGCGCTCTCCAGAGCTTGGCAGACCGCTTCTTGCCCCCTCAAGATGGCCGCCTCAAGCTTCACCCAAGCCCATTGGCGGGTATGGGTGACTTCCGGCAGTTTTCATAACCTTATGGAACCTACAGTTTTTTGTCCATAATTCGACTCGCCGCATTTTTTGAACTGGCACTGTGGCGGCAGACCTTGCGTTGTAATTCTTCAAAATGAGCTCGGCAGTCAGTCGGCTTTCGTTGACAGGCACTGGCTCTAACACTTTCGCAGCAAACAAAATTGGCCACCAAAATCTAGTTAGTGTGACCTCCACTGTGCAGCATGATCACAAAGATAATAAGCCCCGTCGAGCGGAAGCCATGAATTTTTTATATGGCGGCCAGCAGAGCCTACGCGCTAAGTTGTACCGCAATTGCGAGTCGCGGCTTTGGGGCTGTGAAAAATAAGATGTCAATAAGCAGCCCAAAGCAGTCAGAGGCTAGTGAAAGGTGCTTTCTTGCGACAGCGACTTTCCTAGCTGCTGGCAAATTACTCTCGGCCTGCTCAAAGGCACAAGTTGAATTATGCCCACATAGAAATGATGTACAAACTTTCGGCGGGGATCTAATTTGCATTGCTCAATAAATGTTCACAACCATGTGTTATATGATCACACCATAGCTATGCAGCTTTTAAGTAATTTTAAGGTTAAATCTGATTTGGAAGCACAATTTCGTTTTTTTAGTTTCTGAACGGCATGCAATGAGACAAATTACTATGTTATGTGCCCGCTATAACAAAATGTGTAGTATAAATAGAAAAAAAATATTATTCTTGCATTCACTTCCTGGCTTCGGGAGCAATGGACTCTTCCTGTCCACAACAGGGAAACGAAATTGCGTGTAGTGAATCCTAACTGTACTTAAAGTCATTGAAATGGTTCTTGTAAGATCGCTTCAGTGTATGCCTTCTTACCACTCCCAACAACAAAGCTATGACTGCTCACAAGCCCATTGATGGCATATGGACTCCTCGCAAAGTAAAGGTGTTTAACAGAAAACTTGAAATTAATTATCTTAACTAAGTGCCTCTTTTCCACACTTTGCTGTCATGTCTACGTATGCTGCTCTTTGTTCTACTAATTCTCACGTAAAAATTACATTTACCCAACAATTCCAGCAGGGAACTAATTTGCGTGGGTCGTATCAAGTAAGGTTGTACAACGTTTTAACCTTTATCGACCGCATATTTGGACAATTATCTTTAGGTTTGTCTTTTCTCACGCGGTGTCCATGTAAAGTAAGATTCAGTGATTTTGATTGAAATGCTTTGTCTGTACTTGCACATTCCAGTACGGCCCCAGCATTACTCTTTTCACTACCGGGGGAAGGCTCAGGGAACATTCAAATCGTCGCATGGTGTCAAAATGAACTTATTCCTTTCTTTTAAGTAACCAGGACATGGCAAAATTTAGCTGGCATGATATCTGCCACGGATCCCACGATATTCATATAGTGATCTACTACTATATGCTCCCTATTTTCCGGTTTCGCAGACCTCCGTTTGTACAGCCCTTCGAGCTGAAAGCTATAGCAGTAAATATAACCACAATTTGCCGATTTCGTATATGTTTGTCATGTCATTTGTCGCGCGAACGTGGCAGTCGACAGACTGTAGTTAAGGCTGAAAATTAAAGTCGGATGCTATCTGTCCGCGAGTTGGTTTCTAATCCGCGGCGGCGAGAACAGGTCAGGCTCGCGAGTAACTGCATTACACTACTACGCCATTGCTGCAGTCCAGCATACCGAAAGCTTACCCTCGAGAATCTCACGATGCGCTCTGCATGTGGTCGTTTTCGTCAACATTAATTCTTGAACACTTCAATAAGAACCCACCGCTATCGCGATGCCCTCTTACGTGCGTTAGGAGGCAGCAAAATCTTATACTGCAGGACTACTAAGGGCACCACTCATGTATTGCGCTGATGTTTGTCTGAAGCCAGCTTTATCTACAGGAAAACGGAGCCTCTTCCAGAAGAGAAATATACCCGAAGTGCTAGTGCATCGGGATGTCTACAAAAGTTCTTGCGCAGCCATAAAATTGTATTCAAATCACCCTTCCTAAACAAATCACGCGGCAACAAAAACAAAAAGCTCAGTGAACATGATGAAATACAGTGTAGACGTGAACACCAGAATAGTTAAATAATAGTCGTTGTTTTACACAGAATTCAAGAATAAAATATGATCTGGTTTTGGTTTGCAATCGAGAAATGATGTGTTTTATTCACATCAATGGGTTCGGGATAAGCGCTTGATTTCAATAATCGGTAATGTAAATAATTGTGTTCCCTAGATATTTAAATAAGGGAGTTTGAAATTTTTCTAATCAGGCTCGTGTACTGTTTATCTCGAGAATATTCCTTAGTCTCGTTTAAGGCGCCAAAATAGAGTGAATAATATTGTTATCGAAAATTCAGTTGTAACTAAAACGTAAGAACGTTGCTCAGGTGAGTTACCGATATTGTGAGGAATGTCATCGAGAGGAGGTTGATTCTAAAACGCAAAACAGAACTGATACAAATCAATCATTGATACAGAACTACATCTTCCCTCCCATCAGGTATGAGATGCCTAAAAAGAACGCGTATCACCGCGGATTCGAATTTGACGTAAACCTGTGTCGGCTTGAAGCAGCATTAGAGCATTCAAATTGTGCCGCCTGATATGAGCACCAGTTTCACGTAAATTGCTTTTTTTTTACTTTACTAATATTTTTATCTCATCAAATAGCAATGAGCACAGAATAGACGATCACAGGGTTACTAGGTGACCATATCTTACATGCCCAAGAAGTAAAGCCTCTAATGAAGCAATTGTGGCGCTTACCACACTCACAGAACGTGCAAGGATAGAAGACGTCATCGTCAGCCCACGCTCATATTATCTCGTCCCATGTTCTATACCCTCCCCCATCGTGTTTCGCCTCCAAGTGATCATCAGCAAAAACGTGAATAAAGTATTAAATATATTAAAAATTTTGAAGTTATGTAAGTGCTGCAGACTGCAGAAATAGCGTGGGTTTGATTTTCAAGAAGAAAAGTAGCTGCCTTAAAGCATTGGAATGCTGCATTCACAGAGCGAAGAAAGAATCCTGGCGAAGGGTACCTGAAAATGTTTTTCACAACCAATTGACTGTTCAGAAGCAATAATACGTTACTAAACGAGTTCCATATATATTTTTCCTTTCATCAAAAGCGTTTTACTGATTGCAATTATCTCTCCTCACACGGCTCAGTGACTACCAGCATTCCGGAATATTTTCGTACATATCCGCAGCCGATTGAGAACTTGGCTTCGTCTCTTCGTCTCGTATTCAGTAGGAGGACACATCGGAGACGCATTCTGTGTATATTGCTTTAGGCCTTGGTGTTTCTGCTCAACTAAAAGGTGGCAGAAAGCGCTGAGAGGAGGCGTACTTGCTGGGCGTTTGGCAAGCGCCCCTTCAGTGGACCCAACACACGCATCAGAAAGCGAAGAAGCAAACAGTAACGTGTGAAAATGAAGTCCATAAAACCGTACCCCGGCAAAAGTTGAAACGCTTCACTCCCGACTCGTGAAACATGATATGGATTAAGAGCCATGCAAGCGGAATACCAGTGCTATACGACCCTTAAAGGGACTCTAAAGAGAGAAAGGAAGTGGGTTTGCATCGATAGAATGCCAGTTCCTAATTACAAAAAGACCACACTTACTGAAAACAGAGCTGTTATAAGGTAGTAAAGAAGAATAACAGATATACAGGTATCGCCACCACAGCCAAACGGCCGAGGCTCGCAAATAGAAATCACGTGACGCGCTAGGGATCCCGGAGGCTGACAAATGCGAATTACGTTGCATGTTTGAATGCGGTAGTACGTTTTTTCTCAAACATGATAACACGCTTTTATCATACGTGAACGACGGCGAAAAGACAACGTAAACGTTGCGAGGCGAATACAGAAATATACTTGGAGGCGCCACAGGCGCCCACATCAGTTTTGGTAATGTTTCGGCTCAGGCATTTCGTGCGCACTCGGATAGTTTGTTTGAACCTTCAGCGCCTGAATTACGATCTTGGAGCAGCAGATGCGCCTTGATGGTTGCCATTTGAGCATTCGGAGGCACGAGCGAGCGAAATCCGCTACCGCCGACGCACTCCTTCGTTCACACTTCTGCGCCAACATATCGCCGCCGTTGCCGCTTCGACTGCGACCTGACCGCTTGACTGCAGCTACGTACGCCACGAAAAGCATACATATGCTAAGTACCGAAGGAAAAGCGCATTATCATTCAATTGTTCGCTAAATCATGGCACATCTGACCAACATATACTGCGTCAACAAGACCTTCAACGTGCTATTTGCAGGCGTCGTAAACAAAAGGGGCATACTTGCCGCTCATACCAAGGAGAGCGTCGATATATTGCGCTCGTCGCCCGGCGAAAAAAAGGGCCTCGGGTAAAAAGTAAAAACTAACAATAACGAAGCACCAGAAATACATTACAAAAGGATAAAAAAGATCGATTTGTAAAAAAAAAAAAAAAAACCGCCAGAAGCGGTAAGACTCGAACTCGCTACTGCTAGCTCCGTAACGTACGGCGCTAACCGCTTCGGCGCTAACCGCTCGGCTACGCCGCGCCAGATGAACCTTGGAAATATTTACAGTTTTTATGTCATGGCCCCATTTACAATAAAGTGTTTCTGCTGCCGGTCTAAAAATTACAACTTCTTGATCATCGGCGCATGCTGCCTGCTCTCACGTCTTGCAACTAATGTTCAGGATGCCTATACGCACTATATTGTACACTGGATCCATTTTAACATGTGGAACTTCACAGCGCTGGCAAATGTAGTGGCGCCGGCACTTCGGTCATGTTCTGCTACCGTGGACGTAATTTTCGCTGAACACGGAGCTGTAGCACAAACCTTGAAGGAAAAAAGTGCGACGAAGCTTCAAAACTGACAAGCGCAGCAGCGAGGACACTATTTTGCTGGTAACTAAATCTTATTTGTATGTAAACATATCAGGAAGCGTTGCGATGACCGAGGGCTCGGTTTGTTTATACACAGTGCAAGAAGGAGCGCAAAAGCTTGAGAAACATGTAAAGTATTGTGCATTACAAGCGCTCTGTTTTTTTTTTCTTCCTTTATGGGCCCACCGCTCGGTAAATGACTCTCTTCATCGTTTTATTTATTTCGGCTGTGACCGTCATTGCGAATACGCTGTTGCCATGTTGGCCCTGGGATGCGACGCCGCGGGCCGCACCGGCTCGCTAGCTATCACGGAGTCTCCGCTTACGTCATAGTGTGCGTCACTCAACTCCAACTACGTAGTTGGAGGCCACAGTTTGAATTCGACCGGCGGGAACAAGAAAAAACCTAAACTTCTTATCGCAATATCTCAGCAATTATTCGATTTTTTGCTGCCGGATATGCGGCGATAGTGTCACCAAATGTAGTTTATTAGATTTTCATACCATCTTTGGCTGTCTTTAGTGTCCCTTTAAACAACAAGTTTTAATAAGTTCTTACAGACACGATATCAAGCAGTGAAAAAGAAGAGAATAAAGAAGAACACTGCCTCTTTTATTTCTTTAAAAACGCAACTTTTTATTACCAGGTTCATAACAGAGACGTCGGAGGAGCGTCATTTCGTTCCGGTGGTGTGTCCTTAGACAGTTTTCTGACAGTCTTCTCATCCTCGTCGCGTGGAAAACGAGCATTCTCTCCAAACCTGCTTTTGCCAGTTTATGAGGGAAATAATAAATTATTCATTGCTTTGAGAAACACCAAGAACACGTAAAGCACAGTAAAAAAGGATAAAGGGGAAGCTATCGGCCAGATAGACAAGAATAAGTCGGCGGTGCTGAAGTTTAATTTTAAAATTGTGCGAGGGTAGCGAACGCCTACACTGCAGATGCAAACGCAAGATACGCGTTTTAAAGAGAGAAGAGCAAACCTGTCGTCGCCTGCTGTTTATTCGTCTCTTTAATGTACTATGGTATTTCTGTTCGTTTATTGGACGTTCTTCGCTCTACGGTTCTTATGTGAAGAGGTTTTGTTTTGATTCACAGGCGTTGTATTGAAACGCATGGCTTTCATTCCAAAACAGCAACGCATCATTCCAAGGCGTTCTCTTTGACTGCCTAGAAAAACAAACCTGGAAAATGCAGAAAACAATAACCGGCCCCGTTTGGCGTAGGTTTTCAGCCCCCGATCTTCATAGCACGCCTAGAAAAAGCTTCCGCTCTCGGTGCTCCGTCCTCGAACTTCGATGTTTTTAGTGCGGCTTTTTCTTTCCAAAGCGCCAGTGCGGCCGCGTTGAAGTGCGAGCGCTTGCTGTCGTCTCAAGCAGGCGCCGCGTACGGCAATTCCACTCTACGGCGCTCAACGCGCGACGGCGCGTCGGTTTGCCCAGCGATTGAGCTCGAACGCTGTAGGGACAGGTCAGCAAATAGAACAGGCGCGGGGCCTATTCACAAGAAAGCCGAAAACAGAGGCGTGAGAGGTTGACATCCGATGTATGAGAAACAGAGGAATGTTCTTCGGCAAACAGAACACGGACTGTAAACCGGGAGCGCGTCGATAGGTGTCGTCGGCTCCGGTCCTCGGGGCAACACGAACGGGAGCGAAATCCTTTGCACAGCGGACGAGGCTCAGTTAAGCGGAGTAGGAACGGAAAGGGAAACACTGCGAGCGTGTGGCCGTGTTTACTCTGGAGCGCGTTGGAACTGAAATATACGGCAGCGGAGGCTGTCTTTGGGCCTGTTCTCCGCTAGAGAAAGTGCTCTCGGCCGTAGAAACAAGCACATGTGCCGAGCATTGACCCGGTTGGACGCTTTCTTTTCTTTCGTATTTCGTTTCGCTAGCGGATATGCGTGTTGTGCGACCCGTGAGCGCTGCGGTAATGGAGTCTTTTTAAATCGCGAGTTTCTCCTAAAAGCTTTTAGCATATTCAACAATATGCACTTTTTCCAGTCTGAATAAATTGCACTAATTGCACGTAGCTTGCGCTAATGGTCGAAAAGAATCGCGCAGTGTAAAAAAGGAAAGAAAAAATTTGCTGGGATCGAATTCTATGCATTTGGTCAATAATTTGCATACATCCGAATCTTGGAAGCAGCTACACACCGCGCGCAGGAGAAACAAATTAGAAGGGCTCCACTCTGCTGAACCGAATAGTGAGCGAAAGCATAAACTGCGGGTGACCGAGCGTTCTTCTTCTTCTTCTTCTTTTCCTTCTCCAGCCCACACATAATGCCCCGTTTTAACCAAGCCGTATGAACGTACCTAAGTGGCGTATCGGTATATATTCTAGGCACTATAGTATAGGAGTAACATGACTGTCAGGGTCCTGGCAGGTTGATTCTGACATAACCGTCCCACATGAAACGAGAGACCAAAGTTGGCAGCTCCTGCCAGGCGATCCCGGACACGGACACGCCACACAGCGACGAGCAGTTAGACATGGCGTAGTGTTGCTTTCGCAATAAAAAAAAAACTGCTGCGACAAATCTCGCTACAGCAATCGAAAGCTCGGTTACGCTTGGTTAGGCGCTGTGTTCCTAAGGCAGGTGAGAATCATATTGTCACGTCTCGATAGAACGCCAAGGAGGACCTAGCGATAGATGGTTTGAATGGTCGACCAGAACGCGTCTTGCGTTCAAGCTGCTTTCTCTTCCATTAATAAGGCGGAAACTTGGGCGAGTTGGAAAGCATTTGAACTCATCTTTTCTAGCGCTTCTTTAACACACAAGGGACATTAGATGAAGGAGGAACTGTTCTTATGTGTTCCTCCTTCATCTAATGTCCCTTGTGTGTTAAAGAAGCGCTAGAAAAGATGAGTTCTCTTCCATGCTCGCGCTTGTCGTCTCAGATGTCATCTTTTGCGTCGTCTTCTATACATCATTTGCCCCCCTCCTCAGAAAGCATCGTCTCGATGAGTATAAAAGGAAGTAGGAGGTCAAGGTCAGTCCGAGTTGTACGGCTTCATACGCACAACGTGGACGACGTCTGCTTGTTGCTGGCGTCGCTTTGAGGTCGACACCTCGTCTGGCACCACCTCATAAGTGACTTCGGTTAAACGTCGCTGAACAACATAGGGCCCGAAGTATCGCCGCAATAGTTTTTGGGCGAGTCCACGTTGGCGAACAGGCGTCCAGACCCACACTTTGTCGCCAGGTTCATACATGACTTGTCGGTGTCTATGATTGTAGCGTCGTGCATCATGCTCTTGCTGATTTTTGATCCGCACACGCGCTAGTTGTCGAGCTTCCTCTGCACGCTGAGCGAATTCCTCGGCGTCCTGATCGAGATCATCGGTGTCGGATTCGGGAGCAACATTGCATCCAGCATAGCTGTTACTGGGCGCCCGTGAAGGAGGCTGAATGGTGTCCTACGAGTGGTGTCTTGGCGTGCCGTATTGTAGGCGAGCGTGACGTAGGGAAGAATTTCGTCCCAATTCTTGTGTTTCACGTCGACGTACATGCAAAGCATGTCTGCGATGGTCTTAGTAAGGTGTTCCGTCAACCCATTGGTTTGGGGTGATAGGCTGTAGTTTTTCGATGACTGGTACCACTGAGGCGGAGAACGGTCTCCAAATGTTCGGCCGTAAATGCAGTCCCTCGGTCAGTTATAATGAGTGCCGGAGCGCAATGCCTCAGGACAATGTTCTCAACGAGGAACCACGCTGGACCGCATACGCTAAGAACAGGCAACGGACACAGATTTCGCCTTGTTGCTCGAAGCTTGCACGTGTGGTTGATCGCCAAAGGACCGGGTACCGCTACTTCTAAAACAGTTTTGAGCACATGGCGGCAACATCGCGGTTTGCAAGCCGCTACTTCTAAAGGATTCCGGACTAGTGATTCCATATTCCATGAAGGACATCAAGGCATCGTCTGCTGTCGCGCGTAATGAAAGGAATCATTCTGGTGGCCAGGAATAGGCCAATAAATTGCAACAATCGTAGCAAACTGCCAAACATGTACGCAAGAGAGCACCTAATTTTGAGAACCAATAATCTCCTCTGAAATAGCCGAGCTCTCGCGGGAAAAATTGGAGTTGATTTATTTGAGATGAAAGCAGCTGCCTATCTTGATGTTCTCGATAATCACACCAAGTATCCTGAGCTGGCTCTGCTTAATCGAGGAACATCGTCGCAGGTGGTCATCCAGCACCTGAAAAGTACCTTCGCCAGGCACGGGATAACAAAAACGGTGATATCGGACAATGGGCCACAGTTAGTATCACATTTTTTCGTAACTTTTTCAAGACATTACGACTTGAAACATGTCACAACGATCCCTCATTACTCAAAGGCCAACGGGGAAGTTGAGTGCAGGGTAGCGACACTGAAAAGGCTCCTCAACAAGGCACAGGAACGCTCAATTGCCTTGCTGAAGTATATAAATTCACCGAATCCAACCGGCTACAATCCAGCTTAACTGCTCATGAGTCGTCGCTTACGCTGAAGAGTACCATTCATGCCATCTGCATGAAATCCTCGAGACCTAAGTGTCTTTTGGAAACCGCAAGACGAAAAATACAGGCTTTAATGACCTTCAATGAATGGCAACTAGTAAAAATAGTTTGCAATGAGTGATAATGATTACAGTGACTACTAAACGAGCAATATATGATACGACAGCTTGAATAATCGCAATTAACTAAATTAAGTAAAATGCTTGGCGATGAGGGATGATTAAAATTACTAGGCTTGAATCAAGAACAGGCAAACGATAACAGCCAAATGGTAAGAGGCAAAGAGAAAGAGGAAAATGATGAGAGGCTATGGTGATAGGAGAGCAAGGGCAGGTTTTCGCCATTCTCCTCTTAAGAGACATATGAAACCCTTCTTCTTTCCTCATATTTTTTCCTCAGTGAGGCAAATGATAAGAGGCCTATTATGAGAGGGACATGACAGGCGATCAACGGTAGGCTTTCGCAGTTTGCCTCTTAGCAGACATCTAAGAGCCGCTCTAATTTTTGTTTCCTCGGTCTTGATGTCACGAGCGCAAGTTTCACTGAAATAACTGAAATTTGTTGCATTGCATGACACGTGCATTCGCAGGGAAGAGAGACAAACAGTTTTTGAGCAGAAAAAAAGCTGGTACATTGAATGGGATTGCTCTACAGGTGTCGTTTATCCACGGCAACCTTTTTCTTGCGAACAAGAATAACCACGGTACCTAGTGGGCGCCTCCTGCTTGTAGTGCGATAGGACATCATCTAGTACGATGTTGCAAAGCCTGCGCCGAGGTGGATCTAGATCGAAGAGTGGCACCATTCAGAACCACGGAAACGCAGGCAGCATAACGCATTCGCTTTGGGCTCCTTTCGCTCGAAGCAAATATACGTTAATGGACAATGAGGCGCTGCACACAAGTAAAAGAATAAAATAAATATTGTCATATGAGGGAGAATCCCCCGAAAGGGATCTTCGGAAACGCCCCTCCGTCAACAACCGGCGCGTGGTCTCCATGATGTACCGAGAATGCAGCGCTCATCCTTCTCACGACTGAAGCTGAAAGCCATTCCGTGGCGCATTAGGCTTTATTGGCCAACCTGCCTCACGCAGCGCACCCAACTTCGAAGAAGGTGCGTGATGGAGTGGATGGTCCGCCCGTTGCGGCTGCCGTGAAAGCCCTCGAACTGCTCTGCTCGAAGTACACTCTAACGAGTACAACACAAACAAGCCATTGACATAGGACCGTAAAGCTGCCGCTGACGTTGCATCGTGGCGCTAACTGCGGCCACAATGATTTGAAATGTCTGCGAGAAGTTCACGAGATGGAGAAAAAGGCCAGAATGTACACAATCTAATAGAAATATCAGGTTTGTTCGATGCGGTTGTTTTCGATCCGCGCTGGAAGGAGAGTGCAACGTAGAGGAGTAGCATACAATGCTTCGCAAAAGTTGAGAAACCAGAAGAATCGACAAAACTGCATGCCAGTGTTTTCTGGCTGTGCAGCGGCCGTTTTCAAGCCGCCCTGTATGGGGTACCCCTAACGGTACATCCGCATTCTTGCCCGAGTGGTTTGGTTAGGCGCGCATTTTCAAACAGAAAACTTTCAATCGCAGGGAAATGCGTGGTCTTCCCATATCTACGCTGCACTGTACATCGGCTACGTCTGAACACTGCACTTAATTGTGCATGATTAGGTCGCATTGGTTTGAGAAACTCTTTGCTAGCTTTCAATTACATGCTAGGATTTTATACGCTTACCGTGATGCTGTGCCCATAGTTTAGCCGCTACAGCTTTTAATGGCTGGGTAGTGAGCGCAGTAAAGGGACCTGACTGGTATATAAGTTTACCTTGCAGTTGCAATGGAGTTGAGGAATTCTTGAAGCAATCGGAAACAACGAAGTCTATCCTCTTTATGTTGTGGAAATCAATTGCATCATTCTCGTCCGCCAACGGTCTATGCCTAGACATCAAAATTAGGTTCCTTGAGAATCCTCTAAACGACGCAAGGTGTTCATTTCACCACGCTATATTTTGCTAGAGCTGAGCTGCTTTATACTCAAGCTATGAGAAATATGTGATGCTAGTGACCAACGGAGCTCGTTATTTTGCCTGCAATTCCTTACGGATAAAGAATGATCAGTGTTAAAATCTTTAAAATCAGAGCCCCGAGCCATCGCTTCATATTTTAGATCAAGAAATTTGACAGCCCTTTCATGCATGGTGGTGAAAAGCCGAGCCAGCACAATTTTATCTCGTCAGGCGTATGATGTGTAAGGCACCGAATTGAACTTTCTTCCTTGACAAGTTAATACTTCCAAAATAGTTGCCTGTTATTTAATATATATACTCACTGCATAGCTTCATGGGATATCACTCTTCGTCAAAGACCACACAAGATACAATAAACTATACTTGTTGCCGAGCCATACTTGCCTAGTCTTCCGAGTGTCTGGCTCGCAACGAAAGAGTCGTCGGTTGAAATCTCGTGCAACATTTTTGAGAGCTCCTATCAAATAAATGGAACTTGCCTATTATGTAACATGAATTGGGAGACGCTAACCATCTATTTCGCTTTACATTTCGTGTTTTCACCCCTTTACTTTCAAGCATGACGTAAAGTTTGACGTCAGTATTGTCGGGTGTCTGAGACTACCACGCGAGGTCATGCGGTGGTGAGGTCATGACCCTGTCTATCAATCAGGACTTTGGAGCGCACCTCTAGGTGCAGTCGAAGTCGTCGCTGTCGGCTTAACAGGTAGACAGCTATAGCGTGGACTAGGGGCCTGTATTGTTCTCGCGCCCGGAAAGTGAGGTGGGTACCGCCTAAAATTTTTGAGGCACTTAAGACCCTGTGACCCCTTGAGAGCGATGAGGCCGAAGCCTTTAGGGTCGTTCTACTGTAGTGTTCATTTTGAAAGAATCCCGCAGATCACACAGTACTTCTGCCGTGCCGGATTTGAAGTGAGCAACTGCACCCGGCGGAGATATCGCGCGTTCGTTCCGGATCTTGGTGTTAATAGCTGGCGGCAGATGGCGTACGCCGCGCGCCCTCCTAGAGATTGGTTGAAGGCGTCGTCGTTGGTCTCCTACGTTGCCATGAGCGCGGAAGGAACGCTAGACAAAAAGAACTAAGAAATATGTTTCTTTTTCCCATGCAATGAAGAGAAAAATATCCGGCGTGGCTTAGTCGATTAACGCGCCTGGTTGATGATCGCGGTTAGGCGTTAGATTCCTGTGGGAGGACGATTTTTTCCCGTAGAGGTTATAAAAAACACCGCCGTCATTGTATTGGCAGGTTGTATGCGACAATTTGTGCGGACGGACACACATTCATGAACCTATAAAAGTAAAACATTACAGCATTGAGCTTAAGAGCCGAAATGGCGAAATGGTGAAAGCCGCTTTAGAGGATTGTTTTTGCTAACTGCAACATCGTTGTCATCCTTTCTTGCAACTTCATGGTCATCATCATCATCATCATCGTCATTCCACTACAGTCGTCATTATCAGCTAAATGCGCCGTCATTGTGATCACTACTACCATACTTATCGCTAATTGTCGTTCCTATAATTTTTCATTAACTGCATCGTCATTTCCATCGCTACTATCATCCTCCACCTAGACAAGGAAAATTACTATCCCTCTGTCGCTAGCATGGTTTGGAGCAGTTGCACGCTCAGCTGGGGATCGGAGGTATAGCAGTCCGATTCCCGGCGGAGACAGGTTTTGTCTCTAAGCGACAGTTCATGCGAAAATTTTCTGCGTACATTTTCGCAGCCCATGAGCCCAGAAAAGCTTTGTCTAAAAAGGAAAGGTGGAAGTGTTGCATGGAAAGCAGCAAAGGAGGGTAGGCTCCACCGCCGTGGCGCGGCCAGCGTTCTGAGCGAAAAAAAAAAAAAACCACGACCATTACGATGAGCCTTTGAAACAGTACAGATTGCTGCCCGGCTATTCAACCGCCACCTCGTGGCTATCAGATCGAATGATTGCACGGGAATGGAATCAGAGACCCTTCCATCGCAAATAACACAAGCTCAATATCCAGGACTCGCCTGGATGGTTTCTTTAATTCAGGGGTGTATAGCTGTGTCGGATAGCCTTTCGCACAATGTTTTTGAGGTGACGTGCGTTGGAGAAATGGCGTAAACGACGGAAGCAGTGATTAGCGTCAGGCAACGCGAATGAACTGAGATGTATATCGGTAAGAGGATCCACAGACGAGCCATTACCATGGTCGCATCATGCTCTTGGAGGCGAAGTTCAAAATTTGGCAAAATATATGTCGTGAAATATGTTGCCGCAGTAGGACGATGCGCATTCGTAGCCTAAAAGACTCTTCAAGGCCGACCTCTAAGTGGCGAACTTTCACTGCGAAATTATCCCGGAGAAACGTCAAGCGCAGGGCGCCGCTGCGAAATCCTTTTGCGATCCACCAAGTAGCGAATGCCGCTCACGCGCGCCGCCGTCGGGCGAAGTTAAGTGTGCCATCGCGTAGAATGCTGCTCCCACGTCTCGCACATTGGACCACTCTACCATTGCAAAGATGCGCCCTGGTTACCGTACGCAAAAGAAATGGCTACATAATGTATACCTCGGGATAGCACGTACACCAAGGTATACGAAAAGTGTATACAAGCGAAAAAGAAAGCAACAGGCTCCGCCAGCATACCCTGCATGTTGGGGTAGCAGCGCGGACAATGCGGTGCTTCGCCGGCCACTATATTATTGGCATTTATATCAAAATGTTGTCTTTTTATATTCGTCGTAAGCTTTTACTTCCCTTTAAGCTTAAAAGGCATTCAAGCATAGCTTTACACCTGGCGCAGTTTTACCGTTGTTCGTGGACACTAATATGGCAGCAGAGAGAGATAATATCCCGCGACCAGCCATGATATTGTAGATCGTCGGTGCATATTTACTCCCATTAGAATCTCGTAAATGCTTCGGCATTGCAACTTACACCAGAACAGTGATTCTAAGAATTTGATTCGTTATTTGCCTTAAAACGGGCTAGCTGCTGAATCACTGCAGTAAGGAAACACTTGCAATCAACTCCCTTGAGAAGCCAGCGCTTTGCGCTTGGTGCCGCCAGCTTTTCAAACCACAGCCTTGCAGCGGCAGGGACATGTGCTAATTCGATCCCAGTTTTGATTATGCTCCATCAGAAACGTGTCGATTCAAGCCACATGTGTTGTGAAGCATACACACGTGCTTATCTTACCGAGATACCGGCCAAGCCACATGTTAACGGCAGTAACGATGCTAGCCAAGCGGTTATAAATACTACTATATTTAATAAAGCTGGTTCATGCTTCGGCAACCACTTGTCGATTCACTACAGTGGTGACGAGGCTGCTCACAGCCGCGCAATGTATGCTCCATTGCGGCCCACGCCGGACCGCCGGGTTTCGACAAAGAGGAAGACAGTTGGGAAGCCTACGAGGTGCGTCTAGAGTCCTATTTTGAAGCTATACGGAAACGATAACTCGAAAAAACAACGGGCTTTTGTAACGGCAGCTTCAAGAACAGCAACAGTCGGAATAATAGCGGGACATTGCGCGCCGGTCAAGGTTCAAAAGCTCAACTACGAGCAGCTGGTTCTGCTGCTGACTGGGCATTTTGCGCCGCAAGGCAATAAAATTACAGTCCTACAAGTTCTTCACAAGTTGCCAGCGTCCGAACAAAACAAAAAAGCACTTTATTGCCGAAATTTGAAAACAAGCGCCTGGTGCAACTATGGCGATGCAAGGGACATGATGTTACGAGACAGACTTATTTGCGGTCTGCGTGACACCGGTGTTCAGCGGAAACTCTTGTAAAAGGGGTCCCTAACACTTTAAGAATCCTAGGATATAGCGTTAGCGGCAGAGATGGCAGCCCTCAACGTGGATCACATGGATAAGGCAAATGATCATGGTATATTAATGCCGTGAGGAGCAACCGTATTGCCACAAAACGCGTACTTGCACTGATTCTAGACCACCATGCCCAGATGACATTTGCACGTGTTGCGGTAGCACTGAGTACAAGGCAGGCAATTGCAAGTTTCGCCGATCGCACTGCTTTCGCGGCCGACGTAAAGGGCACCTACCTAAAATGTGCGCGTTGAAACAACCAGGAGAGGCATTTTGTGAATATTCCTCTCAGAGCGACGGCATTGAGCTTGTATATTTAGTTTGTACACGGCGACTATTAACTTGACCACGCTCATTATTCACACGTTCCGTTTTAGAGGGACTGCGATCAAGAACAAGTAGACACTGGCCCGCCAGTCTCTATCAGTAGGCGGAAATCCTACTGCAAGTATCGGCATGCCTGGCCTGCGCTTCTAGACATCTTTGCAGTCGTCCTACTTTCTGGGCAAGCTCGCCGTTAAGGGCCAGTAGAAGCTTATTGTCTCGTACGCGGGGAAAACCTCGGAAGCGACTTTAACCGTGCTGCAGTGCGCTGGATCGGACTTGTGCGGACGCGACATCATCAGCGCATTCCTTTGAGCATAGCGGAATACCCGTTCTCAGCACTGCCAGCGATGCAACCCGTGGTGAGCAAGATTTTCCGCACCAACCTTCGGTTAGCGCACTGTTAGAAGAGTTCAGCGGTCTGTTTACATCAGGCCTAGGGCGCATTAATGGTCCGGCAGCTCATCTGCGGTTACATTAAAATGCAAAACCGCGTTTCTGCAAAGCTCGTTCTGTGCCATATGCAATGCGGGACCAAGTGTCTAATGAAATAGATCGACTTGTTAAATATAGTGCTGATTGGGCCACGGCTCTGGTTCTCGGTATCTAGAAGAATGTTTCCATTCGGTTGTGGGGATTTTAAGGTGACCGCAAAGGCTGCATGCGTTATGGAGCAGTACCTATTGCCGAAAATGCGGGAAATATTCACTGACCTAAAAGGGGTAAAGTCTTCAGCAGAAACGACTTGAAAGAGGCTTACAATCAGTTGCCGGTTGACGAGGAAACCAGGAAGCTCTCGGTTGGAAACACCCCGTAGATTTGTTTTGCTTCAATTAACTTTTGTTTGGTGTAGCCTCTGCTCCTGCGATTTTTCAGAGACGTAGGGAAGGACGTGCTAGGTATTCCGGACATTAAAATTTACCTGGACGACGTAGTTGTTACGGAAAAATACGGGAACTCCGACACACTGTGTGAAGGGTTCAGGTGTTTCCGGCAGCATGATGTGAAATTGCCTTTCAAGAAAGGTAGGATGGTGAGGGGAGGTGGTGAAGGGTGGCAGTTCCTCGCTCTTGGAGGGTGGGTCAACGCCGCTTGCGGCGGGGGCTAGCAAGCCACCGAATTTTATATGTTGCAGGCCGTCATTGTACCCGCCACTGCTTCGGTGGTGGACGACGGCTGTTGCGCCACGCGTCTTTCTCTCCCTCTTCTTTTCTTTCTTGTCTATTTTCTCTTCTGTCCGCACGAGGCAGCGGAGGTGGCTCAGCTGCATTTTCTTTTCCTTCTTCCTGCAGCCACAACAACAACAACAGAAAGGTAAGTTTCGGCAAGCAGAAGTTGAATATCTGGGGCATCGTATAAGCGCGGACGGGTTGTTAGCTAAGGCAGATAACACTGCCCCCATAGCGAAGATGCCGAAGCCAAAATGCGTTGCGGATCTGCGGGCATTCTTAGGCGTTGTAACCTATTACCATCAATTTCTCGGAGACTTGGCTTCGGTTCTGGAGCCGCTGCATGAACTACTAAGAAAGAACGCACGCTTGAAGTGGGGAGCGAGGCAAGATAACGCGTTCCAAACAACGAAGCGGCTGCTAGAGGAAGCAAAGTTCTTGGCGCACTACAATCCAAGCAAGCCCCTTTTCTTAGAAATCGATGCATCATCGTGTGGCGTAGGCGCCCTACTATACCTACTGAGTAAATAGGCAAGATGTGCAAATCTGGTTGCGATCGCGAACTATTTCAGCTGCTGAGGGCAATTAAGCGCAGATTAAAAGAGAGGCATTGGCGGTGGTCTTCGGTGTTACAAAATTTCACGAATATCTGCTCGGGAATCGGCTCAAGCTCGTCACTGATCGCAGACGTCTCGTGAGCCTTTTCCAGCCATGGCCGCTTTTTCAGCCATGGCCGCCACACGGATTCAGCATTTGGCTCTCCTGCTAATTGCCTACAACTACAGAAGTCAGTTCAAGCCAGGGAAGGCGCTGATTCCTGCTTACACCCTTAGCCGTTTGTCTGTGCGGCCGAAGCAAAACGCTAAGAGTGCAGAAGAGGATGTGCGTGAGCACATTCTTCTAACCGATCGCCTAAATTCTGGTTGCTCACAGCGAGTGATTTGGACAAGATTCCATGTTAATGATAACGACTTCGTGCAAGTCCGCCAATTCAATCACAATGGTTGGCTACGTACTTGCAGCCTAGTCAGGAGCCGTTACGCGAGTATATGCACAGGAGGACAAACTGATGTGAAGCCATAAAATTGTATATTGGGGTCATCGTGCGGTAAATCCGACGGTTGCACGGCCAGCAATGCTGCGTATGCTTCATGAGGCGCATGAAGGTATACCAGCTCTGAAGAGCTTTGCTCGCTCTCTATTCTGGCATCCAGGACTCGAGTAACTTGTCAATGTATGTCCAATATGCATAAAATGGGGCAGCATGCTAGCTGCCCAACAACCCCTTCCTTGGTCGAAAATGGCAGAGCCCTGGTAATATATCCATGTCGATTTTGCGGGTCCCGTAGAAGGTCGCACGTTTATGGTTGTGGTCGACTCTCATAAGAAATGGATCGAGGTTGCCGCCATGAAGACTGCACTTCGACGAAAACAAAAACAACTGAAGCACTGCAGACGATGTTCAGTCGGTTTGGCTTTCAAGGACCCTTGTGACGGATCATGGGCCGCAGTTTATAAGCAAGGAGTTAGGGCATTATGATGCGCAATGGCATTATTCATCTGCGGACAGCTTGTTACAAGCTACAGTCGAACGGCCTGGCGGAAAGAACGGTACGTTCTGTGAAGCAAGGGCTAAGCAAGAATACGCGCGGAAGTCTGCGAGCTCGCCTGGACCACATTCTTTCTAATTTTCGGTGTACCCCCCTTCTAAACGGGAAAATCCCGGCTTCCATGCTCTGTGACGAGCCACGCTATTTAGTGCACAATATCGTGTCACGACCTTTCCCTTCTGCAGCTGCATGCAACAACGGCAAACGGCTGCGCAAGAAAGTCTGGTTCAAGAAATACGGTGCGGGCGACAAGTGGAAACAAAGATGTAGTAGAGTCCACCGAGGGCTCAGGCATGACAGTCATAAAGACAGCAGATGAGAAGCAACATCGCCACTACCGGTACCAGCTAAAGGCCGGACGAGCCAGTGTGGAAGGAGCGGAGGTTAAACCCGAGGCCCCCGCGGATGCATCAATGGCTGAAGGCAGCCAAAGCGTGGCGGTAGAGCCGCAGTCTGAAGTGCACGGCAGCAGCGAGAGACTGTGTCAAGCGGGCGCTGACATGCAAACGCCTGCAGACGCACAAGCTGGGGAGAGTACAAACGAGACCTCAGTGACTGGCGGCGCTGGAGTGACACTGCGTAAGTCCAAAATGAAACATCTTTTTAGGGCACATGGAACCACTAAATTGCGATGAGGCGAAAGCCATTAAGCGCGGTTGTTCGTAGCCCTCCACAATTGCACCTCTACCTCCCTCTCTTTTTCGCTCCCACCTTCCTGCCTTTTTTTACGGCGTGGTAGATGTGTCCGCGGAGAATTGTGAGAGATACCGCTCCTTTTATGTCTTGTAAATCAACTTTGAATGCCGCTGATGCCTGACGTACTAACGCCTACGGTGCGGTCAGGGCAGTTTGTTTTAGAAAGCCCAAACTAACTAATATACTAACGCCTTCTAGACCTCTGGGTCTGCTCTATTTGCTGTGTGGTGGGGCTCGTTCGGAGATACAAAAACTGCCTTATAACTGGAGCTCATGAGTTCGCATGCATCGCGCTTCACTAGAATCCGGTGCATGGGAGCAGATAATCAATACGGTAATTTTAATCCGAGGTACTTCACTTTTGTCTCCTCGACAGGCAATGAAGCTGAACTACAGATAATTATACCCTCTCTTTTGTCTGCCTTTGCCGACGCCACCAACGTCGGGAAGTATTTTTTTATTCGAGAAGTTTGCCATAAGGCATAAGTTGTGAAAGAGAGAATGGAATGCATGAGATAGAAAGCTAAAAGAAGGAGTGAAGTCCAGTTTCGCTGAGGTAGTTGCAGAGTTTGGTGGTGTAGTGGTTGTCCACTGTCCACTTCTCATAATCACAATCGCGGTTCCGCCGCAGGCCAACTTCACGAGTAGCCGTTCCGTTGCTGGGCACGTCCGCAACGAGTGACGCACATCACAAATCTCAGGCACAGCGTCACAGTGAGGGCACCTGTCAGTCACTGGCAGATCTTTTTCACGCCACCGACGATGCACAGATGGGGTCAGAGCCACCCCTACCCGATTCCGGCGCACATGTATACCTCCTCCTGCCGAGTAAGAGTACGCGGGAGAGGGCGCGAACATGGAGGAATGAGAGCGCGTGTTGGCTGGCGCAGAAATTGGGAATCGGAAACGTGGGACAGGAACAGAGCTGGGGGAAGAGGGAAAGTTGGTGAGTCATCTGATGTGTTATGTGTCATATCATCCGCTTGAATGTTATGTGGATCGCGAGCATGGCCGCGAATCCGCTTTATGAGCACATGACATGGGTACTTCGCGCACAGCAGATGAATGAACTGAGATATCTGGAATCTGCGTCGAACGGCCTTCAGCTCTTAAAGGGCAGAGAGAAAGTCAGTGTAAAGATGAAATGTATTGAATGTAGGTACGGGTGGAAGGGAATAATTAGCATTCTAAATGGCTTGAAGTTCCATAGCCAGAGGGGTGCACGTATCCGCGGTATATGTCACGGAGAGTTCAGATGCGGAAGAGAGAGACTATACACAGAATTAACTCCTCGTTCTGCAGCATATGATGCATCGGTATAAAATATGCACCCTTCAGGCAGATGTGCAGATGATACCGACGGAGAAGCAGTGAGGCGATTGTCCTTGAGCTGGCAGTACGACCACGCAGGTAGTGTCTTTAAACGATGAAGTTGTAAAGACTGTTTGCGAGGTCTGTTTTCCATCCGCTGATCAATGAGTTCACTGAGCGTATTTAGTTGGGCGTACTCCTGAAGAGGGAATGGGTGTTGGACGGGGGAGACGTTATGGCACGCAAAGCCTCGCGATTGATAGCCTCGAGGGAATCCCTCTGGTCTGCAGGTGAGACGTTGAAATTTTGCCTGGTAGATTATCCGCGGCTGGAGGACAGAGCAAACAAGCTGGCGGGCCGTGCGAGCACGCGTGCCGCCAGAGCGCATAGCTATGCGACGAATCAGACGTAGAGTAGCGTGAGCGGTCTTAGCGTAGCGTGAGCGGAAGTACATTTGCACTACGATGTGTCCGAACGCCGCTTGGAAAGGAATCCTGCGTTCATGTTTCGGCCTCTGCGATCCAATATTTTGAAATGAAGTTTTTGTAAGATGAAATATTCCATGCAATATCGATATCAGCTAACTCTCAAAGCGGAAACATTAAGACGGATAGTTGTGTAGGCATCTGGTATAGACGCTAGAAAAAAGGAACTATGACGGCTTTACAATGCCATGCATTTGGCTCTAGTCGTTGTCATTTCATATTTTCATGCTAAATATAGATATGCCAATTACAGTTTCTAATCTCATGTTTTATTTAGCACCGTTCCTTTTAATTGCGGGGGTATTACCGAATAAACTAATTATGCAATTACGCAGAGACCCATGCAGGGCACAACAGTAGAAGAAATAATTTCGGTGATATTACAGTGCTTCTCCATACAGATGCCACGCAGAACAATTTAGAAACAGTTTTCAGCAGACAAGCAGGAGCCGCCACTGAAGAGGCAAAGCTGAAACGGATTTGTGGATCCCTCGAAAAGGGCTGAGAAGGCGGAGGCGTTCCCTCTTGGAAATCTGTTTCACTTTTTTTTGTCGAACTGACGTGACTGAACACAATTTTTTTCTTACAAAGAGAAATGAGCACAATTGTTTTTCTTTGCTTCTTTCAGAAGGCCCCAAAAACTGCCGTAAGGAGTATCGGCAGGATGGTATCGACCCGTATAGGTTGCATATATGGCGCATGCGCGCAAGGGGAGTGGAATGTTGGCCACGACAGCCGATATAATGCCAAGTCAGGCCAAAGATACAGCATCGGAAAACACTCAAAGGAAACCAAATGTACGCAACCTTACAGATATATTCTTTATTTTTCTTTTGTATGCACACCACCTAATCTCTGCCTGCCTCATTTTCTTCCCCCAGTTTCTTAACATCCGAGTCCGAATTAATGAACTCAATTTATCCTGCTCAGCCAGTTCGCCAGCCCTGACCGGCAGCGGCAGCCGACAGCATCTTGCACCTGTCGCTACGGGCGCTCGGATCAGAGAGCACAGCAACAAGCCGCAGCTGGATTTGACCTTTAGTTCGCGGTTCTCCCACTCACTGAATGACAATATACACGAGCGCTTACTCTGCAAATCAGACAAAATGTTCGTGGCACGTAATCCTGCTCTATCCTGTTTCTGTTTTCTTTGTCGAGCGCCTGAATTAGTTCTTTCAAACGTTTTTCTTTGTAAATAGGCGCTGCCTCATCTAAATCCTTGCGCACTGGTTTTGTCTCTTAATGTTGGGCTTTTCGCTTCGTATTTATTCCTGTGGTCGTCTTTCGCTTGCTTCACCGTTGCGTCAGTGTTAGCAGGGACAAAAGCGTCCGGCATTCCTCCTCCAAACTCCTGGCTTGATGGAGGACGTTAGTTCAGGCGCTGCTATTCATCTGGGTGCCCGTGGCGGCAATGGGATTCTACTTTTCTTGCTTAGCAGGTTGGCAGCATCTTTCACTGCGACATGTGTGGGCATCGGGTGGGCGCAAGCTGGCCTGTGGGGAATGTTCGAAGCTGTTCCGTTGCTACGCTCTTTACGCCACTGTGAAATTTTTTCTTGTTTGTTGGCTAGTTTCGTTTACATCTAGTTGGCCTTATTGAAGTTAAACAAATTATGTCGCAAATTAGGCGTTTTTCTGTCTGTCCCTTTGTAGCTGTATGTGTCTTAATGCTGTCAGCTTGAATTTTGTTTACAATTCGGATGCATCTTTAATTTTGTCTGCAAGATTTTTAACCCAAAGGCATCACAGCATAACAATCTTGTCTTCATCAATCATTTCGTGTGCACCATTCCGGAAAAACGAAGGCACCTAGAGCCCGAGGAATCTTAACTCGTCCGTTTTGATTATATTTAAAATTTATTGTCATACAGATTAGCAAAGGGCAGTTATAATTATTCCATTTATGTAGACTTCACGCCCTGGATCTAAACCCATGTACCGTCATAAAAGGTGAAGATTAAAAATTTTGTTTGAGTTTTTATCTATTTATGCATTTATTTATTTATGCCTTTATTTATATAGTAAATAATATTTTGTAATATTTATTTTTAGGTTAACGTCCATAAGCGACTCAGGGATTCTTAGTGGATTGCTCCGGAAATGTGCACCACTTAGGGCTCTTTAAAGTGCGCAGACATCGGAAACCTTACATTTTCCCTCCCTCGGAATTCAGCCACCGGGACTAGGATTTGATCCCGCTTCTTTCTTCACAGCAGTCTAGCGCCGTAACCACTGAGCAAACACGGCAGGAGATAGCGATAATGTCGCCAGTTGTCACACTTAGCAGCAACACAATTATAACGAATATTACTTTCTTCACAGAAAATATGCATTCTTTCGGATGCGTGAAGAATCGTTCCCTATATTTTCAGAACTGACGATCGATATTAGCTAATGTCTTACTTTCGTTTTACCATTTTTATTTTTGGCAAATATAAAGGTCTAGCTTTGATGAGGTAGCTTCGTAACCCAAGATCCAGACTTCCAGCTAGTACTTTCATCAGTCTAAATACTTCCAGTGAAGATTCTTATCTGCTGAGTGCGAAAGATAAAAATGCTCTTTTTCGAGCGCTACTGCCAACTACACATAAATATTCAATATTGTGACCCTGTTAATGCCCACTTGATTTTCAAAAGAAATTATGTCCCTTAAATTTGTATTGACAGCCACTTAGCAGATCCCCAACGAAATCCCATGTGCTGCAGTAAATCAGTACTGCACGCGCAAACAATTGACGAACCGTTACCGGCTTACTTGCCGGTTACGTGACGGCTGCAAAAAGATTAAATTGACAGAATGTCAGCCAAGTGCTCCAGTGAGACAGAAAACGAATGCAAGGCGTGTCTGAAACGCAGTCGACCAAAGCCCAACCACATGTTAAAATATATGTATGTAAGCCATTTTTTAGGTTTCCGAAGGAATGCACATCAATCATTTTGAAGCCCTATCTGATATCTCGTGCGTCCATTGAAGGGGTTCATACGTGCGAAGGCACATTAATCTATTGTTACGTGCTTTGTACGCACGGGGGGTTTATTTACAGGGATCAGTCTAAACAGGACTGCGGAGAAGCGTAATAGCGTCCCTCTGCACTTGCTCTTCTTCTTTCGTCACCGATCTGCCCAACCGTTCTTATTCATCTTCCGTCGATGTTCTGCGATGGCACGTGACATTTCTCTCGTCGCAGACAAAGCCCGTCGGACGAGTTACATAGAACCCCTGGAATGAAATCGCTTGAGGCGGGCTAGATGCACCACCTGAGACTGCCGTGACAGTCGACCATTCGCAGTTATGCGTGCTACAACGTAATTGGGATCACTGATGCGCTCTAACACAACAAACGGTCCGGTGTAGTGTGACAGCAGTTTTTGACAAAGACCACGCTTACGGAGAGGTGTCCACAACCACACATAGTCGCCAGGAACATAAGAAACTTGCTGATGTCGGGCGTCGTAGCGGTTCTTAGAAAGTTCTGGTGAAGATAAAATTCGAACTCTGGCCAGCTGGCGAGCTTCTTCAGCTCTGCAGAGTGTGGGAGTAAGAGAAGGTTCGTTATGAATGAAAAATGGCAGTATGGTGTCGAGGCCACAGCGAGGCGTGCGAGCATAGAGAAGGTAGAAGGGGCTGAAGCCTGTTGTCTCATGTTGCGCTGTGTTGCATGCATGAGTAATGAACGGTAGAACGCCATCCCAGTCCTTATGGTCTGCAGCGACGTACATAGCCAACATGGTGGTGAGGTTCCTATTAGTTCGTTCTCTAACACCATTCGTTTGTGGATGATATGGCGTGGAGGGACAAAAACTGCAGTGGCTGAGGCGAAGACGTTCTTCGAGAATGTCCGCTTTGAATTGATGTCCACGGTCACTAATGATGACTACGGGAGGGCCGTGCCGAAGAATGACGAATCGAAGAAATTAGATACTTCAGACGCATTAGCAGATGGTATCGCGGCTGTCTCACAACAGCGGGTTAAATAATCCACGCACAATAGTCTATCGGTTTCCTTTAGAAGACCGCGGGAAAGGTCCTAGAAGGTCAATGCCAACTTGCTCAAACGGGGCTTTTGGAGGTGTGACTGGCTGCGGCTTTCCATTTGGACTTGAAGTCGACAGCTTAAAACGCTGGCATTGCACACAGCTGGCTACATATCGCTCGATCGTTGAACGCATACTCGGCAAGTAAAATCGCTGCTGTATGCGATGGAGTGTTCGGGCCACTCCCAGGTCACCAGATGCGGCGTCATCATGCATCATTTCTAGAACTGTGATGCGTAGGCATTCCGGAACGACAAGAAGCATTCGTGCTCCCCCAAAGGTGAAATTCTTCTTGTAAAGCACTTCTTCGCGAATACTAAATATGTTCTTCAAAGGATCGTTGGCGGAATCAAACAGGGAGGTTAATACTTGGTCTTTGCGTTGCTCTATTCGAAAAATACGGAGATCGGGGAAGGTTTGTGAAACTGGAGCCAAATATTCATCGAAGTTGTCGGCGTCGTCATCCGTCATTTGAAGCGGGAAACACGAAAGACAATCAGCATCTGAGTGTTTATGGCCGCTTTTATGCGCCACAGTAAAATTAAACTCTTGTAGGCGTAAAGCCCATCGAGCGAGCCGCTCACAGTGGTCCCGAAGACTCACTAGCCAGCAAAGAGAATGGTGGTAGGTCACGATGGTGAAAGGATTCCAGTACAGATAGGAACGAAAGCGCTGTACAGCGAAAACAGCGGCGAGACATTCTTGCTCCGTAACCGTGTAATTTCTTTCGCATTTACTCAACGAGCGGCTGGCATACGCTATCACGTGCTGATCGCATCTATGGCGTTGTATAAGTACAGCGCCGATACCGATACCACTTGCGTCAATGTGTACTTCAGTTGGAGCTGATGTGCAGAAGTCTCGGAGGATGGGGCCCGAGGTCAAAAGAAATTTCAGATGACGGAAAGCTGAGTCACATTCGCTGGTCCAATTGAGTGGTGCATCTTTATGCAGTAGACACGTGAGTGGGAAGCGATGTCTGCAAACCTCGGTGTAAAGCGTCGTAAGTACGAGCAAAGCCTCAAGAAGCTTTGCAGCTCTTTTACTGATTTGGGCACGGTAAAACGTTTGACAGCTTCAATTTTCTTGGGATCAGATCGAACACCTTCTTTATCAACTAAGTGACTGAGAACAAGTGACTGAGAACAAAATGACATTTCTTTGCATTCAGTACAGGACCAGCTCGTTCCATGCAAACAAGTTGCGATATCCAGACGGCTGTTGTGTTCGCTAAATGTTTTGCCAAAAATTACAACGTCGTCCAAATATCATAAACAAATTTGCCACTGTAGTCCACGGAGGATCGTATCCATGAAGCGCTCGAATGTGGCAGGCGCATTACATACTCCAAAAGGCATAACGTTAAATTCATAAAGTCCGTCTGGTGTTACGAATGCCGTTTTCTCTTTATCTGCAATGTGCGTGGGGATTTACCAGCAGCCGGATCTGAAGTCAATGGAAGAAAAGTATGAAGCTGAGTGCAGACAGTCAGTTGCGTCATCTATACGTGGAAGCGGGTAGACATTTTTCTTCGCGACTGTGTTTAAGCAGCGGTAGTCAACACAAAACCTCCATGTGCCATCTTTCTTTCAAACCAGGATAACTGGAGCTGCCTAAGGACTACAGGACTCTCCAATAATGCCGCGCTTTAGCATGTCTTGAACTTGCTCATCTATTACCTTACGTTCAGTTGCTGAGACTCGATAGCGCTTCTGAGGTATTGGACGTGCGGAGCCGGTGTTGATCGTGTGATGAATACGACTGGTAAGCAGTGGCGTTGAGTCATCCTTGGCAAAGTCGAACACTGTCACGTGTTTCAGAACTAGTTTCACTAGAATGCGGCGCTCGGTTGTAAAAAGAAACTTAATCATAGCCGTAACATAGGTCTCTATACCTGGTTGCACCTGCAGCTCAGTGACATTGCTGTTTAACGCCGCGACGGAACCTGATACGCCTTCCTCGAAACGGGCGAGTTTTAAACCCCGAGGTAACACTGTTGGCTCTTCAGTGTGGTTCCCTGTCCACAGCTAAGTGCGACCTCTAATCACGGGAACGACGCAACAATGCGCAAGGATACTCTTCTTAGAGCAGGTGAGTCTCGTAGGTTCCACTATAGCCTCAAAAGATTCGCACTGGTTGCGAATAGAGAAAACCCGCACGAATACTGCAGGTAATGCTGGCACAATTGTGTCTTCTTCCACAGTAAATGCTCCAAAATCAGGTGTCGAGTCATTCACAAGAGCCGAAAGTAGTGAAGGATTCAAAGTAATCTCTCCCGTACTACAGTCTAAAGTTGTATTACACTCTTTCAAAAAATCAATCCCAAGAATCGCATCATAGGTTGATCGAGGCAGCACTGCAAATTCTACTTTAAACTTGAACACCAATAACAACATTCGAAGAGCACACACAAAGAGGAACTAAATGTTCACCGCCGACACCACAAAATAACACTGCACGGTCACCACTGAACGTTACTTTCCTACATAAACGGTTCTTAAAACTCAAACTCATAACAGATACTGTAGCACCAGCGTCCACAAGAGCCATTGTTTTCACACCATCAACAAGCATTTTCAATTTGGTCTTTAACATGAACACGGGTAGAGGTATGGACGTCATCGACTCGCTGGTGGCCTCACCTCCATCGGCCGCGCCTCCTAGTTTCCCTGAGGCGGAGGGGAAGAACGACGTCGAGGGGAAGGTGACCTGCGCTGGCGCTGGGGTGGCGGCGTCACACTACGATCACATGCAGGAGATGAATTCCGCAAATATGTCGAATTGTATAAGTCCCAAGTGGACATAGTCGGGGATCGCTGCTGTTGGGTGTGCAGCCGTCCGTGACTGTTCGCGAGAGGTAGGTAGGTATTCTTGGACAGTTGAAAAACGGCGGTGGCAGTATCTAGCAATATGCCCCGCAATGCCACACTTGTAGCACACAGGTTGAGGGCGCGAGCGATCACCCTAAGAGTCCTCACTAACAAAGTCGCGACGTTGGCTGTATAGCCAGGCTCTTGCTGCGGACGAACCACGTTTCCAGAGTAGGCGGGCCTCCTTTCCGTCGGCTGGTGGTCATAACGTTGAGCAGAGCTGCTCCGATCATCCATATGAGAAGCGCCGCTAGGTTGAACCGACTGAGTGGACAGGGCGGCAACATTTGCCTGCGACGCATAACTCTGCCGCACATATTATTCACCACAAATGGTGTCCCTGGATCTTGAAATTTCCTCGCGTACAATCTCTCGTATCATATCAGCCATTGAAACTGAAGGACAGGCTTCAACACTTGCTACAGAGGTGACATTGGCCAGTCTTCTGAATTTGAGAGCCTCAATTGTTCTACAATGCTTTATAACATCAGCGGTGGTGCTCAGACTCTCTTTGCTAATAAGACAATTCTAAACGTCTTCTGCTATTCCTTTCAGGAAGTGGCCGACTTTGTCTTCTTCAAGCATATTGGGATTGACCAGCTTGCATAGCTTTAAGATGGCTTCGATCTATGCAGTACAAGTTTCTTCTGGTACTTTCACCTGGTGAAGCAAACTCTGCTCAGTGCGCTTCTTTGCCGGTTCATCCCCAAATTTTTTCTTGATCTCGCTTGTAAAGATAGCCCATGTACTTAATGACCCCTCGTGATTATCAAACCAGTCGAAGGCAGTGGTGGCAAGGAAGAACACTACGTTAGCCAGCTTAGAAACGGCGTTCCAGCGATTGTATTTTCTCACTCTTTCGTGGTGTTTCAGCTACACATCACCGTCCTCCTCAGGATTTCCAGAGAATGTCCGTGGCTCTTGATAATGGGGCCAGTTGTTTGCTGTGGATGGTCGTGGCTGCTCGGTACTTCCGTCTTAAGTTACGTCTGATAGCATTGGTGGTATGCCAGCGAGTCTACGGCTTCTTCGGTAGATGGAACGCTCCGTGGTTGCTACCCCGCACCTCCACCAAGATGTTACTTGCCTTGCACGCACGGGGCGGGGGGGGGGGGGGGGGGGGGGTATTTGCAGGAATCGGTCCGAACAGGACTGCGGCGAAGCGTTGTTGTTGTTGTTGATCTCCTCTAATGTGATGGCACATACCCACACAGGGGAATCGGCCAAGAGTTGGGGTGCAGAGATATTAGATTTTGAGATATATAGTTCAGTTCAGTTCAGGCGTTCAGTCGTGTCCGACTCTTCGTGACCCTATGGACCATGTCACGCCACGCTTTCCGGTCTCTCACTATCTTCTTAACATCACATAGCTTCATCTGCAATGCCTCGAGAATGCCATCTAATTGAGATGTATAACTACATCGCAAAAAAAAAATAATAAATGCTAGGGAATAGAGAAGTAAATGTAAATATAATAAACCAAAATATAAAAGATCAAATACTAACGCACGCAGTAGGAGAATAGTAAGATTTATATGTACAGTTTAAAACTTCAAAGCATATTAGCAAGTTAGACGTTTTGTTTCTATTAAGAAGTTTTGAATGGCGTTAAAAACATGCCTGTGGCTGTACCCAAGCATGGTGGCACCGAACGATAATTAAAATTTGGCTGCTCACATTAAGACCCAGCTGTCGTAACGGCTTCTCTAAATACCGTTTTCTCATCATGGTAAAACGGCGGCAAAATATCAAGAAAGGATCTATTGTTTCCGGTTCCCCGCAGAATGCGCAGACAGGAGAAAGCGCCAAACCAGACCTGTGCATATAAAAATTTAGGGGCGGAATACGACAGCGTAGCCTGGTTAGAGAGACCTCAGTCTGCCTTGATTGACATGGTTTCCTATTCCAGGAATACTTGAGATGCAGGTAGTCATCCGATGATAAAATAAACCCAGACTGCGTGCTTAATAAGGCACACCGCCTAAATCGCGCTGCTGTTATGTACGCTGTTGCCGGGAGGATGGGCAATACAGGGCCGTTCAGAGAATCTTTAGCTAGTCTGTCAGCAACGTCATTGGCTGTCACATTGCTGTGTCCTGGTACCCACACTATATGTATCAGGCTCAAATGTGAGGGGAGCAATGAAAGAAAGGTGTTTAAAATTGGCGAATCCATACTCGAAGAAAGCGACAAGCACAAGGAATAAGAGTCTGTAATTACAGCCACTGTTGAGTATGTTGGGTCTAGATTGCGCAGAGCAAGCACCACCGCCAGCAACTCCGCCTGGAAATTGGAGTAAAATCCGGAAGACGGACTGAAAAGGCGCAGTCTAAAAGCGGACAGTATATTCCAACGCCGGCTTTTTCATTAAATTGAGAAGCATCCGTTGCTATCGTTATGCTAACGGGAAGACTTTGTAAATGATCTTCTAATAATTCATTTAAAATGTGAGGTGATAAGTGTTTTGCATCATTTGGGAAAATGTCATCATAGACAATTGCAACCGACGATGCACTTACTTTTGTTGGAAGGATGTTAGAAAGTACTACGTGCAAAGGTTGTAACAGATTTTGCACTAGAATTACCTGCGGGGTATGAAACCGAGGCCATCCGACTCCAAAAACGGAGTCTGGCTCGCAACAAAAAATTGATATGGAGCGGTGGAATTGTGATTCATATATTTTTAGATACGTCTGGACAGTCAAGAATTGTAATCTAGTTAACAACGGTGTTATTCGGGCTTCAAGGTATAATACATTATTAGCTACAAATTTGGGGAGCCCAAGGCATAATCTAAGCGCTTCCCACTCTAAAAGAACAAGCGGACGAATTTTGTAAGCAGGTGAACCAGAAAATAACACAGATCCAAATTCTCTAATTGGGCGGACATACATAACGTAAATCATTAAAAGTGCGTCTCGCCGCATCCCAGACATTGGATTGCTTAACCTGCGCAACATACCCACAGCACGCGCCCCCTTCGCTGCAACATGTTCAACGTGATCCCTCCATGCCAGAGGGTCATCGTAAATCACCCCTAGATATTTCAAAGACTTAACTTGAGGAATCATTTCCTGCTTAAATGTTAGAGAAAGATTTACCGAATCCTGAATTTAGAAAACAAGGAACGCGCACTTTTTAACGTTTAAAGTAAATCTTAAGTCACATAACCAATTTTGAAGGGAGCTTAGGTACGATTGCAGGCGCCTGTTGAGGGACTGAATGTCAGGTGCAGCCGTAAAGAGCGCGATGTCATCCGCATAGACATACGTGCGAACCTCGTGATGAGTGACAATTGAACTCATTCAAATGTTAAAGAGCACGGGCGAGAGAACTTCCCCTTGAGGGACACCTCTGGTTTGTTGATATTTGCCAGAGTGCACTCCATTTAATGAACAGTAAAATTGTCTGTTTTGTAGGAATGTAGATATCCAATCAATTAAGTATTGTGGAAAACGTAGAGTTTCTAATCTGTGCAATAAAATTCGGGGCTCTACACTATCATAAGCCTTCTCTATATCAAGAGTCACCAATGCAGCATGAAGTTTTTTGCGCCGCGCAAGAAGAATTCGACTCTCAAGGTCGGTATGTGCATTCCATATTGAAAATTTTGCTCGGAATCCGATTTGACAGGGACTAAGAATATGTTTTTGTTCGACAAACTCGGTAACCTGTTTGAGTACGACCCTTTCTATTAATTTTGCCAAGTTTGATGTTAAAGATATTGGTCTGATATTTTCCAAAGTATAGACACAACCATTATGTTTCCGTAAAGGAATAACTTTGGCTAGTTTCCAGTCACCAGGTATCCAAGAATGAATAATTGAGTAATTTACCAATTCTAACAAGGAATTTGGAGACACCTCAATGAGGATCTTTAACATTTTTGACGTTACTCCATCAGGGCCAGGCGCAGCAGTTGGCAACTTCATTACAATCGAAGAAAGCTGAGAAAATGTAATTTTAGGGACATCCTTAACCGTATATACTGGGCCTACAAACATAGGGGATTTGGGAAGTGTTGACAAAAAACGCTTTTCTAAACCTTTAGCGATGTTTTCTACTGTTTTAAGGGCTTCTTTAGGAGTCGAAACATATGAGGGTAAATTTTCTGAGACAGGAATCTTCTTCCGTGATTTTAAAAACCTGAAATGTGCACGTCGGTTATTAGATTGTGAAAGGTAATTGAAATACTCAGTATCATAATTATCTTTTGCTTGTGCGACTGTGCGTTTAAATGTAGCTGCAAAAAATTTATAATCATGCCAATTTTGGGGGCACTGGTTGTGAAGGAGCTTCTTCCATGCAGCCTTTCTTCTTCTGTAATCGCGCGAACAATCTGCATTGCACCATTTTGTTGATGTATTGCCTTTAGATGCACGTACTAAGAATTTACACTTCTTACGACAGGATGCAATAGCCTTGCATAATGTTAGCGATTTTAACTCTTCCGTAGCCTCGACCACTGACTCAAGAGACGAAATCAAAAATGAGTGAAACTGGTATAATTAACGTATGATCTCAACTGAGATGTCGGCGGAGTTAAGCGGCAGTTAACATAAAAAACAATAGGTATATGGTCGCTAGAGGTGCCACCATCAATTGTAGACCAATTTACTATAGAAACACTAATGCTGGAAAATGTTAAATCTATCACAGATTGACTGTGAGCACGTACAAAAGGTGGTAAGCCAGAATTCATGCAGTTAAGGTTATTGTCTGAAAGCCAATCCCACAGACGCCTGCCGCAGGGATCCGTCTTGTAACCCCACGATACATGCAGCGAAATAAAATCTCCAGCCAAAATAACCGAATTTTGACAATTAACTAGTAGGTGGTCTAGAGATCTGGTGTCCTGAACACCATGAGGGAAATAAACATTCGCTAATGTAAATGGACTGAACCCTGGAATTTCAAAATCTAGAGCCAATAATTCAGAATCTAAAGTAGAATATTGTCACGAACACAGGGATTGCATTATTGAAAAGAAATCTTAGCCCTATGACAAATTTTGAAGAAACTAGAATTAGTAACCCACCACCTCTTGACTGCCGATCTTGTCGGAATGATCGATAATTTTGTAAGTGAAAATGTTTTTCAGTTGTAAGCTAAGTTTCTTGCAAAACGATTATTACTGGGTTATGTTTTAAAGAAAGATAAACTTAATCTGTAGTAGCTGAAAGAAGAGATCTACAGTTCCACTGAAGAACTTTTAACTTTCCCATGGTTATGTAATCCGGGCAGCAGCAGCAGCCTGCCCCAAAATGGTTTCCTTTGGTTTAGAGCCTAGCTGTTGCTTTTTTGATTTTGCTTGTGGGCGAGGTGATGACGGGTTTGACAACGGGGATGCACTGCGTTTTAGAATTCGCGTATCTGTCTCTCCCATATCTGCATCATGAGCCTCGTCTGACTTGTGGGAATTTTGCATAGGTGATGCGGAAAGAGACTCATTTTGCGAACAAGGCATTGCTGCTAATGAGTGCTGCACTGATAGTGAGTGCCCAGATGCCGTAGGAGAAACCATAGCAGTTTGCACAGTCTGAGAAGTGTGAGCTGCTAGAACGTTGGATATGCATTCTGTCACTGTTGTCACAATCCTATCCAAGATTTTGGTCATGGTTGTTTCCACAGCAGTTATTATGGTTTTAGACATCGTGGAATCTAATGATGCTCCTGAACGGGCTGACACACCTGCATACCCATGAGCTCTGTCTTTAATTTCTTGAATTGCCTCACGCCTCGAGCAACGTTTGCGGTCGATAATCTCCTGAAATTTCATTTCATGCGCTCTAGAAGGACATTCCAAAGAATTTGGTGAGTGAAGTCCGCCGCAAAGACAACATTTGACAATTTGATCCGAGCATAAGTGTGCTTTATGGGCATCACCGCATTTGCAACACCGCAAAGTGGATTTGCAACCGCCTGCAGTATGGCCATAACGCCAGCAGTTGTTGCACTGCAGAGGCTTTGATGGTAGGGGATCTACTCTGAATATTAAAGGCCACGCTTTAATCTCCAATGGACAGACTGTGCCTGCAAATGTAGCAATAACCGATTCTGTCGGCACACGAACATTATTTACCTCCCGGCTACAGCGATAGACCGCAACAACTCCTGCCGCGGAAAGAAGGTCAAGGGTTTCTTGTGGACTTAATAAGGAATCTACACCGCGGACTAGACCTTTTGTGCAGGCCAGGTGTGAAGGGATAAAACTGCTTACCTGATGAGAGGCAAACGTAGAGCATTTTAGCAGGTCCTTTATGCATAACAGGTCTGGTGAACGGCAAAGAATCCCGCCGCGACCAAATTGGCGCACCTCTGCTATTCCTTCGTAGAAGGAAGTGATTTCCTGAAGGGCAGCTCGAACAGCTCCTGGGTTGTTCATTTTAATGGTGCCCCCATCCTTAGGTACGAGTGCCACAGGGATGTTGCGGACACCGCAGCTCTGAAAAGCTTCCAAGGGCAGATCATCGGTCAGGAGGGAAGCCGACCAAGGGGAGCGCCCTAGGCCGGGGGACTGTGTCGGCATTACCTTAAATTGACAATGTCACCGCGTGCGTTAGTCAACAGAGAACAAAAGAAGCACAGGGGAAAGACAAAACCGGGACCAGCAACCCAATACTTAGCCGATCGTCAAGTGAGCTGCGCTGGGTGCTGGAGCAGGTAGCTCAGAATCACTGGCTGCGACCTCCTTTTCCTTACTGCCTTACTAACTTCGCTCTGCCCTTGCTCTTCTTCTTTCTTCGCCGATCTACCCGACCGTTCTTCTTCATCTTCCGTCGACGTTCTGTGAAGGCGCGTGACAGTATTTTTATACCAGAACAACGTCTGCGTTCGATCACTAAGATTTCAGACAATAGCAAAGTTTTTCTGTAGATACTCCATTGTCAGCAGGTGACTGTGTCATATATTCCTTTTATTTCTTGGTCAAGCGCCGCACATCGCAGCTTTTGCAGGTATTTTTAACTGCACCAGCTGTTGTCTACAAGCGGAGTGGACAGGGACTGGTACAACGCAATCAGTTCTTCAGTTGTGTTCGAACCGCTAGAAAATGCTACGTTCTCCCCGTGACATAACTGCTCCCATCCTCCCACCAACCGGCAACCTGTAGAAACCACTGTTATGGACAATCACTTACCCCTAACAGTTCCAGTTTGGGTAAAAGCACATATTTTCATTACTAGAGACGGCTACCAAACTTAAAGTCTCATATCGCCAAATTCATTCAGAACTTCCACGCTAATATCTTCATTATCGGATCATAGTATTAACATTCCAAGCCCCTACACTCCAGACACACCCGTGCTGATGGCAAGAAGCCTACTAGAAACAATTGTTGTATTTATGATTTATTATACATACTCAACGCGTAGCGTAAAGCATCACGACTTGAGCAACCTCAATGCGTCATGTATTTGCCCATAGAATCACAGAACTTTGTTTTTGCAGCATTTAGTCACTGAACATTTGTTTATGTTTGTTTGTTTGTAGGCTTTATCATCCGAAAGCGACTCAGTGTATGAGAGACGCCGTAGTGGAGGACACAAAAAAGTTCGACCGTGCACCTATTAAGATGAACTGATATCGCACAACACACGGAAGCCACTCCTATTCGCCGCAGCGAAACACAGCCACCCATGATCGAGTTCGAACTTAGGTACTCCGGAACAGTAGTTAGGCGTCTTCACCACTGCACCACCGCGGCGGCGCAATTAGTCACTGAAAAGTTTCTGTTATGTCGAAATTCGAGTAATGATATGTCTCTATTCTCCTCTTGTTCCCAAATCACCAATGCCGAGGGTGTAGCCAAAGAGGCTATAGAATAAGCAGTTGTTTTTATGACCTCCTCGGGTGTACCACGATTCGTCTCCATACTTCACTTTCTGAGGATGATTGTTCAATAAGAAACCCTATAGTTTATGTTTGAGTAGAAAATGCCATAAGCAGTTTTTGCTTGCCTGACAGTCTGGATAAGAAATTTTTATGCGCGTACTACTTCGTGTTTCAATACTGGCCTATTATAGGAATTGACAATTGACACTTGACACTTGGCCTATTATAGGAATTGACACTTGACACCAATCAATGGAACAAAATTTGTAACACAATTAACGGCACACTAAATCAAAAAAGAACCTGGCATTTACTCAGAGAACTACTCGGGCCTCAACCGGTGCCTGTTCCCACTCTCGAGAAGCACTATTCTCAACTAGGCGCGGATGCCTTAACAGCCCAACTCCGCGATCTCTACATTCCTCCTCCCCTACCTAGCCTTTATACTCCGTACACTGGTGCTTCCAATGTAGAACTCGATCAGCCGTTTACCCTCTGGGATCTCGACTGGGCGCTAGAACAGCTAAAGCGGAAGTCAGTCCCAGGTGAAGACCAGATTACATACTCACTCATTCGAAATCTCTCTGACAAGGACAAAGAAGATTTTCTGAGCATTATAAACTTACATTGGGGAGAAAGCACACTCCCACCATCTTGGAAACAATCACTTATAACCCTACTTCCAAAGCCAGGCAAAAAACCTGCGCTTCAAAACCTCCGCCCAGTTTCTTTAACATCATGCCTGGGAAAAACCATGGAGCGGATGGTGCTCAATCGGCTCGAGACTCATCTTGAATCCATGGATTTGTTTCCCCCTCAACAAATTGGCTTCCGAAAAGGTGTGTCTACTCAGGACCTATTTTTTCTCCTCATGCACGAATTTGACCCTCCGCCGACTTCCCAGATCCAAGCCATAGTGGCCCTTGATGTGCGAAAAGCTTTTGATGACCTTGCCCACGATCCTCCATTAAACATTCTTGCCTCTACTGACTGTGGTCCAAAGATGTATGGCTACCTCACAGCATTTCTCCGCGACCGTACGGCCAAGTTCCGTCTCCCCGATTCGATATCTGATCCTTTCCCCCTCACACGTGGTACTCCTCAGGGCGCTATTCTGTCACCCACCCTTTTTAACCTTGCAATGGCTCCCCTATCTTGTACTTTAGCGTCTATCCCAAACCTAAAACACACATTCTATGCAGACGACCTTACTCTTTGGTGCACTTCTGGGTCTCCTGGAGCAGTAGAGGAGACCCTACAGCAAGGTATCGATGCAGTCGTTAGTTACCTTGATAAAGTAGGGCTATCTCCCGCACCTGAAAAATACGAATTGCTGCTGATTGCAAAAACTCGCTATCAACGCCAACATAAACAGCTCATCAATCTAACAATGGCAGGTCACCCCATCCCTCGTGTATCATCCTGCCGGATCCTCGGACTTCATATCCATGAGTCAACCAATCAGGCCAATGTATCTACAACCGTTAAAGTTTGCAGTCAGCTTACGCATCTAGTTCGCCGCATAGTCAATAAGCACGCCGGGATACGCGAGGGTCAAGTCAGGCAGCTTGTCCACGCATTAGCACTTAGCAAAATTTTATATACGATTCCTTACCTTACACTAACTTGTCGCCAAAGACATCAGATTGAGGTTGCGCTTCACATATTGTACAAGGCCGCCCTTAACGTCCCTGTACATACGTCCACGGAGCTCCTATACTCTACGGGGCTGTTCTTGCCCCTGGGAGACCTCATACAACAACATTGCGACCGGCAAATGGCACGTCTTTCTAGCACCAAACAAGGACATTGGATGCTACAGCAGGTTGCACTCAAACCTATAGACCTCCCTATTATTACCCTTCCTTCTTCGCTCCCGGATAACCTCAGAATAATCCCCATTCCAAAAAACTTTGCACCCGACACTACACAGGCAGACGTTCCGCTCGCGTTTCCAACCATGTTCACCCAACAGATTCCACGATCATCTACACAGATGCATCACGAACTAACGTCGGAGCTGCTGCTTACTCAATTCAGAGCTGTAGCGATGTAGTGACGCATACGCTCGGTCCTTACATAGATCCTCCTCCTACAGCGACTCTCGAGACCCTACCAATAGTTACCAGTATTCAGGACCTCGCACAAGCACCCCCTAACCCTTCAGTATATACTATATACACTGATTCAATACAAGCTATACGCGCCATTCACACGGGTCGCATTCCTGAAGAACTACACGATGATCTACACAGAGCTCTTACGAAACTACGTCCCCACACTGTAACACTGAGGTGGATTCCTGGTCACGCTGGAATCCCAGGCAATGAGGTAGTGCATCAACTCGCCCGCGAACTTCAACACCGGGCGCCTGGGATTCCCTGGCCTTATCCACCAACTTGGGCACTACTCTTCACTACAAAAAAGAAATCAACGTTCACTACGACAACATTAGAGAAACTCTCCGTACACTTCCTCTTCCTGATAAATCTCACTACCACGCAAATCCGCATTCTTAGACGCATACAACTAAATGCACTGCTTACTCCTGCCCGATCTTTTCTATACAGAATCATACATTCCCCTGCATGCCCAAATTGCCCAGAACACTATGGAAACTTGGAGCATTGCATCTTTTCATGCCCTGTCGCCCTCCAATCTCCTCACTTTCCACACCCTCCTCCCCCAACGTGGCGGGCTTGGTTAGCCTCTGACCAGCTGCAAGATCAGTTGGCCTTGGTGACCCTGGCCCAGGACATTCTTAACGCTTAATGTAATGCGTTAAATAAAGTTGTTTCCTCCTCCTCCTTTGTTTTTTAAGAACAAGTTCCTATGTGGTGCTCTTTCAAAAAAGAAGTTGGAGTCAGCGCCTGTCCTGTGTGTCTATTTGTGAGTGTCTATTTGTTAGCGCTGTGAATCTTTCCTTTTATCTTTAACGTGCACTGGCATTGCACCGCGCACGGACGCCTCTTCGTTTCACCTCTATCGAAACACAGCTGCCGGCGGTGGCATTTGCTTCACAGAAAACGAAAGGCGCACTACCTGTCACACTTGTTCTGCAGATACCTAAACCACGCGTGAAGGAATGTGAGAAAGTTGGGAGTGAAAATAAAAAGAGAAAAATAGGTGCTTTAGTGGAGGGCTGCGGAGTAATTTTGCCCAGCTAGGGATCTTTACCGTGCACTGAAATCACACAGCACACGGAGAGACAGAGAGAGTAAACTTTATTTGTTAACGGAATAGCGTGGGTGGTCTCCTCAGTACAGGATACCATTGGCTTGGGGTGCCTCCCGGGCCCTGGTGAGGAGGCTCCGCTGCTCAGAGAGACCCGTGTGGGACAGCTCTGCCTCCCACTCCGCTTGGCTTAGTGCTTGAGATTTACATTTCTCTAATTGCTCTTTACAGTTCCGTATCATATAAAGGATGTCCGACACTTCACCGCATACAGTGCATGCGTTATTTTTAATTTTACGGGCCAGATTTTGTGGTACTACAAGGACACCTGTTCGTTTTGCCTTCATCGAAATACGGCCTCCGGCGGTCGGATCGAACCTGGGTACTGCGGCAGAGTAGTCGGCCATGTTAACCACTGCACAGGGGAGTAAGATAGGCTGGTGGGGGTGGTAAAGAGAGAGAGTTACATGGACATTGCTCTGGGGTTAGGCTTACGTTCCTTCCCCCCACAAACACTAGGTGGAGTTCCTAGTATGGGACCCCAGTGGCTTTCGCTGCCGCTATTGCTCGTTGACCAAGGTCTTTTCGTCTTTCAGGTCGGATCAGGCGAGCAGCGTTTCCTCCCAGTCCTCAAGGGTGGGGTTTGGGTTGGGTGTAAAAGTATGGTTGGAGGATCAGGCCCACACCATGTGGAAGATGTCCGAAGACATTTCCCCACAGTGTGGGCACTCCCCGGAAAAGGCACTGTCAAAGTGTTGAAGGGACACCGGGCACATCATGGTGTTCGCAAGTTGGCGAAGAAGCCCGCGTTCCTCCCCTCTTGTCATTTCTTTACACGGGTGAAAGTAAATATTGTGTCTGTTTTGGTCAGTTCAGTCGTTCAGTCGTGTCCGACTCTTCGTGACCCTATGGACCATGTCACGCCACGCTTTCCGGTCTCTCACTATCTTCCTAACATCACATATCTTCATCTGCAGTGCCTCGAGGATGCCAACTAACCACCGCGTTCTCTGCCTACCCCTTCTCTGGCGACCCTCAACCTTTCCCAACATCAAATCTTTCTCCAGCGACTCCTCTCTTCTCATCAGATGACCAAAGTAGCTGAGCTTTAACTTTAGAATTTGACCCTCCAATGAGCAGTCAGGGTTTATGGTCGACAATATCGACTGATTTGATCTTCTGGCAGTCCAAGGAACTCTCAAGAGTCTTTGCCAGCACCACAATTCAAACGCGTCAATTCTTCGGCGGTCAGCCTTTTTCACAGTCCAACTCTCGCATTCATACGTCACAACTGGAAAGACCATAGCACGAGTTATACGGATCTTGGTTGGCAGACTAATGTCTCTGCTCTTTACTAGGCGGTCAAGGCTAACCATTGCTCTCTTTCCCAGAAGCAGGCGTCTCCTAATTTCATGGCTGCAGTCTCTTTCCGGGGTTATCTTGGAGCCCAAGAAGAGAAAATCTGTCACAGCTTCCACTTCTTGTCCCTTGATGCTCCAGGACTTGATAGGGGAAGACGCCATGATCTTTGTCTTTTTAATGTTCAGTTTAAGCCCAAACTTCTCACTCTCTTCTTGTACGTGCATCAAAAGTCTCTTGAGTTCCACTTCACTTTCTGCCATTAAAGTGGTATCATCCGCATATCTAAGGTTGTTGATACGTTTTCCAGCAATCTTCACTCCAGCTGAAGACTCGTCCAGACCGGCCTTCCTCATGATGCACTCAGAATATAGGTTAAATAGGCAGGGCGACAGTATGCAACCTTGTCGCACTCCTTTCTCAATCGGGAACCAATCAGTAAGACCATGCTGAGTTCGGACTGTGGACTCTTGTTCTTCATACAGGTTCCTGAGGAGACAGATGAGATGAATTGGAACTCCCATCTCTTGGAGAGCTTTCCACAATCTGTTGTGAACTACGCACTCAAACGCTTTCGCATAATCAATTAAGCAGAAGTAGATGGGTTTCTGGAACTCTCTTGCTTTTTCCATGATCCAGCGAAGGTTGGCAATTTGGTCTCTAGTTCCTCGGCCCTTGCGAAACCCAGCTTGCACGTCCGGAAGCTCCCTATCCACACACTGCTGCTGCCTACCTTGGTGGATTTTCAACATCACCTTGATAGCATGCGAAATAAGGGCGGTCGTGTGGTAGTTGGAACAATCTTTGGCACTGCCTTTCTTTGGAAAGGGGATGTAAACTAACCTCCTCCAATCCTGTGGCCACTGCAGGGTTGTCCAAATCATCTGACATAATGTGTGCAGAATGTTAACAGCGTCATGGTTGAGGTTTTGAAGCAACTCAGCTGGAATGCCATCAATTCCGCTAGCTTTGTTCTTAGCAAGGCTTGCTAAGGCCCATTCAACTTCACTCTTCAGGATGCCCGGCTCGAGATCAGTAATCACAACCGTCTTAAGTTGGGTTTGCACCTTCGGGTCCTTCTTGTACAGTTCTTCTGTGTATTCCTGCCACCTCTTCTTTATCTCTGAGGCTTCAGTGAGGTCCTTGCCTCGTTTGTCCTTTATCACGCCCAGCTTAGCACAGAAGCTTCCTTTAATATCTTTGTCTTATACAGAGCTCTTGTGTTCCTTAATTGGCGGTTGTCCTCAACTGCTTGGCACTGTATGTTCAGGAAGGCATTCTTATCTCTCCTTGCTATTTTCTGAAAATCCGCATTGAGAACCTTGTATCTTTCTCTTTCCCCCATAACTTTTGCCATCCTCCTTTCCTCAGCTATTTTCAAAGCCTCTTCAGATAACCAGTTTGCTTTCTTGCATTTCTTTTGCTTTGGAACTACCTTAGTAGCAACTTCTTGTATTCTATCACGAACATCAGTCCACATCTCTTCTAGCTCTATGTCTTCTAGATCTAATTCTTGAAATTGATTCCTCACTTCCACCGCATATTCTAATGGAATTTGATCCAGATCATACCTGAAAGGCCTTCTCGTTTTCTGTGTTTTCCTCAATCGAAGCTTAATTTTGGCAACAAGAAGCTGATGATCAGTGCCACAATCAGCCCCAGGCCTTGTTTTTACTGCTTGTATAGCGCTTTGTATAGCTTGTATAGCTGTTTGGTACAGCTTTGTTATTTGCCTGAAAGTGTAGGCCGGTGTGAATGTGAAGAGGGGACGAGGTTGCCCGGTTAGAGAGCGTTTCCTCCTATCTCCGAGTACTAGGAAGAGGCGGAATGGACTTCCAACGTACGTGCTGTTTTGCAGTAGTCAATAGGTCAGGTCCGAGCTGTTTTGTAGTAGCCGGTAGGCCAGGTACGGAACTCTGCCCTGTTGAACGCTCCTGCACGCCCCTCGCGTGTCCGTTATGAGTGTTTTAGAATCAAGAGTTTGTTATTACTGCTTACGCGATGGCGACCTAATCTGCTTTTGTTACGTTTCGGGCTTTAAATGCCAGCCCGTTTACCACTTTGGATTTCTGGATCACTGCCGCCGTGTACCAACCGCCTTGGTGCGGGCCGGACGCGTCCACGTAGTACACCTCGGGTTTCCCTCCGTAATGGTGAGCTGAGGCCTCTGCCCTGGCCATGCGCCTACCCTTCGTGGTCGTCTCTGGCGGCGTTAGTTGGTAGTGGTTTTACGTGCAGAGCCTATCGCCACTCCTGGGGAAGTCTTACTTTCTCCTCGGTAAGAGTCACGTGTTGTATGTGCCGACGGCTTAATATGCGACGTCCCGGTGGTATTTGCGATAATCGCGTTTTTGGCCTGTTAAGTGAGCTTCTATCAGCTCCTCGAACGAGTTCGTCCTACATAGACCGTGGAGTCTCAGGTTCGACGTGGTTATAGGGAGGCCAAGGACTTTCTTCACGATTTTGCGCGTGATCCCCTCGAGGATGTTCTCGTCATGGAGGTGGAGATAGGGGGTCGAGTACAGGATTCGGCTTGTTACAAAGGCATTGGCCAGTCGTAGAGCGTCTTTGCTTCTCAGCCCCCTTTATCGTTCGAGACTCTGCGGACCATTCGGCCCACCTGGTCTCTCACCTTTTTTTAGCTTGTCGAGCATGGTCGTCGCCAGCTTACGCTGGTGAATAAAAAGACCAATGACTCTAATTTCCTTTCTCTCTCTGGTATCGGTTCTGATTCAAGTTGCAATTCTATATTGTTTGTGCATTTTTTAGAGGGTCGAATATGAACGAATTCGGAATTTTTCGGAGAGTAATCAAGGTCGCGTTTTTTCACGTACTCCTTCACAACGGTGTCTGCCTCCTTCAAGCTGGCCTCCATTTTAGCCAGAGCCCGGCGTGGTCCATATGCAGATGTCTGCGTACAGTGCGTGCTACACACCCGAGACTTTCTCCAGGTGGATAGAGAGATTCTTTATTGCCATGTTGAAAAGCAGCGGAGAGAGCACCGCTCCTTGTGGCGTTCCTCTTTTACCTGATAGAAAGGAACCGTGTACTGCGTTCTGGATTCTCACGTATGCCTGTCTCTCTGTGAGGAACCGTTTTATCTATTCGAACGCGTTCTTTGCACACCCCGTCTCCGAAAGGTGTGTCAGGATCGCCTCGTGCGCCACATTATCGAAGACTTCCGTCAGATCTAAGCCAAGCACTATCTTATCCCCGTTCGGATGTTCTATCGGATTTAGTATCTCTCTGCTAAGTGGTAGCAAGACGTCTTGAGCTACTCTATTTGGCCTGAAGCATGTACATCGCGTCGATGAAGACTTGCTTGTTTTCTAAACACCCGAAGAGTCTGTCGTTTACCAATTTTCATCAATTTGTCCACGCATGACGTGAGAGAAATCGGCTTAAGGTTTTCCGTATTTATGGCTTCGCCTGCCTTGGGGAAGAAAGTTGAGTGCCGTCTTCCATTCGGTGGGAAGAGGAACTTCGCCCGTCCATATCGAATTAAAGTGTTCCAGAAGGTTCCAGAAGAAGAAGCGTGCTCTTGTAGGTTTCCTAGGAGTTTCACCGTGATCCCGTCCCTTCCTGGCGCTGTCCCGCGTTTCATTATAACTAGGGCAGCCTTGAGCTTGTATAGTTTGAAATATTCCTCTACCTCATCATTTTCTTCTCCACTGCGCCTGTAAGCTTCTCCCTTGGGTCTGTGTCGTGCTCAAGTACTAGTCCCAGAGCTTCAGCGCGAGCTGGGACGTATTTCCTTGAAAGGCACATATTGCTCCCTGCAAGTGTTTCTGCGTATCGGTGCGCGTCTGGTTTGAATCTATGAGCGCTCGGAAGAGATGCTATGTGTTCTATTGCGATAGCAATACTGCGCCAGGTTTCGAGCAGTCGAGTAGCTCACGGCCGGTCAACATGGTTGACCTTGAACAGCCGCGAAGAACTGGAGGAGGAGGAGGAAGAAGAAGAAGAGGAAGAAGAGGAGGAGGAGGAGGAGGAAGATGAAGAAGATCAAGAGAAACAAAAAGAAGAAGGAGGAGGAGACCGCTCGGTCACCGGCAGCTAATGCTTTCGCTCCACATTTGGTTCAGCAGAATTGAACTCTTCTCATTTATATGTGGGCTTGTAGCTTACTCTCTAGCGTCATACTCCTAAAGGATGAGCTTAAGAGTCCCCAATAATGTAGCACCTTACACTGATAGGGCGTGATAGGGGAATAATGTAGCTGGCATGAGAATCTTCCGTCGTTGCTATCGCAATTCAACTAGGGTTAACCAGTGAAACGGCAACTAATTTTTGCAAAACATATTTGCCTAGCTGCCGCGTTGAACATCTCTACCAAGTGAACGTCCGCGAGTTGCACAGCGTATTGTGCAGCCTCTTTAGTTATCGCCACGATCGGGGTTTTTAGCTTGCGGTTATGATTCTGCCTGCGCAATCTATGCTGCGTCTGGCTTCCCAGAGGTGGAAGAGGTGGGTGTCCACATCCGTAACCGCCACTGAGAGCTCTACTCGCGTCTCTGTCAAACGGAGGCTGGTCCGCAGCTTTTTGGTCCAGGCTTGGTATCCCTACTCCTGGACAGAACTAACCTTATATTTTTTCTAAATTTTCCCCAGTCTGCAGCCTAGTCTGCCCGTTGGTATAGTAAGGAGTTTAGTGCGGATCGTTATGTTGATCAGACAGTAGTCGCTACCGAGTGTTTCCTCCGTATTCCTCCACTCCTCGCGGCTTTCGGAAAGGTTCCTGACAAGTGTTCCTGTGTACCCAGTTCCCAATCCGCGTGGGGTACGCTGGGTCGTTGTGTAGGTTGGGCCTAATGTGGACGCTGCCTCCACTAGCTTCCGTGCTCGTATGTCCTCTCGGTGATAGCCCCACGAGAATCTCTGCGCGTTGAAATCTCCTATCACAAGTAGCGGATCTCGTCCCGCTTCTCTGATAGCCCTGCTCAGGATTGTGGAGAAGGTTACGTTTTTTGCTTGAGGTGGGCAGTACACGCTCAGGTTGTGCAGCGGCGGATCATCCCTTTTTATGGGCAGGAGAGTCACCATCACGTTGAAAAGATGGCTTGTAATTCCAGATCTATTACATTTGCTGTGAAATGTTTGTGCACGAAGATGAATGTTAGGGGGTTTGTAGGGGGTCTATAGTAGGGGTCTGTAGTAGGGGGTCTGTAGGGGGTTTTGTAGTTTGTGAGGCTCGTATTCCCCACCTGGCTCCTGTACGGCCTCACCGCAGAGTAAGCTCGTACGCAGAAAGGTGCATCCTATGGTCCACGCTCTTAGTCCTTGATTTGAAGCGTCGACTATTTCACTGTGTTCAAATTATAGGGCTCTTTTTAGTTTGTCCCGCCAGGGTGCGTTTGGAGATTGTTATTATTCTGTAGGGGCAGCTGCTGCACCTTCTCGCCCTCACTGAACACCGTACGCATCTTGTGGGCTAAGGGATTCGTGGATCTCCTCGTGTTAGCATACTTTCGAACTGTCATCGCTTTCGTAATCTGTTGTGATACTATGGTGGCAATGAATTGTTGTGCCTTGTCATCATAACTTCTAGTTTGCTTCACATGCTAGGCTCTGCGTCGCTTTCCATTGCCTTCGCGGCTGGGATTTAGCTATAGTTTCTAGTTTGCTGGTTAGCAGTGGAGCGCTAACTCCGCTTTTGGGAAGGGCGAAATTTTGCTACATCGAAGAAAGCTTGATAAAGAATCCGATAGATCGCGCTAGGATTTAATGCAGACTCTAACACCGATATTTGAAGCGCGCAGCCGCAAGCGCCACAGCTCCGGTGGTTTCATGCTGCCGCCACGTCTGTCGTCTACTTCGTGTCGCTGCAATAACGTATCGCCTACGTAGCGGCGGGAATATATGCTTTGAAATCGTGTTGTCTGTATCTTCGAAATCGTCATACTCACAGCACTGCTATCCAGGGGTACTCTCTGCATCTCGAAGATATCTCTTTCAATAGCGGTGCGCTCACCCGCTTCTACAGCTCACCTGCCGATTTCCGCTGACTGCTTCACATATGCGCAGATCTCTATGCAGACAGCGTGTTTCACGCCTCCGCGTTTTCTCTTGCGTCCTGTGGATGGAAGTGCTGTGAGTATCACGATTACAAAAATGATACGAGATGTCAATTTCAGTGTCTCGCGCCTGAACATAGGTGAACAGAGGCCGTAGTGGATGGTTCTGGATAAGCTTGGGCCACCTAGGGCTTTTAAATGTACGCTGACGTTGTACAGCATGATCATAATGTGCGTGTTATTAAATTTCCGCAGCTCAACGTTGTAGACGTAGCAACGGTGCCAGAAGGGTAGTTCACCGCGGAGCAAACAACTTCCATGACTGTAAATAACTGCGGATAAGTCGTAGAGCATAAAAGTGAGCAGTCTTTCGGTCTTGGTCAAGGCCATGTGAACAAACACCGGCGAAGAAGTACTTTATTTCAGAGACTGCGCTGAAGGCTACTACGGATAATTTATAAGTTTATTTATTAGAAAAAAAAAAGAAACCAGTCACTGCAGTGTACGCTGACATTCGCTCATCATGCAACAACAACGAGTAACTAGGACATCCTAATACACCAATATTGTTTTGTGCACTAAAAGTGCATTTCAAGTTTTCTCCCTGATGCTGAGCGCAGAAGAGCTTTGGGGCCTTGGTTTTGTTCAAATACGGTGGAAAATGTGCCCTTGACCCCCTTATATTATCGCGTATTTCTTCATTACGTAATGCATTTGTTTAATAACTGCTGTAGTATTTTAGGCAAAGAAATTCATCCTTGAAATGGCGCGCGCACACTCGGTCCTTTGAGTCAATTCTCGGCCAGTCTGCAGAATGTTCCGCTTCCATAGCTTGAAAAATTTGGAATCAGGTGGCGGCCGAAACAAGGTGACTTTTTCGTTTCCTTTCCTGTACCCTGAGTTTCAAGAAACGACAAAACACTTCATCGACTACCCTGCTATCCGCGCAGGAAGAATACAGCACAGTACGCGCTTCTCACTCGTTTGCCGTGCTGTGTGGTATACCGTCTGCGTACTAGTGAACTCGCTGCGTGGTTTGTCGTCTGCATGCTCCTGTCAACTAATTCTCACAGGCACGCGCCGACGACAAAACAAAACGACACAAGGCGGAGCTTTATCTTAAAATTTAACTTTAAAACATACAGGCTTGCGTAAGCTCAATGAGGACCACGATTCCACTTGTGCGTGTTATGCTTAGCAGACGACGCGCAAAGCTACCACGCCGTCTGCTCTCCTGCCCGTTGTTCGCGACGCCCGCACGGTCGCCTTGATCGAGCGCAGGTGCATTTCGTTTTGCGGCAATATCAAGAGTTGGCGCACCAATCTGTCTCTCCCTGCAAGGAGGAAATGGAAAGAAGGAAGTGGTGACCAAAGCGGCATCTGCAAAGAAAGGGAAGCGGAAGGCGAGAGTACAGTTCAAAGCTGAGCGCCGGACCCGGGCTGTCAACGCCTCCTGTTAGGAGGCGTTGGATCATTGCGCGAGATTCCGCGAGATGTGTTCTCCTTGTCTAGCATTCCTGCCATCTGCAGTCCCACACTTCAGCACGCACCAAGGAATGCCAAGCGACATGAACGGCGGTGTACCATCGAAACTGACGTTTGATGATGAACTGCGACAGGTACAGCGCCTTTCCTTTCTGTAAAGCAATTATTATTATTCAGGTATCCACACAGAATAGCAAATACAGCACCTTTCCTTTCCTCTAAACACATTACTAATAAATAAATTGGTAGGGTGTGTAAAATGATAAATAGGTATTATTGTACATAATAACAACTGCTAATAAAATATTAATCTATGATATTAGGTGGGATAAAATATTAAAACACTAAGTGACATTAACACATAAGTAAACTAGAGAAATGTGTAATATAGAGAAATGAAGACACTAAATGTGAAGCAGTAAAAATTACAAAAATGTCGCCAGCATATGTGCGCCGCACTATTGCAGCGGCACTTCAGACCGCACTGGGAAGGCTTTGTCTAGGGCATTTATTTTTGTGACAGGCTGGGTCGCGCTCTATGTTTCTTCGGGATCAAAAGAATGTATTTTTAAGAACACTCACGCAATTACGGTTGAGCCGTCTGCTGTTCGATATTATTTGCTCGTCTGAAACCAAGATTGTAGGTGCAGTGCAGGGGTACCTGCGAGAATTTGCGCTCTCTTACAGGATAATGCGCGTGTGGGTTTTCAAAGACTACGTCAGTAGTGTCACCTGGAATAAATTCTATAGAGATTTAGTCGACATAATGCTTCCAGTGCCGATGTACTGCTTGCCGCACATGGGAGAATATCACTGTTGACAAAAACCTTTTTCGGCAAACTTCACACTAATGCATTATCATTAAAAACTAGGATGCATGACAGAATAGTGTTTGTCCTTTGGTCCACTAACTGATGCTTCTGTAATGAACCTGAAACAATAGAACACGCGTTTTCTGATTGGTAGCAAGTGATACACGAAACTTCCACACTGTTTTGTTCAATTAAATGGGTGTCATGTGTAAGCTTTGCTTTACGCTATGAGATGAGAAAGCAACTAATGCGGAAACAAAAGAAATTAAGTGAGTATCATAGTGCATTTCTGTATATTTAGCGCTTTGTTAACACAGAATTTGGTGGCGATATCTTAAAGGTGGCAACTAGAATTCGGCCTAGTATGATTTCTTTAACGTAGATAGCGCCACCACGTTGCTCACGGGCCACGCTTTGCATTTTTCCCGCACACTGGCGCTACCAGCTGACACTATCACCGGCTGGCCGGCCAAGCGGCCGCCCTGTATGTTAGCTTCGCAACTTTTATTGGACGTGAAGCGGACGCGTTTGTGGAACAATATATGTGTTGGATAGGCTACCCACTAACAGTATGGGACGTTCGTAATTAGTCGCCTTCATTTTCTACAAGGGTGGATGGAGTTTCTATACCTGCTCTTGTTTGGGAGCATTCTCAAAATGCGGACGGCGCATGTTAGGTCCTTGGCGCTGGGGCCGGCTAAGTGAGCATTCAGTCCGAAATACAAGCAAGAAGGGTTCGTGGCAGTGGTCGTTGCGGAGGGTACCGGCATCAAGACAACGGCTGCGAGCGTGCGGTGTACGGACCCCACGGACACCGATGAGGTTGCCATCGCTCTTACGATCTCCGAGGCCGAGTGTCGCACTGGTCTCAGCGACTCGAGGGAAGCCGTGCGCAACTATCCCAAGAGGAAAGTGTGCGCGCCTGCGGCCGCCATCATCGGCAAGCTTCAGCTCCAAGACCGAGGCATCCGTATTAAGCGGTTCCCGGATCACGCGGGCGAGTGTGCCTCCTCACCGAATCATGAGACGGTGCATTCGGCGGAGCGAGCGCTTGCCTTCCGCGCCCACGGGAGTGACCGCTCCGAGTGGTGGTTCGAAACAATGGACCGAATGACCAGTTACGAGGAAGTGACTAAGTGTTACCGCCTTGCTCGGCGGACAATGGTACCGCCTAACCCGGCACTTAGTCGGGAGGAGGCGGTCATCCTAAGGCAAATGCAAACCGGTTCACTCCTCGCCCCGGCAGTGCTACACATCCTTCATTCAGATGTCTATACCAGTGGTGTGTGCAGTGTATGTGTAATGGGTCGGGCGGACCAATAGCACGTCGTGTGAGACTTTGCCAGATTCCCGACAGAAGATACTTCCAGGATATACCCGCTCGAACTTCAAAGGGCGGTGCAAAGTTCCGAAGAGAACAGTCAACATATATGGGCCGTCCAGCAGGCCCGCGTTGTGCTCGAAAAGCACTAGCCTGCCGAACCGCCACAAACGGGCCGAAATTCAGTAATACAGAGCAGAGAATAGTACCTGGTCGAAGTTAGGCCAGCGTCACGATGCATTAAACTGTCGGTTGCAGGCATTTCATAAAATGTGGTCTGCAGCGAGTTTTATATCGCGTCCGTAATTGAATAATAAATGGCTCCTGCTTAGCCTTTTATAGAGGTTATCCTTTTTCCGTAGACATTTCTAAGACCACCAGTTAACCATGTGTTGTAAAAGGTGGAATATGCAAACATTTCTTGCAATATATGTCTGTGTAGACGACGTATGAAGAGCTTTAGTAGAAAGTGTCGCAGTGAATGCTTCAAAAGCAGTTTGAGGGTTATGAATCTGGTTAGGTTTGAGTGCTGGGGCTTATCTTCCCAAAGTGGCTCAGGCCGAAACGCGCCGTAGTGGAGGGATCCGGAAATTGTGATCATCTGTGGTTCTTTAACGTGAACTGATATCGCACAGCACACTGGCACCTTGCTTTTCATCATCATCATCATCAGCCTGACTATTCCCACTGCAGGTCGAAGGCCTCTCCCATATTTTTCCAATTAACCCGGTACTCTGCTAGCTGCATCCACTTGACCCCTGCGAACTTCTTAACCTCATCCGCCCACCTAACTTTCTGCCGCCCCCTGCTACGCTTTTCTTCCCTTGGAATTCAGTTTGTTACCCTAGGCGACCATCGGTTATCCTCTCTTCGCACTACATGTCCTGCCCATTTCTTATTAATTTCCACTAGAATGTCAGTAACTCTAGTTATTTTTCCGACCCACTCTGCACGCTTCCTATCTCTTAATGTTATTCCTACCATTTTTCGTTCCATAGCCCTCTGGGTTGTGCTCAACTTAAGTAGAACCCTCTTTGTTAGCCTCCACGTTTCAGCTCCATAGGTGAGTACAGGTAAGATGCAACTGTTGTATACTTTCCTTTTGAGCGATACCGGTACGCTGCTAGTCATAATCTGTGAGTGCTTCCCAAATGCGCTCCATCCCAATCTTCTTGTTCTTGTTATTTCCTTTTCATGGTCCGGATCTGCGGTTACTACCTGTCTTAAGTAGACATATTCGCTTACTACTTCCAGTACTTCGCTACCTAATGCAAATTGCTGTTCCGTCCCCTTGCTTTTTGCCTCCACCGAAAAGGGGCCGCCGCAGCCGGGTCAAGATCGCGAATCCTTGCACATATAGTCGAACGCCCTAGCCATTGCACCATCATGGCGGGGCGGCTTATGGATCAATATAATTGGTCGCCGATCTATGTTAGCAATTCTTTCAAGAAATAGTGAGGTATTCAAGCTTTACCTGGTAATCTGAACGTGACAATTAACGGCGATAGATGTCATTCGACAAAACTAGGGTGATGGACCTGTAGTTATATATTTCAACTTCAACTACAGCGGCATCGGGAGAAGTAATTAAGTTAGACAGCACATGATTAGTAATTGAACTGTTTCCGATTCTGTAGCATCTGGTTTGTATACGTTTAAAAGACATTCGTAGCCATAACCAATGATAAACTTATTGTATTCATGATATAACTTTGTTGCAGTACCTAGAAGGTTGTGTTGATGTCACCCATTATAATCACATATTTTGCTCCAGTCACAACTTATATAAACTTTCTTCGAAGGCTAAGAAGAATACAGTGATGGGCAATGAAGTAGATCGACATATGCAACCGATGATAATCCTCCTTGAATCCTGTGACGCAAACGATTTGTCAAGCTTAATCCATTTTGACGCATAATTAGATTTGTTGATTGACTGGTCACAGCGTCTGTGATAATGCAACATGGAAGACATGAAAATTGCAGTTCCACTGCGGTTACTATTCCCTTCATTGCAATATTCGGCTGAGTAAGATGGAGAAGAGTGTAAGTTTTGGTTGGTAGAGGTTAGCCATGTTTCATGGATACAGATAATGAAAAAATTATGACGAATGGGAAAAAACTAGAAATGGTCATTGGATTGCTTGCGATGGGTACGCACTATAAAATAAATAAATGAACAACAAAGCGGAGAAAGAAAGGTTTCAAGCTGAAAAGCTGAAACGTCGTCGTTGCAAAAGACAAAGACAATTACTTAGTATGAATGAGTAAGTTGAAAAAAACTGGAAAAGATCAGGTTCACTAGAACTACGGAACACGTCCCTGTCGTTGATTTGGCGTGCATTGATACAAGAATTGTCGATCCACAGAAATTTTCACTTGTTTGTTTTTTGAGCTTTAGGGCCTTTGCAAACAGTTTTTTCGTTATCTAGCGACAAATGATCATTTAAAAAGCTGGGGTTTTGTTTTGTCCTCGAAAGCCAATATTACTAGTGTCCAGTCTGGCCTTTCGTGCTTTCCTCACAAACTCGGTCTTGTGTGGCCTAGGGTAGAAACGTACAACGACAGATTGATCGTTAGATTTTGCTGGTACGCGATAAACAATCTCTAGGTCAGTGGCCGACAGAGTATATTCAATTTCCTCACCATTAGCCGACTCGATGGCCGTGCAATCCTCGCTTTGTGTGTAAGCCACTTTCTTGATCTCAACGGTGGTGAGGGGGAAAGAGTGCTTGAGATCTATAAATCTTTTTTTCTTATTTATTGGTACTGCGATCTTTTAACAGAGCTTAGCAGGGTGGGTACACAATACAGAAGTACATGACTGCTGGAAACAACAAAAGGAAAAAGTGGAAAATACAATTGCGGGAGTACAAACAAAACACAGGGATGCAGTGGTACAATCCTAAAGATGGGTTTCAAACAAGTTTAGTGAAGTTTCTGTCACTGCATCATTAGTAAGATTATTGTAGTCTGCAATTGTTCTGGGGAAGAAGGAGAATTATAGGTGTATAATTTCGTGCATGTAATGGCGTTACTATAAAACAATGCCGTTGTCTAGTATTGTATCCAATATAATATAGAATGTGTCAATATTGTACTCACCTTAGAATAATTGAAAAAAGAATTTTAGACGACAGATACGATTTCTATACCAGACTTGAAGCAAACCGGAGAGAATCATTCATAATTTGTTACTTTTACAGTAATAAACAACTAAACACGCCATTTATTTTGCCGGTTGGTTTTGTTCAGTCCTTGACATGTAGTCATAGCTAGAAGTTAGTTGCTTTCCATTGACAAGATTAATGGCACTCGAAAGCTTGTTGTTATTTAATATGTAAGTTTACTTCTTTATTATATTTTCTCAAATAATTTGACAGTGGTTATATTTGGCTTTCCTGTGGTGCGCCTCTTTCTCATATTCACCTCCACGCCCTCTTGAACACATAAACTATAATTGCCAACTGCGCATAAGTTTATACGACGTCCCCTTCAGTAGAAATGTGTAGTGATTATAGGAGTTATTTACTCCACTGGTTGTGTTCCCAAAATATTGCGTCTACTAAGCAGGGCAATAAGTCCTATTTATTACTGTTAAAATACATCTGCATGCGTATGCCTAACATTGATAGCTGTAGAGCCAAACTTGTAAATAATTTTTCATGTCGTCACGCCCTCCACTCGCCACTTTTTAAACTTGTCTTGAAGGGACTATCATAACCAACGCATTCCTTTGCAATGAAGCAAGAAGTGGTGTAACGTCACAAAATGACTCAAAGTGTCATGAAGAAAAATAGCGCAAAAAATACACGAAGAACGGACGGACAAGCGCTAACTCGCAACTGGGGTTTATTGCTGAAGCGCGCAATTTGTAGTGGCCATATGAAAGAAACAACATCAAAGAAGCAGCCTCCTTTTTGGGGAGTTAGGTCATAACAAAGGAAGTAACAAAGGAAGTCGGAACCAGACAAAATTTCGAGAGATGCGTTTTCCTCGTATAAATTTGACCTCTGTATTTTTTCTTCGCAAGAACTAAAATGCGCTTCTTCGAACTAAGACAGGGCGGAGCAATCTCCTGTATTTTGTTTTAGCAACCACGCTTAGCTACCAAGACAAATTTCTGGTACATAATAAGGGTAGCGCAAGGGACAAACTCACGCAAATCGGTATCCTTGAGCATACAGATTTGAGGCTTCATTGTCTGGATTGAAAAACGTTTCCCTTCCACGGGGACTTCTTCACGGAACAGTTTTGTGGATCATATCTATAGTTAGTGTTCTCTAAATTTGAGGCTCTGTCCAAACCAAGTTTTAGATTTTGGGACTTTCCAGAAGCATAAAAAGCTGCCCTGATTTTCTAACGTGGGACAATTTTGTCTAGTGGTTAGAGTTGCAGTAATCTGTTTAAAAAAACAGGAGCTAAACTAAGTCACGACCCGTCTTAGGAGAAACAAAAAGTGCACACAGGGATGAGGCCCCTTAAAGAGACTCCGAAAAAGACTCGCTTGTGACCTCCCGTCGTCATAACAGTCCTAATGGCACCTCTGTTTTTAAAAATGCCATTATTTTACAGCTAAGTTTTGCTCTCTATTTCAGGAGACACTTCTATTTTAGTAAACGTCTAGAGCTACCGTAAAGCTTAAGCAGAGCACGGCGTATCGCCTCATCAGCAGGCTCACGAGTTTCTCTGTACACGGCATGCATTGGCGTTATTTCTTTTAGTTTCGTGATAAATTTATTCCAATTGCGCACAAACGAAATAACCGCAAAATATTGTTCATTTTCGGCCCTTTAGAGAACAACGCTTGCTGAACACTATGCGTTAAATTATTCCCACCGACACGCGTTACACCTGGTTATGATGTTTTAAACATCTCACGCCTCTAAAATCGCCATCGCGAATAAGTTGTATTTAGTCAAACTGGAAATATTGAGGGCAGGTTTTTAAATTTCGCTCTCGTCGCTGTCTCTGTAAACATTGAATATTACTATACCTGGTATCTTGGCCCAACCAACTTGTGCGTGTGTTCTACTAATGATGTAGCCAGATAATTACGTTGAAACCTCACTGTACTCAAGCAATCTGTTCCTGACAAATTATGAAAGCTACTTCCTAAGTATAAGAAACGCCTCCAGCATGTAGAGTAAGGGAAAAGAAACTTTCATGCGCAATTAATACACGTTATATTAGCATTGCAGTTACCTTATTGATACATTGTGACCAATATTTGCGCTTGCTTACAGTAATATTTCCATCACCGAACTGCATGGTGGTACACTATATTTAACGAACGGGTTACTATTTTTAAAGCTGTGCAAATTATTCTAGAGAACCGTTCTTATGGGAAGTATATGGAGATCGTGTTCGCGGAGTCTAAAGTGTTTTGTCGACGGCTTTTTCGGAGTGCCTATTTTTCTTCTTCTGCGCAAGCCTGCGAATGCTTCAAGCAAGAATTGGGCTCGGTATTTTTCATCAGTGCCTCATGCGGGGCTGGATTGCATATTCACTGTTTTAGCCAGCTGGATTTACAATGACACAGAGGTTACATTTCAGCGATCTCTTTTTCCTTCATCGCTTTTGTGATGCTTATTGGTTTCCATTCATTAGTGGCCGAGGCGGCCGTTGCCGCGGTCTTATAATGACCCTAGTGTACAGAATAGCATTCGACATTTTGCCAGAAGAGCTTTGGCCCCTTTTACCACAAGTTGATTCCTTCTCTAAGTATTTAATAAAGTGAAGAGGAAAACTTCTGAATTTACTGTCTTGACCTCTGAGACTGTGGAATTTTTCGAGCCGTCGCTATTACCGCACAAGCGAAGAGGAAGAGTACCGCCAGTGGTGAAGCGGCGCATGAGTACGCACGATCGAGTTGGTCACCATATTTCCCTAGTGCATTGCAAGCAGTAAATGTCCTTATCGACCCACTGTCCTACACATTAGTCTTTTGGCGCCTATTCACGGCCCATCTTGAACAGACAATACGAAGCTTGAAATAAAATTCATAACATTCGTGCTCATGATTTTAGAAAATAGGTTTTGAAGTGTACATTTTTATCGGCATTGATTCCATGCATAGCTGCCTCTATAACCTTTGGTGCACAGATCAGGGCTTTCGTAAAAACCTATTATTTTACCCTTAATTTTATTTTGAATGGGCTGTTACCTAACATGAATCTTATTTCTCATTATTTAGTCACTATAAGAGCTCGTGAAAATTAAAATGATATTATAATGTTTGCGTAATTGCAGAGGTTAACCATCGTTGAAGCAAGTCTGCAGAACGTTAGTCATCGGGCGCAGCCGCTGACACTGCTGCCGCTTCGATCATGGCTACCTTCCGTGCTTGGTGAGCTTCTCGGCAACGAACTCATCTGGGTTTTTGCTTGACGATCACGGCAGCCTCTATGGCACAACTGCGGTCTCTATCTAGCGAGAAGGCGTGTGTGTAAGGCGTATATTCCAAGGTTAAGTGAATGAGTAGAGCCGGTGGAACTTCTTGAAGCCGACGATGTTCACTGCCCTGCTCGATAGTGTTTTTAACTTCGAAGCTGATGAAGACGCCTATGTTTACTTCACAGCGCGAGAGTGTGTGGCAGGTTTACGTGAGCCAGGATAGGCTGCGGCGTTAGCATAGTGCTCTCGTGCCTTGACACGACGATGTGAATGACGGCGTTTCCTGGGCACCGCGAGATGAAAAATGCTATGCAGGTATACATGGTGCAATCTATGGAACGCATGAGATACTAGGCGCATAAATAACGCGAAATTCCCAGATGAACAAAGCTGAGCTAACGCTAAAAATTTACACAACTGTAGTAAGGGCCTTCAGGCAAGCACCCATTATTCTTTTGGCGTGGGTAAGATAGACGTACGCCACACTCTTATAAGAGGATGCTAGACTAATACCACCACGTTTGGAATCTACTTCGGTCAGACAACTTGCTTTATTGCTATAGTTATACTGGCGCGTACGTCACCGCCTAAAGCCAAAGAGTATTTCCCGCTGAGCTGTGTTCCTCTTTAAAGAGCGTCCTAACGTTTCGTTACTATTACGGCGTAGCATTCATGCCTCAGATTTCTCTTAACAAAGCTCAGTGCGGGAAATGAGCAATTCAGTTTTGTGTGCAAATGAACGTGTGAAACGTTTAGAGCGGAAGCGGTATTCTCCGGGCTGAAACTCCCAATTTCGCCGGGTGCCGCGATTAACCTCGAATTCTTCACAAGGACCAGCCTGGTCTTGCTTTCCTTAAGCTACAGAGTGGGAAGAAGGATATTTGAGAGCGCTAGCTCCAGCTCCTGGGCAGAAAAATAGGACGTGTGGGTGCTGATGTAGCTAGTCATAGCCACTCCGCATGTAGTGTTTTAAAACGAAAAGGAACAAGATCCGACAGATTGGAGCAGATTCTAAAGGCTCGGGTTGAGCAACCAAGCATATTAACCATTGAGCCGTCATGGCGTCTACTTCCCCTCGGTAACACTAGCGCTTATACTCGGCGCTTATAGCGCTTATAGCGCTTATCCACATCTGTGGGCAGTGTTATACACATGAGTTGGTTGTGATCAAACAAAGAATACAGAAACAATAACTAAGGTCACGTGAATGCTGATTTCTGTATTTTGCAATCATCTTTCAGAAGGTACTATGGCTGAAATAAGAAAAATATAATTTTCAATGCGCACTTAACACCACACATTTTCATACTCTGTCAGCTTCGCCGAAAAATCAAAGGTAAAATTAAACTACTTTTTAAATAGAAATGGCTTATTTATACTTCAGATTAGGTTAATGCTAAATGCGTATTGTTGAGGTAAGCTTAATAATTACTGCTATATGCTACACTACAGTGTGTATATTTCTATCCCGGCTGCAGTGGCTCCTATTCAATAGAGGCGAAACGCAAAGGCACCCATGTATTGTGCGGTATCGGTTAGAGGTAAGGAACTACAGATGGTCGAAATTTCTATGGGCCTTGCAATATTGCGCCTCTCATAGTCTATCTTTTAAATGCTACATTGGGACGTTTTAACCCCATCACGCTATACATGCAGTGTGTGAATTTATAAATACGGTTACTGACTCTCCATGTAGTATCAGAGGTTTTTTTTTGTAACGATATTTGTTGCCTCAGGGCATCAGTAAGCTATGAGATGAAGAATGAACAAACAATTAAATGAATGGAAAAAGGTTGCCTCATTTTATGAAATACAAGAATGACTGATGATGTGGTCCCTGCGTCCAGGCGATATACGATGCAGGATTGGTTGCTTGTATGCCAGCTATCGTCAGTTTCTGGGTTTTTATTGGTTTCAGTGCTGGACAGTCCCAGAGCAAGTATTGAATGTCGGCTTGAACATTTTCGTCTTTACGTATCGGACAGCCTGGGCAGAGATATAAGTGTCGGAAGTGAGACCACCTCTGAGTGACAGCTGGCGTGAGGGCAACCCCGACCTGGATCCTCCAATGCGCATCCTCCTCAGCCCGGGTTAGACCGCGGGGAAGGGTTACTGTACATAGAGGGATAAGAGCACGTGTGCGGCGCCGGAGGTGTTATTTTTTTTATAAATAGGCGGTAGCTTCGTCCACATCAAGGACTCGTGGCACTGAGGCGTTTCGAGTCACGAGATGGGTCGCTAAATCTGTGTTACTTTGGGAAGGCAGAAGGTCCCGTGGAGCCCACTCAATACGCACTGTTGGATGCGTGCCGCAAGCTGGTAGATGCCTTGCCATGTTTTTGGTGAACAGCTGACACGTCGAAGCAACCGTACTGCTTGAATTACATCAGTGCGGATGACAACATGGGCAGCAGGAAACATAGTTCTTGTTGTCACCGAACAGAGTGCCTCGTGAACTGCCAAGAGCTCAGCCCACAACGATGTAGGTGGTTCATAACGTTGAAACGCAGATGTCTGATTCAGGCTAGGTCTGTACGGACAGTAGAGTGTAGTTTTTGCTCCACGGCATTGTATGCCAGCATCCACGCACACTAAACTGACCCTTGGGGAAGGTGAGCTTCGTGCTCGTCAAACCTCTGGTGAAGCGGCGATGCCGAGTTGGTAGATGTTTGTCTGCGGTTATCAGTTGGCTTGTTGTCGCCTAACTGTACAAACTTCCAGGTAGGTAGAGCTGGCACAGGTGGCTACAAAATAATGTGTGAAGATGCTCACACCCTCAGTGCTTGCCTGGAAAGGAATAGAGTAGCCTTATGCCTGCGAGCGTCACGGCGCTGCTGCACCAGCCCATCGATGGTGTCGAGCTTCGCATTCTCTTGTAACGCTTCGGACGGTGTGATTCGTGCAAAGCATGTAATATTCCTCATAGCGTCTCGATTGACGGCTTTAAGGCGATACCATTGTGTACTTGTAAGATGTTGAAAATGGGCTTGATAAACAATACGTGGCAGTAGAGCCGCCCTTACCAATTGGCGTGCAACAAACGAGCCAGCGCCACCCATTTTAGGAGCAATTCTTCTAATCAAATTCCAAAGTATGAAGAGTATATTTTTTGGCCTGAGAAAGCCAAACGGTCCCTGATCCTGTTTGGTAAATCTTTGATCCCAGAATTTTTACGCTTGGATTTTCTTGTGGTGGGGTGCATGAAAGACAGAGACGAATTGGTCTTGCACCAAGTTTACGGCGTGTCAGAGCTTTTCGTATATATTTCGGACAGCAAAATATAAACTATGAATTGATTCGTGTGTTTTTATTACAAAATAGAACTAATCACAGCAATAACGCTCTAAAAATTTGATTTCATAAATGGTCGATGCGAAGAATTTCAAGACGAATTTTGCTATAACCCCTGGAAGCACACGCGAACCGACTGACGCTGCCTATTCGAACACAGAGCATAGATGTTCCTTTTGCTCCCTTGTCCTAACAGTAGACTTGAGCGTCGATTCTACATTGTTCATACTGTGGTTGGCGCACGCATTTTAATTGGGTGGCTATACATGTAGCCGCATATTTTTGTTGGTGCGCTTGCGCTTCTGATCTCAAATCCTCACCTATATGTAGGCATTGTAGTGATCAACTACAAAACAGTCAGCACCTGTGCTATGGTAACATCATTTCATGCTCCATTCTTAAATGGGAAATCTGGCTACATATCACTGATTACCTTTTCTGCCGCTTTATCTTGGTTCACCCGCATTGGAATGGTATTTTAAAATGCCAGTTTGCCCTTCAACGTTTTATTGTTACCAATTACTCAGTCACCGGCAGTAAATTTTCTCAGTAGAGCAGTACTGACTCCATCTTTCTAATTTTCTTTTAATAGAGTTTTCATAAGGGCGCCGACAATAGTGCAGGACTCTGACAATGATGCATGTCATAGTGAATGGCTGTCGATTTAGTATTGTCGTCTGTACTTAGATCATGCAGAGGAATATCCTCATCATGGTTAAAAACAATGTGGCTGCTATGATCAGAGACCGTCTCTAAACTCGTGCTCGACACGACTTTGAAAAGCCTGACGCACATATAGTTCGCGCCTGATAGCCACTGTTCAAGTTGTGAAAGAAAATAGCACAAAATGAAAATAGTGCAAAAATGATACAAAAATGAAGATGTGGCCGCAAGGTCGAGAACTGTTAAAGAACGTTTTTGCCTGAGCGTGTTAATATAAGCAAACAAGAATCCGAGTGCGCGGGAGAACGTGCATGCTGCAGCGTGCAAACGTGTTTCGGTGCGCACAGTCACAGCTTTTCGCGACTGCGCAGGCCTAATCTATTCCTCAATTCTCAATACGTCTTTAGTACCTTAAGTACTACAGATTTACTTGCCGTGATGTTCGATAAAATATATCCTGGACTCGTATCTTATTCATTGCCTTGCTCGGAAGCGTTCTTTACTCTCGTTAGGTCGCCAGCTGGCTTTTGTGACACATATACAAACGTTCAAGAAATGTTTCACGAAGGCACGGTATTTCCCGATTTAGGCTCACGTATGCATACTACTCCCCTTCTGTATTTTGAGACTAACGCTTAACACATAGCGATTACAAACGAAGGCCGGCACGCTGGAGTTTGATCTAAAAATAAATTTGTGGTTTCTTGGTTTCTTATAATGCCGTGACGAACTCAATAAGAAACTTTAGCGGCACCCACTTACAAATTGTGGCTTCCATGGTAACCAGCTGTTTCAAAAGTCAAACTACGTCACCCTTCGTTGCCGCGAATAGTTCAGATGAGTAAATTCGAGTTGGTTCTTGAAGTTATATCTTTGTTATATATGAAGTTATATAAATACATGTCCAGTCTCCGACTGTTTAATGTGTAGACGGAAGTTCGACCTCAGTGTCGGCCACTTTTTTATGCGGTATTTGCTTTCAAATTGCCTTTTGTAAGTATGCGAGACTGCTTGGCAACCTAAGCTGCCAACTGTTTCCTGCATAAGAGATTAATGGTCGAACCATGCAAACGGCGCAAACCAAGCATCTGACTCAACGTCATTAACATTACCAGGCACGGCCTCAGCCTAAGCAACCGCTTTGTCGGAAGTGTGCCCTCGCTACAGAGCTGCCTCGGTGAAGCAAAACCTGCGATGCTTCTTAACTGCCGGCTATAAAGGCCTTGCTCTACATGCATTATTAATGAGCCCCAAATTTATGGTTGTCGACCTGTTGGAGATGAAGCTGTACCTATGCAGACTTGAGGGCTCGTTATCAGTTCTGTTGAAGACATCGCGACTGAATCATTTCTTTTTCAGCGGAGTGGACACGATCCGCTCTGAGCCGAAACTTGAAAACCTCAGCAGTTTCATAGTAAACTGCTTATAAAATGCAGTAATATAGTTATCACAGAAAGTATCTCCATGTGTACGTTAATGTCCTCTCAATGATTTGTGCTGAATTAGCGGTTACACACAGCCGAACAGCCAGCCCTACAAATTTCGCCCTCTAGCGCCCATGCAATGTACGGCATCAGTACTGGAAGGACATATTGCTGGCAAAGGAAAATTATTTCTTTAGGTCGATAAGGTCTGTGCAGCAGTATATATATATATATAAAGATATATATATATATATATATATATATATATATATATATATATATATATATATATATAGTCATAGTTTATTGCAGAATGTACCGCTTCTGTCTCTACTTTTCAATAATTATATCCACCGCACTATCAGTCATCATCATCATCAGCCTGATTATACCCACTGCAGGGCGAAGGCCTCTCCCATATTTCATCTACCTGGAAGGAATGCCCATCCCTGAAAAGACAACAATAAGAATATTAGGTATGTGGGTTCAATCGAACCAACGCAGTAGTCACACTTTTACCAAGCTCAAAACAACAACGCTACAAGTGACACGCATGATCACCCGCATCACCAACAGGCGGCATGGCATGCGCGAAGAGGACACACTAAAACTAGTTAGAAACCTGGTAGTGAGCCGAATTATGTACAGCATGCCCTACCAGTGCCTCAACAAGAGTGAAATACAACAAGCGGATGCCCTGCTACGCAAAGCGTATAAGACGGCGCTCCGATTACCGCGCAACACGTCTACAGAAAAGCTCATGGCGCTTGGATTGCAAAACACATTCGAAGAACTACGCGAGGCGCAGCTTGAGTCGCAAAAACTCAGGCTGCTGCAGACAACGACTGGAAGAGCGCTCTTACAGAGACTCGGATAATGTGAGCAGATGCGAGAAATAGCGAGGACGGTAACGATCCCCGACGAACTTCGCAAGTCCCTCAAGGTAGCTCCAATCCCAAGAAACATGGACCCTAACCTCCACCAAGGTAGAAGAGAAGCAAGGGCCGATTTTATTCAAAAAACATACGCTCCTCAAGACACGACTGTGTATGCAGACGCGTCCTCGAGAGGAGGACACAACAAAATTGCAGTGGCCACGGTGGTCAATTCGTCTCTACGCGAAGTGACCAGCGCCTCTATCGGACACTGCACAGTAGAAGAGGCCGCGGAACTTTTGCCAGCACCCAAGTCATACTCGGCCATACTATTAAACTATAGAGGAAGAAGAATGCGATATCCCCCACCGCACAGTTCTCTTACCAGAGAGGAAACTGTCATATGGAGACAATTACAGACGGGTTCATACCCAAACCTGCACATACTAAAGAAAATGCACCCTACCATATACGCTGAGAGATGTCCGTGGTGCGATGAAAAACCAACACTATATCACATCACATGGGCATGTGAAAACATAGATGTGGTCCCCAAAATTCGAAACCCGAGAGCGGAGCAATGGGAGACTCTGCTATCCAGTGACCGCTGCGAAGAACAGAAATGTCTGGTACAGCGAGCCCAACGGGCGGCAGCAGCCAGCGGAGCCCTGGACTGAGGGCAACCGACCATTGTGAAAAAGTGGACGAAGTCGACGGAGAAGACTCTTGTGGATACAACAAGCAGGCATCTCTGAAGACGTCTAAAACCGCCAAATAATATAGGGCTAAATAAAGTTTTTCCTCCTCCTCCTCCACTTAACCCGGTTCTGTGCTAGCTGCATCCACTTGACCCCTGCGAACTTCTTAATCTCATCCGCCCACCTAACTTTCTGCCGCCCCCTGCTACGCTTTCCTTCCCCTGAAATAAAACCCCGGCTCTCAGTCACCAGCGGCTCCGGAACAACTGAACACGGCGGCGGTCAGACCTGTGACGCAGCAGGGGGGGCTAAGAATGCCTGGCTCCGCTGGACAGGCCGCCATTGGAAACTGACCCTGGCAACGTTTAATGCTAGAACCCTAGCTAGTGAAGCTAGTTTAGTAGTGCTGTTAGAGGAACTAGAGGGAATGAAATGGGATAGGGCTTAGTGAGGTTAGGAGGCCGAATGAGGCATATACAGTACTGAAGGATGGGCATGTACTGTGTTATCGAGGTTTACCAGAGAGGCGACAACTAGGAGTAGGTTTCCTTGTCAATAAGTATATGGCGGGTAATATAGATGAATTCTATAGTATTAATGAGAGGGTTGCAGGCATCGTAATTAGGCCTAATAAGCGGTATAAACTGAAGGTTGTACAGGCTTATGCACCTACATGTAGTTATTTATGATGCCCAGGCAGTTGAAAGTTTCTATGAAGATGTAGAATCGGCAATGCGAAAAGTAAAGACGCAGTATACTGTACTAATGGGCGACTTCAATGCCAAGGTAGGGAAAAAAAAGACAGGAGACAAGGCAGTAGGTGACTATGACATTGGTTCAAGGAATAGCAGGGGGGAGTTACTAGTTGAGTTTGCAGAGCGCAATAACTTACGAATCATGAATACCTTTTTCAGCAAACGGAAGAATCGGAAATGGACACGGAAAAGTCCTAACGGAGAGACTAAAAATGAAATCGACTTCATAATATGTTCAACCCCGACCATTATGCAAAATGTAGAGGTAATCGGGAAAGTGCGATGCAGTAACCACAGCATGGTGAGGTCCCGAATTAGCCTAAATCTGAAGAAGGAACGCAACTGATTAGTAAGAAAGAAACCCATCAACGAATTAGCGGTGAGGGGGAGGGCAGAAGGGTTCAGGATCTCGCTACAGAATAGGTATTCAGCTCTAACTGAGGATGGCGACATTACCCTAGAGGCAAGGAACGATAATTTCAGAGATATCATTACTGAGTGCGCGGAAGAAGTAGGTGGTAGGATAGTTAGAGAGGATACCGGTAAGCTGTCTAAGGAGACGAAAGATTTGATTAAGAAACGCCAGAGTATGAAAGCTTCCAATCCAACAGACCAGATCAAATTGGCCGAGATATGAAAGCTAATCAATAAGCTCAAGGTGGCCGATATAAGGAAGTATAACATAGAGAAAATTTAGCATGCTGTAAAGAACGGGGGAAGCCTTAAAGCGGTCAAGAACAAATTGGGCATAGGCAAAAACCAAATGTATGCGATAAGGGACAAGGCGGACAACGTCATCACTAATATGGACAAGATAGTCAAAGTAGCCGAGGTGTTCTATACAGATCTCTACAGTAGCCAAAGTAGTCAGGACCGTAATTAGATTGGCGGTAGGGAAAAACAGTCAGACGTTCCACCAGTGACGAAGGACGAGGTCAAGAAAGCACTAGAAACTATGAAAAGGGGGAAATCAGCTGGAGAGGATCATATAACTACAGATTTGCTGAAGGACGGATGGGATATCGTCCTAGAAAACTGGCCACCCTGTATACGCAGTGCCTGGTGTCATCGACGGTACCGGAACCATGGAAGAATGCAAACATTATCCTCATTCACAGGAAAGGGACTCTAAGGACCTTAAAAATAATAGACCAATCAGCTTACTGTCTGTTACGTATAAGGTATTTACTAAAGTAATCACTAATAGAATCAGGACAACCCTAGACTGCAATCAAGAAAAGGATCAAGCAGGGTTTCTGAAACGGTACTCTACTATCAATCATATCCATACAATCAATCAGGTGATAGAAAAATGCTCGGAATATAACCAGCCCTTATACATAGCATTCATTGATTACGAAAAAGCATTTGACTCAGTTGAAATCTCGGCGGTGATGCAGGCATTGCGAAATCAGGGGGTAGACGAGCCGTACGTGAAAGTGCTGGAAGATATATATAGTTGCTGCACAGCAACCATAGTTCTGCATAAAGAAAGTAACAAAATTCCCATAAAGAAAGCTGCTAGGCAAGGAGACACAATCTCCTCAGTACTATTCACAGCTTGTTTAGAGGAAGTATTCAGAGACTTGGAATGGGAGCATTTAGGGATAAGGGTAGATGGAGAATACCTCAGTAATCTGCGATTTGCTGATGACATTGCCTTGCTAAGCAATTCGGGGGATGAACTGCAAATAATGATTGATGACTTAGACAGGAAACGTAGAAAGGTAGGCTTGAAAATCAATATGCAGAAGACTAAGGTAATGCTCAACAGCCTCGGGAAGGAACAGCAGTTTACATTAGGTAGCGAAATACTGCAAGTAGTAGGCGAATATGTCTACTTAGGACAGGTAGTAACCGCAGATCCGGACCATGAAAAGGAAATAACAAGAAGAATAAGATTGGGATGGAGCGCATTTGGCAAGCACTCGCAGATTATGACTAGCAGCTTACCGGTATCGCTCAAGAGGAAAGTATACAACAGTTGCATCTTTCCTGTACTCACCTATGGGGCTGAAACGTGTAGGCTAACCAATAGAGTTCTACTTAAGTTGAGGACATCCTAGAGGGCACTATCAGTGGGTTGTCATTAAAGACATCGTGCAGCCAACTCCCTGAAAATGGAGCAGGAGCGGAAAGTCTACGGTTGTGCGCTGTTTTTGTATTTTTATAGTAAGAAATGTGTGTTGCTGCTGCATATGTGATGGCCGGTGCGCCTCGTACCGCCCGCTTTGTTGCTGGGGTTTCTGGTGCTGCCTTTACCGCGTCACACAGGACATCCGTTCTGCCACACAGTTCCACCGATCACATCCCAGTAGTTCTCCCCCTTTATAGCTTTGTTCTTGGACGCCTTGCAAAATGTAAAAGAGGGGAGTTCGCGCGTATCCTTGCTTCTCAATGGTAGACTTCTGCGGTAAGTTCGGCAACTGTCTGCGATGGATTTTATACAATAAAGCAAACCCAGCTACATTTCCGCCCGCACTGACCACCCACTTAAGGTACGCGAATACAATTGCCGTATAAACATATTCAAATATAGTTTTTTTCCACGAACAGTGCATGACTGGAACTGTCTCCCTTCGCGGGTCGCTACCGCTCCTCCTACATCGTTTCTGACCGATTTTCAAAGCCACCTGTCAATATAAGTGCAATAATTGTTGTCCGAGTGTATTATGTTGCTTTTTTTTTTGAAAACTTTTTTTTCAAAGTTGATTATGCCTAAAGCTTTATTCTTTAAGCAGTGCTGTATTTTAAAATATAGCTTTTTTGTGTGTGCGTGTGTGTGTGTGTTTAGGGTATGTTTGCCTTTCTACAATGGTTTTTATTTTTTGTTTGTTTGTTTCTGCTTCCACAGTGCATGGGTTTTCTGTATTTTCTGTGTAGACCGCATCATTTGCCTAATTTATTGTGTACTAGATGTTTGTTCTTATTTATGATGTTTCCCCCCTACAATAATGCCCCTATGAGGGCGCTGTAAGTACTGTGTATAAATAAATAAATAAATAAATAAATAAATAAATAAATAAATAAATAAATAAATAAATAAATAAATAAATAAATAAATAAATAAATAAATAAATAAATAAATAAATAAATAAATAAATAAATAAACGTCAGCTCCTTTAAATTTCTATACAGACAAGCTTTTTTTCTTCATCCTTGAGGTTACAGGCTCACCGAAGCAACCGCTTCATTTATTATACGCACACAAGCACGATTTCATTCCATACCCAGATGCGTTACAGAAAGAGGCTCTTCTCTCTTTTGAAACTGGGTGAAAACACTCTGCTTCTATCTGCTGCTTAATTTCAAGCCACTTTATTGCTGATCTTCCTCCCCGCATATTTATGTACGCCGCATTGTTGGCCTTAATCTTTTTCCTCCGTCTTTTCTTACGAGTCTTCTCATTGTGTTTGCATGGTCTTTGGGGCCGTCAATCGTGGTCTGCAAAATCGCCTTCAGCGTAGCCCTTAAGTGGCAGAAGCTGCCCGTCTCCCATTACGTCTTCTTTCTGAGCGCTTTCGGGACATGTAAAAAAGCTACAGGTCTACCCGTAAGGCTCCATCCTATCGTTCCGCCCATGCCATAGCTGGAACGAACTCCATTCAGTTGAAAGCATTTTTGCGTCCGGCTACTCGCAGTTCCTTGTTAGTTTCTAGCATCTCAAACTGCATTGCACCGCCAACTTCTGAATATTCATTTAATCATTTATTCATCCTTCATATCATACCCTACTGATGCCCTGAGCTAATAAATATTCTTTTAAAAATCTCGGTTTGCAGCCAAAATCGCGTCTGCCACGTGGACGCCCTGATAACACACCTGTGACACTTAGCACACAGTAGTTTCCATCCGTGGGACCGTCTCCCGGAGGCTTTCAACTCCCTTCGTTATCAGCTTTGCCGCTCCGCCTCCTTTCCTACGGTAAACATAATTTAACCCCGCGGTAACTCCAAGGTGTCGCCCTTTCTTATCCTGCAGCTCGCATCTTGCATGGACCATGATTGCTTCTGCGGTCCCGCCTGAAAGTGCTGTGGCATTGACAGATGCATCGTATCTCAGTCGTTCCTTTATAGCTGCTTTACATATGCGCATATTGCAATCGCCCACAACAACGACACGGTCATTCCCGTTCGCCTAACCTACTTCATGTGAACCATCCTCCTTCAGGTGCTCTCCTGTCTTTTCTTTCTTTCATAGGTCGTCGCGCTCGCCCTGGCTTGTCCTCGTGACTACTGCGCAGATTTTTAGCTCGCTCTCCTTATCGCCTTGCCCTGTTTATTGAAGCTTGACGAGCGCGGGAAATTCGCCGTCCTGCTTCGAGTTTCCTCCAGTTTGGAAACAAACCGCATGTCCGGCTAGCTCGTCCTCCGCTTTAACTTCAGTTCAACCGCAGCTATCTCATCTTTATCAGCCTGCAGTTGTTTTAACACCTGATCTCGGTGATCAGTTTCGCGCTTGATCTTATATTCTCCACCACACTCTTTCCACTTCACCTTAGTCATTTTCCGTGCCCATTGGCGTTTCACGCACAAGTTCAATTCTACGGAATTAGCCACGCAGTGCAAAAGTAACAAAAAAAAAAGCCCCGAATCGTGTTGCACGAGGTTGAACACGCGGTCACGTGCTATACCATCTAGACAAAATGAACCAACCTTAGAAGAAAAAGCGCTAACAAAACACGAGAACCGTAAAACAAGGCTAAAGAATAACTTTTATGATATAAAATTAGGCTGAAGAAATCCGGTCCTTGCTAAGTAGCCTAGTAAATAGCGAAAAAAAAAACCTCCATTTAATATACGTGTGTAAACACGTAATCACGCGCTATTCAACCTAGGCAAAAATAACCAACCACACAGGAAAAAAAAAAACACGCCAACGAAACAACAAAACCGTTAAAGGAGGCAAAAAAAAAAAAACTTGTTCAGCAAAAATTAGGCTAACTCGCTATCTAAGCCCCGCCGAGAAAGCTCGGCCGAGCTCCAAAACAAAGAAAATTATTCTACCAAGCCGGTGTATGCTAGGTAAATAAAAATTGAAATGACTCATTCGTTCGGTGCTCGGCTGTCCCACTTGACAAACAGCGTCCTTGAAGAAATGAAATACGGTCTGCCTCCAGGAGCTACTCTTAACCACGTCCGCATATGCCTGGCTGCCATATGCCTGGCATATGCCAGGTGGTCGAAATTATCCGTAGCCCTCCACTACGGCTGCTCTTTCTCTCTTTCCACTTTAACTTCCACCTTCTCCTCTCCCTTAAGGCGCGGTTTAGGTGTCCACAAAAACAAGTGTGACAGATACTGCACCTTTCCCTTTCTGTGAACCAATTATTACTGCACTGAATAATACTGATGGAAATCTGAAAAAAGGCTGCAATTGATAGTTAATTTTAATGCAATTGCATTTGTCATAAATGCGAATTGTATTACCGTATACCTGGCGGGATTCCGGCATGAAAGTGAATGTTGCATGAATAACTTTGTGGTCACTGAATTCGCTGAGGTAACAGATGATAAACATTCAGGTTGATTTGTCAGTATGAGATCCTAGACGTTGGAAGATGCGTATGGGTTCCGTTACTAACTGGGTAAGGTTGAAATTGAGACAAACCTCAAAAAAGTACGTCATTTCTGCTTTGCCTGTTGTTAGGTTCTGCCAGTCAACTTTCGGCAAACTGAAATAATCAAAAAAGAATAATGCATGCGTGAGAATGTTTAATGGTCAGGTAATTGAGAATATCGTTAAGGCTACGAAATATGTTTTATTACTTTGGGTTGGTTTGTAGCAGGCACGTATTATGATGGATTGAGGGGCCGAAAAGCAAAATACCCATGATATTTTAAGCTCTGATCGAATGTTATTAATGGAATATGATAACTGTTGGTTAGTGGCGATAAGAACACTTCCTTCGCTTTAGCCCTCGCGGTCCTTACGGAGAACATTAAAATTTGGTTGATCCGCTACCTCTCAATCGGTGATGTCTTCTGCGAACCACATTTCAGTTAGGAATAACATGTTGCGTGCGGACGATAAGACAAGATTATAAACAGCGCGCGTTTCAGAAGGAAACTGCGTATGTTCGCTTAAGTTGAAAAAGAAATATTTAGAAATTTAGAATTTTTGCTGGCAAGTTTAGTGGCGCGGGGATGAACTGTATGCGATGCGATTTCTTGGACTTTCGGCGATGGTTAACTAGATGTGTACCGTTTGGTCCTGATGTGCAGTGTTTTGCAACGAAGGGAGAAGTTTGTGGTTTTTGATTTTGTAAAGGAAACAAGGTGCTTGCGCGCATTGCAAACATGGCGTGAGAAGTCTTCCCCAATGCTGTAGTCAGTATCTTTTAACTTGTCATTCGAAAGGATTGGTTCTTTAGTTTTAAATAAAATGTAAATTTAGCTATTAATTAGCGAATGCGATCAGCGTAATGGCGAATAAGAGGGTGAGCACGTTTGTTTTTTTTTAGGTTCGATTGTCAGATGTAAGTGATCACTACAGAGGCAGAGAACTGTTTCATCAGACTCTGCATATGCTTCTGATTCATTCTTATCTTCGATATTCAAAAAAGTGATGTTAATGTGCAGCGAGCGCTTCTCAGCATCATCTAGGCAGGCCTCCATTTTTTTAATTTTGTTTGGCTGTTCTGCGTTTTTGCTGACGGTGTCCACGTCTATGCGCATAGACGTGGACACCGTCAGCAAAAACGCAGAACAGCCAAACAAAATTAAAAAAATGGAGGCCTGCCTAGATGATGCTGAGAAGCGCTCGCTGCACATTAACATCACTTTTAGATCTTGATAATATGATACTAGATCTTGATAATATGATACTAGGTGAGTTAACCTGCTGGTAAACTTGGATTTGGTTTCTGCAATAGTTACTGCGTCCTAATCGCCTGAACCTTAGTCTGCAGTTGAGGCTGGGCAGCAGACCGGTTTTTTAGTTCCTACAGCAAGGCGTCAAGACTTGGGTTTGTTTTTATATCGCCAGCTAACATCAGCAGGCTACGTATGACAGCTGCACACTCTAAAGCAATGAAAAAGCAAAACTGCGGGCTCGATAACTGCAGGAGGCAGTAGTTTAATGATTGTTTTGTGAAGAGAGGATATTGTTTACTGACCTGCGTGGCTAAAACGAGCGGGCTAACGACTGCATCGTGGCATAGCCACCAAGCCCACACTGCGCCGTGCTTGGATGATGACGCTTTATAGCCGCTCAGCCTGCAGCTGTTGGTGACAAAAAAGGAGTCGAGGGGCTGTTGCGGACAAATTGCGGTGGTACTGTCTAACAGTCTGGAGCTGTAAGCTGCATATAAGGGTCACGTGGGGAAAGGATGTGGAACTGTGAACAAGAAGTTCTGGCTTCTGAAAGCGCTGTCACTGGGAGGCGGAATAGTAGCTGTAGGATAAGCGGTTGAAAAACCTGCTTGGCCAAAATGAACGAGTTTGACGAATGCATTGTGGCACAGCCACCGAGCCCATCCTGCGAAAGGAACAGCAGTTTAACATAGGTAGCGAAGCACTGGAAGTGGTGGGTGAATACATCTCCTTAGGAAAGGTAGTGACCGCATATCCGGAGCACGGAAAGGAAATAACTAAGAAGGTAAGAATTGGATGAAGTACATTCTGAAAGGTGGTCGCAAATTATGACTAGTACATTACTGGTATCAATCAAGAGGAAAGTATATAAACGTATAAACGTTGCCTCATACCGGTGCTCAAATATGCAGCTGAAACCTGGAGGCTAAAAAATGTTCTACTTACCTCGAGGACAATTCAGCGAGCTATACGGAAGGGAAAATAGTAGGTGTAACGTTAAGAGTTACGAAACGTGCATAGTGGATCAGGGAAACACCTCGAGTCATTGATAGTGCAGTCTAAATCAAAAAGAAGAAATGGAATGGACAGGACATGTAGTGCGAAGAGATAATCTTCGATGGTTCCTAACAGTAACCAGTTGGATACCAAGATAACGAAAGCAGTAGTAGTGGGCTGCAAGAAATTAGGCGGGTATAGAAGGTTAATGTCCGCTCGGGTTAAGTGGATGCAGCAATCACAGGACCGGTTTATTTGAAGGAAAATGGGAGAGGCCTCCGCCCTGCAGTGGTATAGGATGGATGATGACGATGATGATTATTATGGTGATGATGATGAGTGGTTTCAACCTCCCAAAGCAACTCAGTTTATGAGGGACGACAAAGGGAGGTCTCCGAAATTTTAGATCGCCTATGGTTTTTTAACGTCCACTGGCGTCACAATGCACACGAGTGTCTTGCCTTTCGCTTCATCGAAAGGCAGTCGCCGCAGCCAGGTTTGGATTGAGCAGTCTAGCGCAGCAACCACAGAGCCACCGCGGCGGGGAACAAAGTGAACATTTATTGTTTCCTCTTACCGCTGCTCTTTTACACTTCATTGCTTGCGTCCTTGGCCTTCGCTGCGCATATTTGAGATTAGCTTTTAGGAGCAGCTTTGTTGTTAATAGTGCAACCAAATGCAAGCTAGCCATCACATGTGTACGTGTTCTGCGCCTCGGCTTTTTTGTTCGTTTTCGCAGCAGTTGCTTGGTTGTCAACAAAGGTGTGACGTACGTCATCGTTCAGTCGTTCAGCAGTTGCTACAGCAATCTCTTGGGCGGATATTATTGGCTAAACGCACCTCTTTCGTTCTTTTTTCTTTCGCATCTATTTCTTTCAGCTCCCATCTTGTCTGCAGCCGACATTGACGTGAACCTAGTTGAGATACTCATTCCGTAAAGTTGCGTACACACAAAGGAAACTCACAATGCAGCCGTCTCTTATGCTGCACTAGCGCACTAAAATAAAGTCTTAAAGTATTAGGATAAAATGAATGCATCACTAACTTTTATCACAGTTCTGCCCTATGTACGTGTTTAGTTTTAGAGTGATAACAAAATACAATAACGACCATTCGCGCTGTCCCACTCATCACCAGAAGGTATGTCTGATAGAGGAGACGGTGGAAACCATGTATATTATATACTCATGTTATATACGGCCAAAAATCAAGAGATCGCTAAAAAAAAGCAGAACCTGAAAATTTCGAACGAATGTAACGACAGCCACTTCAGAAGCATATTTTGGTCCCCATACGAATGCACGGAGCATCTTAGCAATATTACATCCACATCGACCACTAGCCTTAGTAAAATGTTAAGGTAGGCTACACGCAAACGTTCGTACCTAAAAGGCAGTGCGCAGAAAATCCTATGCAAGAAGAGAGCAAGAAATATGTCTAGTGGCTGCTCCCATTCTGGTTTTCATTGTGTAAGGTTTCCATTTTTTTCGGCAAGTAGACCGTACATACGCCGAGGGTGCGGTTTTAGCTTCGATCTGGTTGCGACAGGTTGATATTGATTAAACGAATGTGCTAAACCTCCAAAATAATCAGTCTGGCGGTAGAAATTAAGACCATTATTTGGTCGTCATCTGTCGGCAGCCACTTCTTGAATCATCTCTAGATCTCTGAGGATTTCATTTCAACGTATATATCGATCAATCGATGTAATTTTTGCCTGTATTTTTCTTTCTCCGCTGTGGAGTTGTCTTAGCGAAATAGCCTGATGGTAGCACTGGCAACGTAGCGCCAGGATGCCGCATCAGCAGCAGTGTGGCGGCCTTGCGGAAATTGCCTGTTTGCGCCGCACAGGCGAAGCTTCGCCCCGAGTGGCGCAGTTAGAGGGCTCTCAGTGCGGCTGCGGCGGGCGGGGCGTCCACTCCATCACGCTCCGCACTGCGAGTGAAGTGCGCTGCGCGGGGCAGGTTCGCCAATAAACCTTAATGCGACGCGAAATGGCGCCCGGCTCCAACGTCCCCGCCAGAAAGGATGCGCGCCTAACCCTCATCGCATCATCGAGTGCACGCACAACAAGGCCTTCTAAAAGCGGCAGCTGAAAGCCTCTCTTAGAGGATATTGGAATGTATCTATACTATCGTCTTTTAGTTTTCATTGCACCCTGTCCGCTTGACAGAGTAGCACCATAAACTTGGAACCCAATTCGAATCTTTTTTTTTTCTACTGCTGTCAGTTCACTGCTGGTAAGATGACAGACATACAGACATGAAGGTATCAGTTGGTACTTCTCTGCAGCCGTGTGAGTAGATTACTCCCTTTGTCCTTCATGCACCACATAGTTTTGTCTTCAAGAGCATGTTACGGGCTGTAATATCAGCCAATTACAAACCAGGAAAACTGGAAAACTTGCGCTGTGGTATGCATGAGTAGTACACCTGCGCATAAATGTGGCAACAAAAAAAAAATCAATTTACACCTCTAACTGATTCTGCATTGCCTGTTATCTCTAATGTGCTAGAAAAAAGTTATACGCGGAAGTGTTACTTCATCCTATGATATATAAAGTATACTCTCTGAATAGTAGTTTATATTCCGGCATGGCAGATCTACGAAGTTTGCCCTATGAAAACAGAGGAAATAAGTATTTAAACGATTGGAAGAAATGAAAGTAACATTATACTGGCTTTCACTCGATCATCAAATGAGTTTGGCAAAACTGACCATGCTGCCTTATTGTCATAATAGAAACAACATGGCTTTTGCGCAGCTCCTGGTAAAACCCTAACATATTTTTGTGATCATAGCGGGCAATCTGTGGTAGACGAAGAATGACGTTCTTTTCTGAACTGTAGTTTTTCAAGGGTACCACAACGTAGTACAATGGAGCGAGTGTTATTTGATGTCTATATGCACGGCGTTTCACATAACTTGAACCAAGGATTTAAAAAAAATGCAGCGAGACTTAGTGAAACCAATGACATACAATTCTTCATAATTTAGTGCCCCTAAGAATATTTTGTTTCGCCCAATTTGCAAATTACCTAAAACATTTTTTTTTACAATATTTGCTTTTCATTTTGGAGCCAAGTGGGTCTCATCACGTGAAGGGGATTTCATGGGAAGGGGATTCGGAAACAACATATCAGGTTTTTTATACTATTGTACCTATGACACGGCTATTTTTTCCGGCTGTTGAAGAGAGCCTGCGAAATATAAAAAAGATATGCAACTGCGTCCGCGCGTTATAATACGGCGGCGCTTCAAACAACGTTTGGACGATCGAAACGTACGCGGTGACTGTCAGAGCGAGCGCCAGCCGCTCATTTTATGGGCTGCACCAAGGCGCAAATAAAGAAACACAGAGCCGGCAGTGAATTAGCCGACTTGGGAACTTTTTCTTCCTGTTTAGTGTCGTCAGCGTGAGAGCTCGATGAAATCTCTGTCCAAGATTGCTTTCAGTGACCTGCCCATTGCTTATCGCTGAACGTGGTTTGGAGTTTGTGCGCTCCGGCAGAATGTGCTGACGCAGTTTTGAGACTATGCTGATAGTAGCGTCGGCGTTTGGCAGCGCTGTAATACAATAACAAAACACTGCCGTCAAGCGGTATTTTTTTTATATTTCGCGGACGTTCCTTAGATGCTGGAAAAAAAAACGGTCGCGTTGGATGCAGGTTAATAGAAAATTGTGGATTGGTTGTATCTTAAACCCCTCTACAACCTAATGAACTGCACTTGGTGCTAAATTGGATAGTAAAGATTTGCAAAAATTCATCTGAATTAATTAACTAACTGAGCGCAATACACAAAATACTCTGAGGAGCTCTTTATGATTACACAAAATATGTCGCTGGTTTAAGCCAGAAAGAAGCGTCGCATTTTTTTAAGCCTTGGTTCAAATTACGTGAACACCCTGTATATGACAGCGTAAATTCTAGCCAAACTCCATGTTATGCTATTCACGCCGAACACACTTCTTTTCTTGTAGTCGTGTATTATTTAAAGAATCTTCAATATCGCGCTAGTTTGTGCAACGGTATGTTGGGTACTGAATATAAGGTGAAAGGGAAGAGAATGAGTAATGCAAAATAGTGTTCCTAATAAAATAGAAGGAATAAAAAACAAGGGGCACCAGTCCGGCCGTTTTGTGTTCCTTCTTATATTTGTTTCTTTGTGGCCGTATTCAGTGTCCAACATGTATAATATTTTAGTTTGGTTTGGTTAGTGGGGCTCAACGTACCAAAGCAACTCAAGCTATGAGACACGCCGTAGTGGAGAACTCCGGAAATGTCGACCACCTGGGGTTCTTTAACGGCCGGGATTCGATCTCGCGTCCTTGGGCACAGTAGTCGAGTGCCCTGACCACTGCGCCACCCCGACGGAGTGTATAATATTTTAATGTTATACATTCCACTAATATTGCACTAACTAAACCTGACCGAGGACATGAATAAACGTTTTTAGGGAATAAAGCAGCGACGAAAAAGTAAATATTTACACCTCTGAGAACTTTATTTCCTGGGATTTCAGGTGACAGTTCGGGAGAGAGCGACCAAATCTTGTCGAAGATACAACCTTGGAAATAACATTTAATCAACCCTTAAAATGAAATACGTATGTTGAACTTGTAGCAGAATCGTTCCCAAGAGATTGTGAATTGGTGAGTAGGTTTAGACACGCACTTCTTACAACAGTTGTACTTATGTTCAATAATTAAATATTTATCCATCGCATTAATTAGAGCCGCCTGATATGAGCAGGAACTTTTCAGGAAAATATAAGAAATTACGTCACTTACTCAAAAAGCTCATCGTCATGTTAGCAATTCCATCTATGACCTGCATTGAAGTAATCTTTCTTGTTTATGGTACTTCCACAGCAGCACTTCCACAAAGATAAGGTTTCCAATGACAGTAAAGTATGAGGTATAACAACGACATTATTTTGAACTTGTGTGACCTCACAAAATATTCCCGGTGATCTAATTCTCCGTGAGGAGGCTGCGGAATTCATGCTTGTGATGCACGGACTCCTGCGTCCGGGACACCCTGTTAAACCAGATCACAAGCCACTCCTTTCGCCTGTCCTTTTCACTGCCGTCCTTCAAGATACGCTAGACCGGTTTTTAAGAAAATTCAATGCAATTTTACTTGGGGATAGTTGGTGCTCTATTCCTGAGGTAAACAAGCGCAAACGAAACACGGTCCACATAGAAGAGGCAAACACAAGGACAGGCGCTGTCCTTAGCGCCCGTCCGTGTGTTTACTTCTTCTATGTTGACCGTGTTTCGTTTGCGCTTCAATTTACCTTAGGAATAGAGCACTTTTTGAGAGCCCGCAGTAAAGCCAGCGCGCGAGCCTCATCTATCTAGCCTATGCAACAACTAAAACGAGCCCCCTAACACTGGTTGCAAAGGCTTTTGGACGAGCTATTGGCATTTAAATGCGAAAGTGCCTTATCATTTCATTAGGACCGCCAGCGAGGAAGCTACGTCACGGAAACAGAACGGGACAACTCTAGATCAACACCATGTTACAAACAAATTGGCGCTCGCGACGCCGCAGCAGACTGATGGTGAAACGAAGGCTCAGAACCGATATGAATACATGGAAGTGAAGGCTTTCAAAAACTTTTATAGTTGCACAGTGCACCTATGTGAAATTTCTTCATACATAGCAACCCTTAACCTCCTACAACTGATTGCGAAAGCATGGAATGCTACTCCAAAAAACTAGGGTATGTTTAAAAACCACAATATTCATGGCTCTGCTGATTGGGAGGGTGTGAGGCAGCCGTGCGAGGTTCACAACGTTATCACGAGAGACCAATGCAAAACCCAGAATAAAGGCAACAACAGCTTCTAACATTATAGCATTGTCAGCTCGTAATGTAGTAAGATGTCGCCGTCATTTCTTCATAAGTAATGCAAAATCATTAAAAGTTTCTAGAATGCAATGAAAGCAATCAAAGAAAAAAATAGTGAACAAGATAAAATAATTGCCAAAATGTTTTATGTCGTCAAGGCTCCTATGTTCCCGATCATTAAAGAGCACAAATCCTGCTTTCTCTTTCTCTGTAAGCCTAATAGAAGACTCAAAATAGAATGCAACTGTAGCCTCTTCGGCGAAAGTCGAAATATGGTTACGAAATTTGGTCAGTATATATATGCATTCATGAGCCTAGAAACCTGACGTGTAAAGCGTATTTCTTCCTCATTCTGTATCTGCGAAAAATGATTTGTTAGAACCGACGACCATCTTAGCGGAAGGCAGACCTGTGGCTCGCCCCAAATCGGCGGCGCCTGTGCTTCCATTGCGGTGAACCAGGCCCTCTGCATCGCTAGTGCTCCCCTCGACACCTGGGACAGCAGGGATTCCCCATCGACATGCCTCGCCCTCCATTAGGCCAACGAATCTGTGAAATTGAAGAACACGCAGCCCAGCAGCGCATGGCGCCAACTTGCCAGCGGCAGTCACGCTCCTCGTCCCCACGCCGACCATCGCCGCAGCACAGATCCTCCTGGATGGCCCCGTGACGGCAGGGAAAACTAAAGACAGCGACCTCCAGGGGAGATGCCGCTTCCAGTCAACGTGAATAAGACCCCCCGAAAATGAGACCTGTGCGCGACCGCGTTTGGACGGCACAGACGACAGTACCTGCGCTTGGAGATCGGTTCTCGCTGGACATACCCGTGATTCTATACGGCTATAACGTTAGCGGATTGGTGGACACTGGCGCTGATTTTTCGATTTTAAGCGGGAAGCTAACAGCGCTTCTTAAAAAAAGTAACGACTCCATGGTCTGGAACGTAGGTTCGCACCGCTGGAGGACATGTGGAAACTCCGAGTGGCTTGTGCACGACAAGAGTTCAAATTCGCAGCCTCACGTTCGTTGTCAGCTGCCTCGTTATACCTGACTGCTCTCGTGACGGTATCCTTGGTATCAATTTTATCTGGGAGTATGGAGCTATTATCGATATCCGGAAGCGTAGAGTGACATGTTTGACAGAGAAAGCTGCTGAACCTGACACCGAGAACCGCCAACGCCATTCTTAGAATTTCCGCCGAGAGGGTTTTGATTACGCCACGCGCCGGCGTTTTTGGGACCGTTGCCTGCGAGTAACTGCGTGACGGGACAGCGGTAGCGGAAGGCACCCCGTCTCTTTTGCTCACCGACGGCATCTTTACGGAGCGCAGCCTCATTCACCTCCGTGACGGCCGGTTTGAGCTCTTGTTGACTAAATTCATCAACGAACCCCGGAATCTTTTTCGTTCTACTGCCAAGTTTCTGAATGTTTTACATTTAGGGCTGTTAGCACTATGCTCCCGCACACGACATTCACAGCTTTTCCCTCTGAAGGCTTTACGTCTGCTACTATTCATATTTAAAAGGGATATCCATTGCTTATATTAGCATGTTTTTGGTTAGGATCCACGACAGCGGGGGTATCGGCTGCTTGGGTTCCATCTCCCGAATCAGCTCGGTGACCCAGACCCCCCTTGCGGTGCGTGTCCGGCGGTATACCCCGCAATTACCGAAAGACCATTGTGGCATTGTGTATGCGGCTCAGGCGACTACTGTTAGCCGGACGCGTGAGCCTTCGTAGTTCTGCGATGCGGTATAATGGAAATCACTATTTTCGCATTGTGAGCGCTGGGAAAAGCTTCGCAATCAATATTTCGATGCTCATCCGAAGGTCAGTTACTTATTACTATGCACATAACCGTATCCTATAATTTTCTGAGTTTCCTTGGGGTTCCCTTAAAAAGCAATCCAGAACAGTCAGTGTGCGCGCAAGACATATTTCAAAAGCACATTTCTACAAAAAAAGAGAAGTTTGGACAATATCTATCAAAGGGCAACTGTAGCGGCTTTAGAATTCAACTAATTAGAGGTGTCCAACGTGTGAAGACTAAGGGTAAATCATACCAAGCCGGTTGTGCTACCATTTTAACTGGCGACGTAATAGCTGAATGAACTATTCGTCGTTCAGTCTTCTTCGCGATACACTTTGACAAGAAGGGACACCAATGATGACGTCACCCGCAGAGATGATGCATATCCAACGCAGAAACGGTTGCTCAGAGGAAGAATGACGCTAACGAAGCTAAAAGTCGCGAGGCGTTGTCGGTGCAATCGGGCGACTCACAGAAAGGATTGGGTGAAAGCTGTTCAAATTGGAAACGTTCCCGTAAAGACTTCATTGTCTATTTTCATCGCACTGCTCAAATGCTTTGAGGAGAAGCCTGAAAATTGTCGCAAATAGTAGATTACGTTATAAATTTAAATAGCAGTTCGAAACCACTTCGGGAGCTTATTCTACAAGTTTCATATATTCTAAGCTACGCATCTCGGGAAAATTGTCAGAACAGCATTTCAGCTTCCCTTTAATTAATGTTCACAAAACGTGCCTTATTATATTCCAGTTACCTCCTAAATATTTTGTAAATCTCAAACAATGGGTTTTCACACAAGATTTACAACTCGCTACGAGCACAGAAAAAAAATTCAATAGCCCGTATCTGCCACGAATCAGAAGCTTCGTAAATTTTTGTCAAAGTGTGAACAGTACCTTTTGGTATTCACAGTTGCATCAAAATTAATGCCTTCCCAAAACCATGTACCTGAATGCAGAACAAACGGATGGGTTTGTGAAAATACTTCTTGGGACAAAAAAGAGAGGTTGTGAATAGAATTAGTTTCCTTCTATTTTCAGTTATCTCTGTCACCATCGCAATGTTGTCAAGTCAGGTCAAATGTTTTTCCAGGGCGATCAGACGAAACTGTGCAATACTGTAGGCAATGCTCGGGAGCAGCAATTTTCGTTTTTTTTTTCTGAACTGCAGAGTGTGTACGTCGCCCTAGTATTGGCGCAGTTTATGTGCAGTATAAATTTTTTCTTTTAGTGTAAAAGCATTCGGTGTACAGTAGAAGCAAGAAGTGTAGGCGTTAGGAGCAACAAACGATTACAGTAGATATAATTTATTTTTCTTTATTTATACAATATTGGAGGCTAGAAAAACGCCCGTGCAGGTGTGGAATAACATACACAGATGACCAGTGCGATACAGTGCCCAATGCAGGTTTTGAACAAGCACAGAGGAAAACACAAAGCACGAAAAAATACATTACGTCAGAAAAGCGACAAATATTATGGGTCAAACAGTCTTCAATCGCAACAAGAACATTACCAGATGCAAACACATGTGGGGACATGTGGAGGTCGATCATTCCACTTGGCTATTGTCCTCGGAAAGAAGGCATATATAATGTTTTTCTTACCGGCGAACGGATATAATTTGTTAGGTTGCACGGTAATGCCTCATACCTCTAGATGAGGAACGTTGTACGTAGTTAGAAGGGTTAAAACGAAACTGGGAATCGTAGAGTTTAAAGAGGTATGTGATTCTCGCTAGCCTTCTTCAGCACTCTAACGGGTTCATATTGTTGTTTCTCAATAATCGAAATGGACAGTCCTATTGAAAAACACGGCTGCTTATAAAACGGACTGCTGACCCTTGATTCTGTTCACGTTTGCTGATGCCTTTCTTAGTAAAAGAATTCCAAACTTCATCGGCATGTTGAAATCGAGATCTTATCAGCGTGTTATAGGCCAGCAGCTTTACATGGGAGGGGCATTATTTGAACCTGCTTCATAGTTGAGCTAGTTAGCTGCGATAGGCAGAAGCGCGAGTGTTGTCAATATGAGCGAACCATTTCAAATGGTCTGTAACAGTTACAGTTAATGTTTTGCAAGTGTCAGTTTGAGATATCAGGGTCTGGTTGATAGAGTATTTGTAAGTGAGAGGAGACTTCGTTCGTGATATGCATGAAAACAGTTTTGTCTGGAATCTCATTTCATATCACAGAGATCACACCAATTAGAAACAGCATTGAGACTTTCATTAAGCAAGACTTGATCATTAGTATTATTAACAGCCTTGAATAACAAGCAGCTGTCCGCATATAATCGGATATTCGCGTTTTCAAATTTGCAGGAGGTTAAGTCATTCACGTAAAAAAAGAAACGAAGATGGCTTAGGACACTATCAGCTGAGACAGCAATATTAACAGAGAGAGTCGGGGTAATACCCTTCAAAAACAATGAATCAGTGGCGGATATTGAGATATGGCAATATCCAATGAATTACAGTTTATGGTGGCCCCCTTACGTGTGGGGGCCACCATAACTTAACCGAACTACTCGTAACAGAAGAAAACGAATGAATTGAGGAAACTCAATATCAGGGCACGTTAAAGAACCCCGGGTGGTCAAAATTTCCGGACTCCTTCACTCCAGCGTTCCTCATAGCCTGAGTCGCTTTGCGACGTTAAAACCCACAAACCAAACCAAACAGAATTGAGGAAACTAGTTGCATGATTGTTCACAGGTCTTTAAGAAAACCGTGCTGGAAAGGAGAAAAAATGCTTTCTCTATAAGACCCACAGGGATACTGTAAGAGCCTCACGATGATTTATATTTCAGAATGGGGAGCATTGAACAGATATCTTTGTAAGTTGTTAATTCTGGGCTGATACTTCTCATGCTTGTAATAATAAATAATGTTCCCGAGAGCTGGAGTCTGTAAAGGCGGACTGGAAGAAAAGATTGATAACAACTCACCTGCATAATATAGTTTTCCTACCTGTCTGTATTCTTCCTGGTATCCGTCCTCATCGCTAACAACGCTACACAACGTATGTAGAAAAAAGAAAACAAAGAATCGAAATTGCACTTTCACGTCATTTTAGTACTGTCAAGGAAACATATTTTATATAATGCCACTGAAATGGCGTTCACTTCAATAACACAGCACGCTTTTGTCATTGTCCAGCATTTTGGCAACAAACGTTTTATGTTCTTAGCTCCAGAATGGCAGAACTTACTCTTTTGTTAAGGCTCTCATCAGACGACTGAAATCGATTTACTCTGGGTGATATAAGACGATCGCCGATCATGTTGAACCGCAGATTGATTCTATTAGCCACGAAATTGCATCAATCCCGAAAACAAATGCCTTTTCAAGTGCAGAACTTGTAGCGGTTTTGCATTTTCAGTGCCGCTTGTTGCCTTGCGGAAGGTATACCTTCCTACCCCTGCTGCAATCCGCAAGCGACACCAGCTGCCACAAATTCTTCTCAGGGCACCATTGTAAGCACTAAGCCTTGGTTTTAGCGGAATGCATTTTCTTTTTCTTGGTAAAAAAGAAAGTAATTGCCGTGGAAAGTCAGCAGCTGCGCGATGACTTCCGAGTGGCAGTCTTGTGACAAGCGAGGCCTTGTTTTTGGGTTCGTTTCACACCCAAATGACTGTTGACTCATTGTCTCGAATGAGAATGGTGTTGGCAGCCGTCTGCACAAAACTGGCATCTTTTTGCGCCTGTTTTGCCGCTGTAGCTTTGTCTTTAGGCATTCTTTTTCTTCCCGGTTTTACAAATCCCTCTTATGATGTATGTCATACTGCTACGATTTCTGCTTTATATACGCGACTGCTTTACGTGCTTTTCCACTTTTGTCGATGTTTACTTGGGCACTTCTTTGAAAACAAAGAAAACTAGCAGATCTCCTTAATGAATCAGCACCTTGTTGGTAGCGCAAGAACTTGGTCCTCCCCGAAATGAGACCATAAAGAAGAGGCATTTGAATCAGTTAAAGTCGCACTAATGCAGGTCATGGAATTCGGGAAGAGCTCTACAGACAAAATTATTAGTTCCCGGTTTACTATTACCGATCAACGAACTCTCGCCTTACTGTTTCCATTTTCGCATACAAGGAGATCAAGATGCTTTACTGTATCTTCTTTGATGGCTATCCTCTGCTCCCATTGGCACGGCCACGCATTTTATGTATTATCCTTCTTTTTTCAATTGGACCAAACAAAACATAATTTGTTTTATTACTGACATCGTAATGTAATTTTTCTCGCTCCTCTTCACAGAGACCCCTCGTGGTAGTTCAGCGACATTTTTTCTGTGTTGATAATCCTGAGGTGCTTGGTTTGATCTCGCCCGGAGGAAAACATAATGGCCCTGTATTGCGTGATCTAAGCGCCGCGTGAATACCCAAGGCGGTCTGAAACATTGGAAACCCTCAACAAGAGGGTCCTTCATTGCCCGTTGGTCGCAAGATATTGAACCTCTCAAACATACATTTGCGATCTCGAAGCGATCTGGTATTCGCTCTCTTATTGAGAAAATAAAACGTACCTGGTTTTCAACCCGGCTTAACCTGATTTAAAGAGCGGAAGGCCGATTAAGCATGCTCACACACGGTTTGCTCTGTTTTAAGTCCTCTACCCATTTCTGTAGCGAATGCTGTAATGGCCACGAGCAAGGAGTTTCGCGTGGCGGGAGGCACAGAGCCATTGCCTAGCAACAGCCGCAGCTGGCGGACGCCGCGCTCGCCGCGACACCTGGCAATCAAGAAGCAACCAGAAGAAGATGTCTCGTCTTTATGCAACAACAGCATAACTAGACAGTGAGTAGCGCATCTTCTCTATCGTTATGATGATAGTAGTTATGGTGATAGTCTAGTCAGCGGCGCAATTCGAGTGAGCGTCTACTCAGCATTGAAGTGGACTGGATTGGACTACATTAGATGGGACAGGATGGCATTGGACTCGATTGGACTGGTTTGGATTGAATTGAACAGGATTGGTTGGATTGAATTTCCTTGAAATGAACTGTTTTTGATTGGACTAGATTTCATTAGGCTGGATTAGTTTGGATTGGGTTAGGTTAGGTTGAATTGAATGGGATTAGATTCGATTACAGAGGAGTGCTCAGCACAGCACCAGGTGCAAAGTGGCCGTGGCCGATATAAGGAAGTATAAAATGAAGAAAATTGACCATGCTGTAAATAACGGGGAAAGAGTTAAAGCGGTGCAGAAGAAATTGGGCATATGCAAAAATCAGATGCATGCGCTAAGGGACAAGTCGGGCAACGTCATCACCAATTTGGGCAAGGAAGTCAAAGTAGCCGTTTTCTATAATCATCTCTACAGTAGCGGAAGTACTCTGAACAGTATTGAGAGTGACGCAGGGAAATGCAGTCAGGCTTTCCGCCAGTGATGAAGGACGAGGTTAAGAAAGCGTTAGAAACTACGAAAAGGAGGGAAAGCAGCTGGAGAGGATCAGGTGACTGTAGATTTGTTGAAGGAGGGGTGGGGGGGTTCGTGCTAAGAACACCAGCTACCATATATACGCAGTGCCTGGCGTCGTCGATGGTACCGAAACCATGAAAGAACGCAAACATTACCCTAATTCACAAGAATATGGATGCTAAGGACCTGAAAAATTACAGACCAATCAGCGTACTGTTTGTCACGTATAAGGTATTTACTGAGGTCATCGCTAATAGAATCAGGACAACCTTAGACAGCAATAAAGCTGAAGATCAAGCAGGTTTTCGGAAAGGATACTCTTGTATCGATCATATTCATACCTTCAATCAGGTGATAGAAAAATGCTCAGAATATAACAGATGGCTCCATTGACACACACGAGAGAAAATTCCGCAAGAATCAAGCCTTGCTTGGAGTACCATGAAGCAGGCGCTACTTTAACCGCATAAATGGGAATTAGTGAAGCGGAAATGGCTGAATTTGAAAAATGTGAGCAAGAACCGAGAAACGATTCTGTTTTACAAGAAAGAAACTGCACATGAGGGCCAAATTGGGCGGGTTGGTGCGTTTCCATTATGGGAACGTAGCGCAAAGAAGAGTTATCGGTTAGCGATTTCAATAAAAATTTAGTTGTGTGCAAGCGCTCTTGTGTGTTTCCTTTCTTTTGTGTCCTTGTCGTCTTAGCGCTACATTACTATATAGCAAACGCACCAACTCGCCCAATTTAGCATTCTTGAGCTATCTGGATTGGCTATCGTTATAACCCGTACATCTAAGGGGTAAAAAAAAATGTGTATCATTGCTTTAACCATCATCACTGATGCGAATATTTAAGACAGAACAGAAAGGTGGCACTGAAGGATAGAATTTCAGGGTTAAGAGGAAACTAATTAGTGAGCAGCCTGGTCTACTGGTCGCGCGTTTAGGAGGAAGGTCGGGACAAAAACCTTCAAAAGCAGGGATTAGGATGAGGTCAAGAGGACCGAAAGAGCCTGCGACTGGGCCCTAAGTAACAAAGCAGAAGAGCGAATTATAGTAATTGTGCAGTCGGTGAACTGCAGTATGAGACCCTCGGTGTCACATTACGTTAACCAGCGACGAAAGGTACTGTGCAAAACAGCATTTGGTCATCACATGAAAGCGGCTTAGTAGGATCGCCGGTGCTGATCAGGTACCGCCACAGGCCACTGCAAAATCTCCCCCTAACAGCTTACTGGCTGAGAATGAGTTTCAAAGGTTTCTTATGAAAATTAAAAAAGACTGCTTGCAAGGAATCGGAGACAGCGGCAGTTATCTCAAAACTGATGAACTACAGAGTCTGGTTGCGCATTTGAATAGGTGCTAGGAATAAAAAAGACGAGTGTTTTGAAAATTTCGGAGGAGAAATTGAAGCCCCCAGAAATGCATTCACTAGCTGCAGTAGCGCATGATGGGCTATCTACACAAGTCCAAGTCAGCGTCGAAATACCATTTTCTGGACAAAAGTATATCCTCCCTTGTCATTGAGCCCGGATTACTGCAACAACCGTCATGAATGCTTTCTCCTTTGGTGTTTTTATGCTGGCAAATGAAAAGTTAGAATCATTTACTGGCCACATAAGAAACTATTTGCGAGTAGCCATGATTTCATGCCGTGCCTGTTGTAAATTATGCGACTAAATATACCAGTATAACTTCAAAGTGGTTCTAGAAGTTACTGAACGTGCCTATGCAGGCAATCATGACACGCAACAAGACGGTGGTCGCATTGCCTCGCGGCCAGAACAGTGACACAATTAATTAATCCGGTTCTCCGGCCCAATAAGGTACGGCTCCAACCCCAATAGCGCCTTTCGGGACACAACGCACGAATGTCTCAGCGTTTCACCTGCAAAGGTATCCGCGTGCTGTGCAATATACAGGGGGTATTCACTAACACGCGGCACAGTCGGCCATTTTTGTGTCCACGTACCAAGTGGTGTCGTGCACCCGCACGGTTCCACAAGCGGTGGCATCCGCAACAATAGTTTATTGAGCTGTCGTCGACTGTAATAGCCGTGCATAGTGCAAGCAACGGACGCTGAAGAGCTGCGCGATCGATCTCGGCTTTTTTAATGTTCCCAAAAGTACACACGAATGACTCCGCTTGGACGAAACAACACACCGAGAGCGACGTCACGTATGGATGGCACGACTGAACCGCGCAGGTATCGCGGGAAGTGCAAAATTTAGGTCGAAAATGAGCTTGGCCGGAATCTTTTGGATGTTCTCTGGCAGCCAGCTGTTGCTGCGATCCGGACACGTCTGCTCTTCCCGCACTCGCAGGCCATATTCCAGGTAAAAAAACAGCGCGGCAACTTGCCAACATGCATCTCCGTGATGTAAAAAATAGCGCGAAGAACACACGGACAGAAGGACGGCGCAGACAAGCGCTTGTGTTTTTCGCGCTAATTTTACGTCATGAATTTTCACAACCTCGCACAAATTTCTGCTTATGCATCACCGTGTCCAGCCATGCGCATTCTCTGCGGCGCCGACACCTCCTCGTCGTGTTTTGCGGCAAACCAAGCATTCGGAGGGCTCGAAAAACTCCGTGTTCGGTATACCTGCCTCATTCGATCAGAAGTCGGATGTTCGCGTCATCGCTGTCGTCTGCTAAGCAATATTCGGCGATGAAACGTAGGCGGGCAGAGTTGTTTTCCGGAAGGTTTAAAGAGCATTATAAACTCACTTATAAATAATAAAAAACGAAACTTAGTTTGGCCAAACCTGCACTGTATTTGAAGAGTTTTGTTGCAAAATGTCATTTCGAGTCCGCAACGCAAAGAGAATGCTCCACCGGGGCTATAGCTGGTGGCAGCGGCTAATTCTTTTGCTTCGTTGGCGTCACAGACGATGCAAACATTCGACGTCTTTTGAACGAATGAGGCGAGTACACCAAGCAAGTCTGGTATAACAAATACTGTCTATTAAATGTCATTTCTATGCTAAATTTGAGCAACAAGGACGTAGCGGTTTAGCCGGGATCCGCATTGTACGGCACGCATGTAATTGCGCAAAGCGCGAGTTGTCTGCTTTCAGTCACTGCTCTTTAAAGCCGCTTGCAACATAGTTTTGCACTTCGAGTGGTCTGTAGCCTTTAATTTGGTTTTTGTAACGAAGCTCGCCCGTAGATTAAGGAACTAACGAATCTCGTACATATTAATGCGCAGCCACGGGTCGACCGTGCAGTTGCGTATCGACTCCAAACGGGTCGGTGCCACAGTTCTTTCGTTTTTTGATGCACCGCTCCCGATCCAGATCGCGCAGACTTTGCACAGGATTCGAACTGTCACTCATGATGCCGATTTAGTTTTCATTACATCAGTCCTGGCATGAGGTAGAGTGACAGAGAAAACGAACACACACGATCAGCTAAGCTGCCGACCATAGTCATGCAGAAGAGGACGCAAAGATGGCGTCGCCTGCCTTTTGATGTCATCTTTGACGTCACGAGAATACTCTTATAGTCAAATATATGGTATATACAGCCTCTAATCTGTGGGCGTACGACTCCCCGTCTTCCCCTGCAAGCGTGCCGGGGGCCGGTTAGAGGACGCCCGTTTACGATGGAAATAAAAGTTGTGCAACCAACCAATATACAGCGCTAGTCGGAGCCAAACGGAGCATTGTTCTACATTAAAGTAGTAGAGGTGCCGCTCGAGCCTTAAATTCAATGGAAATCTTGTGTGCTTGAAAAGCATGGCAGAAAACATTATTTTCTTATAACTTTCGGCGCGTGAAAGCTTTTGTTAGTTATGTGCCAATTAAAAAATCCGTTGTTTCACTCATTATAAACGTTTTGCTGAGCTCTGTACAACGATTTGCAGCCCGACACATCTGACGACAAAAACAATAAACGGACTATTATATGAATTTTCAGCTCTTAATATATACTGGAACAGAAAAAAATACGTAACATTAAAAACGTGGAGCAAAAAATACACTCAAAGTTCATTTATTGCGAAAGCAATACTACTCGCACTTTCAAGCCTTCGCGTGACCCGGCCGCAGTTACGTCTTACCCACGTGACGCTGTGACGTCACACCCCACGTGACACACGGGCTGGAAGAAGCTGCCAAATTGGGTCTCTCGTTTCACATGGCACGGTTAAGTCAAAATCAGCCTGCTAGGACCCTGGCATTCACGTTACCCCTATAAGCCACTAAGGCACGTTCATATGAGTTGGTTAAAGGGGGGGGGGGGGGCTATATCTGTGGGCTGAGGAAGAAGAAAAAGAGAAGAAGAATGCTCCGTCACCCGCAGGTAATGCTTTCGCTCAATATTTGGTTCAGCAGCGTTGAACCCTTGTAATATATTTTTGAATCCATTTGAACCGGTCTGTACAGGGTCGAACTGGTTTGAATAGGATAGGAATGTACCTCTGGTGCCGAACCCGAACTTGAAAGGCGTTACCCGAACTGAAAATGAGAAATATCCGGTGACACCCTGGTTATTCGGTTGAAGAGAAAACAATCATGATAGACCCAAAAGCACCTAAATATACTATTTGCCCGCATGTAGGACCGCATTGTTCTAGGGATAGAGAGGCTTAGCCAAGGTTTCATTTCTTTTGTACCGCTTCACAACGCCCCAGTGTTCTAGACAGGTCTGCGCATCGCTTTACCTGCGTTGATCTGTGACTTGAGTGAAAGCGTGGAAAGTGGTCTGGTTTGTGGGGTTTAGCGTCCCGAAGCGACTTAGGCTATGAGAGACGCCGTAGTGGAGGACTTCGGAAATTTCGACCCCCTAGGGTTCTTTAACGTGCACTGACATCGTACAGCACACGGGCGCCTTGTTTTTCGCCGCCATCGAAAAGCTGCCGCCGAGGCCGGGATTCGATCCCGCGCCCTTGGGAACAGTAGTCGAGCGCCGTAACCACTGCGCCACCCCGCGGGGTGCGTGGGAAGTGGAGTGGCGCAATGAATTCAAGAGAACAGAAATAAGATGTGGAGGCAAGGCAGGAATTTAAAAACAAAACAGGGCCAAAACAGGTTAAACATAAAGGTGTAAACGTTGATGCAGGAAACCTAGAAAAAGAGGCTGCTTTGAGTTTATTCGAGGCCCAAGGCTGGCCGAGGCAAAGTGTAAGTCGCAAAAAAAGTAATAGAGGCAAGGAGCCTTGCAATGCACTATACTGCCGCCTACGACTCCGTTTGCTTTGCACCAAGCGGATATCCCAGCCTAAATACATGTGTTACAGAAGCTTATGGCGATTTGGTGAGCGTTTGCAAGAAAGCATTTAGGCCGACATATAGTCATGCTCTTTTCTGATCGATAGATAGAGGCGGGGAAAATACATGGATGTTAACCTGAAAAGGCTCCGGTTGGATTCCTGCACGCAGTGGTCGAGAGGAATGCGAGAATTTTAAAAAAGGACAGAGAAATGGGGAGAATCCCAGTCATAATCTCCTACTCAAGTGAGTCGCTCTTATGACTGAAAACAGTGCTTTGTAGGACTTAGGGGCCGCGGTCCGAGGCTGTTCCTCTGATAATGGGCGGGGATCGAAGCGGTGCAGAGGACAACGAAGCGTTTGTATTTCTACCAGAAAAGCGGGTGACTGACACAAGAGATGGGCAATTGTCTGCGTTCAGGTCACATCATTCAGAAGCCGGGCTTATTGACTCGTACTAGAAAGTGTACTTCTTCGCTGTGTTTGCTACGCCATTCAGAAACAATGTGATTTCAAGTCGAAATGTTTTCCATATTTCACGAGATATTGCTACAATAATAGAAATTCGCATAAGTCGCTTAAAGGCACATATATCGGAGATTAGCGTTGGTATGTGAAAAAAAAAAGTTACAATTTAAGTGATCAAAGTGAGGACAGAAAATGAACAAAATCCTTGCAAATATCTTAAGCACCGACGTAAAATTAGACCTCTATTCTCTGAGTGATTTCGCTTTACTTAGAAAAATCAAACGGTCAACCTGAAGTTGTGCACTATGACGCGTTATGGTTAGGCGCTTCCTGGCAGCCAATCGCAGAACAAGACTGAGTGAGAATCATTTTGCCTCTTGTCTTTTTTTTTCCTTCGTTTGCTGTATTCAAAACAGCCCATCTGTTCTGGGGAGCAAAATAGATCAAACCTGTAGATAGCCGCTACTTCGGCGTGCATGTCTCGCCTGCTTTGCACGAAAGTACGCTCAGGCGAACAAGAGCCGGCGGGCTGCTTCTGTAGGAGCTACGATGCTGCTGTCGTAATCTAATTAGCGTAGCTGGCTTCTGCTGGGCGCTACCGTCCATTATGCTAGAATCACGAAGCGTTCGCACAGGGAGCATCAAAGGTACGCTTCGAGACCGTGCACTGCCTATTTTAATCTGAATTTGCTCCCTTGCTTATAGCCCGGTCTCCCCCTCCACGCAGTGTCCATTCTTTTAAATTCATTTTACTTTATTCTACTCTCGCTAGGCGGAGGTCGATTATACGTCTTGCTATGCTGGGGCTATTCCGCGTCATATCTCAAAAAGTGCGTTTCTGTTTTCCTATGTTATGACTTTCATCCGCTTATATTTTGGAGAAGGTAGTATCGAAGTATACGCCATGATAGGAAAGGACAGCTACAAGAATACAATAGAAAATAACACTATACAAAACTGTGCATACGCTACATTGATGCTCGATCGGAAGGGAGAAATGAGAAAAGAAATGCTGTTCCGTGTCCTCCGAAACGCCATAGCCGAACACGAGCCACACGCTCAATATAAGAAGACATAAACCTTCCGACGATATTATAAATGAGTAATATCAGGGAGTGTACCTCAGAGAGTGTACCTCAGGCAGGTAATAAAATCAGGGGAGCGTACCTCAGGAGCTTACAATATCCAACAACAGCCCAGCCAGACTGGACGCAGTTATCCCAGGTTCTTTTGCAGCCGAATGCAGATCTTCACCATAAGGTTTGGGTTTGCCAAAGAAACTCCAGCAATCCCCCTTGAAGAAATGCGAACGTAGGCAGATTACGAGGCGCCCGTACAGATGGGACCTCGTGGCAGAAAAGTCTTTGACTGCGAGAGCCCGGAAGAAAGGCTTCAGCCAGAGTCCCGTACGGACAATCCAGTCAAACCTTCCGGTCACGCCTAAATATTTTCTTTTAAAAAATGCTCTATAAGAAACTCACATTGAATCTTACTGTGCTTTACAAGATATAGTGCTCATATGACGGCGATGGTGTCTCTGCGACGCGCGGTAAGTACTCAAGACAAATGAATGCATCACGTCCTAAGGTCGGTTAACTATGTTAAATATAATAAAGACAAAGTTGTTTTAACAAACAACCTTTTGAAGAAAATTTCATTGGCATAATGATATTCCAGCAGCTATAAATCGAGAAATTGAAACCTGCCAGTTTTATTTCGATAACCTCCATCGAACGTGCTATATCAAGAATGCTGAATTACCAAACACCAGACATACAGTAAAGTTTAGATTTCCATCCTACTCTAAAAATGAAAGCAGGATGAACCATTTTCATCTTTACAAACAGATCCCGTAAACATTTCTCTATACCTGCCCATGTTCCAGTAACGTCATATCGCTTGAATACGCATGACTGTTTTCTGTAATTATTCGCTGAAACCTAAGTTAAGTAGAGGTAAACTATTACGCTGTTCTTTCTTTTGGCGAACTTTAATCCGTACTGCTAACTGAAGTTCTTGTCCTTTACATTAGAATGCAAACTACAGCAGCGTCAGTGATGTACGTACGCAACATGGTTAGTGATCCAACGTGGGGAATAATTACCATTTCCCAACGACGTTCAGCATACGCAGCATGTAATGGTCAAAAGACGGCCACCGCACACACGTCTTCTTACAACCAAGTAGATTCCCCTATCCGGAAGTCTTCAACATTTAGTTTATTGCTTAACGCGGAGTACAGGCCGACTCTGCAGATAGCAGACAAGCCTTGATCCTTCACAATGTTTAGTTTGTGTTTCGTTAAGCTAGATAGCACCTTTAACTTCGCTTTATATTAACACCTCAAAAGACACAGATAATTATTTGTAGCCTTCATTTCAACACTCTCCATTGGGATGTATGGTCAAGTAAAGTAAGGCTTACAGTGACTAATACGCTTCTCTAAATAGGAGCACACTTTAATGTTCGTAGCTTTTGTACACATCCGTTAGTTATCTCAAGAGTCATTGAACGTCGCTCTTACTGAAGAAAAGTACAGATTTGGGACGGGAAAATATTTTATTCAAAATATTCTTCTCCGCAAATATTTAACTGTAGTTTGCGTCATCCATGCGCATTCATTACTTCCTTGTGAACCTGAAACGACAGCGAAAGGTGGAGCAAGAAGTCTTCCGACGTACGCTCCTTTGTTTAAAAATATCGGCAAAAAGTACTAAACCCACCGTTACTTTTTTTAGGTTAAAGTAGTGCTGTTCACTGTAAAAATAAACATCTCCTCACCAAACATCATGCGTGATAACATTTGTACTTTGTACTTTTTCCCTCTATATCACGCTAAAGCAAACCTTGTCTTCCAAAATAATGTTCGCAAATGTAAATCAAACGCAACAAAAAAATTCCAAGTGTGCTTGAATGGCTTGAAAGCAAATTGAGTCAGCGGCGGCCGTCGCGCCGGGGCTTTCTTCTAGTGAATAATGCCTCGCCGAACACGGGCTTTTGTCCCGTTCGACTAGTTCCTCGTAGCAGAGTGGGCACAGCCAGCGACGCGCTTCCTGTTCAGCGCTCGCTTCCGCTTTTCACCGTGTTACATTAAGTTATAGCAAGCTTGATGGAGAGCGAGCGGATGGCCAGGACGAACTGTGGTGCGCGCTGGTCCCTTTCGAATGCCCCGTGAAATGCACTGCGCGCTGATCCATTAGGCAGCCTTTTGAACCATCGGATTGACAAAGCCTTACATCTCGTGTCTGGGCTATGATCACATTTTGGCCTTTACAGGACAGCGGAGCGGATTTCGACGAGTCTTCTTTTTTCTTAGGTGGTGCTTCCATAGTGTTCTCTCGCTCGTGTGTCTTCTTGGTAGCGCATCCACTATATTAAGGAAATATGTTTTTCTGGCATATAGCTGTTCTCTCGCTTTTTTTTTTGCATTCACTGAAACACATCTCGTGTGGTGTGTCTGGCAACAAAATATAACACTTACACAATCAAGGCACAAATAGTGCATATGTGCTAGTGCTCAACAAACATCACCTTATTCAGGCAGCACAGGAATGCAAAAATTCCTGCCACTACATTAGATTTCGGGTGCAGCATTCAAATTCCGTGAAAAATATTTCTGTGTTCTATGTATTGTAATTTGCGCGCTTTAACTTAACCAGTCGCCTTCGCTCTGAGTTATGCGAGCGCAGGGAAGTCTAGCTGAGACAACTGCTTATAAAACAAGAAATGCCATTCTCTAACTACCTGTCGGCGCTTATAGGAAGGAGTACCGGCGCACAGAACTACTTAACCATGCTCATCTCGACGAGCGATGCGATGAACTTTATGACTGTAGTAGATTTTGTAATCACAAAGAAGACCACCATGAAGCGCGGTTCAAGCTGCCTACAGAGTTGAAAAATGTTTAGAAATGATAATTTTGTGGAATGTAGATTGCTACTTATTGTAGAAACGAAAACCAAAATCTCACAGACCGGCTTGTGGGTGATAGGCTGTTGATTTCGATCAAAATTCATCAGTGTTCCGTGTGGTGCGCGATCAAAACATTTCTACAGTGATCTAGCTTAAACTACTAGGTTTCACACGATACTGGAGTGCATTGACTTCAATGCGCCCAGACATGGGCGACATGCTCTTTTAGCAATCTCTCATCTGCTTCCCCATCATAGATACACTGCCATGCATGCAGCAACCAGCGCAGGTTGGTGTCTTGGTTCTGGACCGCAGCACTGCGATGGTGATGTCATTCAGTGCTCTGGGCGGCGACGATGACTTTCGAACGAAGTAATGTAAAAAGCACAGCTCAGGCCCTGAAATCCCTATTCTGTTGGCACACGTAAAGAAAATAGCTGAAAGAAGACTGTCAGCTGTTTGTACATCCCTTGTCGAACGGGCTTGCTCCTTGTGCATGCATTTTTTTTCTTAAGGTGGAAAAAAATTTCCTTTAAGCACGGTGCGTTAGGGACCGCTCAGCCATTGTCAAATGAACGCTGGCAATCACTGATGAAGAAGAAAAGCGGCTAACGCTGACCCCCGCTGATGACGATGTCCAGCAGGGCACGAGACTGTGGAACGAGCTAATAGCAGCAAATTTTCCCAAGTTGTCGTGCCATACCTCGTTAAGACAATTTATATCAATGTGCAATTCAGTCTTCTCCTTGCCCATCTTGTTAATAGAAGTAATTGCCCAAACCCAAGACATTGAAGCAAATGAAGAACAATTTAAAGATCCATAAACATGGAGACAAAAAGTAGTTTCCCCGGCAGGGAAGGGACTTTCCCAGTTGCTCAGTAGGATGGGCTCATTGTCAGCTGTTATGAACACGGGGATCGAACATTACTACAAGCGTCCTCGAGCAACGAGACTGTGCTCGACGATATTTAAACAGTGTGATATGCTGTGACAAGCTTATTCGTATCCTTGAGAGATAGGTTCACCTGATTGCCAGCTCTTTACTGAATACTTGAATATCATGTATAAAACACGTAAATTACTCTTTATGCTCCTTCGGTGAAGTGTAGCAGGCGCTTCACTAGAGTCATTAAATCTAAGCAAGCACTTACGCTTGGCTTCCCTAAAACTCTGCCAGCTTAATTGAAGAGGCTGCCCATACTTCTTTTCTTGAACATTGTCTTCACTATTCGCAGACCTGCAATTGTATATCTTGCTACGAGGCACGTCTTAAAACAAACACAGTAGCTAATTTCAGTCGAACAGAATGTAATTAATACTATGAGGGCAATTTTACAGCCTAAATTGCGCTAGGCGAAAGCCTTTGCCGCACCACTTCGACTGCCAATGACTGCTAGTTACGATTGGGAGCACACCACTGCTTTCGTCCTAGCCGAAGCATTGCGCCGTCGCAAACGCTTTCGTTCCGCATCTCTCTCCTTAGTCCTAAGAGAAGCCTGGAGCCGCCTTTGACGCATTTGTTCATTGATATTTAGCCGTTTGGTGTTGGGAAAATCCACCTTCCTTTGCTTATACGAACTGCTGCCGTTGCCGCTAGGAAGAGGGACTTTACACAAGAAAGTGCTGTGCCCCAGAGTCTCACATAACTCGTCAGCCTATTATCATCTGTTCAACACCTCCGGCAGTACCCCCCCTCTCCAGGGCCAAGTGGAGTCTAGGGGAGCGTTTTTTGTTCGCAGTGCGGGCCCTAATTTGGACAGGGGGGCCGCCGCATTATGCCCCCACAGGCGTGGGCTGCAACAAACGCTTAAACGGCCTGCAGTGCCACTGTGGCATTGAGACAATGAGGCGGACACTCATGATCAAACAAGTGTCACCAAGGACAGTCATTTGCTGCAATGAAATCATATCGACACAGAAAGTGTCCCACCAGTAAGACAAAAAATCACGGTCGGCCGAAACCAAATATCCGAGAACCTCCACTCGCTGAGAATGCTATGTTCCCGCTGCAAGTGGAACAAGACCTCCTCCCGCAACTTTTCAGTTGCTTCATAGATGCCCGGAACCCTGCTGCTGTATGCAGCCTCGCAGCGTACAAGTCATACTTGGAAACGTGTATTCCACGAACAGGAAGACGAACTGGACACTGTGCACGTCCTCTCTACTATCACAAAACGGACAAGTTGGTCGAAAGCTGGATGGTACAAACCCCGGAGCCCTAATGGGGAGGACTACTCTGGGGAAGTGATACCTAAACTCCGACCCACTTGGTGCAGAATCACTGGGCGTTTGGGAGTTATCCGACTCAATCACTCGATTGCAACGACGCGTCTGGCGAAGAAGCGCCGTCGCAGCGCGTACTCGCTCCGCCTACCGGTGAAGGTGACGTCATTGTTCCTATGCACAGCTGCGTATGCGCTTCGGAGCCGCCACCTGTCGCCGAGGAGCGAGGGGGGTGTTCGCTGGTGCGGAGGAGGATCACAGCTGGCACTCTTCCAGCCTTTGGATGTAACAGACGGATGGTCACCGCGAGTATAAGCACTTAAAGGCTTTCGCCTAAATATCTTTGTCTGCAGGACTGCTGGTTAGCCAAAGGAAGCGCTGAATAGAGGTCTAGCTAACAAATGTATAGGACGCGGCTTAGCAAGCGTTGTGCGTAAATGTTTCTATGCAAGTGCCTGTTGCTTCTGCGTAATTTGTGAAAAACTGCGTGCATTTTAAATTACTGCTTGTCTCTAACGAATGGCGTATTTGTTCGCTCAATGCCTCGAGATGCGAACCTAAACAAACCACAGGCGACGTCTAACTGGCTTCCTCTGTTTTTCAACCTTGCGCGAATCCTACAGCAGCCCTGCACACGAAAATGGCTAATATTAGTTAACAATTAAGTTGCTTTGTGCCTGGCCAACATGCAGTCGTGCTAAGCATTTTGTGCCTAAATCATTCTTACAAAGTCTCTCTGGCTGCAGGTGGTGACGGTTTGGTCACGTCTGCTGCTGCTAGTCGGCTGCTGATAGTTGGGGTCGTCTGTAGTTGCTTGTTAATAGATGAAGAGCTATCGGCGTCGATGCTTATAGTGGAGAAAATAGCGGGTGCTCTTCTTTAAATGGTGTGTGTTCGTCAGACATAACCATGAGGCAAAAACGGAGTTAAATGTTCGTTAGCACCTGGTACAGAGTTTTCAGAGAAAGACACTTGAAGTGCACTTGCCTGCTGGGCCTCTGCCTTTATTAGGTAGAGAATGTAACGCAAGTGGCTTTTGTAGCACAATCCAGCACCGCCCAGCAGAGTTTATGAAGAGTTATGATGCGTCCACCGCCTCTATTTCGACACGACTCTGCTTCACGAAGGATACAAGTTGCGATAGTTACCAGCTGGTTCCTGCCACTCGGAAGAATACGTGGATTTTCAGGGTGCCTGGCTTTTCACAAGATCTCTGCATCTTCGCGATGATGCTACTGAAGAAATAAGTGCAAGATACTACTCTTCTCAGTTTTCATATTTATTGCTGCTTTCATACATATTTCGAGGTCACTCTAAAGAAGACAAAATAAAAAGACTTCTTGAACAAAACCTAATTCATCGTTCTGGGCAAATAATAGCTTTTGCAAGATTGCTCGAAGATATAACTTCATGTTAGTGTTTTCACCCTGTTATTGGTATTGGGTATTCGACATGGTCCCATACTGAGGACGCGAGGCGGACTGGTTTCATCATGCGCAAGGGAAGTTATAAATGGCGGTCTTTAGCACTCTGTTGCGCCTGCTTCTTTCTGAGCAGCATACATACTGCCTACATCAATGTTTTTTAGCACCTGCAGTATGCGCAGAGCAAAGAAGAAGCAGACCAAAACTACTATGCTCAGTGGTGCGACATTTGGGCGTAGCCCTTCAGGCACCCAAATTTTACTATAAGTAGAGTACAAAAATTTCAATCATGTTTCTATATGTGCGCAACTAGAGCCTTCTCTGTACTTTTGGTACAATCCTTTCATAAATTGACATTCCATCATTTTTTTTTTCAGTTATTGGTTCTAAAACAGGGAACCGCCATCAACACACGTGCTGAAACCGCCGCAGCGCTCAGTCTACCTTCGTCTTGAGCGGCACATGGGCGAATCGGGCTCGCCTCTCGTTTACACAAACGCATTTCACCCCGGGTAAATTTGGAATGCAGCAAAGCTTGACATTTATGGGATGATGATACCCGCATCACTCAAAGGGAAAATGTATAACAGTTGCATCCTACCGGACTGACCTATAGGGATGAAACGTGGAGGTTAACAAAAGGGCTCTACTTAAGTTGAGGACAACGCACAGGGTCAGGGAACGGAAAATTGTAGGTTTAACGTTAAGCGATTGGAAGCGTGCAGAGTTGGTCAGAGAAATAAGTCAAGTTGGTTCCAAAATCACGAGCAAGTGCTAGCGACCTGGGAAATCTGTAAACAAAAGCTTCAGGACATGTTCGGGAAGCCGATTGGGCGGGCTCTCGCACCAAAAGCAGAACTTTCTACTCGCGCCCAGTCCCCCACCTTGCCTATATTCAAGACGTGATTTCGTTGTGCCGCAAGGTGAACAGCTCCACGCCAGAAAGTGACAGGATAGGGCATATCCTCAAGGGTATAGCGGATGATGCGTTCAACATCCTCTTCTGTACGGATTGCTCTACCGTCGACTCGGTACTTCAAGTCTGTGGAAAATTCGAGCAGGCTAAACAACGACGTCTCGTACATCGTTTTGAATGCCTTCCGAACACGGCGGCTACATTATCCTGCGCTGACCTGGCGCCTTTGCAACAGCCTTCTCATCCAGCAAACATCACTCGGATCATCCGGAGAGAACTCAAGGCCTTAGCTCCTTCACCACTCACGTCTCCGCCGCCCGACACCATGACCATGATACAGGCCGTTGTTCGCCAGGAACTTGACAACGTCGGCCTCTCCTCCAGCCTCGTGCCGCCACCGTCACCAACGCACTCTGTTCCTGTAGTGGCTGCCGCTAACGCCAGCCAGCCTTCCCTACGTCGCTACCTTAGCCGCAATCCTGCAGAGTGGCGCACCTCAGACGACAGGCCAATTTGCTTCATTTGCTGTCGCGCCGGCGACACATCGCGTTATTGCCAAGCCGTACCTTCTTCGTCCCTCGCTCTTATTACAATGCCGTCGATACTACAATGGACCTCGACGCTTCCCTGCCGAACCAGAGGAGCCCCGCCCCGCCTATGAGGGACCTGGACAATATTTTCCTCAGACAGATGAGTTTCGCGACGAAATCGTCCCCACTGCCCGTCGCTCCAGCCGATCTCCATCCCCACTGGCTCGTCGATCTCATTCACCGGTGCCTCGTCGCAGCTCCTCCCCATCATACGCCGGCACCTACTTCGGGAAACTAGCGAGTGCAGTGCCCGGGAGTGAAGCTGCATTACCGACCCGGAATGGCAACTCGGAACTGACCCCCACACCCAGACGTAACCTTATTGACATTCTTGTGCGCGGAGTCTCCGTTTGTGCCCTTAATGACACTGGAGCCCATATTTCAGTCCTTAGTTCATCGTTCCGCCTGCGTCTCAAAAACGTTCTAACGCCCGCTAACACCTCTACAGTTCGTGTTGCTGATGGAAACGCTGCTACAATAATCAGAATGTGCACTGCGCGCGTCAGCATCGCCGGCCACCACGTCCCTGTCCTCTTCTCCGTCCTTACTACTTGTCCTCAAGACGTAATTTTGGGCCTAGATTTTAGGCCTAGACATGATTTTGGGCCTAGACGAAAGGCCAGACTGAACACTGGCTTTCTTGGCTTTCAAGGAGAAGACAAGAACCAGTTTTCGTTAATGACCATCTCTCGCCAGATAACAAAAAGCTGTTTGCAAAAGCCTTAAAGTTCAAGAAAGAAAACAAGTGGAATTTTCTGTGGACCGACAATTGCCGTATTAAAGCGCGCCAATCCATCGACAGTGACGTGTTCCGTATCTCTAGCGAATCTGATCTTTCCACTTTTTCATAAACTTGCCCATTCATACTAAGTAATCGTCTTTGTTTTTTGCAACGACGACTTTTCACCTTCTCAGCTAGAAGCTTTTCTTTCTATCCCGTGCCGTTCATTTATTCATTTTAAAGCGCGTAGCCTTCGCAAACATTCCGATGACGTTTCTAGTTTCCTATCGTCGATTCATCACAATTTTTCGATTATCTGTATCAGTGAAACATGGCTAAGCTCCAGCGACCAAAACTTGCATTCTTTTCCGTCTTACTTAGCCGAATACTGTCATCGAGGAGATAGTAACCATGGTGGTGCTGCTATTTTCATATCATCTAAGTTCCATTATATCACACGTTCGGACTTGTCAATCAACACGTCTAATTGTAAGTCTGTGTGGATTGAGCTTGATTAGTCGTTTGTGTCGCGAGATTCAAGAAACATTATCATCGGTTGCTTATATCGATCTCCTTCATCGTCTGTTACTGAATTCTGCTTGGCAGTCGAAGAAATTTTAAATAAGCTGTCTCTGGAACAAAAAAAAATGTCATTATCATGGGTGACATTAACATACACCTTCTAGATGCTTTAACGCCTTCATATCATGAATACAATAACTGCATTAATGGTCATGGCTTCGAAGTCCTTTAAAACGTACCTACAAGATGCCCTAATATCAAAAACAGTCCAGGTATTGATCATGTGCTCTCTAACTTAATTACTTCCCCCGCTGCTGGCATAGTCGAAGTTGAAATAACTGATCACCACCCTATTTTCGTGCAAATAACATCTATCCCCGTTGATGGTCACGTACAGGTTACTAAGAAACGCTTGAATTCCTCACTATTTCACGAAAGAATTGCTGACACAGATTGGTTACCAATTACGTTAATAGATCACCCTGAAATTGCTTATGAAGCATTCGCTGCTACACTTGCTAAAGCTATTGATACATAATCTACAACAGTGACATATTGCAGAAAAAGGTATTACAACCCTTTCAACCCATGGTTAACTGGCAGTCTCTTGAAATGTCTGCGAAAAAAGGATAACCTGTATAGAAAGACTAATAAGCAGCCATTTAATATTAATTCACGGGCACGATATAAAACTTACAGCAATGTACTCGGCAGGCTGCTCAAAACTGCTAAGAAACAATATTATGAATCTGAAATAAATGAAACTGGTAGTGATTCTAAAAAACAATGGAAAGGGATAAATTCATTCTTAAATAGAACTCCTACTACGGCTTCAATAAAATAAGTCCAAACCGACACGCATATTTGCCATGATACTAGAGACATTGCGAATGCTTTCAATGATTCATTTGTCATCGATCAGCCTCACGTTACTCACCCCATTCACGTGTACCTCCGTCTACCTCATAGTTTTTTTCTTTTCCCGGTTTTTCCTGCTGTGGTGCGCACTGTCATTATGAATAAGAAAAACACAAGCCCAGGCCTTGGCAACTTCCATTCTTTTCATATCAAGCTAATATCTTCTCTGACTTGCAATGTGTTTTCTTACATCGTCAACTTAATCTTCAAGACAGGTATCTTCCCTAGCGCGCTAAAAAAAGCCAAGCTAATTCCCGTCTTCAAAAAAGGTGACAGGCGCCTAACAAGCAACTATCGTCCCATTGCTATTCATTCCTTTTTTAGCAAAGTCATTGAAAAGCTGTTCGTCGTCCGTCTAGAAAATTACCTCGCAAAATTTAACATCATATTGTTACGTTAGGCGATGCATGCGCTGATATGCGCGTAAGAAGGAAAAAGAAGAATCTGAGTAGTTTTGGTGGAAGACGACGACGTTCGAGCAGTGTCGGCTGGTGTCTGCAGGAAAGGCCTGTTCTGTGAAAGCCTTGTCTCCCGTCTCCGCTCTCTGACACCTCAAGCTGAACTACCCCCGTAACATCTTGGTGGAGGTGCTTTCGATCCCCTTGCCACAGCTCCTCGTATTTCCGCGCCAGAAACCTAGATTTACGGAGTGGACGCCATCTACCCGAGCTCATCCCACCGACTGCCATAGTAAGCATGGCATCCCAGGTCGCATCACCAGTTACGCAAATTCCACCTGCCCCCATGGTCTTAACTAAAATCAGCCCTCCGCCTATTTTTAACGGCGAAGACAAGACGGATGTTGAAGATTGGCGCGATGAATACGAAAGGTGCAGCAAGAACAACCGGTGGGATGCTATCATAATACTTGCCAACATCATCTTCTACCTAGTGGGAACGGCGAAGACCTGGTTTACCAACCACGAACAGGAGATGCCTACTTGGGATAAAAACAAAAAGGAGATGCAAACAAAAACTTCAGGCCTTGTTCGGCAAGCCGATTGGGCGAGCTATAGCAACCACAAAAGACCTGGCTACTCGGGCTCAATCGTCAACCGAATCATACCTCGCCTACATACACGTCATCCTCGCCCTGTGTCGAAAGGTGAACACCTCTATGACCGAAGATGATAAAGTGGGCCATATACTTAAGGTTATCGCTGATGATGCATTCAACACACTTCCCGGCAAAGACTGCTCTACGGTGGACTCAGTCCTACAAGTCTGTCGCCGTTTCGAACAGGCGAAGCAGCGCCGTATCGTCCATCGGTTTGAGCGCCTTCCCAACACGGCGACTACATCCTCATGTGACGATCTACCCACTTTGCAGCAGCCTTCAAGTCAGAACAACTTCTAATCAGTTTGGCTTCAGGTCGGGTTATTCAACTGAATTAGCCTTCATTTCTTCAACAGATAAGATTAACAATACCATTGATTGTGGTCAATTAGCTGGCCCATTATTCATTGATCTGTCGAAGGCATTTGATGCAATTAATCACAACATACTTTTTGATAAATTAAATTGCCCTTGGAGTATCTGGTCCTGCACTAACATTTATCCGCAGCTACCTACTTCACCGAATCCAAGCAGTTTGCATATTTGATACTTACTCTACACCGAAGACTACTAATGTTGCCGTTCCCCAGGGTTTCATCCTTGGACCCACTTCTTTTTCTAATATACAATAATGATCTGCCCTCGTGCCTTAAATCTTCTGAATATATATTATACGCCGATGATACTACTATACTAGCATCTGACACGTGCATAGATTCTTTAACACGTAAATTGAATACCGATGCAGCAAACCTAGCAACCTGGTGTCGAAATAACATGCTTACAATTATTGCATCTAAATCTAGCTTTGTCATCTGATCTCCTCACAAGGCTATTCCTGCATCTCTACATATTTCTCTTTACTCTCACATACTTTTTGCCACTGATCATGCAATGTTTCTTTGCAGGAATAGTCTTGATTATCACTTAAAATATAACCGACATATATCCTCCCTTTAAAAAAAGAAGCAGCATACGGCATAAGGGTGCTCATCAAGGTGCGAAATAACTTTAATTTACACACGCGCATTTCACTCTACTATGCTTTCATTCATAGCCATATTAACTATTGTATTTATTCTTGGGGTAATACATACAGAACACACATGGCACCGCTACAACACTTACAAAATAAAGCCATTCGCATCATTACTTCTAATAGCATTTGTGCAGTGCTGCGCACTTACTACAAGCTCATAACATCCTTGGACTGTCATTCATAATTCGTTATTCTAATGGCATCCTCTTATTTAAATTCATAAATGGATCACTTCCCATTTCAATAATTAACAGTACCCAGTTCCCGCGACGTAGTGTCACTCGGTTTTCATGCCAAGACAATTTTTTACTCCAAAAACCCAGAACCAATTACGGCAAATCCACAGTTAATTTCTCTGCCTCATTTTTGTGGAATTCATTACCATTCACAATAAAGCAATCATCTAACATTCATTTTTTGGCGTAGTTTTCGTACTTTTTCGCTATCGCGCTAAATATTTTGTTTTTTTCATTATTAAGAAATACTTACCCACATTCAACTGTTTCCTCTGATTTACATTTATCTAACATGTTCCCAATTTATGTTCTGGTTATATTTACGACATGTTGTACTACTTTGTGGTCTACATTTATATTACATAACAGTTGCAGTTTCCCCCCGCTGTTGTTTGTGCTGAATCATTTTTGATTTGCATACTTGTAAAAGGAGGTCCCCTGTGCAGCCATCGGCTTTGGGACCTCCTCCTGTATTTACAAAATCTTTGTATTCGTCATTGCATTGAATAAATTCTTATTCTGATTCCGCCCTCATTGACTGTTCCTCCGGAATTCTGCGCCTAGCCCTGCCCCATTGTGTTCACGACCCTAGTGCTGACCATTCACAGCCTCGCCTCCGGTCCATTACATTCACTCGCCTACTTCCCAAGGCGGTAGTGTACGTGCCCATGTCACCTTTTTCCTCCTTTCCTGACACGACTACGTTGTCGACCTTCTCACCGACGTCACTCTACAGGGCAACATCGTCCAACCTCATCCCCGTAACAATATTGTGCACGTCGAGAATAACCTTGCCTACATTCCCGTACTCAACTTCAGCATGTCTTCGCAAGTTCTCCCGGAGGGCATTTTCCTTGTCGAGCGGTCACCTTTGTCCAGCTTTACTATTTCTGCAGTTCTGTCCGACTGTCACGCTGAGGGTACCTGCACAACCTGCCCCTTCACATAGTCCGGAGGACAGGATCTCAGCCATGGTTGCCTCTGACCGGCGTTCTGAATATGCTTGTGCCCTTGTCGGCCTTTTGCGGTCGTACAGCGACATTTTTTTTGGTCATGGATCCCTGGGCCAAACATTCGTCGTCACACATCGCATCGATACTGGAGATGCCCGCCCTAGTCACCGACGGCCTTACAGAGTTGTTCTTTCCGATCGCCGGATCATTCAGAAACAAGTGGCGAAAATGTTGGCCAGCAACATTATTGAACCATCGAGCAGCCCCTGGGCGTCTCCGGTAGTACACACCAAAAGAAAGACAACAGCCGGAGGTTTTTACTAAATTATCGACACCTAAACAAGATAACAAAGAAAGACGGGTACCCTCTTCCAAGGATCGATGACGCCCTCGACTGCCTGCATGCTGCCAACTACTTCTCCTCCATCGATCTCCGTTCTGGATATTAGCAGATCTCTGTTGACGAAAGAGATCGTGAAAAGACGTCTTTTGTCACCCCAGATGGCCTCTATCATAAATTCAAGGTGATGCCTTTCGGCTTATGTAATGCCCCTGCGACCTTAGAGCGCATGACGGACTCCTGCTACGCGGGTTCAACTAGACCACATGTCTGTGCTACCTCGATGACGTCATCGTATTTTCATCAACCTTTGAGGGCCATCTTCATCATGTTTCGGCTATTCTTGGCGTCTTCCAACGAGCTGGCCTTCAGTTGAACTCAAAGAAGTGTAGCTTTGGTTGCCGGGACCTCAAAGTCCTAGGACACTTGGTGAACACCCATGGCATCCAGCCGGACCCCGACAAAATTCGCGCTGTAAATGATTTTCCTATACAGAAATCTAGCAGAGACATGCGTAGCGTTCTCGGATTTTGCTCATATTTGCTGCGATTTGTACCAAATTCGCGGAAATCGCCCGTCCACTCACGCAGCTCCTGAAAAAAGAGGGCTCCTTATCCTGGGGCCGCGATCAATCGGCCGCCTTCGTCGCTCTTATTTCCCACCTCACCGGTCAGCAAGTGTTGGCTCACTTCAATCCGTCAGCGCCCACAGAAGTACGGACCGACGCAAGTGGTCATGGAATTGGTGCCGTTCTCGCACAACATCAGCTCGGTTCCCCTCGCGTCATCGCCTATGCCACCCGACTCCTCTCTGGCCCGAACAGAATTATTCCATCACTGAACGTGAGTGCTTAGCCCTAGCTTTCGCTATTACGAAGTTCACTCTTACTTGTATGGGCGGCCATTCACAGTAGTTGCTGATCACCACGCATTGTGTTGGCTTTCCACACTCAAAGACCCTACTGGCGCCTTGGACGTTGGGCCTTGCGCCTTCAGGAGTAGAATTTTTCAATAGTTTATGAGTCTGGCCAGTTGCATTGAGACGCCGATTGCCTGCCCCGTCATCCAGTCGACCCGCCAAGCCAACTTGAATGTGCAAATGTCGCTTGCGTGCTCTCTATTTCTGACTTTTGCAACTTTCGCCGTGAGCAACGCAGGACCCTCAGCTTCGCGAAATTATCAATCGCCTCAGCGTCGATCGCCGCCACCCTTCCCTTCGTTTGTTTGTGCTCCACAACGGCCCCTTATACCGGCACAATATGTGACCTGATGGCCCCGACCTTATACTAGTAGTCCCTTAGCACCTACGCGCAGCCGTCCTTGAACAGCTTCACGACGTTCCCAAAGCGGGTCATCTAAACGTCTCTCGCACATACGACAGTGTTCGCCGTGGGTTCTTTTGGTCAGGCCTATACCACGTAGTCCGCCGCTACATGGCTGCTTGTGACCGCTGTCAACGCCGGAAAAAGCCATCAGTTTTACCAGCTGGATTTCTGCAGCCGATCGACATCCCCTAGACTCATTTACTCGAGTGGGTCTGGATCTTCTAGGGCTTTTTCCACTGTCCACATCGGGGAACAAATGGATTGCGGTGGCCACCGATTACACCACACCTACGTGGTCCCATGAGCAATACCAACCAGTTGTGCAACTGATGTCGCTGCTTTCCTCCTCAACGACGTTATACTCGTCCATGGAGCTCCCCACCAACTGCTCACCTACGGTGGCAGTTGTTTTCTTGCGCGTATAGTCGACGAGAGCCTACAATTGTGCAACGTTTGTCATTCTTTCACGACTGCCTACTATCCACAGAGGAACGGGCTTACCGAACGCATTATTCGGAGATTAACTGACATGCTATCTATGTACGTTTCTGATGACCACCGCGACTGGGACATTACGCTGCCATTTGTGACATTTGCATACAATTCGTCGCGTCACGACACTACCGGCTGCTCCCTCTTCTATCTTCTATACAGCCGTGAACCTCTGCTTCCTTTTGACAGCCTGCTCCCTTCTGTCGCCACTGCCAGCTCATATACTCATGACGCCATAGCCCGAGCTGATGCTGCCCGCGTTGTTGCTCGCAACTGACTCGCAGCCTCCCAGCACTACCAGAAACGTCGCTATGATTCCTGTCATCGAAACACCCAGCATTCTTGCGGCTCCCTCGTGCTACTTTGGACCCCAGCTCACCGCGTTGTCCTCTCGGAAAAAATGTTGCCCCGTTATACAAGACCCTACCGTAATTTACGACAAGTGACTCCAATGCGCCCTTGCATCTCGCATCGCTTACTTCTACACAACGCACCGAGACGGTCCATTTTGCACCAATCAAGCCTTACTACAAGGACCCTGATTGTGACGCTAGTATGCACCGGGACGGTGCTTTTCAGCCGACGGGGTAGTGTTAGATTAGGCGCTGCATGCACTGATATGGCCATAAGGAAAGAAGAAGAATCTCCTGAGTTTTGAAGAAGACGACGATCGGTGAAGAAACAGAAGAGCAAGGGCAGAGGGACGTGCTGCTGTGCTGCTGTTGTCTCTTGAACGGAACTGAACTGGAAGATCTCGTCCTGAATCCAGTCAAGCATTGAGGGCGTCCGTTTCGCATTAACCTGGAAGTCCTCAAGGTGTTCAATGCCTGGTGCTTCTTCGTGGTGAGGCTTCTCCACTTTCAGGGGGGTTTTGGTCAGGGTTCAGTAGCTTTATAGGATTTGGTAATGTAAAGGTTTCTTTACCTTGCGCACAGGCATGTCTTTCACCTCCCCGGGAGGGGGCTGGGCATATTTGTTCGCCAGCCTGCCGATAGAAAGCTTGCCTCTGGAATCATTTGCTAAACATGGTGTCGATGTGATTCTTGTCGCACTCATACCGATAGCCAATGGAATGCTGAAAATGAAAAATCCGAAAACTATTCAGCAGCAACTCAAGAGTCTGACGGATCACTACCTTGATATCTCTGAAGTGTAACCTTTCGGGAGACGAGGTACAGTTTGCAAATCTGCAAACATTGTGTGTCAGATCTGCAACACTGCAGTTTTTTTACCTCAATTTCTGTCAAAGCCTTTGTTCCTGAAAGCTGGCTTGCACTAAGGGTATTGTGCGAGGAGTGAATCCTGCATCTACTGCTCAAGAAATTTTGCAAGAATTTCAGGACGCAGGAGCTGGTGTTCTTTCAGTGTATCGCTGCTCTCGCATGATGGCCGGGGTTCATGTTGCTACAGAGTCAGTTATAACACCTTTTGCCGGTCTCATGTGTCCATCTGAGTTAACAATTTGGCGAATTGTTTATCGCATTGACCCGCTGCGTCCTCGCCCCCTTCAATGTACAAACTGTTGCGATTTGGACACAGTGGAAGAGCGTGTAAGTCTGCGACAAGATGCAGGGTGTGCGGGGAAGGACACTCTTCTAATAGCTGTACCGCTGCACAACCTAGCTGTTGTCTATGTAGTGACGAGCACTCGGCTGATGACGCCATTTGTGAGAAACGTTCTCAGGAGCAGGCGGTACTAGAATTAATCAAGAGAATCGTTACTCTCGAGCAGATGCTTATGCCCTTCTTGATCGGAAAAGGCACACTTATGCCAACTGTGTGCACCTTTCTACTCCAGTCTTTGAGGCCACGTTGTCTACCACAATTGTGAAAACGGTTGAAAAAGCCCTTTCTGTCGTGGTTGTCCGGATGCTTACCAGCTTTACTGAAGCCTTGTCTGGTATTGCTGGTAGCCAGTGATCTTGCCCACCTCAACCTGTGCTGACTCCAGCATCTATTTCATCTCAAACATGTGCTGAAAGTTTAAATGCAGCTTCTCCTCAAGTGCTGGCTCAAGTGCAGCGTATCGACAGTGTCCCTGTAAGCATTTCTCGCAAAGGTATTTGCTCTAATGATGTTGAAATGGCATGCCCTACTGAGACGCGCCGTGCTTCTAGCTCACCCTCTAAGTCCTCCATTTCCCAGGCCAAAGCTAAAAAAGGGCCTTCCAAAGTTTTACAGCAATCTGATGTGTTAAAAGAGCCTGTTGCGGCCTCGATTTTAGGTAAGTAATCATGGCAGGTCTACAAGTTCAGCAGTGGAATTGACGCTCTATTGTAGCTTCACTTTCAGATTTATATCTTCTCCTTTCAACACATAAGCCAGACATAGTGCTTTTGCAAGAAACTTGGCTCTCCCCCGCAAAGTCATTTACCTTAAAGAAATTTCATGTTTTCCGCACCGATCGTGTAAACCGTAGGGGCGGTAGCTTATTAACTTCGATATCGTCAAAATTATGTCACCGGGCAAAAATAAGCAAAACAATAATTAATCCTGAGAGTGAGATTTTTCCTGTAGATATCACATTGCCGCATTGTGGTCCTGTCACAGTCGCTAACGTCTACTGCTCCACAGGTGTACGTAGCACAGACTATTTTGACAGATTACTTACAAATTCTAATAGGGTCCTTATTGCAGGCGATTTTAACTCGCACCATACTCATTGGGAAAGTGCGATGCAGTGACCCCAGGATGGTGAGGTCCCGCATTAGCCTAAATCTGAAGAAGGAACGCAACAAATTAGTAAGAAAGAAACCCACCAACGAAACCCATCTGCTCTAAACAAGGATGGCGACATTACCCTAGAAGCAACGAACAATAATTTCAGAGATATCGTTACTGAATGTGCGGTAGAAGTAAGCGGTAGGATAGTTAGAGAGGATACCGGTAAGCTGTCTAAGGAGACGAAAGATTTGATTAAGAAACGCCAGAGTATGAAAGCTTCCAATCTAACAGACCAGATTGAATTGGCCGAGATATCAAAGCTAATCAATAAGCGCAAGGTGGGCGATATAAGGAAGTATAACATGGAGAAAATTGAGCATGCTGTAAAGAACGGGGGAAGCTTTAAAGCGGTAAAGAAGATATTGGGCATAGGCAAAAATCAGATGTATGCGATAAGGGACAAGGAGGGCAACGTCATCACGAATATGGACAAGATAGTCAAAGTAGCCGAGAGTTCTACACAGATCTCTACAGTAGCCAAAGCAGTCAGGACCATACGGAGATTGGCGGTAGGGAGAATCAGTCAGACGTTCCACCAGTTACGAAGGACGAGGTCAAGAAAGCATTAGAAACTATGAAAAGGGGGAAATCAGCTGGAGAGGATCAGATAAATACAGATTTTCTGAAGGACGGGGGGGGATATCGTGTTAGAAAAAGCTGGCCACCCTGTATACGCAGTGCCTGGTGTCATCGACTGTACCGGAACCATGGAAGAATGCAAACATTATCCTTATTCATAAGAAAGGGGACTCTAAGGACCTTAAAAATTACAGACCAATCAGCTTACTGTCTGTTACGTATAAGGTATTTACTAAGGTAATCGCTAATAGAATCAGCACAACCTTAGACTGCAATCAAGCAAAGGATCAAGCAGGTTTTCTGAAATGGTACTCTACTATCCATCATATTCGTACCATCAATCAGGTGATAGAAAAATGCTCGGAATATAACCAGCCCTTATACATAGCATTCATTGATTACGAAAAAGCATTTGACTCAGTTGAAACCTCGGCGGTGATGCAGGCATTGCGAAATCAGGGGGTAGACGAGCCGTACGTGAAAGTGTTGAAAGATATATATAGTGGCTGCACAGCAACCATAGTTCTGCATAAAGAAAGTAACAAAATTCCCATAAAAAAGGTGTTAGGGAAGGAGACACAATCTTCCCAGTACTATTCACAGCTTGCTTAGAGGAAGTATTCAGAGACTTGGAATGGGAGCAGTTAGAGATAAGGGTAGATGGAGAATACCTCAGTAATCTGCGATTTGCTGATGACATTGCCTTGGTAAGCAACTGGGGGGATGAACTGCAAGTAATGATTGGTGACCTAGACAGGAAAAGTAGAAAGGTAGGCTTGAAAATCAATATGCAGAAGACTAAGGTAATGTTCAACAGCCTGGGAAAGGAACAGCAGTTTACATTAGGTAGCGAAGTACTGGAAGTAGTAGGCGAATATGTCTACTTAGGACAGGTAGTAACCGCAGAACCGGACCATGAAAAGGAAATAACAAGAAGAATAAGATTGGGATGGAGCGCATTTGGCAAGCACTCACACATTATGACTAGCAGCTTACCGGTATCGCTAGAGAGGAAAGTATATAACAGTTGTACTCACCTATGGGGCTGAAACGTGGAGAATAACCAGGAGAGTTCTACTTAAGTTGAGGACAACCCAGAGAGCTATGGAAAGAAAAATGGTAGGGGTAACATTACGAGACAGGAAGCGTGCAGAGTGGGTCAGAGAAATAACTCAGGTCACCGAAATTCTAGTGGAAATTAAGAAGAAATGGGCATGGGCAGGACATGTAGTGCGAAGAGAGGATAACCGATGGTCGCTTAGGGTAACAAACTGGATTCCAAGGGAAGGAAACCGTAGCAGGGGGCTGCAGAAAGTTAGGTGGGCGGATGAGATTAAGAAGTTCGCAGGGTTCAAGTGGATGCAGCTAGCACAGAACCGGGTTAAGTGGAGAAATATGGGAGAGGCCTTCGCCCTGCAGTGGGTACAGTTAGACTGGTGATGATGATGATACTCTTTGGGTTAACTACTCCGACGCATGTGGACAGCTGTTATGGACGTGGATGTCGGCAAATGCTGTGAGCTGCTGCAATTCTCGGGTTATAACCTTCATGCGCGGAAATTCGCGATCTGTCATCGATTTATCCCTGGCAGCAGGTGGGATAGGTATAGGAGGATGGAGTGGTACATCTAGTGACCACTTTCCAATAACATTTACCATCATGGTAAGTACAACGCGAGATAGCACTTTTGACCGTTAACTAGTAAACAACGCCAAATATGCAGCTTCGCTACGCTCCTCCTTCAAATCAAACCTTTGTTCATGTATGACCGACAAAGCACAAAAGGTATTTCCCTCAATTGCGAATGCTACTGTAGATTCCCAGTTCACTGTGCGGTCTGCAGTAAACAATAAGTCGCCATCCCCATGGTGGAATGATGCGTGTGAGAAAGTCCGCCGTAGGAAAGCAGCATGGAAAAGCCTTTCTTATACCAGAGCCCAGTAAACTGGATAAAATACAAATTTTGTTCGGCGTCATTTAAAAGAGCCATAGCGCCGGCAAAGGACGAGTACAACGAAAATTTAAATACTTATTTGTCAAACCCTAAGCACAGGAAGGCTTTGTATCGTTTCATGGAACGAAATAGAAAATCGCACAGGAGGCAAAGGATGAGTTGGAACAAATTGCACAAGGGCTAGCATTACGTTTCCAGGAGCAGTGCAGAGTTCCCTTGCACGTTCCCATTTCCTGCTCAGACTATTTTGAGGTTGATAGGTCAGAACTCCTATCTGTGATTTCTTCCATGCAAAACTCCGCTTCAGGTTGGGACGGGGTTACGGCAGGTATGTTCAAAATTTTAGCAAATGATTTCACTCAGGATCTCCTGGATCTGGTTAATGAATCATTAGAATCTGCATGGTTGCCGCATGTCTGAAAAGTGGCGAAAATTATATTGCTCTTGAAAGACCCCGGTAAAGGATTTCATGTTGAAAACATTCGGCCGATAGCTTTGACTTCGAATCTAGTAAAATTAATAGAAAGAATTGTGAATGGCCACCTCTCAAAGCATATCTCAGAGGTTAATGCTTTGAGTTCTTCCCGGATTGGTTTCCGCAATGGATGCTCAATATGGTCTGCACATGTAGATTCAGAAAGCAGGATTCGCCTTGCAATGTGCAACAAAAAGGTATTATCGTTAGTGACGCTCGATATTGCTAAGGCATATGACAGCACTGAAAGTTCCATTCTACTAAACAAGTCATTATTACGTCCTCCGTTCTACATTTATGCGTGGATCGGGGAATTTTTGAAAGGACGAGAATTCTTTCGCACTGATAGCCCATTAATCTCAGACACCTATGCACAGACAAGAGGGGTGTCTGAGGGCTCTGTGCTCTCCCCACTCCTTTTTAATATATTAATGTGCGATATTCTGGTTCATCCTGATGTCACTGTATATGTATATGCAGATGACATAGCATTCTTCGCCTCAGCAAAAGATATTCATGACCTATATCGTTCACTACAGGCTTACCTAAATGCACTTGAGGTGTGATTGAACAAAATTAAATTGGTTTTAAATGTGTCCAAATGTAGTGTGCTAGTTTTTAAAACCATAACCCCCTTTTATGTTACGTTAAACTACCGCTCAGATGTAATACCTCAAGTGGAATCTGTGCGGTAATTAGGCATTACGTATGATGCTAGTATGGATTGGAGGCCTTACATCAAGTCTAATGTTCGGAAAGGTGAGCGTGTCCTTGGTAGGCTCATACGGATAAGTAATAGGAAATTTGGTATGCGTCGAGATACTCTTCTACTTTTGTACAAAGCCTATGTGAGACCGATTTTGGAATTTGGCTGCATTCTTTTTTCTGGGTGTCCAAAATATAAGCTGCATCCATTGCTGCTTTTAGAAAAACGGGCGCTGCGCCTCTGCCTAGGGGTTCCGCAGTCAGTCTCTACCACTGTTCTGTACTTGGAGGCCCGCATTCCGAACCTTAACTGCTGTTTCCGCCTTCTAACTCTCAGATCATTCTTGCGATCATTTGAGGCTACTCCCGGTGTGGCTATACCTATTTTTGTGTCAAACCCCGCCTTCTTTTCCACTCACCAGTGGCCAAGGGTCTGCATGCCCCAGGTTGTTTTCACGCAGAGCATTTTAGCAAACATTGGTGTGGACCTTGCTACTATATGTCCTATTTGTTGTTCAACGTCCTTTGTGGATATAAATTATGATACAATATTTCCATCTAATGTGAAGCACTTACCCTCAAGTCTAATATCCAGTCTCCTATGTGAACACCTTGATAAGTTCCCTGATCACACAGTAATTGCCACTGATGTGTCTGTGATTGCGCACAAAGCAGCGATTGCAATTTTTTCAGAGTCTCTTTCCTGAAGTTTTTGGGTGCGTGTCCCGGATTACACACCGATATTTCTAGCAGAGTTTATGGCAACTGGGCTAGCACCACTAAAAGTTCCCTGCAGTCAATCAAAAATAATTTTTCTATCAGACTCTCTTTCTATTTTGTTGTCACTGGAATCAGCACGGGATGCTCTGTTGAGCCGCTCACTAAAGTATTTCATACCGGGGTGGGTAAAAGAAATACGCTTCATCTGGGTTCCCGGTCACAGCGGTATTTTCGAGAACGAAGCGGCAGATTTCCTGGCTAAATCAGCTATTGATGCATCTGTTTCATGTCCCATCCCTAATATCACCATTTTCGGAATGTCCCGTTTCCAGCGATATCAATACCTAGCCGCTTCATGCAATGATCCTTTGCTATCTACAGCCGAATACCAGCATCTCTTATACTCATGGAAAGTTCATTCATGTAAATCACGGCAGTGTGAGGTAACGATGACTCTCCTAAGATGGAGGATTCCTCGCCTAAATCTTTATTGATGTAGATGCGGGATCAGCCCCACAAACCTTTGTGAGGCTTGCGGTGAGATTGAAAACATTGATCACTTCCTTTTCGCTTGCCGAAGGTTTTCACATCAGAGGAGGGTGCATTTACAAACTCCAATTGCACGCTTCGGATTTACGTTGTCGGTCCCGCTTCTACTCTCCTTCGGTGCGAGTGCGAAAGGATTTTCGTTGCCTCAAATTTGTCAGTACTTACATAACTACATCACAGCTACGGACAGATTCCCTTGCTATAATTGTATTCCAAATTTACAAAATTCCAAATTTTTGCTTCATATTTTTTCTTTCAATAACTTTTGTGATCTTAAATCTTATGGTTTTGTTTAGTTATCAATTAATTTATTGCACTATTTCAGTTTATGTAGGATATTTGGCTGTCCACACTGAGCCCTGGTCAATCCTCCTTCGTGGGTATGTGCCAAATATCAAGGCAGCAGAAGAAGAAGACGACGTTCGAGCAGTGTCGGCTGGTGCCTGGTTGACGCTGCTATGTTTCTGTGTGCTGTGTCATCTTGGACTAATCTCTTGGCCTTACTATGAAGGTATCAATATTAAGAAATTCGCAAGGGTCAAGTAGATGCAGCCAGCACAAGATCGGGTTAATTCGAGGAATATGGGAGAGGCCTTCGCCCTGCAGTGGGCATAGTCTGGCTGCTGCTGATGATGTGCTACCGGGTTGTGGTTTTCATCTGCGGCTCCCATTTCGGACCTACTTTCTCGTACATGTATTTTCTTCAATATTATTCTTTTTTTTTGTCCCTATTATTTTGCATGTCATGGTTAAATAGCCGTCAGCCGCCGAGCTGCATGAAATATCAGCCAGCATAGACATGAGGCTTTTCAAGAAAGAAGCCATCCGAACGTCGATGTCTGGCCGAAGGCTGTATGCCTGACTTTGGTTCCAAGGGTTCCGTCCCCATCTTAGCGAGCCATTTGAAGACTGCGAAATCTGGTAGTAATCGGTACCGCCTCAATATACATGCAACCCTTGAGACCAGCTAGCTACAACGTTTAGCCGTATGGTTGTAAATTTTCGCCTAGAACGCTTACTGTAATTAAAACATCTGGTTTTGTGATGAACAAGTCTTTCAACTTTCTTTTCTCTGTGTTAGAGGTATGAGCCGGAGCAAAGAGAGTGCGATAGTTTTCCCATGCCACCTACGTGTTCGCCTTTTGCACTTTTCATATTACGCTTCCGCCTTTCGGTTTTGGGCCAGTGCCATCCTCACTCTCTAGCCGCTCCCCTTCTCTCTCTCCTGCAGATTCTATTCCGGCGCTTGCGTCATAGCCTTATTTCACGCTTGTTACCATTAAGCTTCTTCTCTCAGTACTACCCACGGTATGCGCAGCCTTCATACCTCGTCAAAATTTCCGCTCTCCACGAACACGCCCCCCCCCCCCCCTGACCTGCCTTGTCTTTCCGCAGTCAAACACTTACGCCTACGCCTTCCGTGGCCACACAGCCCAAGGCACTAAGCCACCCGTTGGCTCTCATTGTAACTTTTCTAAAATAAGAGATTTTTATTTCTCCCGTTCACAACCTGCTCATCTCACCATCTCAAAAGGCATTTCTTACTCCCACCTGTCACCGCTGGCAGGGGGCTACGCTGACACGAAGACTTGCAGTCTATGAACAGCGCAGAACAGCAACGCTCCGAAACTGCACTGTTCCACCGTCACGGGGCGTTCACAAAATTTGTACGCCAGGCGCACTTCACGCTTGTTTTGCCTCTGTTAGTAAACAGGAATTCCCCGTAGCTGGACATGGCGCGCTTTTGACAGTCGCGTTAGCAGCTAAGTTGCGGCTTGATCATCGCCGAACGTCTGCTTGGACGGCTTTTTTGAAGAGCGGAGCGCACGAGTGCGCGATGCGCTCCGTTGTCTGAATATATTTTACGATTTAATTGATGCGCTGGACGAGCACAAATTTCTATTTATTTTAAACTAGGTTTGATCAATATGATTTCCACTATTTACAAAAGAGGTACTTTGCCCAAATCACAGGAGACTAATACAAAAAGGCATGATGTTTTATAATGCCAACACAACAGCTCTGAGCTTTGCTTCAGTTTTGATTAGGCTCTTAGAAGTCATGTCCGGTGACACGAATTGTATGCGTTCTGTATTGCAATTCGCTCTCATCCCGATGTCCACAGTATTTTTTTCGTGCTCCGCTCTCACAAAAATGCGACTGCACTGCCAGCGTAACTTACCGTGTCAACATCCATAGAGGCAGAGGGAATACGGCACAGCCTCCATGGCAATGCCGGGTATCAAATGTTGGAGAATGTCTGATTGTGAGGTTTGAGCAGTGCAAGTTAAACCATTTTCTTGCACAAATATGCACTTCGGCATAAGAGATCTAAATATAAAGATGCCAGCATGGGGCACCTACCCAGGGTTATTCCATTTGCGAATGCGAAACACAAGCGCCCAATAGATGGTGATGAAAATGTGATATATTGAGATGAATACGTCTCTCTCAAATACATGAGGCTCCCAACGCTAGAAATTCGCGGTAAACTACACCGCCTACAAATGATGTACGATATTATCAACAAGCATGTCAGAATAAATTTTCACACCTGCATGTAATTTAATGAATACAGAAAAACGAGGGGAAAGCACAGTAAGATAATTGTAATGCCACAAGTTAAAACCAATACCTTCAGATTTTCATTCGTTCCTAGGACTATTGCCTACTAGAACGCCTTACCTCATGAAGTTGCTGATATGTCATCCGTTCAATTCCTTTGTAATGGTCGTGACATGTTATCTGTGATAGCAAGTATTTGTTTGTAACGATGCTTCATTTTTCTTCGCCGTCTAAGTGGCTTTCGAATTTTGGATTTTGTTTTGTGGATTTTTATGTCAACCATATAGTTTATTTCCCTGCCGTTAAAATATAACTTGGCATGGCTCCAAGAACATGGTAACCACTCCTGCTGTGAGTGCTAAGCGGGAGTTGGCAGTATTTAATAAATAAACAAACAGCGTTATGTGCAGTGCCTATTAGCGGCAAGTGCAGTGTCCGTGTGAATAGCTGACTCTGGCGGTTTTCTGCGGCCCCTTAGTGCAGAACTCTTGCAGCTTGAGCTCTGCGTTCCATGCTACATGATTTTCAAAGTCATCCGCGTTGGGGATGCTGAAATAGGGTGCAGCTTGACTTTCGGACCAGTGTTCTATAGCTTGTGACGTCAGGCCCATTCACATGGGGCACGGGAACGCCTTTGACTCGGCGATTCAAGCATTTTACTTGTCTATGTTAGCGCCTGGAGCCAACCGGAACGTGAGTCCGTATATTCTAAAGCATGCCCGTTTTCAGAAGAGTCTATCTTCCTGACCTCGAGCCATCTCACTGATGGAACCATCGTAGCTAGGCATCTATTTCCCTTCCGTGATGTTTCTACCAGTCAGCGGAGTTGAAGGCAGAGAGATCGCGACACTTCTGAAAATGACGCAAACTCGGAATACGCACCCTGTTAACCATTTTCACATAGGTCACTGTGTAGGATGCAAATTAAAATATTAGCGACAACATGGCAGTAAATGCGAGCTTGGAAATGCAACAGACGCTGCGCGGGCGTCTTGACAATCACAGGTTGAGGCGTCATGCATGCTTCTTCCGTAAACTTCGGCGCGTTTGGTTTTGATTTATACATAGACAACTGCTCGAAAGGCGACTAAATGTGTCGTTTTGGAATTTGTCACCCAAAGTAAACGCGTATAGCTCTCAGGAGGCGTTTAACATTTCTCAAAGACCCCGCCGTGGTTGTGGAGTGGTTAGGGTGCTCAACTACTGGTGCCAAAGATGCGGGATCGAATCCCAGCCGTGGAGGCCGTCTCTCACTGGAGGCGAACAGCTAAACGGCCATGTGCTGTGCGATGTCAGTGCATGTTAAAGAACCTCAAGTGGTCGACATTTCCGGAGCCCTCCACTACTGCGTGTCTCATACCCTGAGTCGCTTTGGGATGTTACACTCCCTAAATCCAAAGCCAAATATTTCGCAAAGCTTTCTGTGCGTTCCCTTCGTTTTAAGTTTTCGTTGCATCGCATTAAGGGGTAACCGTAAGTGTCCATGTTTCTTTGTGTCGTCCATAGAGCCATGCGGTTTTGTTCTTCAATTATCGCCGCCTCATATTTCGGCAAGCTCAGTTCATAAGAGACATTTTAATTTTCGTTTTGTTTACCCTCGAATGCACTGCTGTTGTTTCAAGCTGCTCTGTTGTGCAAGGACTTGCGAGACAGGACTTGTCGCGCTCACTTTGATCATTATTACGGAAATATAGCCACAGCAGCCTTTACGGTCATTTATTCCGACCAAGCTTTTTATTAACTTCAATTCTATTAACTATTTCTTTGCTCACAAATGTTTAGACGAAGCGAGAGCTTCTAATTTCTCTATCCTAGCGGTAGGAATAAACTCATAAAGTAACTAAAACAGAATGTACGTACCGGGAAGACACTCTACGATTGCCTGCTTTGCTAGATGCTTCTACACACTCAAAACCTGAACGACGCGTTGAGCGCTTATCAAGCAGCATCATCGCGTGACCATGAATTAACTAGGCATACGACTGATTCATTAACACACCAGCACTAGGTCAATTTACTGTATCAATACTTACTGCCGTCATGGTATTAATGACAAGTCGCAATTATTTTCCTGTTTTCCTGTCTAAAGCCTGTTTTCCATTACGTTTCGGAACACATTCTGCAATTAGATACGCATAGCAGACGTAGCACCTCGTGTAATTTTATGGCATTCCTGCTTTAATTCTTAAGCAAGCATAAGGGCCCTGAGCCGGATTCAGTGTTCAAGTTTTCACTCGTGCTGTCTTCCATCACCGCCTAATGAAAAGCCAGCAAAAGACTTAAATAGAGCAAAGCATGCCTTTCGCTGCGAATCAAGAGATCTTAGTTTTAAAGGCGGTAATATAGTGCGGACTATTTTTGATATAGATGGTAATGAACGCAGTTGAAATATGCTCTACAGGGTGTAACGTCCGCGTTGTTACCATGTTCTCGTGAATTCTTTTTTGGCGTTGATTGTACGTCATATGTTCGCAATGGTCATGACAATTGTATTATCACCCTTAACACGTTTCGTTTCCAAACGCTACTCTTAGGGCATTTCACTATATCTAGGTGGCACATTTCAATACTGCGCGACGGCAGAAATTAAGTTGATCTCTTTTTATTGTTGAAGATTTCGTTTGTCATTGGTGCATAACGGGGCATTACAGATCAGTTGTTGAAGCAAGTCTCTCGATGTAATGAAGTTCTGGTTGGAATCACTCATTTGACATTTGTATGCAGGCAGAAAGACGATTAGACAAGCCGGCTAACAAACGGCCAGTCCTAGTGCCGTCGCGAATTTGTGTAACTTATCAAAGTTCGGGTCAGGTTAATATGGTTGAAGCTAACGTTTCAGTTTTTCGTCGGCTTGGCAGAGCATCGTCTACAGAGTCATTGGTGTTCTCACCCGTCGTCTTCGCACAAAAATATTGAAAACTCTGGCGACATGCATGTCATTATGATGTCTATTATTTTTGTTTATTTAATATCCTAGTATTTAGAACCTTCACCAGAGGGGCACTACGAATTTTATGCTTTGGTCTGTCATCAGTTCCTCTGCCTTCGATGTGCATCGCTCCTCCATGCACTGCAAATCCCACGTAGATGGGCGGAATGACCACCGTCATCATTGCTTCTCGAAGTGCTCTGCGCAGTGCAGAAAAACAGTAAAAGGGGTTGTGACAGGAAACGGAAAGGTCCTTAGAGCATGGTTTATGGTTGTGTTTCCTTTCCAGAACGCCGCTCGGACCGGGCGTCATAAAGAGCATGGACAACACACGGGCATACCCCATGAGAGCCGCCAGGCAGAGGCACAAGCGGCTCACTCATTGCGGGGGCAGGCGGAAAGGGAGACACTAACCCCCAACGCAGTGGTTGAATGAAGTGAAAAGGACGACTGTTACGTAAACATGGTAGTGGAAGCATGCCTCACGTTACATGACCACTTTCTTGACGTGATGTCACAAAACAGAAGGAACTAGTTGTAGCCGTCACAAAAAGTGCACGCCGCATATTTGTTTCCATCGTTGTAGATGTATGTTCGGTAGTAGTTATCATTTGGTTTACAACGTAATCTGTAAAATAAGTATTAAAGTACGACGCTGTAGAGACTATGGAATTTAGGCATGAAGTTCGTGCACTGCGTGGAGAAAGTAATAGACGCAAGCACTTGAAAAGGAAACTAAAGTTTAACCCAAGAGTTGAGAAGCTGGAACGGAAGTATGGGGCTGCCAAGCATTCAGATACCTTGCAAACGCCGACGCAGGCACCCACTTCATGCCTCTTGGTGTGTTATACATTTGGCTTTCACTTTTTGATGCGCTTGGCTAGTTCGTTTTACCTGCACTCATTTTTTAAGGTACACGTACTACATGTTGAAAGCAGAAGATGAAGAGAATTCAAGATTTGTAGGGGCAGAAAGGGAGCGAGTACAAATTTCATGAGAGCAGAAGGCACACCGCGAGAAATACCACACTTTTTCGCTTACTGGCACTGAAAGCGAATGCAGTACATTTAATGGAACGTTCCGTAATATTTTCCAACATAACCTGGTAGGTAGGCCATAATATTCTCCAATGGGCCCAGTAAACAGGCCCAGCTGTTCGGCGCGTTGAGCAAATGATATTTGATGAAATCCTGTCGATCGTTTCCCTTTTTCGGGAAACAAGCGGAAACAATCCAATCTTTAGCAGCTGAGCTGCGAAGCCATGCTGCGGTTGAAACCAGAATTTTGATTGGAGCGCGTTTAATAAAATGAAAAAAGGCTTCAAAAAATGTCACCTGCAGTAAGTACTAATTTTAGCTTTATGGCAGGATACGAAGAAGACGTAGTACCAGGCGTCAGTCATGACTAATAAACCTTGGCGCTAAGTGGCGAAAATTCATGCTTATGTATCGAGTCACTGTTATTCTGCAATCGGAGCTTATAATTTTCTCATTATTAACAGCCGGATAATTCGCGTCGCCAGTATTAGTAACAGTGTCAACACAGCACTGAGACATGGGCACTGCTATTTCGCCGTTACAAACACCTACCTCTGACGCTCTAATTGTTCAAGATAATGATGTCATCTTTAATTCCAGTTCCTGATCAACTAAAAATAATGTATACCTTGAAATGTCAGCAACAAATATGTGTATTATAGTTTGTCTCACTAAAACTAAGCTCTGTCCTTCGTAAACGGTCTTTCGAGGGCCCAACTTGTATCCAAAGCAAAAAAATCAGGCTGGCGCCGCCTACTAATTCATTTTGTTAATTACAGTGCCAAGCAGAGGGCTACCATCACCAACAGTAGACGGTGGCCGCCGTAGTAAAGGCTTATAGCCACAATCAGAACTGCATTTAAGCGAATTAAGTACGCTGAGGGGAGATTGAGTGGATCGAGATTATCGATAGAAAGATGTTTTGCGCCACGTTAGTACATTGGATTCGCCCGTCCAGAAGAACGAAATTCCTAGAGCACTTTAAAATCTGCATTGAAGGAATGAGAAAGAACTGCGACCCCCCGACACTGGTTGCTCCTATTTGCCTTTTATTTAGTATCCTCACCCCCACTTTTCTTCCCTTTGATTTTGATCGCCTCGCTTTTTTTGCCCCTTTTCTCTCGTGACTCTATTCCTCACTCTTTGTCCGGCGTTTTGTGTTACATTCTCCGCACCGTTACACCCCAACACATCCATGCCGTACACAATTAATCACAGCAACCACATCGTTGAGAACTCACTACATATGCGTAGCCATTTTGCGCATCTATTTGGCCTTATCGCTTTTTTATACACGAACTATATTTTTACTTGATTACTTGACACTCATTACAAATTTCAGACCACTCTCATGCATTTATTTGGCTCATTAGGTCAGAAACACTTCCGCTTTCGGTTGGCGTAACGTCACAGCTCTTGACGTTGACATTAATTGTATGGCTATTGCGACGTCTGATTGATTTTACTTTTACATTGTGAGCTGTAGTTATTTGCTACTGAACTTATTGACATAATATATGTTTAACATCCTCACACCTTTCTCTATCGATTACATCCACTCGTTTCATCCGAACTTTTACTAGATCGACACAAGACTGTACACATGTCTTTGCCGACATAGCCTAGTAATGCTTTGGCATTGAAACAATGATCAACACTTGTAGGCCACGTACGTAACATCAATACACTTTCCTAGGCTTACAGTTCCGGATTTCAGCGTGGTAATATTACAGTACGTTAAAAGGCAATAATGTATACAAGCGCTCACTGCCACAATTAAAGACCTCCATCAGAGAAACCAGTCAGAAAGTGGGAAGTTAGAATGGGGTATACTGAAGGAAACGTAATGACTCCACAGAGAAGCCTCTTATCGCGCTTTATGACGCCTAATTCAGCAGCAGAGCAATTGTCACAGATAGCTGGTACTCGACGCCTTATACGTTTGGTCTACTTGCTTCACGCATTTCCCGGACCTCTCATTAGAATGGGATATCTGTCAACCTTGTTTACAACGTATACAGGGGGGCCTTCTAAAACGAAAGACTTTAATGGCACCTACTCGCTGCCATGACCCTATCCGTCCGGCCACGGGAAGTGTCACACTTTGATAGATTCCACGGGATACTACGATATTGGGACGTCGTCACCTAGTGACGTCATCGGCCAGTCTCTCTTCCGGAAGACAGTTGAAAATAAATTAATAAATCCTTCCTCCACAGGGAATCGAACCTCCATCCCTTGGATCCCCAGCCGAGCGCTTTAAGCAACTGCATAAAGAAACGCGCACCAGAATAGTGAAACGCGCATCATAATTCTCCTTGTTTAAAAAGAGAATGATAGCAGCGATGACAATGGCGCTGTAATTAGTGATGATGACAATGATGAGATCAACAAAAATAATGGCGGTGCATTTAGTTGTTAATGACAATGCTAGCAAACGTGATGCACTGTGTGCAACAGCAATGCTTAGGCTTTCGCATTTTTGCAGTGTAGATTTTACAGTGCTCTCGCATTCTTTAACCTTGTGTTTCAAAAGCTAGCAGAAATACCTCTGTGCGGAGATGACCTACGTGATTGAGCTGTAGGTTTAGACGATCAATGTCCTTAAATTAAGTAATGAACGTTTTGACTTAGGTTCTGGGTGAGTTTTAGAGTAACGCGAACCTGAAAGAAGAGTGCAACTTTTTTTAGTTGTATTAATCATGAGTGTGGGTAAAAATATCCAAAGTAAGCCAATGTGAATGCTCGTTTAGTTCGGCTTTTCGGCATTCTACATTCATAAAATAAACTGCACCTAATAAACTTCTTTGCACTGTACTCGTCTGTTGTGTACTTAATAACCTTCAAGCGGTTAACATGATTTCGGCTGTAATGCAGAGCGCACCGGCGTAATAAGAATTATGCGAGGCGCAAAAGCCTACCCAGAGATAACCTTTAATTATGCATTCTTGGCATTAGGTATCTTGATCTACACTGTAGATTAAAAGAAATTATAAACTGGACCCACCTTTCAGATTGATGGTCTAAAATTTTGAAATGTAAGCACTGCGTGAAAGCATTAGTGAGACCAAATTTTCGTAGGAAATTATATCTGGAGAACGAATCGCAGACTTTTACTCAACATTCATTGCCACCTAGAATGTTCGAGAAAGCGGTACATAATTCCTGATTGAATATTTACTTCAGTCTGTGTTTGCTATGGCCTTAAAACTTGAGCCCCGGCTGTGATGTCATTTCGGCGTTACCTGTCGCATGAGGTCTGAAAAACTCCGGTATTGCGGATTGTTTGTTCATTTTACTTTGCGCCAGTTCTTTTCCGAGCCATTGAATAGTTTAAGTAACAAATGAATAAGTAGATGTTATATCGCTATTTTGTAATGTCTCGCGTGACCTAAACGCGATTTGGACTTATAGCCGCAGTTCGGCGCCTGAAAGTAGAATTTAACTACACGGACGAAAAATTTATTCAAATTGTCTGAATAAAAAAACGCGCTTCATCACTTTCCATGCTCCTAATCTTCTAAATTCTAAAATAACAAATGAGCATAGATTAGTTAAGTTATTTTTTTAACATTAGGCTCTGTATTTGTGCGAATATGCGCCTTGCAGTAAAATTCACCTACAAAGACGGCAAACAGGTATCGCACGTGGTTTTCAGAATAAGCTGGAAAGTAAGCTAGAAAAATCCTTCTGTAGAAACCTGTTGATGCGTCAGTCGAGAAAAAGAAAAGATAAAAGAAAGGAACAGCAGCTCTGCATCAAAAAAAAAAAAAAACAGTTCTCAGTCACGTAACACATCAACAATGTAATTAAAGGCTTCGCCTCTTGCCGCCATCTTCCCTGGTGCCTTCCGGACTTGTCTGATTTCCGAATATTCTATTGTATAGGTGTTATTTTGCTTTTATGTGTATATGCTGTAACTGCTGAGTGACCAAGCTGTGGAATATCTTCTGGGACGCAAGACGAGGTAAGAGTTTAACTTAAGCTCAATGAAGGCTTCAGTACATGCATAGAAGCTGGAAGGAGGGAGGGGGGGTTCAAATGCTGTGAAACAGTAGTCGGATACGGAAGGCAGCTGTTCCCGGCATAGCAACGCTGACGAAATCAGCGAGCTAAGATAAGTTTTCGGAGTCTACAGTTCGTTCACTTCCCTTTGGGTTGCTGAATAAAACATCTACTGTAGAGTACAATCTTCTGGTTATTTGGTCAAAGAGGGACACATATATTACTCAACCCATTAAAATTAAGAACTGTGTTATAGCCAGTTCAAATTTTAGCACTAATGAAGTAAATATGTATTAACCACAGCTGGTTACCATGTTTTCTTCAAAATCGGTGATGTGGCTCGTACGTCTTTGTAAACATTGTACAGTCCAGGATATTGCTTTTACCCACTTATTTCGACTTGCAAGGAATTTCCAGTGTTCTAAATCTCGTGATGGCAAGAAACATTTTTGTGCTACCAATGGGAAGAACCTGCCCTAACTTTAAATCAGCGTCACTACGCGGCTCAGGAGCAGACTCCCTGGGTACTAGATCTTTGACAAAGGCTGTGCCTCTCTACCCCTCCGTTCCATCTTATAGGGATGCTGAATGCTTAGAGGAATATCGCAGAACGGCCTTTTCTAACCGTTCTAACCCATATGCTATCTCAGAACCACTTTTGGAGCCCCACTGCTTTTAGTGAGCAGTCATATTTCCGCAGGAGCTTGATTTGAAGGAATTCGCACGTTTTAGGAAGCAATCTTTGAGACAGCGACCCGTGGCGCTCTAGCCCCTTAAACTGCAAGCTATTGGTATCCAGCACATGAAGTGCGCCAAGTAATTAATGGCGCGTCAGCATCCTTTGCTTTCTTTATAGTACACATGTGGGCGAAAGCGGTAAACATTTTACGGTTCTCATAATCACTCATCCACCCAATGTTGCACCTTACAGGACGCGGTTTCAATATACGATTACTTTAGGCATAAATTGCTATTTTTCGTTATATTGCCCTAAACTGCATTTGGGTCGCATATCGATCAAACAACGTCCAGTTACCGATGTAGGTTCTAAAGGCGCCTTTCGCGATACGTCACACTCTCTGGACTCGAAATAAAAAGTATTTTATACACGAGGCTACGGCTTTGGCGCGTTTGACAATTTAGAGTGTGCTGATGGAGCTGGCAATAAGAATCCAACACAATGGACCTTTATCTTCTAGTAGACGTGTCATCCATCTTACCTTATGTCCCTATATGCCATACGACAAGCACAACGTAGTACGGTAATGGAAGGTAGCTTATTGGTTACCATGACCACGGATGGAGTATATTCAGAGACTGTCACATTATGATTATGGTAATATACGTCTGTTTTGTTCTGCGCAATATTACAGGGGATCACGTTTTTAACATCGTCAAGAGCATTCGTTCAACCCTCGTGCTGATGAGTGTGCGTGAATTACACTGAGCACCTAACGACGCGCTATGATAAATCCGTTTTGAGAAAAGGCTGAGATACGTGCACGTTACGTACTGGCTACCTGACCTGTGTGTCAGATGATTGCGTACAAAGGACCTGCAAAAATATGCCCCCACTTAACACAGTGAAGAAAGGTCGTACTGAAAGCTAGAAGTGCACTATTGAGAGAAAATGTAACTCATAAGTAACCTAGTGGGCGGGTTGCCTGATGACGAGGAAGGTCGAGGCAAAACGTTGAAAAGCAGGGAGATGGACGAGGTGAAGCGAAGCGAAGCGGAGAAACTCTCGACTAGGCCGTAAGGGAAAAAAAAGGAACTCAGCGAAGGGAATGGTACTTGGTGTGAAATCGGTGGACAGCAGCGTGAGACCCTCGATATCACAATACGTTAACCAGCCAGGAAAGGTGCCGGGCAAAACAGCATTTGGTCACCACATGGAAGCAGCTTCGTAGGATGACCGGAGGCGATGACGTTGTGCTATTGGCGTCAGCAGTATCTGCCCGTAAGAGCTTACAAGTTGAGGATAAGCTTGAAGCGTTTCTTATGGAAAGACAATAAGGCTGCCTAAAAGAACTCGGAGACAGTGGCGGTTCCCTCAAAATTGAAAAAAGTGCACAATGTGTCCTGCGCTTTAGAAAGGGGGCCAAGAAAAGCAATACTCGAGTGTTTTAAATTTTCAGATAAGAAGTAGCGGCCGTCCAGAATTATGTTCACTACCTTACCTCTTTATGTGCCATCTGCACAAGTCAGCGTCGAGGCCGCATTTTCTGGAATAAAGTATGCCCTCTTTTGTCTTCGAACCTGGAGGGCGTCAGCAACCCTCGACAATGTCCTCTTCCCTCGCTTCTATGCCGGCAAATAACAAAGATGACGGCATTTACTGAGCCCATAAAGAAATGTGTGCGAGCACCCAAGTTGTCATGTCATGCCTGCTGTAAATTATGCGTATAAACATGCCAGCGTAGCCTCAAAGTTGTTCTAGAATAAAGTATATATCGCCTATGCAAGCAAACATGACGCGCAACAAAACGGCGGTCGCGTCTTGTAGCAGCCGCAGGAGCGAGACAATTAATCTGATTCTTTGACGAATACCCTAATTACTCAAAACCCAATACGTAGCTGTGGGGAATTCTTTCCGCGCCTTCCGAGCCATAGAACACGGCTGCCTTTGCGTTTCTCCTTCACAGAAACGCGTAATGCAAGGGCGTCCACGTGCTGTGTGATATATGTATATTCATATACATCTTTAGTCTTGGGGGGTGTGCTTGGTTCGACCTTGGTCTCCTTTCAAAGTCCTTTAACGGGAGCCGGACGAAACATTGTTGCACATGTAATAGTGGAGGTTTCACTACAAAAGAAAATTCATGTGGTATTCTGTGTACCTGAAAGGCGCAGCTGGAAACGTTGTTTTCTTTTAACTTTCTTTATGCCAGTGAAAATAATCATTATTTTCCCCATCCTGATTTTCCCCGTCGTTCGCTCATTATAAATATTTTTCTGACGTCTGTACACCCAGTAAGCCCGTCATATCTGAGGAGAGAAACAGTAGACGGACTACTATGTAAATTTTTATTTTGGTTATGTACTACAACCGGAAATAAACTCACTGTTAAAAAAGTGGTGTAAAAAAACAGAGCCGAAGTCTTTTTTTTTTAACCCGCTTGAAACAGTTCAGAAAGGGACGAACCGGTTCGAACCGAAGCGGATTATGTCTGTGAAGCCGAAACCGAACCCGGAATTGAGAGGTGTAAACCCGTACCAAACCGGAAAAAATCCGGTTCGACACCATAGTTAGCATGTACTATAGAGTTGGCCACCCTGTAAACGCAATGCCTGGTGTCATCGACGGTACCGGAGCAATGGAAGGACAGGGACGTAAGCCCTGAAAAATTACAGACCAATCAGCTTACTATTTATTGCATATAAGGTACTTACTAACACAATCGCTAACAGAGTCAGGGCAATCTTAGACTTCAATCAAGCAAAACATCAAGCAGGTTTTCCGAACGGGCACTCTTTTATCGACCATATTCATACCATCAATCAGGTGATAGAAAATGCTCGCAATATACCCAGCCCTTATACATTGATTACGAAAAAAGAATTTGACTAAGCAGAAACCTCGGCAGTAATACAATCACTGCGAGATGAGCGTGCAGACGAGCCATGTGTAAAAGTACTGCAAGATGTTGGCTCACAATATCTATAGTGGCTATAAAGCAAGCTAATTCTGCATAAAGAACGAAATTCCTATAAAGAAAGGCTTTAGTCAAGGAGACACGATCTCACCAATGCTATTCACAGCTTGCTTAGAGGAAGTATTCAGAGACTTTAAATGGGTGAAGTTTAAGGGTAGATGGAGAATAAAATCTGCGATTCGCTGATGACATTGCCTTGCTAAGTAACTCAGAGGATGAGCCGCAAATAATCATTGATGAAGGGAATAACAGAAAGGTAGGCATGAAAACCAACATGCAGAAACCTAAGATAATGTTCGACAGGCTCGGGAAGGAACTGCAGTTCACAATATGTAGCGAAGCACTGGAAGGGGTAGGCAAATATGTCCACTTAGGACAGGTAGTAACCACAGATCCAGATCATGAAAGCGAAATAACTAGGAGAATAAGAATGGGATGGTGCGCATTTGGCAAGTATTCGCAGATTACGGCCAGAAGCTTACCGGTATCGCTAAGGAGGAATGTATACAACAGTTGCATCTTGTACTCACCTATGGAGCTAAAACGGGGAGGCTAACGAAAGGTGTTTTACTTAAGTTGATTATGGGCTATGGAACAAAATTGGCAAGTGTAACGCTGAGAGATAGGAAACACGCAGAGTGGGCAGAGAAATACCCCGAATTAATTACATTGTTCTGGAACCCAAAAAGAGAAAATGGGCATGGGCATGCAGGGCATGTAATGCGTAGAGATAACAACCAATGGTCGCTTAGGGGAACATATCGGATTCCAAGGAAAGGAAAGCGGGGTTGAGGTCAGAAGAAAGCCCGCCTCCTTCCCCCTCGCCGCCATAGGTTAGAACGTTCGCAGGGGTCAATTGGATGCAGCTAGCACAGGACGCGGTTAATTGGAGGCGTATGGGAAAGGCATTCGGCCTGCAGTGGGTATAGTCCGGCTTGTGGTGGTGGTGGTGATGATGATAGAGTTGGCCATGAGCATAACCTATCAGGACATATACCTTTGTTACCAAGGAAATAGATTACCGATTGAAAATAGAAATGTGCTTGCGTCTGACCTGTTCTTTTGCAGACGAAAATCGTAACGTGCTACTTTATCTGCTAGTGTAATTGGTAAATCTGGAGGATGCACATCGGTAAGACGCTCCTCGAAATCTGAAATAGCGGCATGAATTTCGATATTTTACTGGTAATTATGCGTATGGCTCCGAAAAGTGCTAGGCGCGAAAAATATTTTCTTCAAGCTTCGTTTTAAATGTTCAAAAGTTGTTATATGGCGGCCATATCCTTATCTTGCAGATTTTGACGCCCTGGACGGTATAATGCGAAATGGTAGACCCGTGAATTTAGGTATAATTAAGGAGCAATGGCATGTCGGCTAATTTTATGGTGCGAAAGGCATCTATTATGCTAAACCTGTGTATTTTAATTAAGGAACAATATGAGCAGCAAGGAAAATGTGCATTGATGATTTTCGCATATTTTATCGCTTTGGGTAGACAGCAAAAGGGTTTCTACTTGGGCTAGTTGGTTATAGAAATGTTCAAACACCGTTGCGCTTTTGAAAAACAGACGTAGGAAACAACATGAGACACTGAGAGTTTGCGCTCCAGTGTCTTATGTCGTTTCCTACGGCGTTTCCTTTGAACTTGGTTAGACAGATTGCATCCATGGAGATTTAAGACAGGCGTGTCATATAGTTTATAACAGTAATGTCGCCAGCCTTATAAGCTGTTGCACGAAGGAAGTATGCAGATAAGTCTAGTGAAAAAATATGCATCAATTTATCTCGTAAATCAGGCATAACAAAGAAGGGCCCGCTTAAGAACACGGCACAACTTACTCCACCTTCCTGACGGCCGCGTCATTGATGAGACTGCGTGTATATAGTAAGCTCAAGTTTATTTTAGGCGGCACTTGTTCGTGTAATATATATATAGTACCTTAGGTACTTCGAAATTATACATGAGTGCCGCGTGTAATGGATAAATCCGTGTTGGATGTCTTCAAAATTGCAATCCTGCTTTCTCGCCTCTGAACACAACTCAGTTTTGTTTAGTTGAGCAAGGAACCTATCCTTCGTGTTTTCCAGTTTGTTCATAAACAATACCTGTTGTCGATTAGTGCAAATCTTCATTCCAGAAATACATTTGCCGACCAGTTTACTTTCTTTCCAAATAGGAAACAATCGTCGCCTCTAAAGTGGCGGTGCAGTTTGTACGGATCTCAAGGAATAAGTCCGATTAGTTGTGTGTAAAAAAACTGTACCTATTATTACCACACGCCCCCTTTTCTCTCCAAGAACCCAAATGGAAAGTGCGCCTTAGAAGAGATAGGGTCATGATGGCGATCATCCTCTCAATGCCGCACCGGAGTTCACCAAGCGGTTGTTTGCGGTGCGTCTGAAGTAGATGTTCACCACCTGATGTGAACGTGCGCTGAACAAAGCCTTATTTGAGGTACAAGAACTTGCAGAAACTTTGAGAAGGGGTAACTCGAGCGGATGCTTCTTCTTGTGATTGACGAAAGAAAACAACGACAGACGTCGACTCAAGTTCCTGCATCTGGATTGCCCCCACGCTTATCTATATTGTGCCAGCGCCTCAACTAATGCGTTAAAGCAAATTCCCCGAAAGAAAAAAACTACCATAACTGCTGCGTCGAACCACGAACCAGAAACTCAAGAGACCAGGAAGATAAACACGTTTATTGGCCATAATTATTTAATGGTTTTACAGGAAAAGAAAGGCCGTTGCTTTAATAATGTTGCTGCAGAGAAGGAGGAGGAGTTAGTAGCCAGCTTATGCGCTGTACGAAGCTGTGAACGCCGGTGCCGTGACGGGAGCTGGCCGCGTCGAGATGGAAATGGCCCGTGCCAACGCTTCTTAAACTATTCAAAACCAGTCTAGAAAAGTTTGCCCGTGCCGAGGCGGACACGTTCAGTGCAGTACAACAATAAATCTATCAGGTGTTATGTTATCAACGGCAGCCGCTGCCTTAACACAAACATTCTTTACGGCGCAATTTTAATAATGAGGGGTGTAGTTTAGTTCCCAGCCAGCTAAGGCTGCAGGATCAATTTTGGTCTGACGTGCCAAAAGGCATCTTTTCCCAACATTATCTACGATCGGGTACCTGCATATCATTCAGAAGTTTTGATTCTGGCCTAATATTGGCAACACCTTGCTCGGCTTCCACAAAGAGTGAGGGCGCTTTCTGATTGGGGCATCACCAGATAAGAAAAAATTCCAAGGGGCGCTTTGGACCAGTTAGGTACAATAAGGCGAGAGCCATTGCTTGAAACGCTGCTGATTCCTCCTTTACTGTGTCTGCTTATGTATTCTGAGCGGTGCGGCGTTAATGGAATCTCCAAATGAAAGGCGCCGCACGGACGCCTGGATCAGGCGCCCAGCTGAGTCAGCTTCGTATGTGTGAATCGCTTGGTGATGTCATCGGTCATGACAAGAACTGACTTCATGACCGCATGTGATGCAGCAATCTACAGTGCAGAATTGCGAAAGCCTAACTTTCGTAGTGCACACATTACATCAAGTTTGATCTTGTTATCATTGTAAACTGAATGTACCGTTGTTATCAATGCTAATGTAATCACTCTCATTATCAATAATTTCAACGTCATTGTCATCGCTATTATCATCCTCACGGCAGCCAAGGAGAATTATGACGCGTTTTTACGACCCTTCTCATGGCGCAGTTGATTAAAGCGCTCGGCTGCAAATCCAAGGGATGAAGGTTGGATTTCCGGTGGAGACAGGATCTATTTATTTATTTTTAACTATCTTTCTTACGCTTGACAAGGACAAAGAAGGAGAAGGTGGTGACGTCACAATCCCTCGGAAGCTTGCTAAGAAGTGTGAAATTTCTCGTAGCCGGATGGACAGGGTCACGGCAGCAAGTACGAGCCATTAGAGGATTTCACCTAAACATAAGTTACGGTTCCCGTAGGTCCTGTCCAAAATGACAGCTAGTGCTGTTCTACTGGAGCAATGTCTGAAATGTTAGTGTGTGTTTCAACTGTTTTCACGTCAAATATGTTTGTCCTAAATAAAAACGTATTTTAGCAGAATGCCAGAGAAAGCAACGATCCCTTCCGCTAAATGTCAGAGTGCAGGCAAAAAGGCCAACTATTTTGTTTGTTTTTTATTTCATCCATAAGCACAACGGAAATGTCCGGTCACAGCTATCTACCTCTTGCAGCACACGAAATGTCGGTGAAAATACGCGCCTAATGATGTTACGGCCTCTCAAGAATCGTTGTAGGGTGTCCTATCCAGACAGCTTCTAGCAATTCGGTTCAACACGTCTTTCGCGTGGCAAAAGGAAATGTCACTTTCAGAATGTGCAGTGCTTCACGGCAGAGCCCCAGGCTACGCCTCAACGCTCTTTCGGAGATGTGTCTACTAAAGGAAGAGCGAAAAACAAAAGAAACACAATTGAACACAAGAACAAAGATTCTCGCAGGAAGGAAAGTCAGAGGCCTAGAGAAGAGAACACAACTCCTGGAACGTGACCAACTTTGACAATGAACTCTTCTCCTCCATGGTCGCCTTCGCTGGAAGTCTGCGCTCTCGCGGAATTGTTTTGCGCACATCAAGCCCGAACACGCGTAAGGCAGCAAAAAAAAACTGTCGAGAGGTGCGTTGTGTATATATCGGGGGTTTTGTGGTCTATATTTTTTTGTCTTGATCGCGGCAGACTTGGAATATTGCCGCTCAGAGTCTTTTCACAGCCTACAGTGAAAACGCCCAAACAAACATGTAACGGGAATGATGTATAAAACGCTGCGAGAGCATCGACTAAAGTGAAACTTGATTTAATCACATCGTCGTACCGCAGAGCCATCGAATGCCTGGAGCTTTCTTTCACATTTATCCTGTTAGTGTTCGTGGGGTGCTTTTTTTGTAATATTGTATCCAGACTTTTATACTGCAAGCGTATGCAGCAGATATGTGGAGTAAATAACATCCTGCGTGATCAAGTCTACCTTTCCTAGAACGGAGTTTGTTTTCGTGAAGGAACCGGTATGGAAGCTATGCCTTAGAGAAGCATCGCTTTTCGCCTTGAACAGTGAACCTGTAGCTTTGTGACTGCGTGAGGAAATTTAGTGTAAAAAAGAAAACATTAAACATTCTGGGCTTTTTACGCGCAGAAATGTATGTTGCGTAATTTGACTTGTCGATTACCTTCAATTCACAGCTTTCGCATCCCATTTTTCTGCCGATATGTACGAAATATTGCACTACGTACAAATGAATGACGTTTGTCAAATATGACTGGTGTAAGCTTGCAGCAGGGCGAGAGTAACGTGATCACACATTTCTTAACGAGCTTTTTGTAGTATTTTATCAGCCCTTATCGTGAAAATATTACTGTGGTCCATCAAAGGCCAAAGCAAATTCAAATTGCGAGTCAGACGGAGGGCAGTACAATAGGCCCTTTTTAAGGAGATTTCATAAGTTCGCAGTCGAACACATCGAATCTTCAAGCTCGTGAGAACTGAACACACCTTTCAGGAATTCATTTTGGTGTATGCCTTGCTGTAAGAACGTCTTTGGTGATCCCTCGCTGCATGTCGTGCGAGGTTCCTGAACAACCATCGAATCATATAGCCCCCTCAAGTTTTACTCACGAACCAATCAGACAGATAATTAGAAAGCATCGCGGTGCTCTTTGGAATGCATAATGGTTTGGTGGACGCTGTTTAGCACAGAGACAAAGAGAAGAAAACACAGAACTAGTGTCTTTTATTTTTCTTCTTTTTTTTTGTCTCTGTGTTAAAGAGCGCCCATGAAACCATCATGAACAACCTACAACTCGCCCAACTTCCCCTTCTGTTGTTCTCTAAAATACCTCGTCTCGCGCAGATCAAGCGCTTGAGTTAGCGGGACGCATTGCTGCGCTTGGCAACGACGGCGCGGATCGATGGTTTCTCTATGAGAGCAAAGCATTTGCAACGGGAGGGTATAGGTACGACCCTCGTGCGGCTGTAAATCTGCGTCTTCATTATTAATCCTCTAAAAGATGACGAAGCTGATAAGTTCCCTTATAACGTCGTGTCAGTGCTTTCTGCAATAACAACCAGATGTGTCAGCTTACTTCACCACCAACCAAACTCTGTACCAAACTGCGGTGAGCTAACAGCCGCCTACACTGCACGTCGAATTCGCCATGTTCTGTTCGCGGCCGCCTCAACTGGTTCAAACTGCGGAGCCCAAATGAGGTCATTTACAGCAATGGCAGAACATCCTTTACGTAATGAAACGTTATTTTGACGTCATCATTACATGTTTATGCATGACGTATTTCTCGCCACACAACGTCAGCAAATCAGATTTCAGGAGTCGGCTCTTGACAGTGGATGGTTCATTTTAGCCCATTCGTAATGCAAGCGTAAGTGCATCCCTTTCTATCATAAATATACCTCTGTTTTCACTTCAAAGTTCCTTATATATACCCTCCATGCATCATGAATACCACTGCTAAAAATTCGTTTTCACACTCACGTCATTCTTACGTCACCGTGAAAAGCCATTTTGACAAACCGAAATTTCGCGCCACAGATTTAAAACACGTGAATATTCTGAGAACCAATCAGAGCAAAACAAATGGAGCCGAATGGCAGCCGTGTGTGTCCAGAATAGGGCCCCTGATCCCTCAAGGAATTTTGCGACCGAATAGTCTGTCAAGTGCGCCGCATCTTCGCCTTCTTTACTGCGGCCGCCGGGTCTGGGCTTTACGGTGTTAAAGGTCCGCCAACATAGAACGGCGTCAGATGACCAAGCAGCTGAAAAACGCTCACATTTCTCGGATGCACCGGGCCACGGCACCGCAGTTACGATGTCACGTTCACCACTGATGCTCTTCCAGGTTAGTCAGCAGAAAACATGTTGTTACCGTATCGATGATGTTTGCCTTTTCGCGGTGTCGTGGTCACCCAATTATTTCAAAAGTGCTCGTGCGGCATTGATGTATACATTTGGCGGATCCTTCTTCTTGGTTGCGACGTTGAACCCAACCCTGGGCCTATGACTAAAGCACATGAGGAAAAGTTGGGCAATCTTGCTCATGTGATCCAACGTATGAAAACTAGCCATACGTTGGAATTTTTGAATAATGACATTAATATTCACATCAGCCTGAAGAATGACTTGGATACACTAACAAAGCGTGTGGTTGAATTGGAATCTAAAATCGAATTGGCGCCGTCTGCACAGTCCTCGTAAGCTCCTAGTTTAGAAATATCTAGAATGCAAGACAGAATTGACGACTTAGAAAACCGACCTAGACGATCGAATGCTCTTTTTTTACGGCATCGAAGACACAGACGGTGAAACGTAGGCGACTTCGGAGTAGCTGGTAGGTGAACTTGTTCCAGTAAGCTTGGTGTGGTGCCGACTTCAAACGTGAGAGCGCATTGTTTGGGTCGTTTTTCGACACAAAAGACGCGAACTATCATTGCTAACTTCTATAATGATAAAGACGTGGAATTGGTGCCGAACAACTGTTCCATGCTGAAGGACACAGATTTCAGCATCTCTCATGATTACTCTAAGGCTGACCGACAAAATCGCCGTAATCTCTGGCAGTATGTCAAATCTGTAAAATAAAAAGGTGACCGCATTCGTCTCGCTTTTAATAAGCTGCACATGAATAATGACGTCTATGTCTGGTACACTCAGGCTGCTCGCGTAGTCTGCGTTTTTCGCCATTCCACAGAAGAGTGACGTTTTTCTCTCATCTCAGATAAGACACCAGCTTCACATTTTTCACAAAGATCGTCATGCAATACCAATAAAACCTTTGCTTTCCTTTATACTAACATCATAAGTGTTGTATCGAGGGTTTTTGAAATATCTTCACTGATCGACTCATGCTCCGCATAAGGAATAGCACTAACTTAAACATAGCTCACTGCCTTAGTTCCTGATAACATCATGTTTTGTCACCGAAACACGTTTTAGTATCTTTCATAACGACAGACAAAGTCGTAGAGGAGGTGGTGTACTCTTAGCGGTAAAAGACGATTTGTTAGCTATACCTGTGATGATTAGTTCTTTTCTTGAATGTGTAACGGTTTCTTTAAAATTCTTTTCAATTGATGTTATCATTTGTGCTATCTACCGTCCTCCTAATATGACTCTTTGCTTTTCTGCTGAATTTAGTCGGATCCTATGTAAAATTTGTACGCGTTTCCCTACCTCTACACTACTCATATTTGGAGACGTCTACTTCCTTAGTATAAGCTGGGTCACACAATCCGTCACAGCTAGTCAAACCGAAGCTCACATGTTTCTTCAGTCATGTCTTGATTTTTCGCTATTGCAACTTATCAACAATCTTACGCGTCGCACATCGAGCACTGTCATCATTCTTGATTTATTACTATAATATACCTTACATTTGTTCAGACATAATTCATTTAGACGGTATTTCGGATCACGACGTTATAACAGGACCCTTTGCCGGTTCCTTTTATTATTACCGGTTCTTTTAACAAAAAGAAAACTACACGTATACAAATCAGATGTTACAACAGAGCTAATTATGAAAGAATGAACACTGAATTAGAAGATTTCGCTGCCCAGTTTAAGAATCAATATTTATTTCCCACTTTTGAGCAAAATTGTGATTTATTCAAAACTATCCTTACTAACCGTATCGACAACGTTTTGCCTCTTGTGTCCATTAGATGTAGCAGCAATACACCATGGTTTAATCAGAAGCTGCGGCGTATGAATAACAAAAAAAGCGACTTTACCGGCAGGCCGAGCAAAGTGGTAGTTAAGGCACGTGTGGAAAATATTAGAAATGAGACAAACAATACCACAAATTATTAAAATTCACTCGAGGTCAGTTTTGCAACCATGACTTGTGGTCTCTGTTAAAAAAACCGGCGTAAATTTTGGCGCATCAAAAAAATCATAGCTTTCATCCTGACATTTTGCTTTCCGACAGTAACGGCGTCATATTCAATGATTTCGATTGTACTCAGGTTCTCAACGTTACCATCTCGTCAGGTTTTGCCAAAGAAGACATTAGCTCATCTCTTGTCTTAAATACGTGTCATGACATTTGCATGCCTGACACAGTTATTAACGAAGCAGGTATTTCAGCTTTATTAAACAATCTCAAAAATACAAGTTGCACATATCATCTTGGCTTTACTAAATAAGATACTAAACAATACACCCCGAAGCATCTCCGCTATCTTGTCCTGTTTATTCTCACAATCGTTATCGAACGGACTCATCCCTAACAACTGGCATGTAGCAAAGGTAATACCTATATTCAAATCAGGGGAACGTTCCTCGCCACTTAACTATCGACCCATCTCGTTAACTAGCAACTTTTGCAAACTTCTAGAGCATATCATTCATAGCCAAGTTATTAACTACCTCGAAGACCATAACTATATTTTCCAATATCAGCACGGTTTTCGCAAGGGTGTTTCATGTGACACTCAACTAGCTGGCTTTGTTATTGACTTACAATCATCATTTAACGCAGGCTTTCAGGTCGACCCAGTTTTTCTGGGTTTTTTAAAAGCAATCGATCGGGTTCCTCATCAAAGACTTCTACTAAACCTAGCACAGCTTAACATCCACCTTAATGTGCCTGCCTGGATTAAGGACTTTCTTTCTTCTAGATCTCAGTTCACCTAACTTATTGTTCTAACTCTTCTTCGACTTATGTGACACCTGCTGTATCCTAAGGAAGCGTGCTTCGTCCATTGCTTTTTCTAATCTATATTAATGATTTACCTGCCTGTGTAACATCTAGAGTTCGTCTTTTCGCAGATAACTGCGTCATTTACAGTAACAATATTAATGATAGTGACCCCCAATTCGTACAATCTGACCTGAACGCAGTAAGCTCATGGTGCTCATCTTCGTTAATGATTTTAAACGTTTGTAGAACAAAACAGATATCTTTAACTCGTCGTGCAGCTCACATTGCAGCCACTTGCACGCTCAATGACAACGCTGTTGAACTAACAAATACTTTGGGGTGCACCTTCAGTTTGATCTAACATGACATCACCATATCTACCTCGCCCTAGCTGCTGCTAACTGTTCACTTGGTCTTCTTAAACGTACTCGCAAACACGCTCCTATTCATGTTAAAAAGCTTGCTTATATCACTCTAATACCCCTAAAATTGAATATGCCGCGACTATTTGGGACCCTGATCAAGCCTTTGTTATCGCCAACATCGAATCCTTGCAGAACCATGATGTGCGTTTTATCTTTTTAAACTACTCACCTTTCACAAGTGTCAGAGCATTAAAACAACGTGCTGAACTGGAAGACTTATCATGTCGTCGTAAACACGATCAGTTAATACTTTTCCATAAGCTTCATCACCATTCAGAACTGCGCAGTGATTTATTTCAGTCACATGATGTCATATTTCCACGACTTGATCATGCCTTCAAAGTTAAACGTGCAAGGTGTCATTTATTATCTTATGCCAATTCATTCATTCCTCGCACTATCATTGAATTGAATAACTTGCCATCGCACATCGAAGCTGACATTAAAAATTCCAAGAGCTACTTCGCTCTGGCGAAAATGTGTACAGTATTTGCTGTTGTTTTCCTTTCTCTCTTTTGAAGTTATACCTAATATTTAGCTAATGTTTCTTGTTGTAATTGTTGTTAACTGCATCATGTTTATTACAAATGCATCACCACCCTCCCCCTGCCCTATGTAATACCCTCCTTTGGAGGCCTTTAGGGGTAACCTGAATAAATAAATAAACTTCCGTATTTTTTTTTTGTGCGCTCGTCTTCCGCGTACTGAAGAGATGCAGCCAAATAACAAACATCAGTTGGGGTTTCCTAAAGGCTCCCTAAGCGAGACTGTGAGCATATAGGTGAGATATCGCGTAGTTCGGGCCACTAATACAAGTATAGCAACCGTTATAAGGAATGGGCCTGTATATTGCGAAAGCTACTCCTGGGACAGACCACGCTTATGGACGCTCGTCCTTAGCCATACGAGGCTGCTCGACACTGGTAGATTCTTGCACCTATAGCCCTAACGCTGCTTGGAGCAGCCCATGGTGGGCAGAAGGGCGCGAGACTATGTGCTTCTTTGGTGAAGTAGTGACTGCATGCGATAGATGTTTCGGAGGGAAGAGGGAAAGGCGGCAAAACGTAGAGGTTCCTCGTAATTGGGTTCAATCTTCCTCAAAGTGTGGTTAGCTAAGTGAAGTGTTGATTGCTATCTTGGTGTTGCCTCTGGCTTGTCTTTGGCTTCAGTACCTTAAGCGCGGAGTTCCGTGATAGCTTTAAAGCAGAAATGATGCATTACTGGTTAGCATGAAGGTAGAACCTCGGGCTGGCAAAAGGCAGATTCGCATTTAGAAGTCTATATTAACGGGGTGTCTTCTTGTGAGAGACATATAAGCGGAGACAGTAAGTCAGCAAACAAAAGGAAGGGGTTACGAAACGTAAGCGCATAGTCGTAACTCCTGAGCGTAACTCATTTAGCCATTCAAGGTCTTTGACACGGTTAACAGCTTCGCTATTCTGCTGACCGGGACTGGTGCGATTGTTCTCCATCAGATGAGACTACCAGCATTTGTGAGAATTCGGCACATGGGAACAGTGGATCTCCCGCCAGACAACCCGTCATCTTATATTACTTGGACGCAGAAACACGATATCGGTCCCCTTTGGACTTTAATATATCGGCCAACCTCTTTTCTTTCAATAAGTATTACTCATTGTGCCATTTTACATATTTCTTTACGCTCTGAGTCAATAATCGAAGCTATATAAGAAGCTACCTGACGCTCGCCGATCCGGCATTTAAGGAATTCAGAACGAGGCCCGCTCGGTCTCGTCAGTGAAGGACAAACGCCAGGCAGATTTTGCTTTCCGCGAATCACCACATCATCAAACATACCACTTCAGTGCGCCCAAAAGCATTACGTATCATTCGCTGGATGCAATACCAATGCAAAGGCCTAATGGCACAACATTTCCTGCAGCCCATCAGTAATTAAGAAGCTTAAAAAGCTGTCTTCGCTTAGTCTTGAGGGTGGTTGAAGAGAGGACCTCTGAATATTTCAAGCGATAGTATAAACAGTTCGTTCGGTGATCAAAAAGCCGTCGGCTTCGCGTACTAGTATTAAGGTAGTAGTCGGCACCACGCGTCGGAAATAATTGGGGGCGGCGTAAGATAAAATTTATCACGGTAGTTCTGGGTTCTAGTGGTAAGTGATTTATTGATTTGTGTTAGGCAACGCAGAGCTAATCAAATTGCTGCAATAATTGATCAATTCAGGAAACGAAATAATAAAAATATAGACAGATGGGTTTCAATGCTGTGAAAAAGCTCAGGAATAAACGCTAATGATTGATGGTGCCAATTGAGAAAATTCAGAACCTGGGATGGATCAATTATCTAAAATAAATGATAAATGAAAATGCATTCAAAGGTGTCAACCTACTCAGAATGGAAAACCAATCTTCTCAGATTTCATTTAATTTATTTTACCCTCAAGGCTCGAGGGCATTTAAGACGGGAGTGGTAGAATACAATAGATATATATACAGTGCAGTAGATATGCAGTCATGTACAGGGTGTTACAATTCTAATCATACAATATTAGCTAACGCGGAACAAAAACGCTGATGATCAATGATGGAAGCAGTAGTTCCTGGGAAGGTGGTTCCAGTCCTTTGCTGTTCGCGGGAGGAAAAACTCGGCTGCATGTTTAGTTTAAAAAAAAAAAGGAATACCGATTTTATGTGAATGATCAACTCGTGACGAAACATATGATGGGAGAGGTATAAGATAAGGAGAGGTACGAAATATTGCACTACGTACAAATGAAAGACGTTTGTCAAATATGACTGGTGTAAGCTTGCAGCAGGGCGAGAGTAACGTGATCACACATTTCTTAACGAGCTTTTTGTAGTATTTTATCAGCCCTTGAAGTTATCGTGAAAATATTACTGTGGTCCATCAAAGGCCAAAGCAAATTCAAATTGCGAGTCAGACGCAGGGCAGTACAATAGGCCCTTTTTAAGGAGATTTCATAAGTTCGCAGTCGAACACATCGAATCTTCAAGCTCGTGAGAACTGAACACACCTTTCAGGAATTCATTTTGGTGTATGCCTTGCTGTAAGCACGTCTTTGGTGATCCCTCGCTGCATGTCGTGCGAGGTTCCTGAACAACTATCGAATCATATAACCCCCTCAAGTTTTACTCACGAACCAATCAGACAGATAATTAGAAAGCATCGCGGTGCTCTTTGGAAACCATAATGGTTTGGTGGACGCTGTTTAGCACAGAGACAAAGAGAAGAAAACACAGAACTAGTGTGTTTTATTTTTATTTTTCTTCTTTTTTTTTTTGTCTCTGTGTTAAAGAGCGCCCATGAAACCATCATGAACAACCTACAACTCGCCCAACTTCCCCTTCTGTTGCTCTCTAAAATACCTCGTCTCGCGCAGATCAAGCGCTTGAGTTAGCGGGACGCATTGCTGCGCTTGGCAACGACGGCGCGGATCGATGGTTTCTCTATGAGAGCAAAGCATTTGCAACGGGAGGGTATAGGTACGACCCTCGTGCGGCTGTAAATCTGCGTCTTCATTATTAATCCTCTAAAAGATGACGAAGCTGATAAGTTCCCTTATAACGTCGTGTCAGTGCTTTCTGCAATAACAACCAGATGTGTCAGCTTACTTCACCACCCACCAAACTCTGTACCAAACTGCGGTGAGCTAACAGCCGCCTACACTGCACGTCAAATTCGCCATGTTTTGTTCGCGGCCGCCTCAACTGGTTAAAACTGCGGCGCCCAAATGAGGTCATTTACAGCAATGACAGAACATCCTTTACGTAATGAAACGTCATTTTGACGTCATCATTACATGTTTATGCATGACGTATTTCTCGCCACACAACGTGAGCAAATCAGATTTCAGGAGTCGGCTCTTGACAGTGGATGGTTCATTTTAGCCCATTCGTAACGCAAGCGTAAGTGCATCCCTTTGTCATATATATACCTCTGTTTTCCCTTCAGACTTCCTTATATATACCCTGCATGCATCATGAATACGACTGCTAAAAATTCGTTTTCACACTCACGTCATTCTTACGTCACTGTGAAAAGCCATTTTGACAAACCGAAATTTCGTGCCACAAATTTAAAACACGTGACTATTCTGAGAACCAATCAGAGCAAAACAAATGGAGCCGAATGGCAGCCGTGTGTGTCCAGAATAGGGCCCCTGATCCCCCAAGGAATTTTGCGACCGAATAGTCTGTCAAGTGCGCCGCATCTTCGCCTTCTTTACTGCCGCCGCCAGTTCTGGGCTTTACGGTGTTCAAAGTCCGCCAACATAGAACGGCGTCAGATGACCAAGCAGCTGAAAAACGCTCACATTTCTCGGATGCACCGGGCCACGGCACCGCAGTTACGATGTCACGTTCACCATTGATGCTCTTCCAGGTGTCGTGACGCTGGGGCTATGTCGACCCGGCCTTCACTTGGTAGCGTGCAGAGACTCCGGGTTGAAGAAGGACTGAATCTTCGAAGTTGGTGAAATATGTACAAGCAGGTTTAATGGCACTTTGAGGAAACTTATTTACAAGATTATTTACACGAAAAAGAAGGGTATATTAACAAAATGGCAAGCGTAAAGAGTTCATAGCGAGAAGCGACTGGATGAGCCGTTTACCCAGGGCCCAGAGCGACATTTCGTGCTCTGCAGCGTCCTTAAAACCCCCTATGTCCAGCCCCTCTCTGAAGATGCTGACCAACCAAATCCAGGGCACGCCCCTCAGATATCGGCATCCAATCGAACACATCACTGCACTGGTGGTCTGAAGCACTGACTGGCCCGGCTTGGTTTCGTTGAGCCTGGTCACTTGTTGGCGGGAAAAGCTTGGAAACGGCGAGGAGGTACATTTCTATTCTTCAGCCAAGAATCGATAGGCAGCTGGTTCCGGCAAGTGGATTTACTTCTCAGAAACCCAAGTGCACGTGGGCGCCGCATACGCTCCCAGCATTGTCCGTTTTCGACAATTGCAAATCTTTCCTGCATTCCCGGGAAATCATTTAATGGCCGTATGCGTCATGCTCCTTTCTTGTCCTGCACGTCAGCGGACATGTCACTCTGTCGTCTCCTTTGGATAGGAGGCATTCATCACTGGAGGATAGCACTTCTCGACTGGAAGGGTGAACAAAAGAAAGAAAGCACTTCCTGCTATTTCCCGCAGGGGGACGTTTCTTTGTGTTTTTCCAGACGTTCTCTTGACAGGTTCAATTTGGCATTTGCAGGTTGTCCACAAAGCAAAACAGGCTTACAAAACAGGATTCCTGGAAACAGGCTCACTTAGAGCCATTGGACCATCACCACATATCCACAGCACTTATCCATGCCCACAGGCGAACAATAGAGCGCGCAAATGCGGATGCACGGTCGTAACAGCCTCCTCCCCCGCCAGAAGAGTCTCGGAGGGCAGCAGTCGCAGCTGCTGCATGAAGAGACGACTTAATGGCCTGCACGTGAACGCTTGAAGCTCGCTGTTGCTTGTCGCGTTGTCTTGATTGTTGTAGGCCAAATTGCTCGAGCTGTCTGAAACTCAACCACATGTCTAAACAAGCACTCGGCTACCGTCTGAAGAGACCAGGTTAAAAGAAAACTGCCATTGTTGTTCGAGAAAAGCCCACTCTCAAGACGTTCAGGACCCACGTATTCCTAGAAAACCAAATGTGCTGCTTTACATAGTCACACATGTACAAGTGCACGAGAAAAAAAAAAACCTGATTATCAATTTGGATACATGGTGAGGAACATCTCGGACCGCTTAGAAAGAGCGGCTAAGCGCGTCCGCATTCCCATTTAACTTCCCCTTTTTGTATCTTATTTCAAAATTGTACTGCTGTAAAATCAAGCTCCACCTAAGAAGGCGACTGTTCTTCGATGTCGCAGTTTGCAGCCAAGCCAGGGGACAATGGTCCGTCTCTACGGTGAATTTGGCCCCTCCAAGATAGCACTGCAATTTTTGAATGGCCCATACAATGCAAGCGCACTCTTTCTCTGACGCGCAATAAGCCCTCTCTCTAGAACTCAGTTTTCTGCTCAGATAGAGCACGGGGTGCTCATTACCGTCGTCATCTCTCTGGCAGAGAACAGCACCTAGCCCTCGATCACTGGCATCACACTGGACCGTGAATTCTCGGTCATAGTCTGGAGCTCGCAATACCGGACGGCTAATCAGCACAGCCTTCAGGTTTACGAAGGAGGCTTCCTTTTGTTCGTCCCAGACTACATTTGTCGGTTCTGTCTTCCGGAGAGCGTCGGTCAGAGGGCTGGCCAAAGCTGAATAGTTAGGGATGTAGTGATTGTAGTACCCAGTCAGACCCAGGAATGCTCGAATTTCCGTCTTCGTGCTCGGCCGCGGGTAGTCTGCTACCGCAGAAATCTTAATCCCGCTGGGTTTCCTGAAACCTTGACCTACATTGTGACCCAAGTAGTCCACGGTCGCCCTTGCCAGGCAACATTTCTCGGCCTTTACGGTTAGTCCAGCTTGACGCAAAAGGCTCAGTACAGCTCTTAGATGTACCATATGGTCCGCCCATGAGTCGGAAAAAATCGCAATGTCGTCTAAATAAGGCACCGCGAATGTTTCACACCTCTTTAAAACTCTATCCATGAGTCGGGAAAAACAAAATGGAGCATTTTTGAGCCCGAAACTCATCATTGTTGGCTGGTAGCTGCCCATCGGAGTGACGAAAGCCGCGTATCTGCTGGCGCGTTCAGTGAGCGGTACTTGCCAGTATCCTCGAGTAAGGTCCAGCGTAGTCACATATGCCGCTCTACTGACCTGTTCTACTCTCTCCTCAATATTCGGAATAGGATACACTTGATCCCTGGTGAGAGAATTTAGCTTTCGGTAGTCTACCACAGGCCTAGGGTCTTTACCTGGAGCTTCTACTAAGATCATAGGCGAAGCATAATCGCTTTCCGAGGGTTTTATTACTCCCAATTCCAGCATGCGAGTTACTTCCCTATCCAGAATTTCTCTTTGCCTTGGAGAAAATCGGTAGCAGCTTGATCGCACTGGCACGTCTGAAGTCAGCTCAATATCGTGCTCAGTCAAATCAGTCCTGCCTGGCCTGTCCACGAAGCAGGCCTCAAACTCAGTTATTATTTCGCCCAGATCGGACAGCTGGGATTTCTTTAGTTCTCCTCTCTGCTCCGTCTTTTTGAGAAGCTCCTGAGCGTTGCTTCCTTTTTCGCTGATGCAAATCAAGTTGTCCCCCATCTCCTCGGGAAGGTTTAACGTTAGATTTACCACGGCTTCCCTCTGCACATAAGGCTTCATAGCTAAGTCCTCTTGGGTTCCACTTAAAAGTCTCGTGAGATTATTAGACACTGGCGGCAAGAGGTTATTCTCAAGAACGCCCTCATTCCGCGTCTCATCAAGCTCACTTTCAAGTTGACCTATTTGAGATGCCTCGCTCTCAAAGTTTTCTGACCTGCTGTCTTCCGTTTCGACCACTGTTTTAACTGCCGTTTCCTCCGCTGTGGCTTTCTCTGGAATGAGCAGTGTAGCTAGTTCTCGCGCCTTTGAACGTGTTAAGGCTTGCACAACTCTGTCTCCGAAAAGGATGCCCCTCTTTCGCAATAGCATGTCCGATTTGTTGGAGAACAAATACGGATAGCACTTAGGAAGCTTTCCTGAAACGGCAGCCTCGGTTGTTAACTTGCCGAAAGGGCCCTCGATGACCACGTTCGCGAATGGCAAGCACACACTCTGTTCCTCCACTACCTGGCGGATCCACGCACACAGTCCTGTATAGTCTGAAGGCGACACATACGCCGGATGGACAACATCCATCGTTGCGGCCGAATCGCGCAGTACCTTGCAAGGCTTCCCGTTGACTACTAGGTCATGCAGGTAGGGTTCCAAAAGCTGCATATTTTCATCGCAGTCACTGACATACGAGAAAGCAATCTTTTCTTTCCGGCAGTTGACGGCAATGTGACCCTGCTCATTACACCTAAAGCATGTGAGCGGCTTCCTAGCCCAAAGCTTGTTCTTTGTGTTCTGCGCATTGGTCACTTCCCCACTTTTCTCACTGCCGTCCTTTCTAGGGCGTTTGCCTGAAGAAGCCTTCCTTTCTTCGTTTGCAAATCTAGCAAAGTGCCTTTTTTGACGGTTATTCACACTCAACTTGGGATTGCGGGGCCTATCCACTGCTGAGTTGCTGAATTGTCGGCGCGAAGCATACTCCTCAATAAGTTCGGCAGCTTCAGTTGCCGACTTAATTTCGCCTCGGTCCTGTAACCAATTTCTTTCTTTTTCTGGGAGGCAGTTATAAAACTGCTCCAAAAGAATTCGCTCGACTACAGCGTCCCTATCACTGTAGGAATCAGTGCTCTTTAGCCACTCGCCCAAATTAACTCTTAAATTGTACAGGAATTCAGGGTAACTCTCGTCCCTGGACTTAGTAGCGTTCCGAAAACGTTGTCTGAACGCCTCGGCGCTAAGCCTATACTTTCTCAGAAGGCAAGCTGTGACCTTCTCGTAGTTGTCCGCGTCCTGCTTGCTTAGCCGCGCGACAACCTCCGCTGCCTCGCAGGGCAGAACCGTCAATAATCTCTGAGACCAAGTGTCTCGCTGGAAGGACAGTTTTTCGCAGGTTCGCTCAAAGTTAGCCAGATACAGACCGATATCCCCTGATATCACATATGGCTGCATGTACTTTGACATCTTGAAATCTGCCTCCTTGTTGAGACGAGGTACCGCTAGCTGGGGACAATCGCCCGACCTCTTGCTCAACTCTAGTTCTAATTTCCGGAGCTCAATTTCTAGCTTCTTTTCCTCTCTTTCCCGCTCTTTCTGCTGTCTGAGCTGTTCCTTTTTTTGCCCGATGAGGTTCCATGCTTCACTGAGCTCCTCATCATCGGTTCCCAGATCAGTGATTGCCTTTATAATCAAGGGTTTTCGTGCCAAACCACTTGTATCAATTCACAATTCCTCACACAATAGCAACAGGTCCGGTTTCTGCAGCTTTTGTAGGTCCATGATCGCTCCGAGTGTCGGCTACTTCCAAAACAACTGTGCAAACTACCAACCCTAAGGCGTTTCCACACTCTCTTTACCAGTTCTAAAATCTAACCCTGTTCTAGAACCTGGTCCACATCAGAAGAAAAGCCAAGCACTCACCCACACATGCGATCGATGTTCCGAGCTGCCCTCTTGTTGGCCGATTGTTGCTCCTGCTTGTTGCCTGAGATGCCACCTCCGATCACCAGATGTTGTGGCTTGTAGATTCAGATCCCAACGCTGGTCACCAGTTGTTGTGGCTTGTAGATTCAGATCCCAACGCTGTTCACCAGTTGTCGTGACGCTGGGGCTATGTCGACCCGGCCTTCACTTGGTAGCGTGCAGAGACTCCGGGTTGAAGAAGGACTGAATCTTCGAAGTTGGTGAAATATGTACATGCAGGTTTAATGGCACTTTGAGGAAACTTATTTACAAGATTATTTACACGAAAAAGAAGGGTATATTAACAAAATGGCAAGCGTAAAGAGTTCATAGCGAGAAGCGACTGGATGAGCCGTTTACCCAGGGCCCAGAGCGACATTTCGTGCTCTGCAGCGTCCTTAAAACCCCCTATGTCCAGCCCCTCTCTGAAGATGCTGACCAACCAAATCCAGGGCACGCCCCTCAGATATCGGCATCCAATCGAACACATCACTGCACTGATGGTCTGAAGCACTGACTGGCCCGGCTTGGTTTCGTTGAGCCTGGTCACTTGTTGGCGGGAAAAGCTTGGGAACGGCGAGGAGGTACATTTCTATTCTTCAGCCAAGAATCGATAGGCAGCTGGTTCCGGCAAGTGGATTTACTTCTCAGAAACCCAAGTGCACGTGGGCGCCGCATACGCTCCCAGCATTGTCCGTTTTCGACAATTGCAAATCTTTCCTGCATTCCCGGGAAATCATTTAATGGCCGTATGCGTCATGCTCCTTTCTTGTCCTGCACGTCAGCGGACATGTCACTCTGTCGTCTCCTTTGGATAGGAGGCATTCATCACTGGAGGATAGCACTTCTCGACTGGAAGGGTGAACAAAAGAAAGAAAGCACTTCCTGCTATTTCCCGCAGGGGGACGTTTCTTTGTGTTTTTCCAGACGTTCTCTTGACAGGGTCAATTTGGCATTTGCAGGTTGTCCACAAAGCAAAACAGGCTTACAAAACAGGATTCCTGGAAACAGGCTCACTTAGAGCCATTGGACCATCACCACATATCCACAGCACTTATCCATGCCCACAGGCGAACAATAGAGCGCGCAAATGCGGATGCACGGTCGTAACACAGGTTAGTCAGCAGAAAACATATTGTTACCGTATCGATGATGTTTGCCTTTTCGCGGTGTCGTGGCCACCCAGTTATTTCAAAAGTGCTCGTGCGGCATTGATGTTTACATTTGGCGGATCTATCTTCTTGGTGGCGACGTTGAGCCCAACCCTGGGCCTATGACTAAAGCACATAAGGAAAAGTTGGACAATGTTGCTCATGTGATCCAACGTATTGAAACTAGCCATACGTTGGAATTTTTGAATAATGTCATTATTATTCACATCAGCCTGAAGAATGACTTGGATACACTAACAAAGCGTGTGGTTGAATTGGAATATAAAATCGAATTGGCGCCGTCTGAACAGTCCTCGTAAGCTCCTAATTTAGAAATATCTAGAACGCAAGACAGAATTGACGACTTAGAAAACCGAACTAGACGATCGAATGCTCTTTTTTTACGGCATCGAAGACACAGACGGTGAAACGTAGGCGACTTCGGAATAGCTGGTAGGTGAACTTTGTTCCAGTAAGCTTGGTGTGGTGCCGCCTTCAAACGTGAGAGCGCATTGTTTGGATCGTTTTTCGACACAAAAGACGCGACCTATCATTGCTAACTTCTATAATGATAAAGACGTGGAATTGGTGCCGAAGAACTGTTCCATGCTGAAGGACACAGATTTCAGCATCTCTCATGTATACTCCAAGGCTGACCGACAAAATCGCCGTAATCTCTGGCAGTATGTCAAATCTGTAAAATAAAAAGGTGACCGCATTCGTCTCGCTTTTAATAAGCTGCACATGAATAATGACGTCATTGTGTGGCACACTGAGGCTGCTCGCGTAGTCTGCGTTTTTCGCCAACCCACGGAAGAGTGACGTTTTTCTCTCACCTCAGATAGGACACCAGCTTCCCATTTTTCACAAAGATCGTCATGTAATACCAATAAAACCTTTGCTTTCCTTTATACTAACATCAGAAGTGTTGTATCGAGGGTTTTTGAAATATCTTCACTAATCGACTCATGCTCCGCATAAGGAATAGCACTAACTTAAACATAGCTCACTGCCTTAGTTCCTGATAACATCATGTTTTGTCACCGAAACACGTTTTAGTATCTTTCATAACGACAGACAAAGTCGTAGAGGAGGTGGTGTACTCTTAGCGGTAAAAGACGATTTGTTAGCTATACCTGTGATGATTAGTTCTTTTCGTGAATGTACAAGGGTTTCTTTAAAATTCTTTTCAATTGATGTAATCATTGGTGCTATCTACCGTCCTCCTAATATGACTGTTTACTTTTCTGCTGAATTTAATCGGATCCTATGTAAAATTTGTACGCGTTTCCCTACCTCTACACTACTCATATTTGGAGACTTCTACTTCCTCAGTATAAGCTGGGTCACACAATCCGTCACAGCTAGTCAAACCGAAGCTCACATGTTTGTTCAGTCATGTCTTGATTTTTCGCTATTGCAACTTATCAACAATCTTACGCGTCGCACATCGAGCACTGTCATCATTCTTGATTTACTACTATAATATACCTTACATTTGTTCAGACATAATTCATTTAGACGGTATTTCGGATCACGACGTTATAACAGGACCCTTTACCGGTTCCTTTTATTATTACCGGTTCTTTTAACGAACAGAAAACTACACGTATACAAATCAGATGTTACCACAGAGCAAATTATGAAGGAATGAACACTGAATTAGAAGATTTCGCTGCCCAGTTTAAGAATCAATATTTATTTCCCACTTTTAAGCAAAATTGTGATTTATTCAAAACTGTCCTTACTAACCGTATCGACAACGTTTTGCCTCTTATGTCCATTAGATGTAGCAGCAATACACCATGGTTTAATCAGAAGCTGCGGCGTATGAATAACAAAAAAAGCCACTTTACCGGCAGGCCGAACAAAATGGTAGTTAAGGCACGTGTGGAAAGTATTAGAAATGAGACAAAGAATACCAAAAATTATTAAAATTCACTCGAGATCAGTTTTTCAATCATGACTTGTGGTCTCTGTTAAAAAAAAAAAACGGCATAAATTTTGGCGCATCAAAAAAATCATAGCTTTCATCCTGACATTTTGCTTTCTGACAGTAACGGCGTCATATTCAATGATTTCGATTGTACTCAGGTTCTCAACGTTACCTTATCGTCAGGTTTTGCCAAAGAAGACATTAGCTCATCTCTTGTCTTAAATACCTTTCATGACATTCGCATGCCTGACACAGTTATTAACGAAGCAGGTATTTCAGCTTTATTAAACAATCTCAAAAATACAAGTTGCACAGATCATCTTGGCTTTACCAATAAGATACTAAACAATACACCCCGAAGCATCTCCGCTATCTTGTCCTGTTTATTCTCGCAGTCGTTATCGAACGGACTAATCCCTAACAACTGGCATGTAGCAAAGGTAATACCTATATTCAAATCAGGGGAACGTTCCTCGCCACTTAACTATCGACCCATCTCGTTAACTAGCAACTTTTGCAAACTTCTAGAGCATATCATTCATAGCCAAGTTATTAACTACCTTGAATACCATAACTATATTTTCCAATATCAGCACGGTTTTCGCAAGGGTGTTTCATGTGACACTCAACTAGCTGGCTTTGTTATTGACTTACAATCATCATTTAACGCAGGCTTTCAGGTCGACGCAGTTTTTCTGGGTTATTTTTAAAGCATTCGATCGGGTTCCTCATCAGAATTCTACTAAAACTAGCACAGCTTAACATCCACCCTAATGTGCCTGCCTGGATTAAGGACTTTCTTTCTTCTAGATCTCAGTTCACCTCACTTATTGTTCTAACTCCTATTCGACTTATGTGACACCTGGTGTATCCTAAGGAAGCGTGCTTCGTCCATTGCTTTTTCTAATCTATATTAATGATTTACCTGCCTGTGTAACATCTAGAGTTCGTCTTTTCGCAGATAACTGCGTCATTTACAGTAACAATATTAATGATAGTGACCGCCAATTCGTACACTCTGACCTGAACGCAGTAAGCTCATGGTGCTCATCTTCGTTAATGATTTTAAACGTTTCTAGAACAAAACAGATATCTTTCACTCGTCGTGCAGCTCGCATTGCAGCCACTTGCAGGCTCAATTACAACGCTGTTGAACTAACAAATACTTTGGGGTGCACCTTCAGTTTGATCTAACATGGCATCACCATATCTACCTCACCCTAGCTGCTGCTAACTGTTCACTTGGTCTTCTTAAACGTACTCGCAAACACGCTCCTATCCATGTTAAAAAGCTTGCTTATATCACTCTAATACGCCCTAAAATTGAATATGCCGCGACTATTTGGGACCCTGATCAAGCCTTTGTTATCGCCAACATGGAATCCTTGCAGAACCGTGATGTGCGTTTTATCTTTTTAAACTACTCACCTTTCACAAGTGTCAGAGCAATAAAACAACGTGCTGAACTGGAAGACTTATCATGTCGTCGTAAACACGATCGGTTAACACTTTTCCATAAGCTTCATCACCATTCAGAACTGCGCAGTGATTTATTTCAGTCACATGATGTTATATTTCCCCGACTTGATCACGCCTTCAAAGTTAAACGTGCAAAGTGTCATTAATTATCTTATGCCAATTCATTCATTCCTCGCACTATCATTGTATTGAATAACTTGCCATCGTACATCGAAGCTGACATTAAAAATTCCAAGAGCTACTTCGCTCTGGCGGAAATGTGTGCAGTATTTTGCTGTTGTTTTATTTTTCTCCCTTTTAAAGTTATACCTAATATTGTGCTAATGTTTCTTGTTGTAATTGTTGTTAATTGCATCATGCTTATTACAAATGCATCACCCCTCCCCTATGTAATACCCTCCTTTGGAGGCCTTTAGGGGTAACCTGAATAAATAAATAAACTTCCGTATTTTTTTCTGTGCGCTCGTCTTCCGCGTACTGAAGAGATGCAGCCAAATAACAAACATCAGTTGGGGTTTCCTAAAGGCTCCCTAAGCGGAGACTGTGAGCATATAGGTGAGATATCGCGTAGTTCAGGCCACTAATACAAGTATAGCAACCGTAATAAGGAATGGGCCTGTATATTGCGAAAGCTACTCCTGGGACAGACCACGCTTATGGACGCTCGTCCTTAGCCATACGAGGCTGCTCGACACTAGTAGATTCTTGCACCTATAGTCCTAACGCTGCTTGGAGCTGCCCATGGTGGGCAGAAGGGCGCGAGACTATGTGCTTCTTTGGTGAAGTAGTGACTGCATGCGATAGATGTTTCGGAGGGAAGAGGGAAAGGCGGCAAAACGTAGAGGTTCCTCGTAATTGGGTTCAACCTTCCTCAAAGTGTGGCTAGCTAAGTGAAGTGTTGATTGCTATCTTGGCGTTGCCTCTGGCTTGTCTTTGGCTTCAGTACCTTAAGCGCGGAGTTCCGTGAGAGCTTTAAAGCAGAAATGATGCATTACTGGTTAGCGTGAAGGTAGAACCTCGGGCTGGCAAAAGGCAGATTCGCATTTAGAAGTCTATATTGACGGGGTGTCTTCTTGTGAGAGACATATAAGCGGAGACAGTGGGTCAGCAAACAAAAGGAAGGGGTACGAAACGTAAGCGCATAGTCGTAACTCCTGAGCGTAACTCATTTAGCCATTCAAGGTCTTTGACACGGTTAACAGCTTCGCTATTCTGCTGACCAGGACTGGTGCGATTGTTCTCCATCAGATGAGACTACCAGCATTTGTGAGAATTCGGCACCTGGGAACAGTGGATCTCCCGCCAGACAACCCGTCATCTTATATTACTTGGACGCAGAAATACGTCATCGGTCCCCTTTGGACTTTGGCCAACCTCTTTTCTTTCAATAAGTATTACTCATTGTGTCATTTTACATATTTCTTTACGCTCTGAGTCAATAATCGAAGCTATATAAGAAGCTACCTGACGCTCGCCGATCCGGCATTTAAGGAATTCAGAACGAGGCCCGCTCGGTCTCGTCAGTGAAGGACAAACGCCAGGCAGATTTTGCTTTCCGCGAATCACCACATCATCAAACATACCACTTCAGTGCGCCCAAAAGCATTACGTATCATTCGCTGGATGCAATACCAATGCAAAGGCCTAATGGCACAACATTTCCTGCAGCCCATCAGTAATTAAGACGGTTAAAAAGCTGTCTTCGCTTAGTCTTGAGGGTGGTTGAAGAGAGGACCTTTGAATATTTCGAGCGATAGTATAGACAGTTCGTTCGGTGATCAAAAAGCCGTCGGCTTCGCGTACTAGTATTAAGGTAGTAGTCGGCACCACGCGTCGGAAATAATTGGGGGCTGCGTAAGAAAACATTTACCCCGGTACTTCTTGGTTCTAGTGATGAATGATTGATTGATGTGTGTTAGGCAACGCAAAGCTAATCAAATTGCTGCAATAATTGATCAATTCAGGAGACAAAATAATAAAAATATGGACAGATGGGTTTCAATGCTGTGAAAAAGCTCAGGAATAAACGCTAATGATTGATGGTGCCAATTGAGAAAATTCAGAACCTGGGATGGATCAATTATCTAAAATAAATGATAAATGAAAATGCATTCAAAGGTGTCAACCTACTCAGAATGGAAAACCAATCTTCTCAGATTTCATTTAATTTATTTTACCCTCAAGGCTCGAGGGCATTTAAGACGGGAGTGGTAGAATACAATAGATATATATACAGTGCAGTAGATATGCAGTCATGTACAGGGTGTTACAATTCTAATCATACAATATTAGCTAACGCGGAACAAAAACGCTGATGTTTAATGATGGAAGCAGTAGTTCCGGGAAGGCGGTTCCAGTCCTTTGCTGTTCGCGGGAGGAAAGACTCGGCTGCATGTTTAGTTTTAAAAAAAGGAATACCGATTTTATGTGAATGATCAACTCGTGACGAAACATATGATGGGAGAGGTATAAGATCGCTGCGCAGACTGGGGTTATGAAACATTATTTTATGAAGTAAACAAAGACGAGCGTACTTTCGATGGCTAGCAAGAGATGTTAACTGTAATGTACTCTTCATATTGTTGCGCTGGCGGTGCGGTTATAGCTCCGATGGATGAAACGTGCCGAGTTATTCTGAATTAGTTCGAGGGTGCTAATTAGGTTTTCAGTAAAGGGATCCCAAACGGATGCAGCATATTCCAACTTACTGCGAACTAGAGATTTGTAGAGCAGAAGTTTAAGTGAGATGGGAGCAGAAAAAATGTTACGACGAAGGTAGCCGAGAGCGCGGTTGGCATTGGTGATTACGGAAGTGATGTGAAAAGACCAAGTTAGATCCCTTGTTATGTGAACGCCTAAATAGCGGTATGAAGACACTTGTTCAAGTTCGATATTATTAAGATGATAAGAAGTGGGCTGGGTCGAAATGCGCGACACACGTAGTACTTTACATTTGGTTATATTTAGTTGCATTGACCACGTGGTACACCATTCACAGATTCCGTCAAGGTCTTTTTGCAAAAGAAAAGTGTCGTTAGTGTCAATAATTTCACGAAATATTACGCAGTCATCTGCAAATAAATGAATGTTAGAAGAAACGCAAAAAGGGAGGTCCATAATATAAATTACAAACAGAAGGGGCTCTAGGAATGAGCCCTGTGGAACCCCAGACAGCGCGGAAGACAATGAAGAAGGAATGTTATTAGCTAGTACAAACTGTGTTCGGGTACAAAGAAAATATTCTAACCATGTTAAAACATTGAGGTGAAGATTTAGCTTGCTCAGTTTAAAAAGAAGTAGTTTGTGACTAACCTTCTCGAAAGCCTTCGAAAAAAATTGGAGGCTTATCAAGGTTAAGCCCAGTGGATGCGAAGCATGTTAAGCAGCTGCCTCAGTATGGATGGGGCTAAGTAACGGAGACGTGGGTTTAGGTTAATCGTCGTACTTTATTCTTTGCAGCCCGACAAACACACTCTGATAATCCGTAAATGCATGACTCTTGGTTTGCACGTCACTTACGCATACACGCCCTGCGCAAAGACGCTGGCGCGGTTGCGGGCACAGAGACTGACGCGACGGCGGGCGCGCGCCGCTTCATCCCTGGCGTGACGTCACATATCACGTGATGCAGCGATTGTGGCGCTGCCGCCGCGTCGCGCGCGACGGCGCGAACCGAAGCGTGGAGGCCTCCGCCGGGCGACGTCCGACGGCGCGATATGAGGCCCCATCTGCAGCCGGTGTGACGTCATCACGTGACGTCACATCATGTGATCTCACTTCAAGGTCAATGGTGGCCACTGCCGGGAGGCGACCGGCGGCGCGATATGAGGCCCCATCTGCAGCCGGTGTGACGTCATCACGTGACGTCATGTCACTTGACCCCACTTCAGGGTCAATGGTGGCCACCGCCGGGCGTCGCGCGAAGGCCCGCAACCTACGTTAATATGCTTCGCATAAAATCGAAAAAAATACAGTCCGCGCATGAACGACGATCTAGAATAGCGTGAAGTTTGTGCGTGAAGGTAAGTAATTGTGTCTCGCATGAAAATTATTTGCGAAGGCCGTGTTGAGCGTTAGTAAAGAAGGAGTTATTCAAGAAAGTTAACTATGTTAGTGTATAAGATGTGCTCAAAAATCTTACATCGAATACTGGTTAGCTATATTGGGCGGTAATTAAGAGGGGAATTTGTACTACCTGACTTGTGCAGCGGAACCACCTTCCTGATCTTCCAGTCCGCTGGAAGCTCAGATGTATCGAGTGACTGCTGAAATATTTTGGAAAGGATGATTGAGGATTGAAGTTTAGTACTTTTCAAGAACTTAGCGGTAATTAAATCAGCACCAAGGCTTGTAGAAGGTTTAAGAATTTCCATTAATTTTTCTATCCCTTGGGTCTCGACGTATATTGCATCCATCATTGAAAAGCGACACTGTTCTACTGAAGGAAACGTGATGTTAGGACACAGTACAAAATTACGATAAAAAGTTTCATTCAGAATTTGAGTACAATCAGTATCAGCAATATAGTTGAGCAATTTTCATCTAACAGTTCAATTGACTGATTTTTATCGGGATTGATGGTAAAAAACGGGCCAAAATTTTTTGGGATCATTTGTAAGCATGTTCGGCAGAGTGTGCTGTAGGAAGTGAGCCTTTGCGTTTTTCATTGCCGATATATACGCGCTATTCGCCGCTTGATAATTTTCCCATTTAGAAACAGAGATAGATTTTTAGCAATGCGGTAAAAGCATTTTTTTTCTGTTAGAAAGCCTTTTTAGGTGAGCGTTATACCACAGTGCAATTTTATGAGTTGTAATGGTGTGTGGAGGGATATATCTTTCTGATAGTTCGTTAATTTTAGTAATGAAAATGCTCCAGTTCACTTCCACCTGGCGGTTATTGAAATCTGGTAAATATACATCGACAAATGAAGTTAGTTCTTCATTAATGGCCTGAAAATCAGCTCGGATATAATCACGTATACGCTTGATTTTCTTGTCAGCATTATTCGATGGAATGCAGAAATTAAAAGAGAGTAGAGAGTGGTCACTTATGCCGGGCATGCAGGTCAAGTGAGAAATGAGATCAGAATGGGATGTTAATACCAAATCTAAAGTGTTAACAGTTGTATCTGATTCCCGGGTTAGTTGCGTTACTAGTTGGGAAAGGGAAAAAAGTGAACAAAGGTTCAGGAACTCATTGCCTTGCGACGATGGGAATGTTTTAATAGTTGATTCTAAAGACCACGTCAGCTCAGGAAAGTTAAAATCACCCAACAAAGTAATGGGTGCTGCAGGATAGCGCGTAACAACAAGGTTAAGCACATCATGTAGTTCTGATGTGAACGTGGAAGGGTAGTTAGGAGGTCGATAGCATACACCAAGAACGTACTTTTGATGGTTTAGTTCCACGCATGCCCAAACAGATTCTAGGTTAGTTTGCAGAGGAATGTGATAGGAATGTATTGATTCAGATATAGCCAGCAAAACACCACCGCCTGGTCGCAAAGTGCGATCGCATCGATAAACTCAGAAACGGGATGGGTCGTCAAATATCTCACTGTCGTGTATGTTAGGATGAAGCCAGGCTTCTGTTATTGCGATAATATGAGCCTCGCACGTGTCAACAGCGGAATTAAACAATTCATGTTTATTAGGAATGCTTCTTGCATTCGCCAGGAGAACATTCAGTAGGGTCGAATTTTTCACAGAATCACAAACGAGTCACTTAGGACTGGTGGGTGGAAGGGACTGTGATGATATAGATGGACCAGCTGTTGGCAATGGTGATTGCACATTTTCTACACAAGAAGTAAATGCATGCTGGCTAACTTTCTCGGGTGGGGTACAAGAAAGCACAACCAAAGAATTTGAAACGTGATCCCAATCGTACCGAACGCCATCAGTAAACATATGGTCAAAATGCTGCCGTACCCGAGAACCGTTACTGCGAAAAGAAGCCGAGGCGTCCCAGAGTTTCTGTCGAATAGACCGCACCCTAAGCGAAACGTCCTCCGTAATGTAAATTTCAGAACCTTTTAGTTTTGAAATATTCTTCATTACATTGATTTTATCTCGAAAATCAACCAGTTTCAGAACAACTGGAAGAACCCTACCACTGCGCTTTTTGCCTATCCTGTGGCAACGTTCGATTTTAGGACATTGAATTCTTAGTCTTTCTTCAAATAACCGAGAACCATTGCCAAGCAGAGTGTCACTGGTTTCTTCTTCTTCCTCAGCCTGGCCATGCACAATAATGTTATTGCGTATTGAGTGATTTTCTAAGTCATCTATTTTTTAATTAAGTTTGTGATTGTACTGTTAGTTTGAGGAAGATCAAGGCGCGGCTCTTCGCGTTCGTGGCCACAAGACAATTCAAGCGCTGCTACGCGAGATTCAAGAGCATCAAAACGAGCTAAGATCTGTTCCTTGATATCGTTTACATCACGAGCAATTTTTTCTGATTTTCAAGCAGTTGCGAAAACATGGAAACAACGGAGGTATCTGAAGTTGTATCATTTCTAACAACGCCTAAACCATCATTTGCCGCAGGCGCGGAACAAGAAGAACCATTTCTAGAGCGTGTTGCAGGCCTATCACCTGACCTGGCTGACAAATTATTTTTTGCTGGCGGCCCAGGATTAAGCTCGACATCGCCCCTTAACGAGAGACGACGACTGAAACAAAACAAAGCATGTGAAGCTGAGGCAAAACTGCGTGGGCAAGGTAATAGCAGCAAGAAGCGATCGTGAGATCGGACACAATATGCATGGGGAATATAACATACTTGCACAAGAAACAAACATCGGCTAAGCATTGTGGCGTTGCCGCTGTCACCAAGCCCACTGAAGATACAGTCCAAGTCCCACGCTTTTATATCCTTGGCAAGTGATGTCACTGGACTACTGCCGATGGTGATTGGTTGTTCGATAATGATGACGGACCAGCAAGGAGCATGAGTGTCGATGGCCGTGCACATGGACATATCTTCACTATTGCACAAAGCGGCGATAGGATAATCCGAGTAAAGAAAAGATCCTGCATCCACGCGCACCTTGCTCGTCGAAGGGGAACCTGTAGTTACTACGATGCACCCCTCAGGCAGCGCAGAGGGACCTAAGAACGGTGTTACGATGACGCATCCTTGGCGCTTGTTTGTCGAAGGGAAAGCCGTAGTTACTGCGATGCATCCGCCAGGCAGCGCAGAGGGACCGAAGAACGGTGCTGCGGTGACGCATCCTAGGCACTGGGCAAGAAACAAACTTCGGCTAAGCATTGTGGCCAGAAAGAAGAGATAGAAACTAACACAATCAAAAGAAAAAAACATCATCCGTGTGTGTGAAACGCTATAGCATCATACTCCTTGAGGCGGAGCTAAGGAGGTCCCTAAAATGCTACTTACTGCAAAATTTGTTTGCAAGAAATCCATAGAGGTGGTCACTGTGAGCATTAGAGTAACACTTGAAAGCTTTGCGTGTAGCCGATAATTTACAAAACAATTTCAAAAATTGCTCGTGGCAACCACTCGCAACCTTATTTGGGCAAAGGGCGCGAATACGCGTGATAACCTTCCCACTTAACGTGGATAGGAGAAAGATAAAAAGAGACACTCGATGTCATTTAGATGTATTATCAACGCACTCAAGCGCGTAAGCATCCTTCTTTATGAAAGATGTCGATGCGGCTATGATCGATCCAGAATGCCCGCATGCTATCTTTCATGTTCATGTGAACCACTGAAGCAGTTGACCTATTCGACGATTTCTGGAACATAACTCATTGCAACCTGACGGTCTTGTGGAGCTATTATATGCGAGTGGTTCAGGCAGATCCAATATTTATTGCGCCGTGAGTACGCAAACATAAATAGGCAATGGTCAAACACGTCTGCATGACTGAAAAAAAAAAAAAAGCTGGGGAAAAATGTGGATTTCGTTTCTGGATACTAGAGATTTGTATAGCATGGCCATACACTGAGATCCATTCAGGTCGGATTGTTTGATTGGACATGAAGATGTGGACGGGGTGCATGGAAGCACAGATATCCTCGTTTTAAAGCTGGTGAGCTTCAATACACGCGGTAACATGGAAGTCTTGCTTGAGTTATAAGTAGCTAAAATGTAGGCATTCGCATGTCGCACACGCATGACTCTAACCGGCAATAGAGCGTGCTCTTTCACCCCGTTTAGAGAAACTGGTTTTATAAATGCACCGATGGCATGAAAGAGACTACGATGAAGCAAATGGGACTAAAATTACGAACTTTGTTAGAACGACTGTGTGTTCAGAGGCCAAACTTTTAAGGTCCTGAGTCAAGTTTTCATTGAGAGCTGATATAGAACTTAGACAAGGAACTTCCTCTCTGCGGAAGAAGGTTAAAGTCGAAACCCGGGATAATGTTGTGCGTGGATTGAGGGAACACCGTCACTTTAGTTATGAGCGTGTTAAGCGCGATTACTACGTTTACCTTACAATTACCAAGAGTACGAGTGATTATCCCCTTTCACCAAGGAGTATCAATAACTAACCTAAAGTAACGTTTTGAACGCGTTCCTAAAAGCGACGCTCACCCTGTGGCACCGGTGCCCACTGAGGCCATGTCGAAAGCACCATGTACGAACAATTCAGCCTCTTTCTATATGCAACAGCAAAAGAGAAGCATGTGTAACATTGATGGCTCTGAGACAGTACCTCAGTCGCCAGCACGAGCCAGTTTCCTGGCTGTGCGCAACTGCAGCAACTGCGCGGGGCTAGTGGAAGCTGTCTGGAAAAGATGTACTGTTCTGCATTTTGTTTCAGAGCGCCAGCAAATCATACCGTCAGTTCTGCACGGCTGAAGCTGCTAGAATACGTTGTAATGGTCAGTGCGACTGCAAAGACTGGGCTCCACTTCTGCAAGCCGAACTCTCATTAGTTATAAGTGTCATAGTTAATTATGACATGTCTTTTTTCACTTATGTTTTATACTTGTAATGACGACAGTAGACATAAGCGCACAGCGAATGATCCGTACGGGCAGCTACTGAACGCGGAAAGCAGATTTGCTACAAGAGATGCTTTGCATTCATCGTCGCACTGATTTACCTCACCCCGTTTCATGTCTTATATGGTCTCTGCGCATTAGCTATTTATATTCCGAATTGGCCTACCTTCATATCGAATTACATGACTTGAGGCTTATTGTACTCGAGCAGCGTTTATCGCGGATACGCCGTTGAACTGCTGTTCGGCGACCCGAGCTTGGGAAATTTAAGCGTCTGTGGCGTGGCGGCGCCCGAGTGCGAAAAGCGTACGATTCAGCTGGCCCGTTTAACAAAGTACTTTGCACGCTAAAGCACTTTTAAAAAACAGGGCGTCAAAAAGTATCTGAAGTACTGTCCGACGGCGCTTTAATGCAGTTTCGATATAGGTCGGACGGCACAGCCATAGTGCAGACACACGCCGTCGCTGCAGCATAGTTTTTGTTTACAGCAATGTCGAAAAACGTGCGGCCTCAGCTTCAACATGAAAGTAGAGGGCAAGTTTGCAATGCTTACACAGCAGCGGATGCTGCGAGTTTACGAAAGCGGCGCCGCCAGCTGGTGTGGCGGACGACGGCGCTCTCGCCTTGCGCTACTGCCAAGTTGTCGCTACGCCTACGTTGCTTCGCATCGAAGGCCCATCGCATGATGCTTTGGAACTGGACTGCGTTAGAATGGTCTCTCATAGAGCTGCCTTATTGTTACACCCCATCACTCATAACAAAAGAAAGATATGTTTAATTTCGACGACGGCTTAGTAACGGAGCTAGGGACAAGTATAGACGGCAGAGCCGAGGCCCCCGGAAGCTGCAGCTGTGAGCCGAAACTTGCTTTTATTGCAGTTATCACTCCTACCAACAACATAGTACGGGTCAGCAATCCGCAAGAAAGATTTGTTTTTGGCAGTTGGTTTATTATTTAAGGAAATGACAAATTTTAGCGCACTCTCTTGACGCTGACGCAAGGGATGAACCGTATCATTGGCGCGGGGTTTGCGGGATGCACGGCCGACGTGGTGTGCGGTTTTTACGACAATGGGGTAGTGGATTGGGTATCACATTCTGGAGTCAGTCGTTTATACAAAACTGGAAAGTGGTGATGCAGAAAAATATGACAACGGCAGTTGGATTTCGTTGCATGCTTCCCGTTCACGCTTTCGGCAATCAGGTTTCGATTTCTTTGCTTACTTGAGCAGTCCACGATCATGCGTCGCAGTTACGATGATATTACCATCAAGAACTGCACTAATTAAGGCATGTAAGGCTTTTGAACAGCAAAATACTAAATAGCAAGGCCGCTTTGCCATGATAAAGTGTGCGAATGCACAGCCCACTCGTCGGGACTGGCGACAGCGGGCCGGCGCAGTGAATGTGGTTAGAGAGTATTTTCCACATCGCCTACTTACTTTCGGTGAAATGGTTTCGTTCGAAGGAAAGAAAAACTCGCTGGCCTAGCTTTCAAACCTGGGACTTCTCCTCCTACTTGCCTCACAGCACTCAGCGACAGAACGAAATTATAGTTTATGGAAGATCTAACCTATAGGATCAGAGTAATAAAAGTCATTTAACGCCTGTGCGTCCACTTGTCGTGTTGTACGTTTACAAACAAAAAAGCCATCTTAGTATAGAGGCGGACTGGAAGGTAAGAATTTCTAATGGAAACCTAATGATCAGCATAGTAGTTACAAACGTTTCCGTTTTTTTTTTTTTGTTTCCAAGTCGTCATCTCAATGAAGTTCTGTCTGTGTGCAAATGTATTGCACGTCCAACTCGCTTTAACCACACTAAAACACTAAGATTTCCTTTCTCTCACTCTAGATGTTGTAGTCTAGACGAAATCATAATAATCATAAATAAGAGGTGGATTTGGGCAAGTTAGTAAAGCATAGCGGACACAATGGCTTAAAGCTCTTGTCCGTCTTCCTTTCTGTCTCGGTTTTCAGCATTGTTCTGTTAGCCACGTAATATCCACCTCGTACCTGACTCTAGCAGGCGCTGCACTATTTTTACCTATACTGACAGTCGAAAATTGACAATACGCAATGCGTACCGTAGCAAAGCAAAACTGCATTGTTAACCCTACCTGCTGTCCTAGAGCTCTGTGTCGAGGTTTACGATACTGACACGGTATACTTACGGTATTTACAGCGTATCTGCTATTTCTTAGCTATGACGGCGAGTCATGTCTCATCCATGACGGGGCTCAGGACTACCACCGCGCGTCTCCTTAGATTGACGCGGTGAATGATGATGCGCACGGGTACCTTTTGCGCAGCGCCTAGGGTTGTCTGAACATACCCTAATAAAAACGAAATTTCTACCGGGCAATAACCTCACACAATCTCATCAAATTACATAGACTCTCATATTGTACACATCATTGTCAAAAAATATATTTCATAATTTATGTTAATGTACAAGAAATCATGAGATCTTACGCAATTACATGTGACCTGTATGTGATTTCTTACGTGATTTGAGTGAGACTGTGTGAGAAAATGTGATGTTATTGTCTCATACAATTTTTTCAGTATAGTAGGCTGCCATCTATGAAATGTTGCGGCCGAGCATCAAATTGTTTCTGATTTCTTTCAAACCAAACTCGAGCGCGCGGTCTAGAGTTTACAATGAGCTCACATTTTGGTCTCCACAGGAAATGGCAAGCTATTTCAAACTTGGGTTCTGTTTGCTAGCAGAGCAAAGGTTTCCCTACTGAAAAACCAAAAGTTCTACGTGGTAATAACCTCATTATATCTCATCTAATCGCATAGACTCTCATACGGTTTACATCGTTATCATAAAATATCGTACATAATTTATGGTAATATACAAGTAGCTAAGAGACCTTATGCAATTATATGAGACTTGTATGGGATTTCTGATGTAAATTGAGTGAGATTGTGTGAGAAACTGTGAGGTTATTGCCCCATACAATTTTTTCAGTAGGGTTAGATTTCGCATTACCGATAGGAGCCTCATGGAAGCGATTGCTGTTTCTTCGAGTTTTTTATTTACTGTCACTTTGGATCAACTGATTGCATGCGGGTTCTTTCCGCGTCCAGTCTTCACAAAAATGCAACCGTCGGGGCTATTATTTACTGCGTAGCCATGCACATTCGCATAACACAGGCGCCGTATTCGTGGCGACCCGCATCTAGATCGCCCTCTCCACTATGGAGCCTGCATAAACCACACGTGCTTCTTTCGATACCCGGCATCAGGAAGAAGGTCGAGCTATCGACGACAGAACTAAAACAAATCACTCTTAAATACTTCCATGAGTACCATGCAAATCGTTTGCACGTCTACACCGATGGTTCAGTGAGTGCCGTGAGTTCTTCAGACTCCATGGTCATACCCTCAATCAATACAGAAATAAACGTTAGGACAATTTACCAGACTTCTTCAACAGCTGCAGAGCTAACCGCTCTTCGTGTCGCAATTAGGCATATCAGTCAGCAGAGCCCCCAGCAGTGGTCTATTTTCACCGATTCAAAACCAGCCCTGCAAGCCTTAAAAGCGGCTCTTCGCCGTGAAGCTCATTAACAACTCTTTGAGGAAATACGACAAAACCATCACTGTGCAATTAATAGAGGACATGACATCATCTTCCAGTGGCTTCCAGGACACAGCGGCATAGCGGGAAATCTTCGGGCGGACGAAGTGGCATGAACAGCCCACCAAGACGGCGATTGTGTGTTGATTCCCTTTTCCAGGGCAGACGCAGCAGGCAGGCTTCGCGCACTTGCGCGGGAACACACACTCTCCTTGTGGAATTCTGGCCAGTTTGCGAATTGCCACTTAAAATCCCTGGACCCTGACCTGAAGCTCCGCCTTCCACCTGGTCTACCCCGACGCGAAGAAACTTAGCTGTGCCGCCTGTGGGTTGGTGTAGCATTAACAAACTCGTATTCTTTTATGATAGGCATGGCAAATAGCCCTGCATGTTTGAACTGTGGATGTGACGAGTCTATAGGCCACATTCTTTGTGAGTGCCCGATATACAGTGAGGAAAGGCAGTGTCTGTGCCGTACGCTGGAGCATCTAGATGGACGCCCATTGAGCGAAACTAAGATTTTAGGTCCCTGGCCATGCGATCGTCTGCGGTGAAGGCCTCCCAGGCACTTCTCCGCTTTATGAGAACCACTGGTCTAATCGAAAGACTATGAGTTTGCTATGACATGACTGTGACGTGATGCGACGTGTCTGTTATGTGACTATGTGACTGTACTAACTTCAACTATCCCTTTCTCACAACTTTTATATCCACTCATCTCCTTCCCCCAGTGCAGGGTAGCAAACCAGTTGCTTTTACTGGTTAAGCTCCCTGCCTTTCCTCATCATCTTCCTCCTCCTCCTCCTCCTCCAGGAATTAAACATCAGACATTACGCACGCTGCTGCAGTTTTAAGATGAGGATATACTAAAGCATTTTCAAATGCGAAAACGGAGCATTTAGTAGATCACGGGGAAAAGGAAGAGCTCATACTTGAATTCTAAAAGTTCACTGAAGAGAAACTGTTTTTTAGATAATGTGGCGCGCCGTGCAAAACACCCTCTGTAGGTTGATTTTCCATCACAGCAGCCAAACAGCGGCTTCAACAGGTATGTGTCAAAAGCTCAACATTAGGTGCGAGCGACGAGACATGGTTAATAGTGAGGAGAGCACACGTATGCGCAAAGCGCAGCTTTTTGAAAGTACAGTCTCTGTAAAATGTTTAGTGTCCGGAGGGATTATTTCTGAGCCACACCATGTGGCATTCCAGATGTTGCAAATCTTCTGGTGGAAAGAAGGTAGTTTGTCCGACCCTTTCCAATTGGAAACGCCGCCATGAATTTTAAGGGAGATCTACCGCATTGCTTAGAAGCTCAGCCTTTGGCTCAGAACTACCTGTAAAGAATGCACTAATGTTGTAGTTCGCATCCCTCTGATAAACAATTAACACCCTAACGTGGCTACCATATGAATGTTAAATACAATCAGCCATCGTATGACACCACCCGGAACGCCATACAGAAAACTGTTTATGGGGATTAACGTCCCAAAGCAACTAAGGCTATGAGAGATGCGGTACAGCAAAACTTATACATTGTAAATTTAGTTGCGAAATGTCTTATCGTGATCATGCGAGTGCGCGGCCGCTCTCTTTGGGGCCCCTATGCTTCAACTGCAAGGGCACACCTAAGCGAAATTAGAGCCTGTGCGAAGCACTCTCTAGGTTTCTAGATGCGTGCTCGGCTTTGCTTCCATAAGCGGCCCAGACAGACAATGCAGAGATTCGCAGAGAGCGACCTCCTGTTCGCATGTTTCACCCCGAAAGTCGATGATCCTTTACATATGTTGCGGCTTCAAATCCTTGTTGCGGGCCTACAAGTTGGAAATACTAACTGTTCAGGGCAGCTCATGTTGCAGGGATGCAGTGATTGTCGGCAGGGCATAAACCAAGTACGACGCTATCTCATTCTCCTGTCAAGAGCGAGCCTACAATTTAACTACCAGGTGTATTCTATATGCAATAGTGGACAATATGGCACGGCCTGGTACGCTGCATAGCGAGGTGCTGCACCCCAAATGTTTTACAAATGTCGAGACCTTGCCACTGCATAGGTCGAGCCAGTTCTGAATACACGGAGACGAGTGGTATATACAGCGTTGTTGCTAGGGACGGTGCCATGCGTCTTTCTCACATGGTTTTACGTTAATATTTTGGGGGGCTTGCAGCTTCTTAAAGATGTATTTTTGTGCCATTTTCGAGTACATGGCAGGATCGACACATGTTCTCCTTATGGGAAAGGTTACAGTTTCGCTATACAAAATTCACTGTGGGATTCTCGCAGGCTGCCTGTATTGAGGTTTATCATTTTTAGACTCACAATATATTTTAGCAGGAAAGTAGTCATTTGGACCTAGAAGCTGAGCAAGGGGGACGCTCTTTACTTGACCATGGTTTGTGTCGCTAAGAGCTTACTAAAGATACAAATCGATATTCTAGCAACTTGTTATGCAAATACAGATGCTCCAACATCGCTAACTTATTTTCCTGGATGATTTCACACCATAATAACATACCAACTGAAAACGGTGCTTTCAGAAAGGCAGTTTCTTCGAAACGACCAAATTCATCACACGGCAAACTCATCCTGTGAGTCGGCAGTAAGGTAGCATGAAAAATTACAAAACTGTAACCTACGAAAACAAAACAGAAACAATTGCAGTGATGCGGACACTTTCAATGCGCTGTCAGGGTGCGCGCAAGAAGTAAGGGTGATATTTCAAGCCTGTCTGGAGCACCAAAAGGCTTCGTGGAATCTTATAAAACAACTGGAGTTGCGAAATTGTGCTCAAATTCCTTATCGGAGCATGACCTTTTTATATCTGAGGGATACAGTGAAAGAAAAAAAAAAAGCTGAAGAGGACAGTGTGGATTAAACACAAAGTAAAATAAAAGGCAAAGGGAGGAAAGGTCTCCAGACATGAACCGCCGGAAACAAATAAAAAACAAGACGAAAACAAAAATGAAAGAAAAGTGCGCTTTACCGCAATCCACATGTGAGCGAGCATCCAGTGAAGGAATTTCATATTGGCCGCGCAGGTCAGCGTAGCCGATGTGCTCCGACATCCCATTCGAAAATGAAAGGGGCGTCCTACGAACCACGAAACGGCGTCCGATTCAGAATAAGAAATTGGAAACGGCTCTCCTACGCCGCTGTGCTGCAGAGCTTGCGCGGGGCCGCTAGGCAAGCAAAATGGATGCAAGCGGCGTGGTACTCTCCAATTTCTTTGCGGCATGTGTCTCCTGCGGAACCTTACCGAAGTTTCCACCATACTCCTCGCATTAACTTGATTCGCATCAACTTGCCACAGACTAAAATGCAAGTGACAAGTCATCAGAAATAATGACCAAATCCAGAACTAAGGGAGCATAGAAATGTTTTAAATCTATCCTATCTAGAGGTGTCAATACGAACTAGTGTGCAGTGCACCGCCAGTAGCTATATGCAAAATGAGCGTTTAAAAGGGGTCTCCGCGTGCTGCCCTTGTTAGCATCACAAAAAGATGGCTTTCACGTAGCTCCTGTCATTGCTCTTCAAAAATACATGGAGGGGTGCCTCAAGTGAAATATATCTCTTTCAAGAGCTCTTTGATAGCCAAATGCCTATTTTATGTCAGTTTGTTTCGAAGCGACAGTGAGTTTGAAAATCATCAGGGGCTAGGCAGCAACTTCTCTGTCAAATTCGTCGTATCACTTACATGGAAACTGAATATCAATGTCTGGATATGACGCTTATGTATGCATGAGTTTTTTCAATGAACCGGGGTTCGTCTACCTCTGTTTACGCGTATGTTAGGAGCGTAGCCTTGTTTTCGTTTATGCCAAGTTATTTCATTACATTTCACTTATTACCTTTTGAAGCCTGATGTGGGCATTACATAAGGGGTACGTTAGAATAATATGGTTGGAAAAAGTTTAATACATTGAATGATGGCCGCGCAGATTCTCGGCGAAGTTCTACAAGCGCTTTATGGCCGCAATGTCTTTGTGTAGGTCGTGCAGCCTACAGTGATGCGGGAATGAAATGAAACTGCAAACCTAACGTTACGGGCCCGTAGTCGAGAAACGTGGAAAGGATGACTAGTGCGTTGAGATATGCGGGCTTCTGAGGCAACGTAGGGAGTGCAAGAAAGGGAACTGTGGAAACGTGTTTGAAATTGGCAAACGCTGGCGAGGCGGCGACGAACTGTCAGGTGTCATAAACCGGATTTATCTTTCAAGCCTGATACACTTATGTCGTAAGAGTATGAATAATGAATGAGCCTTGCTGCTTTGTTGTGAACTGGTTGAAGTAGGTTGATATGGTAAACATGACGAGGGCTCCAAATTTATAATGCTTATTCAAATTTTGATCGGAGTTGAGACTTTCATGGTAATAATTTTACATGTTTAGTGGCATGTCGAAGGTGGCGTTGTAAAAACCAAGTACGAAGTGTTCTTTGAACGAACGGTTAATATTAGCGATATGCGTACTACCTTAATTATTTATCAGACATGAAAGTTTTAGTAGTAAACATTTGTGGGTTACTTCGTTGAACGCGTTCGCATATTCTCGGAAAATGGTATGGATTTCTATGATAGCGTCAAGATTAGCATGCAAATCATGAAGAAAAATAGCGAGCTTCTTTTCGCATGAAAGACCTATTCACAACTATGTTGTCAAGAATAAAATAGTTGTTAGAATCAAAGAAGCTCATCATATTTGTGTAAATGGCGTGTTACATGTGTTTTCAGGGCACAGTAGTAACGAAAATGGGATGTTTATTAAGTGATGAATCCCTTTTTTCCATTTTTAAGACTGCAACGACTATATACCTTTTTCAGTGGTCTGATTGACGTCCTGAGGCAGGTTACTCAAAGAAGGTAGCGTAGAAATTCCTCACAATTATCCGTGGTATTCTTCAGAAGCTTTTAGTTAATAGGTTATGAAAGTTATGAAAGTTTCATAGTTGCTATTAAGGTCGAAATACCTGATGAAATGAACAGGACTGGTAGCATTGCACGACCTAATGTGAATATAGTGTCGAAATTTCCTTCCTTTCAGACTCATTAGTAAAGGCATGCGTGAAGGCACTATTAATAACGAGGGCACGCTTGGTCGCAGTGATGACTGCGGCTGACTCATATACAATGGTTATCTCAGTATGCATGCTAGGGGTTTATTACTTGCCAGAACATTCTCATTTTATTGGTTAAGAAGTTGGCCAGATCTCAGTGGAAAAACGTACGCTTGGAGTTAAGAACAGCGCAGAGATAGGACATTTTGGCTTCGTGGTATTTTGACCGTGCGCAGTTCGCACCATGAAACTTGGCAGAAGATAAAGGGGCTCCTTGCTGTTTTCCATACGCTTAAGGTTTTTAGTAAACAGCGGCACATGACAATACTTTTGAAAACTAAATAAAGGATTGAACTGATTGGTTAGACTTGCTAGTTTATTTTTCAATAATACAAAATTGTTTTGAATAATTTTTGAATAAACACTTTAACTAGCTTTACACATAAAAACTGAAAAAAAAGCCTATTAATTTTAACATTGATCTTTTCGTTACCTTTGTTACAATGACGCATAATTTATTTATATCTGTAATTTTAGTCATAAGCATGTCTGGTTATAAAGGCCTATAGCTTTGTAGAGGGTTATGGGTTTGTATCGGCTCATTGGTTAAGGACAATAGAAGTGGGAATAAATCTGTGGTCATTAATTTCAGGTAGGTTTGTAACAGGCTGAGCGCCGTCTGGGTAATTTGTTAATAATGGAACTAAGATTTTTGCGCACTTATTTACTACGCGGCTTCGTTCCAGTATAACTTGACTGAGGTGCACGTTGTTACAGAAATCTATAAGTTCCCTTGCTACACCACTGTTATCTATGGGTGCGTTATGGTTCTACCAAATCGATACTCGGGAAATTAAAATCGCTAAAAAAGGAAGACATTTGAATTAGGGTGATTTGCGGTTAGTTTGCTTAGTGTGTTATTATTGTGGCGGGAAACAGAAGGGATGCCGTGAAGTGGCCTGAAACACACAGCGAGTAGGAATACAATAAAACAGAGAGTTGAGCTAGTTGGTGCATCATTAAAAACACACAGAGCTACAAACATCTACTCGCTTGTCCTCCGTTTGTTGCGCTGTGTGTTTAAAAAAAAAGAGTATGACTTTTAGCGGGTGCGTGACTATTTAATAACTTTTCGAGGAGTCATGTATGGAGGAAAATACAACTTGTCTGCCAGCTATCAGCGCGGCCCCTTATCGTCCTTCGCTGCAGTTTTTTCGAAAAACGTGAAGTTTGGCGAGACAGACAGCAATTCAATATCTGGCGTGCCACCGGTCAGCCATGTTTCGGTTAATATCAGTACATTCATTTTTGATGATGAAACTAGTTTAAAATTAAGTTTATGCCCAAAACTGCGGGTGTTAGTGCTTACAACGGACAATGAGACACTAGACATGTTTGTCGAGGGTGCGTGATAGGATGATTGCTGTTCTGACTGAGAATGGTCAGCTGCTATTTTTTGCAGTTTCCTAGGTTTCATCAGCATGTTGCGCCTGGGATCAATGTGAAAACTGTTGAAATTCAAATTGAATTTCGCGGACTTCTCTTTAGCAAACTCGACTAGGTAAAGTCAATTGTTGACCGAGTTGGTTGGACATTGTTAAAACAGCGCTAGAAACACGGACAGATAGGAAGACAAACACAGCTCAATGTGTGTTTGTCTTCCTATCTGTCCGTATTTTCTGCGCTGTTGTAACATAAAGCGATTAGGTACTCTCGCAAACGTCCAAGCCTGCACTGACGATGAAATCAGTTATTTAAATATACTCTCATTCGAAAGGATGGGGTCCTTAATTTCATATATGAATTAACCATGCCAATTATTGATTTCGAATAGTTAGGTGTTTAACGGCCAAGGCGATGAGCGCGTTTAATATTCACCGGGCCTATTGGTAAGCGTATGTTGGCGAGGCAATGCCTGGTTACTATTTCTTTGATGTTATTTCGACGAAAGCGATTTTGAGAGTCGTCGATCCGTCCCTCTGGAAGGCCGATCTGGATGGTCATTGCAGCTTTTAGAGATTTTCTAGTTTTCAGTAAACTCTGATGCCTTCACAAAGCATGTATATGACCCTTCATATCGGCTATGTGCTTAGGCCATCTATGGAATTGTCTATTGAACTTACCTGGTTCTTTAGGTTCTGTATTTCTGAAATTAGCTTAGCCGGACCGGGCCACGTTGAAACGTGAAGGCTAACAAACAGGGTTCCACTGCAGCAGAGGACACCACAGAGGGCTATGGAATGAAAAATGGTAGGGGTAACGTTAAGAGAAAGGAAGTGTGACGAGTGGTTCAGAGAAATAACTCAAGTTACTTATATTCTAGCGGAAATCAAGAATAAGAAATGGGCATGGGCAAGACATGTAGTGCGAAGAGAGGATAATCGATGGTCGCTTAGTGTAACGAAATGGTTTTCAAGAGAAGGAAAGCGTAGCAAGGGGCGGCCGAAAGTTAGGTGGGCGGATGAGGGTAAGAAGTTCGCACGGATCAAGTGGATGCAGCTAGCACAGGACCGGTTAATTGTATAGGTTTTTCTATTTCACCCAGCGCAGGTTCGGAGGTATTTGAACCTGGATTAGATTCAATGTTGCCTGCTAAATGGAGGAAGGTGAGCCAAACATTACTGAACTAAAGAACGAAGGAACGTCACACAGTGGAGTCGGCCACTTCATAAGCAAGTCACCAGATATTATTGTCAACAGAGAATGCTGTATGTATGTATGTATGTATGTATGTATGTATGTATGTATGTATGTATGTATGTATGTATGTATGTATGTATGTATGTATGTATGTATGTATGTATGTATGTATGTATGTATGTATGTATGTATGTATGCATGTATGTATGTATGTATGTATGTATGTATGTATGTATGTATGTATGTATGTATGCATGTATGCATGTATGTATGTATGTGTGTATGTATGTATGTATGTATGTATGTATGTATGTATGTATGTATGTATGTATGTATGTATGTATGTATGTATGTATGTATGTATGTATGTATGTATGTATGTATGTATGTATGTATGTATGTATGTATGTATGTATGTATGTATGTATGTATGTATGTATGTATGTATGGACGGACGGACGGACGGACGGACGGACGGACGAACGTGGACGTAGATGTGGATGGATGCGGATGGATGAAATAGAAGAGCGCCTTTTTTGAAATGGGGTGATCAGTCGGCACCATGGTCGACATTTTCTTCTTTCCCTTTAACTCTTGAACGAAATAATCAATCCGTCAACTACTCCTTCATTCCAGATAAAATTGTTAATTTAAACCTTTCTAACCTCAAGCCATACTTTTGCATTTCACCAACAATTTTGCAATTGCTTTTTAAGGCAAAAGCCTTTCTTGGGACAGGAAGGGCACCCCCAAGAGTCGTCCGTTCGCTCAGACAGATCCAAAGCCAATGCAACACCAGTCACATAACAAGCCAGACAAGAAACCAGTCTATAACGAAAACGTCCGCAATCGAATTCGTTAACTCACAACCCACTTCAGAAAAGAATATATTGCCAATCTAGTAGTCCACAGCCCAATGCAAAGCAAATCCAGTACATACATTAACCTATAATCGAAACTTTAGGAAAATATTGACGTTGACTGGGAATCGAACCCTTACATCTCCGATCACCCGCCGAGCGCCATTACCAAATACCGCACGCCCGGTATGTGAAAAGCACATCTTAATTCTCCTTCTGTAGCGTTCCTGCGGTCTCCACGGCAATGTAGTCAGCGCGCCGACAATGGCGTTACCCCGTTTCCAGGAGGGAGTATAGCCGGTAGCGTTAACAACACCACAGACCTGTTCGTAGCTTTGTAGAATAAGCGGTGCAACGAGAACGCGGCATCGCCTCCGAGTGAAAGAATACTGACCTCGAATCCGGCACTGAAAAGGGCGCTCTCCTTCTCTGTGTCATCGGTGAAGTTGTTTGAAACAAATACTATAGTAGAATTAGCCAAAAGGCTCTCGCCTTATTGCAATTAAGGGATCCTAAGTGCCTCCTAGAAGTTTTGCCAACTTACAATTCAGATTCATTCACCCGAACACTACTCACTATAAAGTCTAGGACCTCAGGAAAGGCGACTGTCTCTGCATTAACATTCGCATGGAGACCATAAAATTCGAGTATAAATTACAGCTCTGTACACATGTGTCATTTTCTCGGTAAATTTTTAGTGGCCTGTTATAATGCGTCGAGATCTAGCTACAAATAGGGGACTGCCTATTGATTTGTGAAATAAATATTCCTTCCTATCCTACCTTTGCAGTTTGTATTTAAATCTACACTCTGCATTTTTTTCACCGCACTTATCTATGTTTTGCCTTCTGTGCTTTGCGCCAGTTGTTTAATACTTGTTTTTTTTCTTCGTACTTGTGTACATACGTACTTATTTGTGTTACCTAGTTCTTTACCTCCATTTTGAGATACAGCTTTTCTGTTATAAGCATATGCATACTTTACCTTCCCACCTGTTGCTGTCCGTTTTGCACTGGCATTTTTCATATTTCCAATCTCATATTTGCAGCGCTTCGAACGCTGCCCAGGCCATATCACCCTGTACCGCTTTGTTCGCGGTTTTTCCGTGGGCGCCTAGTGCTAATCGTCCAAGAGATCTCCCATTTCTTCTTAATCTCCACTCTCTGCCCGAAAAAAAAAAAACCCTGGGCCCCCACTTGCATAATCAATGCTTATGCGTCAGTGACCACCGAGTCCACAGAACCCCGCAGAAGATTGATCTACTTTTGTACCTGCTAATTATGTTTGTCATGATAAGCTTTCTAGTTTTCGCCCGGGAAAAGATATTCTGGCAAGGCTGGTGTAGGACATGACATAGCGTCGGTTCCATGTAGATAACAGGATAAGGCGGCGACGGCAGCTCAAGGACAGTTACCGCACCTTTCCCTTCCTATAAATCAATCAATCCCTTCTGTCCGCACGGTGCAGCGAAGGTGGATCAGCTACAGAGCCAGTAGCAGGCACGTGCATTTTCGTTTCCTTCTTCCTACAGCCACAACAGCAACCCCCGCCGCAAGTGGCGTCGACCTACCGTCCCAGCCAAGTAAGGCCAGGAGCAGCCACCCTTCATCCCCTCCGCTCTCCCTCTTTTATTGCGAAAGCAATGCTACGCCAGGTTTCGAGTCTTCAGCGTAGCGTAGTCAGGTAGTTACGCCTTACACCACGTGACTACTGACGTCATACCAGCGCGAGAGCTGGGCTACCAAGTCGGCTCTTCAGCGTATCGTGGCTCGTAGCCACGCCGGGCGTTTCACGCTTCTCCCACCAGGTGCGCTGTAGTCTAACAGGTGTTGTGACGTCATAAGCGAGGCAAAGATGGGCTACCAAGTCGGCCCTTCAGCGTAGCGTGGTGATGGGCTGGTACAGGTGAGACTGGCCTGGCATTGAATTTTTGTCTTTTGTAGCCCGTCATTGCACCCGCCACCGCTGGTGGTGGACGACGGCTATTGTTGTGGCGCGCGTCTTTCTTTCCCGCTTCCTTTTCTTTCTCCTCTATTTTCTCTTCTGTCTGCACGAAGCAGCGGAGGTGGCTCCGCTACAGAGCCAGTAGCAGGCCCGTGCATTTTCTTTTCCTCCTTCCTACAGCCACAGCAACAACAACAGCGTAGCGTGGCTCGTAGCCACGCCAGGTGTTTCGCGCTTCTCCCACGAGGTGCGCTATGGTCTAACAGGTGGTAGAGTGCCTCAATGTGCGCGCCCCCTCTGCCTCTCCGGAGGGTGGGGACATTCTTTGAAAGGGTCAGTGCCGCCTCTACGCCTCCATATTTGAGCCCACGCAAGTGTGTCCCACTTTTGCGGCGGCTGTCGCGTGGTGTTCCTTGGCGCGAATTGCAGGTGGCAATAACGCTAAAGATGAGACTTCTGCAGGAAAAGCGCAGTATCCCAAACTTTCTCCGAGAAGTGTGCGTTTGGATGGTACGCCATCGCTCCTGTCGCGTGGCGTTCCTTGGCGCGTATTCGAGATTGGGATTGCAGATAACAGGAAAGCGCCTGAAGCGCTATGTTAAGAGTGAGCCAAAATATGGCGGAGTTGTCACCATTCAAGGGTGCGAGGGCGCGTGCATCGAGGCACCCTAACAGGTGTTGTCGTCTTCCATTGGAGACATCGCCTCTCTGGCTTTCACAATCTCCTAGGCTTAACTACGGCTAAGCCACTGTGAATTTTTTTTATCGACACATTGAAACAAGATGTGCTTCTAATGTACAGGCCTGGCCACTGCACGACTCTGCTCGACACACTGGGCAATCACGTGATGTATCAATATTCTCTTGGGAATTTATGTACCGATCAAGGGCTCAGATGCTGCGCCTTTCGTTTCATGCAATTAATTTGAAACCCCGCTGATGCCTGCTGCACTGAGTCTACTTCTATATGCTGCGTGGTGCGGCGTTCGAGGAAGCGCCAAATGAAAGACGCCGCACAGACGCCGCCAGAATCAAATGCAAGGCGGAGTCAGCTTTCTATAGACAGTTTTATCATGGGCGCTGCCATTTTGTGTATGTGGCGCCCTCTAGCGGGCGAGTTGTGAACAACTGCCATGCTGGTATGTGGGGTCGCATCCGCAGAACAGGCGACAAGTAGCGCGAATCGGCATTTTGGAGCTTTCGCGTGCAATGTTTTGCGTTCTGAAAGTACCTAGCTGAAAGAAAAAAAAAAACTTTCAGTAGCAGCGAAGCTATTCGGTAAGGAATGGCAAAAAATTATGCTCCTGATCAAGTTGGCTGAAGGCTACAAGCCTAATTCAATTAGTGTCTACCTTTGATGTGGCACAGAGAGGCGGCGGCGCACCACTGGCCGCGATGGCAGCTTTCGATCTACTTTTTATTCTTAAATGATTTCTAGAAACAGCTTACCGTAACAATTTGAGGAAAAATGCAAGATGTAGCCGTTTCATGTCACGTTTAGGAGCAATGCTAATCGCGCTACATTTGTTGGGCCAACCGATCATTCATATACTCTTTACTGCTGGAGCGGCCACTGCGGAAGTTTCCATACCTCCACTGGGGTTCTATTCTTAAGTATCCATTGTCAATTTCGGATCCATTTAATCTACCCTGGCTACTTTTGTTGGGTGACAATCAGGCAGGGTGTTCAAGCCTCCACTACCAGGCAATCGGATTTCAGCATTGCCTACATGACTCAACCACCTGTTGGCCGGTATGTGCGGGGAGTGACGATGACTTGTCAATGGTGGGAGCTGCTATCCTGAAATTTCTCTGACTGGGTGTTAGTTGCATTTGTCTGACGCTGCCGTCATGCTGACATCCAAATACAAGATAAAATGGACAATTGATACCTATGAAATAGTGACCTTAAATTATGTCTCATAAGGACCTCATCAAAAGTTGATTTTGTCAACAATTATATAGTCCATTTTTCTTCGCAAGGTTTGCTTACTGCAAGCAATCGCTGCTATTCCTATGATCATATTCCCCTTTATTATCGGCAGCAAAATCTTACGAGATGCGTGTTTAAAAAAAAAAAAAGATATGGTAGCGCTGTTTCACTAAATAAGTTGACAATCAATTTATTAGTATATCTTTGTCTTCAAGTGGGACAGGTTCTTTCATACTTGCATTAACCTCAGGTGACTGAATCGAAATAGTTCTTCTTTACCTGGCAGCATCTCATAAATATTTGCCGCAAGGAATATTATCCGCTTGTTGCCCAAAGACTGCTGTTGTTGCACGGGTATTCAGTTTTTCCTCTCCCTACTCGACAAACACAGTGTTCGGAACTCGCACGAAAGGCTGCCAAAGCTAAACATTTTCGGTTGGGGCTTGAAATTCAGAAGCTGCTCCTCTTAGCCCAATTGAGTTAGTTGCAAGTGGAACAGTGTAAAGCCACACACGCGCATATCACCGCTGTTAATCCTTTATCTTCTGTTAATCATCTCCTTTTCGTTGTTATTTTTTGTTAATGCAAGCAACTGAGTAAAAAAAGATTGTGCTAACCGCTGCAGCCCTTAGCAGCTAAACTGCGGCCGGCGGAAATGAAACGATCAGAAAAATGAAGGAAAGAAAGGGGCGAAAGAAGAACGAACTTAGGGAAAGAAAGCACATCGCTCACATCAGCTGATCGGCTTAGATACTTTGCGGCTATTCAAAACACTCTGCGTGCAAAAGACTGCAACGTGTGCCCTTTCTCCGTAGAATGCCCTGCCGCCCCCGCTGCTATCCCCGCGTCCCCACATACCAGACAGGAGGAGCCGCGCAGCGCGTTCCGGTTTGAGGCTATTTTCCTCCTCGCCGCGAAAACGGTCTGTATGCGTGAATCGGCTGGTGACTTCCCGACCGGACGTGATATTACGATGACGTCCCATATTCTTCGCACAACTGGAAAACTTCATTCTTAACAATACATTGCATATCTCCACGAACATGCAACATTGTCTGACACTATACGCCACACAGCCTTCCAGTTTTCCTACCTTTTCCCTCCACCACAACAGCTGCCCATCTGGCCCACGCGTGATGGGCAGCGGTGCTTGGTCTTCTTATGCTTGCTCTGATCTTTTGTTTCGTAGGCAACAATTTTGAATATTCATCATTTTCGATTCTTTTTAAGGCTTGAAATGTCTGTAAGCTATCTGTAACTTCGTTATCAACGACGATTCGGGGGCAGTGAAAATCTGTTGCTCTCTTTTTCGTATAAAACTCCGCAAATACACGGGACGAAGCAGAAGGAAAAGACACACACGGCTCTGAACCATTTATTGTATCCCTTAGTAATGTCACTGTCACCAAAAAAACCTACGCACTCAGAAACACATTTTGACCGTCAACACCTGGACCTGTCAAAACAAGCTGTTTTGTCTCCGCTCATCGCCGTGTGCGTTTGTCGGGCTGGCTGGGCCTCTTACTACCTCCGTAATGAAACATGCCCCACGGATCTACAAGCCTTCTGTGGAATGCTGCGACCGTCAGCGGGACATATGAGGAGAGTGTGCAAGGTTCTTCGGAGTGAATATTGGCGACAGGCGAGATTATTCAAGGACATGCTTAGGACAAGCTGCTGCAGCAGAAACCAACGCCGGAACCAACGCGTCTTTTGCGAGAGCACAAAACTACATACTGAAAAACGAAAAGTTCTACGGGGTACAGTGTCATCACATCACATAGACTCTCATACAGTGCACATCATTATCATAAAATATCTTTCATAATTTATGTCAATGTAAAAAAACTATGAGATGTCACGCAATTAAATGCTCATTGTATGTGATTTCTTACGTAAATTGTGTGAGTGTGTGAGAAAATGGTAGGTTATTGCCTCATACAATTTTGTCAGTACCTCACGGCATTCCTGTAGAATATTGTGTGCTTTTTACTTGCAAATGCAGCCAAGAGACAGCAACCTAAGGGAGACTTTTAGTGCTTGGAGACGTCACGGTGGAACCTCGTCATGAGAAAACCCTGCGCCTAGGACCAACGTTTTGCCCAGAAACCGGTATGAAGACTGTTGAAAAACTTGGTTATGCGCGCATTGTATCTTCTAAGGCAGCAGTATAGATGACCGGTCAAAATGTGTTTTTGAGTGCGTAGATGCTGTAGGTCACAGTGACATCACTAAGGGACAAAGTAAACGGTTCATAGGAGTGTGTGTCCTTTCCTTCTTCTTCGTTTTATATGAAAATGCATAACCAACATCACCCAAACTGCCGTTCCACTATTGTTCCACTCGTCAAGCGCTCACTTTTGTTCTTCCTTCCTCAACTCCCGTGTAGACTAGCCGATTAAACATAGGCTAGCTGCCAGCCTCCCCCCCCCCTCCCACCCCCGCCTTTCCGTCTTATTATTGTTTCTCTCTCTCTCTCTGTCTAGACAGGAAACACAGATTGCCACCTGCTGCTGGCCTTCGCCCGATTAACAACTGTTTGCTGCCGCATGCCCGGGAATGTTCATGTATGCACTGTTTTTTGAAAGAAAAATTAATGTTAATATTATCATTGCATAAGTAACCTCCCACTGACGAGCTCCAAAATTAAAAAGACAGCACTAAAGCATTACTGAAGCTTTCCTTTATTCTGTACTGCCTGCCTTATTTATCTCTCCTTGAATCTACCGTTTTGCCAAAAGTAACCAGGCTGCAGGGTTTGCTTCTAAAGCACGTTTAGAGTCCTTGATTTATCTCGAAAAGCAAAAAATGGGATTCACAGATAAATTGAGCGGTTCTGTTTACGTGCATATGATCAATAATTTTAAATGTTCCATAAACGCTGCTCTGCAAGGCTATGAAGCAAACCGTGCTGCCTGGTTACCTTTGCCAAAGACGGTACAGACACCCTCGCGCGGAATGACGGGCCTATTTTATTTCTTTTCCACTTAATGACAAACCGCTTAGGGTTACAGTTACTTTTGTACCTCACTTTCCGTTTTGCTTTCACACGTCACGTTTCCCTAACCATCCCTACTGTTTACCTTTATAGACGGGGTGCCCTGGAAATTGTATAATTTTGCGCCGGCCTTCAAAATGCATCAGAATCAGTTTTACACATTATTAATTTACTCCAAAACAATTGCAATCCCCGAACACTTGCTGTTAATTTAGAAATAAATCTGTGTTACTAAAGAAGTATGGTCATAGAAAAAATTCCAGACTATAGACTGCATCGTGTAAATTTTCAGTATTCTTATCGAAGCAAAATTCACTCCTCACTCCGGCACTTCGTGCTTTCTTTTGCAACAGTTTTACCTCTTGAGGATAACAGCGCGGAACACAGGACGGGAGCACAAGATTAGAGGACGACACAACGAGCGCTGACTTTCAACAACGTTTATTTTGGAACACCCTCAACTTCTTATACCCTAACGCCGCAGACGCGTACAAATGACTTGCACATATTAGCAAAGTTAAAAAAACCAAACAAAAACATAATATTAGGTAAATTTATCTAATTTATCTATCTATATTAATTTATCTATTAATTTATCTATATTTATCTAATATTATGTTTTTGTTTGGTTTTTTTAACTTTGCTAATATGTGCAAGTCATTTGTACGCGTCTGCGGCGTTAGGGTATAAGAAGTTGAGGGTGTTCCATAATAAACGTTGTTGAAAGTCTGCGCTCGTTGTGTCGTCCTCTAATCTTGTGCTCCCGTCCTGTGTTCCGCGCTGTTATCCTCAAGATGCATAACCAACATGCCCAAGCTGCTATTCTAGTTTTACCTCTGTATCGTTTTATTTTATCAGTTTACAATATGACGTTGTATTTTATTGTTTAGATCTCTATTGCACCAGTTTATACCAAGTCGCCGTACTTTGTCGATCGTGGCTTAAGCCTGCCACTCTACCGCAGTAATTTACAATATCTATCCTCGTTAAAAAGCTGTAGACGCCCCTTGGTGATGCCGATTGAAGGAAGTTTTGATTACCATCAAGCTAACCTTACTACATTGTGTCAACTGGGTACAGCATACCGTTGGATAAATTGCAGCTTACAACAAGACCACTTACAGCTCGGAATTTCCTGTTTCCTTGTAGAGAAACTCACCTTTGCAATTTTCTCCGCTTCAATTATGCAACCTTGTTCTGCTATCGATTGAATGAATTTTAGTACAGTTTCTTGGACAGTTCGTCCTTATGTACTGCGTGACTTTCAGACGCATATTTTGAATTAAAGAATTTCAAAGCATCCTGTCGATTAAAAATGTTAAGAAGAGGACATACATTTGCTCTTAACGGGCCTGTCACTTTATAATATTTCCACTTGAAGTAAGCAACAAGAATATCAAATAATTTTGGCGAGGATTGGTGATATGCTAGGATTTACAGCAAGCGTAATTACTACTTTGTTATACTGTCCACTTGTAGAGACAGGAACCAATTATCGCACAATGTTTTCTTTTTTCTGAAATCTGTAACGTGTAGAAAAATAATAACCTAAAATGGTCACACAAATCAGAACCTCTTCCAATCTGTAACTGAGTTTTCAACCAAACCCTGATAAAGGTGAGGAATCATTTTCAAAAGTAAGAGTTTTTTAAAATCAATCTTCATTCAACAGGCTCAGAAACAGACTGGCGGTAGCTTGGTATAAAATATGTACCCAGCAGACGACCAAAGATAGCTGCTCTAAAATTTTGACCTATGACGAATTAGTTTTTTGAAGGCCTTTTACTATTCGATCAACATTTATGGACTGGGTATATGTTTGAGGTCTGAAGTCGTAATTTATACGCATGAAGTATGATATAATAAATGCGTAGAAGAAAGAGAACGTCAAAGAAGGAGAACGTGCAAAACTCTTTTTCACAGCTTCAAAAGTCTCCAACAGTTCACTACAGTGGACAACAGGCGAGCGACATTGTGATGATGTATTGGGCTCCATGGAAACAGGTGGCACTGCGGTCGAAATTCTCCGTACGGTCACCAGTGGCTGGTCTTTCGGCCATGATGAGAGCACGGCGGTCACTCCTGCGTACACATCACACAAAAGAAAAAAAAGCGCGGCTCGTGATGCGCACAATACAGTCAGAGCACTAATAGATGGTGTGTGACTGCAAGGCTACGAATGAAATGTACGGGGTTTAATTTCGCCTGCATTTCAGTCTAATCTATTTTCAGGCGAGGAATGGACACTTTGGAGAGAGGGTCATTCAGAATAACCTCACATCGCAATCATTTGTTGAGTGCCATCGACAATCGGCCAAGAAATGTCAGGTAAGAGGAATTCTCAATAGCATCATCTTAAATCTTTACAAGGCCTCAAACATACAGCGGCTGCTGTCAGACTACAATAAACATGCTTCTCAGCTACTGAAACTGCTTTACAATCGGAGCAGGCACGGCAGAAGCAGATGGTTTGTTCGATGTTAACGCATACCCACCGGCGCCAGAAGTATCTGCAGCAGGATGACCAGGTAGAGTGCCCCGAGTCACCTGCAGTGCACTTATGAAGCTCATCCTTGAAGGAATAGCAGACCGCACTTCGGATGAGGGCACGATAACACTCGGAGCTCACTGATTCTGATTGTTGCACCTGTGGGTGGATCTCTAACATACCTTTTCGATGCAGTAGCCGCGTGGGTTTGAAATGGCCAACTGCTACACTTTAGTTTAGCCTATGTGCAGGCTACCAACACTTCACACGTTTCGCCGAAAGCTGCAGACAAGGTGCAGAAAAGTCATTTGCCACAGACAGCGTTCTTCAGAGCCTTATGGCTTGTCTTCGTCGCGGAGAGGGCACGAGAAGCTTGCGCTTAGGTGCCACATGTGATCAGTATCAGTGACACCTGGAGCACGACCACAGCACGACCTCCAGCTCTGCACAAAAGGCCATTTCACGTCATTCACAGATTCGTTAGGATAAAATGCCCACAAAAACAGTTGCAAAGATGAAACTTTGCTGATTTTACGAAAACAAAATACGGCTGTCATCTGGTACTCCTGCCAAAAAACTCCAAGATCGTCACGAATACCTCTCTATGGGGCACATTAGTGTATTAGTCACAAATAAGAGATATCGGCGGCACACTGAAGTAACCCTCCGGAAGTGTTTCGTCAACAGCTTTCGCGAAGTTTCCGGTTAAGGGAAAAAGGCTACAATAACGTAAGGAGCCGGTGTAGTTTCATTATTTACTTAAAATAGAATCCGTTAAACACGCTTTACAGCGCGAGAGCATGGGCGTGCCATATTTGGTCACGTGACCCTTCAGCCATTGCTGTCCTTCGAGCCTTCTGATTTCAAAGGCTGCCATCGCGCTGGCGGCCAAGGTTCTGCAAGGCAAGGTGCTACATACATGTTATCACTGTGGACAGCGAGCTGTAGACAACACAGAAACTTGACATGAATGCGCATAGTATGTGCAGGTGCAAAAAGACGTGTGATAAATTCACCTAACTCATTTACTGCGTCATCTAAATGCCTGCATTTGCTAGAGTGTGTCGAGAAACCAGTCCGCCCTGTCGAAGGTTTTTTTAATCAATTCTCTCCTTAGTGCATTTTGTTGATAACATGGTTTACCGTCATACTAAACAGAGTACAAGCCGACTATCACATGCAACCTTTATTTTCAATATTTTTGCACACACAGTGAAAACATCTCTGTACCGGGCTGGTTGAGACGTATTAATAATTTTCACCGTTCAGCATTGTGCACAATACTTACTATTGTATATGCAAGCGAATGTAATCGCCCGACAATTAGCCAGGTACTTTTTAACCTACCGTAAACGTCTCGGGTTCGAACGACTATTTCGCTGGTCAAAGACCCTGTCAGGCTCTGAATGACGTTCGCCTGCGCTCGGGTGAAAGTAAGACTGGAAACTGCACCTGTGTTCAGCACCCGCAGATGTAGCGAGCCCGAATAAGCGGCGATATAAAAATCTCATGATTCTAAAATTCACCATTGATCTGTGGTTTATTTATATAAAAACATCAATTAGATTACACGTATGATGCAAGTTCACAGGCATGCACACGGTGACCCTCCGTCTATGCACAATGAATTAATGTGAACGCGCACACATAATTAGCCACACCAACAAACATTTTATTATCCTATAAAAATGACGCGGCAGCAGCACCACGATGCAATTATGACTCCTGTGAAACCATCATGGTCATTCTCGCATTTTCACGGCTAGTGCCGGCGCTCAAACAGACTGGCGTGCGAGGTTTACGATAGTCATTTCCCTACAACTCACAGGCACTTTCGTCTCCTAGAAAAAAAAATCAACTCGCGATCACCACCAAAAAAAGAAAAAAAAAACGTCGGCTTAATTTATTTGCACCTTATGTAGAAAGTATCGTCTATTTTCCCGCTAATAAACCACATGGTCATTAGGCCTACTTCCCTGCAAATTGCGTCGACAAGGTAGAGGATACCCGCAACAAGTAAAGTGGCGGATAGAGGCGCTGTTTGAAAGCCAGTCGGCTTCCGTACACTTGCAAGCTACACAGCACCTCTCCGCACTGCCAACCGATGCCTTCCGAAGGCCAGAAATGACGGTGTTCCTAGTGGCGCCATCTGTTGCAGCCAGCTCTACTTTAAAGGGTATCTATAGACCGTGTAATAGACCAGATTCTGTAGCCGTTCTCAGCGCGGCCATTTTCTGCCGACAGGCGTGCCGCCACGCGGGGCGTTACCTTGGGACTGCGGGGCTGGCGATCTCCGCGGCCGCGCCTGCACGGTAGCCGCGATTAGGTAGCTTTCGGGCGCTAGATAATATTGTCACAGATATTTTCACTCCCTTTTTGTGCAGGAGCGAGCTTATTTGCGTTGTCGTGGGATTTTGTTTTATATTCATGTTTATTGTGTTGGTACTCGGTGCGCCGCCACACTAATGCAGCTGTTTCGGTACCCTACAGCCGAACGAAAAAAAAAAAAAAGAACCTTTTTTAAACAACTGCAAGCATTACTCGTATGTGCACGGCTCATATATAATTCTGGTAAGTTCCAAAGCGCTCTTCGTGCTTCTTGCCAGCCATAGTAAACCGCACCAATTAGGCTGTATTGTCGCCTTCGGGTGGTGCGCGAGTCACATAGAAAATTATCGCTTTGTGCTGATCTTTAGTGGCAAGCTAACATCGGGAAAGTTTTACTGCTCCTTATTTATAAGCACCACCTCATTGGGGTCGTTTTTTATGAGAGGAATATCTATATCGGGCCTATTAAACTGTTGCGTCTGCATGTCACGCATGATACGCCTTTTTAAAATCTGCACGTACATAGTAGTATAGATGCCAAAGAAGGAAGGAGCAAAAGAATTCTAGCTGGAACATAGGTCAGCTTGCATATGCTATGTAACTTTTAGCATCCAAAATGGCATCGTCGGTGGTGCACACCGTCCAGGAGTGCTCAAGAAATTTCGGCCAGCTGGGCTCTTTAACGCGCGCTGACATTTATTACACTTTACACGGGCTTCTTTCGGTTCACGTCTATCGAAGCACGGCGGTCGCTGCCGTGGTCGCACCTACGTCTTCGGGCTAAGTGATCAAGAGTCCTAACCACTGAGCCACCGCTGTGGGGCACAACACGTTTCCCTATTCGTAAATCTTAAATAAATACTAATATAGTAGAAAGATCTCGCGACCTCTCCAGCCAGAAGACGAGTAAATTTTATTTCGAAGCTATGGGCATGTGTGAAAGCAGCCGTTAATGTCAGCGTCACAGCTTGTAATGAAATCGTATCGATTTGTTGCGTTTCGGGTAGATACTAACGCCGCTCAACAGTTTTCCACGCCCCAAAACTCTCTGAAATCCGGAAATAACAATTTGTATTGCTGGTGATCGTGCTTCTATTCCCGTAAAGAAACGGTAAAGGGAGACCAAGGACGAACCACTAATGACCAAAAACGTACGCAACATTCAAATGGAAGTTCACCGATCTAGTTACAATTAAAAAGTGATAAAAAATACATTTATCACCATCCACAAAATCTAAAGGTGCAAAAAAAAAAAAACCTTTTGAATTTATCACGTGTGAAGGGCAGCCACAAAAAATAAAAAAAAGAAACGCCAGCGCACTACTGCTATAGACTGTTATTTCCAGTTCGTAACCTGCACTGTAGACTACCCTCGGATATTGCGTAAACGAAGGAACAGTCCGCTTCAAATTGCTGCAGTACTCCCTAGAAAAGGGAAAACGATGTGCAGCACGCTGATATGTACATGTATAGATGGTAGAGCGCGCTAACGACCTATTTGAAAAACGCTTGCTCACGAACACGTATTATACGGCAGGCGCCAGCGCGGCCTCCCGTCCCCGGACCGTCCACATCCGTCAGACGGACCTCGTGGAGAGAGTAGGAGCGTGCTATCAGCCTACGTGCGAGGGTAAAAGAATCTGGTCTATACTCTCTACGTCCGGGATGTAAACCATACAGCAGTAACAAGCTTCCCAGATTATAGCGATTAAATGCTGCTAGAAAAAAAGCCATTAATTTGGCAATTGTTTTCATGAATAGGTTACTCCGAGTAAACTGTTATTCGCAAGTTAATCATCATCTATACATGTTTAAAATTTGTTGCACCCATGTGCGATAGTAAAGCGCGTTACTTGTTCAATATTAGTTGAAATATTGACACAATGTTTTTTTTGTACACGCGGTATTTGACTAAACATTTCCTGCCGCATTCGCATGTCGCCACTCACGCACACTATGTATTATATACAGATATATATACATATACATTTAGAAAAACACCTGCTATTTGGACACTGACAACATTTTTGCCGGTATAGCGACAGCTATTGAATCGAACCTCTGGCTGAAATTTCGCAGTACATGCTTTACTGGCTATCTGGAACATATATATATATATATATATATATATATATATATATATATATATATATATATATATATATATATATATCCATATACCATATACCATCCATATATCCATATACCATATATCATACCATATACCATATACCATATACATATACCATATACCATATATATCCATATACCATCCATATATATATATTGATATATATATATATATATATATATATATATATATATATATATATATATATATATATATATATATATATATATATATATATATATATATATATATATATATATATATATATATATATATACCGGTACACGCTTTCCTCGCGGTCTGGAATATATTTTAGCCAGGGTTTTAAGTAAATAGCTGACACTATGGTGATAAAAATACTGTATGTCCGAATATGTTTTTCTAAATGTCCATGATTTTAACACAAAGGATACGGGTATTACGTTTTTATTAACCTTGGGGGCTATTCTGGGGGCCATGACGGACACCAGAAACGAGGCTGCTAGACTGCTTCATTTAGTTACTAATTAACTAATTACGTTAATTTTTATTTATTTTCATCACAAAGTTATGTTGTATTTGCATAATTGAACCTCGCCCTGCACATAGTGCACACGAAAACGAATTTTCGAAACGAAACAAAAAACGTTGTAGCGCGTGTTATGAAGCCCACAAATGGCATCACTCTGATAGGCAGTTGCACAGCGTCTTTTACGTAGACGGCCCCACCCGCAGATATTTCCTCACTATGTGACATCAGCAAGACAGGCCTGTGGCAGTTCGTTACCCATTTCGTTTCGACCGCGGCCTCGCTGACAGCCGCCTCGTCGATGCCCAATGCGCGCAGTCATTTCCCTTGCAAACGGCCTGAAAACGCTCACTGACATAGCGACCTACATCTGATCCGCCGCTGGCGCTACGTTACTACGAGAAGCCGGCTATCAGAGCGATATTTTCGTGCCCGTTACAATATATTTAAAGAAGCTCTTTTTCGCGGCTGCCGTACTGCAACCACAAGCCCCAATTCTGGAAATAAAAACACCTCCTAAAAGGACAATTTAAAACGTTAATGTACGCGTTTACTTAATTAGAGAACTTCCTGAAGCCTTCTGCTTCTCTTCTGGTGTTCGCTAAAGGGATAAAAGTCATCTAAAGTTGTCTTTTACTTTGAAACTGTGAACATATTAAAAAGAAAAAACAGTATATATGCCCATTAAGGCACAACTCTTTATTTTACCACATTTAATGATCACTCAACTAGCATACCTCTCCTGTTCTTAATTTTTTGTAAAATGTTCTTTCTAGTTCGAGACCCGATAAGAATGTTCTCGAAGGTCTCCTATCCTCCGCAGTTGCCACTGCTCACTATTGAGCCGCACGCCCCTCCTACACCTACCATTCTCGCCCTCCGGCTGTGTATTATTTCCCTCTCGCTATTGGCTTCTACTTCAGCGGTACCTGCCCTTCGGCTTCTGCAACAACAGAACCATCATTTCGGGCATTCTTAGACACTCACCGTAGCGTTCTTCCTCTATGGTAACAATCCTGTCGACGAAAATAGCCACGTTCCCCTTGGACGTGTATATGACTTTGTCAAGCATCTGAGACTGCTAAACCATCCTTTCCCAATGACTGCACCTGCTTCCTGCTCCATCCCTAAACGTAAGGAGAGATTTTCATCACTGCACTCTGTTGCGTGCGACCTCTGGCTGCTGACGTTGTATTGTGCGTGCAAGTGCTGGCACGGGCTGATTACTTCGGTAAATACTGCGCCCACTGATGAACCCATGACGAGGAGGGTCACGAAAGGGGGCTTACAAGCTGCACTCTCAAAAAGTATTTGCAACGACTGGTCATGCACCCCTTTGAATCTTTACACACTTCAAGAGACGGTCTTTTTCAAGTATTTTATTAAAGTGTATTCAGGCTGTCAGCTTCAAAATATGGAGGAATTCTTCTAATATAAATAAATTTATAATAGTGCAAACAAGAGCAAGAATGCCTCAAAACTGCTTTCTTACGACGCTGCTGAGGGACAAAATTTTATCTTTCTTTCTGCCCTAAATTAAGGGCCTACGAAATCATGGAGAGATTTCATTTTACATAAAAATCTCTCAAATAACACTAGGTATGCCTTGTTAGTAAGATTCACTTTGAACGTTATTCAGCCTATGAGTTCGTTTTACATATCTGCAATGCGTGATTCTCTTTTGATGAAGTGGTGCTTTCAGTGCATTGATATATACAGCGTAATCTTATAAATTTACATCACCAAATTTATTTCTGGACCAAGATTCAAAATATCCTTGAGGTAACTGCAAAAAAACTTTAGCGTAATTCGCTTACGCTGAAAGGAGCCACCGCAGTCCTGGCTCACCCAGAGGCAAAAAGTAAAAAACAACGCTAGCTGATGGCTTTGCTTCCCACACTGAACAACAAGTATCGGTGCAAATGGATTCGCAAGTCCTGATAAATTACATTAAACAAAATGTGGAGCTTATATTTTAAAGGGACCTAAATGACATGATTACCGAACGAAGGTCACCCATATCCCTTCCAGCCAAACCCATTCTGTGTATTTCACCACCTCGAATTGAAAACAAGCACCTTCTGCATCAAAATAGCGAGCACCGAAGAGGGTTTTCAGCTAACGGACTCGGGTCTAAAACGCCGCTCTCTGGCCCTTCGTGAAGAAGCCCTTCGTAAAAAAAATAGTCCCACCGGCTTCCCTCCGAGTGAGAATATTTCCGGCACGAAGCGGGGCAAATGGCGGAATAAAATAAAAGTAAGTGAATATAAAAGAAAACAGAGAACGCTATAAATGGCGCTGTTACGACCGTGCATCCGCATTTGCGCGCTCTATTGTTCGCCTGTGGGCATGGAAAAGTATTGTGAATATGTGGTGATGGTCCAATGGCTCTAAGTGAGCCTGTTTCCAGGAATCCTGTTTTGTAAGCCTGTTTTGCTTTGTGGACTCCCTGCAAATGCCAAATTGACCCTGTCAAGAGAACGTCTGGAAAAACACAAAGAAACGTCCCCCTGCGGGAAATAGCAGGAAGTGCTTTCTTTCTTTTGTTCACCCTTCCAGTCGAGAAGTGCTATCCTCCAGTGATGAATGCCTCCTATCCTAAGGAGACGACAGAGTGACATGTCCGCTGACGTGCAGGACAAGAAAGGAGCATGACTCATACGGCCATTAAGTGATTTCCCGGGAATGCAGGAAAGATTTGCAATTGTCGAAAAGGGACAATGCTGGGAGCCCTATGCGGCGCGCACGTGTACTTGGGTTTCTGAGAAGTAAATCCACTTGCCGGAACCAGCTGCCTATCGATTCTTGGCTGAAGAATAGAAATGTACCTCCTCGCCGTTCCCAAGCTTTTCCCGCCAACAAGTGACCAGGCTCAACGAAACAATGCCGGGCCAGTCAGTGCTTCAGACCATCAGTGCAGTGATGTGTTCGATTGGATGCCGATATCTGAGGGGTGTCGTGACGCTGGGGCTACGACGACCCGGCCTTCACTTGGTAGCGTGCAGAGACTCGGGGTTGAAGTAGGATTGAATCTTCGAAGTTGGTGAAATATGTACAAGCAGGTTTAATGGCACTTTGAGAAACTTATTTACAAGATTATTTACACGAAAAAGAAGGGTACATCAGCAAAATGGCAAGCGTTAAGAGTTCATAGCGAGAAGCGACTGGATGAGCCGTTTACCCAGGGCCCAGAGCGACATTTCGTGCTCTGCAGCGTCCTTAAAACCCCCTATGTCCAGCCCCTCTCTGAAGATGCTGACCAACCAAATCCAGGGCACGCCCCTCAGATATCGGCATCCAATCGAACACATCACTGCACTGATGGTCTGAAGCACTGACCGGTCCGGCATTAATTCGTTGGGCGTGATCACTTGTTGGCGGGAAAAGCTTGGGAACGGCGAGGAGGTACATTTCTATTCTTCAGCCAAGAATCGATAGGCAGCTGGTTCCGGCAAGTGGATTTACTTCTCAGAAACCCAAGTACACGTGCGCGCCGCATAGGGCTCCCAGCATTGTCCCTTTTCGACAATTGCAAATCTTTCCTGCATTCCTGGGAAATTACTTAATGACCGTATGCGTCATGCTCCTTTCTTGTCCTGCACGTCAGCGGACATGTCCTTCTGTCGTCTCCTTTGGATAGGAGGCATTCATCACTGGAGGATAGCACTTCTCGACTGGAAGGGTGAACAAAAGAAAGAAAGCACTTCCTGCTATTTCCCGCAGGGGGACGTTTCTTTGTGTTTTTCCAGACGTTCTCTTGACAGGGTCAATTTGGCATTTGCAGGTTGTCCACAAAGCAAAACAGGCTTACAAAACAGGATTCCTGGAAACAGGCTCACTTAGAGCCATTGGACCATCACCACATTTCCACAGCACTTATTCATGCCCACAGGCGAACAATAGAGCGCGCAAATGCGGGTGCACGGTCGTAACAGCCTCCTCCCCCGCCAGAAGAGTCTCGGAGGGCAGCAGTCGCAGCTGCTGCATGAAGAGACGACTTAATGGCCTGCACGTGAACGCTTGAAGCTCGCTGTTGCTTGTCGCGTTGTCTTGATTGTTGTAGACCAAATTGCTCGAGCTGTCTGAAACTCAACCACATGTCTAAACAAGCACTCGGCTCCCGTCTGAAGAGACCAGGTCAAAAGAAAACTGCCATTGTTGTTCGAGAAAAGCCCACTCTCAAGACGTTCAGGACCCACGTATTCCTAGAAAACCAAACGTGCTGCTTTACATAGTCACACATATACAAGCGCACGAGAAAAAAAAATAAAAACCTGATTATCAATTTGGATACATGGTGAGGAACACCTCGGACTGCTTAGAAACAGCGGCTAAGCGCTTCCGCATTCCCATTTAACTTCCCCTTTTTGTATCTTATTTCAAAATTGTACTGCTGTAAAATCAAGCTCCACCTAAGAAGGCGACTGTTCTTCGATGTCGCAGTTTGCAGCCAAGCCAGGGGACAATGGTCCGTCTCTACGGTGAATTTGGCCCCTCCAAGATAGCACTGCAATTTTTGAATGGCCCATACAATGCAAGCGCATTCTTTCTCTGACGCGCAATAAGCCCTCTCTCTAGTACTCAGTTTTCTGCTCAAGTAGAGCACGGGGTGCTCATTACCGTCGTCATCTCTCTGGCAGAGAACAGCACCTAACCCTCGATCACTGGCATCACACTGGACCGTGAATTCTCGGCCATAGTCTGGAGCTCGCAATACCGGACGGCTAATCAGCACAGCCTTCAGGTTTACGAAGGAGGCTTCCTTTTGTTCGTCCCAGACTACATTTCTCGGTTCTGTCTTGCGGAGAGCGTCGGTCAGAGGGCTAGCCAAAGCTGAATAGTTAGGGATGTAGTGATTGTAGTACCCAGTCAGACCTAGGAATGCTCGAATTTCCGTCTTCGTGCTCGGCCGCGGATAGTCTGCTACCGCAGAAATCTTAATCTCGCTGGGTTTCCTGAAACCCTGACCTACATTGTGACCCAAGTAGTCCACGGTCGCCCTTGCCAGGCAACATTTCTCGGCCTTTACGGTTAGTCCAGCTTGACGCAAAAGGCTCAGTACAGCTCTTAGATGTACCATATGGTCCGCCCATGAGTCGGAAAAAACCGCAATGTCGTCTAAATAAGGCACCGCGAATGTTTCACACCCCTTTAAAACCCTATCCATGAGTCGGGAAAAACAAATTGGAGCATTTTTGAGCCCGAAACTCATCATTGTTGGCTGGTAGCTGCCCGTCGGAGTGACGAAAGCCGCGTATCTGCTGGCGCGTTCAGTGAGCGGTACTTGCCAGTATCCTCGAGTAAGGTCCAGCGTAGTCACATATGCCGCTCTACTGACCTGTTCTACTCTCTCCTCAATATTCGGAATAGGATACACTTGATCCCTGGTGAGAGAATTTAGCTTTCGGTAGTCTACCACAGGCCTAGGGTCTTTACCTGGAGCTTCTACTAAGATCATAGGCGAAGCGTAATCGCTTTCCGAGGGTTTTATTACTCCCAATTCCAGCATGCGAGTTACTTCCCTATCCAGAATTTCTCTTTGCCTTGGAGAAAATCGGTAGCACCTTGATCGCACTGGCACGTCTGAAGTCAGCTCAATATCGTGCTCAGTCAAATCAGTCCTGCCTGGCCTGTCCACGAAGCAGGCCTCAAACTCTGTTATTATTTCGCCCAGATCGGACAGCTGGGATTTCGTTAGTTCTCCTCTCTGCTCCGTCTTTTTGAGAAGCTCCTGAGCGTTGCTTCCTTTTCCGCTGAGGCAAATCAAGTTATCCCCAATCTCCTCAGGAAGGTTTAACGTTAGATTTACCATGGTTTCCCTCTGCTCATAAGGCTTCATAAGATTGCAATGATAAATGCGCACTGCTTTACGCCTATCGGGGATTTTCACTGCGTAGTTAGTGTCAGAAAGCTTTGCAACGACTTCATCAGGTCCTTCCCACTGTACTTCGAGCTTATTCCTGAGATCATTGGCTTGCTCCATAGCTAAGTCCTCTCGGGTTCCACTTAGAAGTCTCGTGAGATTACTAGACACCGGCGGCAAGAGGTTACTCTCAAGAACGTCCTCATTCCGCGTCTCATCAAGCTCACTTTCAAGTTGACTTATCTGAGATGCCTCGCTCTCAAACTTTTCTGACCCGCTATTTTCCGCATCGACCACTGTTTTAACTGCCGTTTCCTCCGCTGTGGAATTTTCTGGTATGAGCAGTGTAGCTAGTTCTCGCGCCTTTGAACGTGTTAAGGCTTGCACAACTCTGTCTCCGAACAGGATGCCCCTCTTTCGCAGTAGCATGTCCGATTTGTTGGAAAACAAATACGGATAGCTTTTAGGAAGCTTTCCTGAAACGGCAGCCTCGGTTGTTAACTCGCCGAAAGGGCCCTCGATGACCACGTTCGCGATTGGCAAGCATACACTCTGTTCCTCCACTACCTGGCGGATCCATGCACACTGTCCTGTATAGTCGGAAGGCGACACATAAGCCGGATGGACAACATCCATCGTTGCGGCCGAATCGCGCAGTACCTTGCAAGGCTTCCCGTTGACTACTAGGTCATGCATGTAAGGTTCCAAAAGCTGCATATTTTCATCGCAGTCACTGACATACGAGAAAACGATCTTTTCTTTCCGGCAGTTGACGGCAATGTGACCCTGCTCATTACACCTAAAGCATGTGAGCGGCTTCCTAGCCCCAAGCTTGTTCTTTGTGTTCTGCGCGTTGGTCACTTTCCCACTTTTCTCACTGCCGTCCTTTCTAGGGCGTTTGCCTGAAGAGGCCTTCCTTTCTTTGTTTGCAAATCTAGCAAAGTGCCTTTTCTGACGGTTAATCACACTGAACTTAGGATTGCGGGGCCTATCCACTGCTGGGTTGCTGAATTGTCGGCGCGAAGCATACTCCTCAATGAGTTCGGCAGCTTCAGTTGCCGACTTAATGTCGCCTCGGTCCTGTAACCAATTTCTTTCTGTTTCTGGGAGGCAGTCATAAAACTGCTCCAAAAGAATTCGCTCGACTACAGCGTCCCTATCACTGTAGGAATCAGTGCTCTTTAGCCACTCGCCCAAATTAACTCTTAAATTGTACAGGAATTCAGGGTAACTCTCGTCCCTGGACTTAGTAGCGTTCCGAAAACGTTGTCTGAACGCCTCGGCGCTAAGCCTATACTTTCTCAGAAGGCAAGCTTTGACCTTCTCGTAGTTGTCCGCGTCCTCCTTGCTTAGCCGCGCGACAACCTCCGCTGCCTCGCAGGGCAGAACCGTCAATAATCTCTGAGACCAAGTGTCTCGCTGGAAGGACAGTTTTTCGCAGGTTCGCTCAAAGTTAGCAAGATACAGACCGATATCCCCTGATATCACATATGGCTGCATGTACTTTGACATCTTGAAATCTGCCTCCTTGTTGAGAAGAGGTACCGCTAGCTGGGGACAATTGCCCGACCTCTTGCTCAACTCTAGTTCTAATTTCCGGAGCTCAATTTCTTGGTCCAGCTTTTTTGCTTCTCTTTCACGCTTCTTTTCCTCTTTTTCCCACTCACGTTCGCGCTCCCTTTCCTCTTTTTCCCTCTCAAGTTCACGCTCACGCCTCTTTTCCTCTTTTTCCCGCTCTTTCTGCTGTCTGAGCTGCTCCTTTTTTTGACCGATGAGGTTCCATGCTTCACTGAGCTCCTCATCATCGGTTCCCAGATCAGTGATTGCCTTTATAATCAAGGGTTTTCGTGCCAAACCACTTGTGTCAATTCCCAATTCCTCACACAATTGCAACAGTTCCGGTTTCTGCAGCTTTTGTAGGTCCATGATCGCTCCGAGTGTCGGCTACTTCCAAAACAACAGTGCAAACTACCAAACCTAAAGGCGTTTCAACACTTTTTACCAGTTCTAAAATCTAACCCTGTTCTAGAACCTGGTCCACATCAGAAGAAAAGCCAAGCACTCACCCACACATGCGATCGATGTTCCGAGCTGCTTTCTTGTTGGCCGATTGTTGCTCCTGCTTGTTGCTTGAGATGCCACCTCCGATCACTAGATGTTGTGGCTTGTAGATTCAGATCCACCTCCAATCACCAGATGTTGTGGCTTGTAGATTCAGATCCCACCTCCAGTCATCAGATGTTGTGGCTTGTAGATTCAGATCCCAACGCTGGTCACCAGTCGTTGTGCTTGTAGATTCAGATCCCACCGCTGCCACCAGTTGTCGTGACGCTGGGGCTACGACGACCCGGCCTTCACTTGGTAGCGTGCAGAGACTCGGGGTTGAAGTAGGATTGAATCTTCGAAGTTGGTGAAATATGTACAAGCAGGTTTAATGGCACTTTGAGAAACTTATTTACAAGATTATTTACACGAAAAAGAAGGGTACATCAGCAAAATGGCAAGCGTTAAGAGTTCATAGCGAGAAGCGACTGGATGAGCCGTTTACCCAGGGCCCAGAGCGACATTTCGTGCTCTGCAGCGTCCTTAAAACCCCCTATGTCCAGCCCCTCTCTGAAGATGCTGACCAACCAAATCCAGGGCACGCCCCTCAGATATCGGCATCCAATCGAACACATCACTGCACTGATGGTCTGAAGCACTGACTGGTCCGGCATTAATTCGTTGGGCGTGATCACTTGTTGGCGGGAAAAGCTTGGGAACGGCGAGGAGGTACATTTCTATTCTTCAGCCAAGAATCGATAGGCAGCTGGTTCCGGCAAGTGGATTTACTTCTCAGAAACCCAAGTACACGTGCGCGCCGCATAGGGCTCCCAGCATTGTCCCTTTTCGACAATTGCAAATCTTTCCTGCATTCCTGGGAAATTACTTAATGACCGTATGCGTCATGCTCCTTTCTTGTCCTGCACGTCAGCGGACATGTCCCTCTGTCGTCTCCTTTGGATAGGAGGCATTCATCACTGGAGGATAGCACTTCTCGACTGGAAGGGTGAACAAAAGAAAGAAAGCACTTCCTGCTATTTCCCGCAGGGGGACGTTTCTTTGTGTTTTTCCAGACGTTCTCTTGACAGGGTCAATTTGGCATTTGCAGGTTGTCCACAAAGCAAAACAGGCTTACAAAACAGGATTCCTGGAAACAGGCTCACTTAGAGCCATTGGACCATCACCACATTTCCACAGCACTTATTCATGCCCACAGGCGAACAATAGAGCGCGCAAATGCGGGTGCACGGTCGTAACAGGGGCGTGCCCTGGATTTGGTTGGTCAGCATCTTCAGAGAGGGGCTGGACATAGGGGGTTTTAAGGACGCTGCAGAGCACGAAATGTCGCTCTGGGCCCTGGGTAAACGGCTCATCCAGTCGCTTCTCGCTATGAACTCTTAACGCTTGCCATTTTGCTGATGTACCCTTCTTTTTCGTGTAAATAATCTTGTAAATAATTTTCTCAAAGTGCCATTAAACCTGCTTGTACATATTTCACCAACTTCGAAGATTCAATCCTACTTCAACCCCGAGTCTCTGCACGCTACCAAGTGAAGGCCGGGTCGACGTAGCCCCAGCGTCACGACAACTGGTGACTAGCGGTGGGATCTGAATCTACAAGCCCCAACACTGGTGACCAGCGTTGGGATCTGAATCTACAAGCTACAACATCTGGTGATTCGAGGTGGATCAGAATCTACAAGCCACAACATCTGGTTATCGGAGGTGGCATCTCAAGCAACAAGCAGGAGCAACAATCGGCCAACAAGAGAGCAGCTCGGAACATCGATCGCATGTGTGGGTGAGTGCTTGGCTTTTCTTCTGATGTGGACCAGGTTCTAGAACAGGGTTAGATTTTAGAACTGGTAAAAAGTGTTGAAACGCCTTTAGGTTTGGTAGTTTGCACTGTTGTTTTGGAAGTAGCCGACACTCGGAGCGATCATGGACCTACAAAAGCTGCAGAAACCGGAACTGTTGCAATTGTGTGAGGAATTGGGAATTGATACAAGTGGTTTGGCACGAAAACCTTTGATTATAAAGGCAATCACAGATTTGGGAGCCGATGATGAGGAGCTCAGTGAAGCATGGAACCTCATCGCCCAAAAAAAGGAGGAGCAGCTCAGACAGCAGAAAGAGCGGGAAAAAGAGGAAAAGAGGCGTGAGCGTGAACTTGAGAGGGAAAAAGAGGAAAGGGAGCGCGAACGTCAGAGGGAAAAAGAGGAAAGGGAGCACGAACGTGAGAAGCTTGAAAGAGAAGCAAAAAAGCTGGACCAAGAAATTGAGCTCCGGAAATTAGAACTAGAGTTGAGCAAGAGGTCGGGCGATTGTCCCCAGCTAGCGGTACCTCGTCTCAACAAGGAGGCAGATTTCAAGATGTCAAAGTACATGCAGCCATATGTGATATCAGGGGATATCGGTCTGTATCTGGCTAACTTTGAGCGAACCTGCGAAAAACTGTCCTTCCAGCGAGACACTTGGTCTCAGAGATTATTGACGGTTCTGCCCAGCGAGGCAGCGGAGGTTGTCGCGCGGCTAAGCAAGGAGGACGCGGACAACTACGAGAAGGTCAAAGCTTGCCTTCTGAGAAAGTATAGGCTTAGCGCCGAGGCGTTCAGACAACGTTTTCGGAACGCTACTAAGTCCAAGGACGAGAGTTACCCTGAATTCCTGTACAATTTAAGAGTAAATTTGGGCGAGTGGCTAAAGAGCACAGATTCCTACAGTGATAGGGACGCTGTAGTCGAGCGAATTCTTTTGGAGCAGTTTTATAACTGCCTCCCAGAAAAAGAAAGAAATTGGTTACAGGACCGAGGCGAAATTAAGTCGGCAACTGAAGCTGCCGAACTTATTGAGGAGTATGCTTCGCGCCGACAATTCAGCAACCCAGCAGTGCATAGGCCCCGCAATCCCAAGTTCAGTGTGAAAAACCGTCAGGAAAGGCACTTTGCTAGAGTTGGAAACGAAGAAATGAAGGTTTCTTCAGGCAAATTCCCTAGAAAGGACGGCAGTGAGAAAAGTGGGGAAGTGACCAACGTGCAGAACACAAAGAATAAGCTTGAGGCTAGGAAGCCGCTCACATGCTTTAGGTGTAATGAGCAGGGTCACATTGCCGTCAACTGCCGGAAAGAAAAGATTGCTTTCTCGTATGTCAGGGACTGCGATGAAAATATGCAGCTTTTAGAACCCTACCTGCATGACCTAGTAGTCAACGGGAAGCCTTGCAAGGTACTGCGCGATTCGGCCGCAACGATGGATGTTGTCCATCCGGCGTATGTATCGCCTTCCCACTATACAGGACAGTGTGCATGGATCCGACAGGTAGTTGAGGAACAGAGTGTGTGCTTGCCGATCGCGAACGTGGTCATCGAGGGCCCTTTCGGCGAATTAACAACCGAGGCTGCCGTTTCAGGAAAGCTTCCTAAGTGCTATCCGTATTTGTTCTCCAACAAATCGGACATGCTGCTGCGAAAGAGGGGCATCCTTTTCGGAGACAGAGTTGTGCAAGCCTTAACACGTTCAAAGGCGCGAGAACTAGCTACACTGCTCATTCCAGAAAAATCCACAGCGGAGGAAACGGCAGTTAAAACAGTGGTAAATGCGGAAGATAGCAGGTCAGAAAACTTTGAGAGCGAGGCATCTCAGATATGTCAACTTGAAAGGGAGCTTGATGAGAGGCGGAATGAGGACGTTCTTGAGAGTAACCTCTTGCCGCCAGTGTCTGGTAATCTCACGAGACTTTTAAGTGGAACCCGAGAGGACTTAGCTATAGAGCAAGCCAATGATCCCAAGATACAGGAGATAAGGGAGCGCCACCGCGCCACTAAGACAGCAAACAATATTTCTTTCGAGATGAGAAAGGGAGTGCTGTATCGCTTATTCAAGGATAAGCGCGGAGTAGAGCGGGACCAATTAGTCGTTCCCCAAAAGTACCGCGGAGACTTACTGCGACTTTCCCATGGCAGCTCGTGGTCATGTCACCTTGGAATAAAGAAAACAAAGCAGAGGCTGTTGCAAGAATACTATTGGCCTGGATGTTTTAAGGACACGGAAAATTTTGTACGGTCATGCGACACGTGCCAGCGGGTTGGAAAGGCGCAAGATAAGTGGAAAGCTCCGATGGTGTTAGTACCAATCATTACCGAGCCGTTTCACCGGTTAGTAATAGATGTAGTTGGGCCACTTCCTGTGACAGAGTCAGGGTACCGTTATATCCTCACTATGTTATGCCCAGCCACAAAGTTTCCAGAGGCTGTTCCGCTGCGCGAGGTGACGTCCGAGAGTGTAGTGGATTCGCTGCTGTCAGTGTTTGCACGAGTTGGATTCCCTTCCGAGGTCCAAAGTGATCAGGGTAGCGTTTTCACGAGTGTCCTCACCACCTCATTTCTCGAGCGATGCGGCATTAAGGTAGTGCATAGCTCGATCCATCATCCGCAGAGCAACAGCGTAGAAAGATGGCACTCTGTTCTCAAACGAGTCCTGAGGGGACTGTGCTATGAAAACAAGCGCGAATGGGATACCTGCCTGCCTGCAGCGCTTTTCGCTTTGCGGTCAGTGCCGCACGAATCCACTGGATTTAGCCCAGCCGAGTTGGTGTACGGAAGGTCACTGCGCTCACCTTTGCGAATGGTGCGCGAAGCCTGGGAGGGGCGCGGAGAAGGCCCAACAGTAGTAGAATTCATTCTGAACCTCTTGAATCGCTTACATAACACTAAGGAACTCGTTGAGGCCAGCATGAAGTCAGCCCAGGCTCGTTCCAAGGTGTACTATGATAAGACAGCCCGTGAAAGGACGTTTTGTATCGGGGACCAGGTGATGTTGCTGAGAAGTTCAAGGCAGAATAAGCTCGAAGTACAGTGGGAAGGACCGGCTGAAGTCGTTGCAAAGCTTTCTAACACTAACTACGCAGTGAAAATTCCCGGTAGGCGTAAAGAAGTGCGCATTTATCATTGCAATCTTATGAAGCCTTATGTGCAGAGGGAAGCCGTGGTAAATCTAACGTTAAACCTTCCCGAGGAGATGGGGGACAACTTGATTTGCCTCAGCGGAAAAGGAAGCAACGCTCAGGAGCTTCTCAAAAAGACGGAGCAGAGAGGAGAACTAAAGAAATCCCAGCTGTCCGATCTGGGCGAGATAATAACAGAGTTTGAGGCCTGCTTCGTGGACAGGCCAGGCAGAACTGATTTGACTGAGCACGATATTGAGCTGACTTCAGACGTGCCAGTGCGATCAAGGTGCTACCGATTTTCTCCAAGGCAAAGAGAAATTCTGGATAGGGAAGTAACTCGCATGCTGGAATTGGGAGTAATAAAACCCTCGGAAAGCGATTATGCTTCGCCTATGATCTTAGTAGAAGCTCCAGGTAAAGACCCTAGGCCTGTGGTAGACTACCGAAAGCTAAATTCTCTCACCAGGGATCAAGTGTATCCTATTCCGAATATTGAGGAGAGAGTAGAACAGGTCAGTAGAGCGGCATATGTGACTACGCTGGACCTTACTCGAGGATACTGGCAAGTACCGCTCACTGAACGCGCCAGCAGATACGCGGCTTTCGTCACTCCGACGGGCAGCTACCAGCCAACAATGATGAGTTTCGGGCTCAAAAATGCTCCATTTTGTTTTTCACGACTCATGGATAGGGTTTTAAAGGGGTGTGAAACATTCGCGGTGCCTTATTTAGACGACATTGCGGTTTTTTCCGACTCATGGGCGGACCATATGGTACATCTAAGAGCTGTACTGAGCCTTTTGCGTCAAGCTGGACTAACCGTAAAGGCCGAGAAATGTTGCCTGGCAAGGGCGACCGTGGACTACTTGGGTCACAATGTAGGTCAAGGTTTCAGGAAACCCAGCGAGATTAAGATTTCTGCGGTAGCAGACTACCCGCGGCCGAGCACGAAGACGGAAATTCGAGCATTCCTGGGTCTGACTGGGTACTACAATCACTACATCCCTAACTATTCAGCTTTGGCTAGCCCTCTGACCGACGCTCTCCGCAAGACAGAACCGACAAATGTAGTCTGGGACGAACAAAAGGAAGCCTCCTTCGTAAACCTGAAGGCTGTGCTGATTAGCCGTCCGGTATTGCGAGCTCCAGACTATGACCGAGAATTCACGGTCCAGTGTGATGCCAGTGATCGAGGGCTAGGTGCTGTTCTCTGCCAGAGAGATGACGACGGTAATGAGCACCCCGTGCTCTACTTGAGCAGAAAACTGAGTTCTAGAGAGAGGGCTTATTGCGCGTCAGAGAAAGAGTGCGCTTGCATTGTATGGGCCATTCAAAAATTGCAGTGCTATCTTGGAGGGGCCAAATTCACCGTAGAGACGGACCATTGTCCCCTGGCTTGGCTGCAAACTGCGACATCGAAAAACAGTCGCCTTCTTAGGTGGAGCTTGATTTTACAGCAGTACAATTTTGAAATAAGATACAAAAAGGGGAAGTTAAATGGGAATGCGGACGCGCTTAGCCGCTCTTTCTAAGCGGTCCGAGATGTTCCTCACCATGTATCCAAATTGATAATCAGGTTTTTTTTTTTTCGTGCGCTTGTATATGTGTGACTATGTAAAGCAGCACGTTTGGTTTTCTAGGAATACGTGGGTCCTGAACGTCTTGAGAGTGGGCTTTTCTCGAACAACAATGGCAGTTTTCTTTTGACCTGGTCTCTTCAGACGGGAGCCGAGTGCTTGTTTAGACATGTGGTTGAGTTTCAGACAGCTCGAGCAATTTGGCCTACAACAATCAAGACAACGCGACAAGCAACAGCGAGCTTCAAGCATTCACGTGCAGGCCATTAAGTCGTCTCTTCATGCAGCAGCTGCGACTGCTGCCCTCCGAGACTCTTCTGGCGGGGGAGGAGGCTGTTACGACCGTGCATCCGCATTTGCGCGCTCTATTGTTCGCCTGTGGGCATGGAAAAGTATTGTGAATATGTGGTGATGGTCCAATGGCTCTAAGTGAGCCTGTTTCCAGGAATCCTGTTTTGTAAGCCTGTTTTGCTTTGTGGACTCCCTGCAAATGCCAAATTGACCCTGTCAAGAGAACGTCTGGAAAAACACAAAGAAACGTCCCCCTGCGGGAAATAGCAGGAAGTGCTTTCTTTCTTTTGTTCACCCTTCCAGTCGAGAAGTGCTATCCTCCAGTGATGAATGCCTCCTATCCTAAGGAGACGACAGAGTGACATGTCCGCTGACGTGCAGGACAAGAAAGGAGCATGACTCATACGGCTATTAAGTGATTTCCCGGGAATGCAGGAAAGATTTGCAATTGTCGAAAAGGGACAATGCTGGGAGCCCTATGCGGCGCGCACGTGTACTTGGGTTTCTGAGAAGTAAATCCACTTGCCGGAACCAGCTGCCTATCGATTCTTGGCTGAAGAATAGAAATGTACCTCCTCGCCGTTCCCAAGCTTTTCCCGCCAACAAGTGACCAGGCTCAACGAAACAATGCCGGGCCAGTCAGTGCTTCAGACCATCAGTGCAGTGATGTGTTCGATTGGATGCCGATATCTGAGGGGCGTGCCCTGGATTTGGTTGGTCAGCATCTTCAGAGAGGGGCTGGACATAGGGGGTTTTAAGGACGCTGCAGAGCACGAAATGTCGCTCTGGGCCCTGGGTAAACGGCTCATCCAGTCGCTTCTCGCTATGAACTCTTAACGCTTGCCATTTTGCTGATGTACCCTTCTTTTTCGTGTAAATAATCTTGTAAATAAGTTTCTCAAAGTGCCATTAAACCTGCTTGTACATATTTCACCAACTTCGAAGATTCAATCCTACTTCAACCCCGAGTCTCTGCACGCTACCAAGTGAAGGCCGGGTCGACGTAGCCCCAGCGTCACGACAGCGCCCTCATGGAGAGATAACGAAAACGGTCTCGCAGTCCAAAAGGCGAGGTGGGGGGCGGATTCGAGTGCTGAAGGAAAAGGCGCTATACGGGTTCAGTGAAAAATGGTCAAAGTCACACTTGAAAACGTTCCGTTTTGCTTCATCACAAAATAAAAGAACCTATGTTATGTGGAAACAGACTGCGTAATCGTCAGTTGGTACGTAATAGCCAACGGCGTCAGAGGCTGGAGCGCTGTGAGCTCTCGACACACGAGCCAACTAACCTTATTCTCGATTTCTTCGTTGAACCTAAATTTGAGTTACACCTCTTAAACCTCGAGGAAAACGGGCGTGATGATATTTTTTTTTCTGCATTCAACGTAGAAACGTTCGGCAATTTGTAATGGCCATAAAAAAATACTTGCGCAGTCCTGCAATGCCTTCCCATCAAATTCGCAACCGCAGGTGACACATGGTGTTGGCCTTTTCTATTATCATTTCGTTGCGGACTTGATCAGAAAACAAGCTCGATGCCAAGAGAAATAACGTCAAGCAGCTGGTATTAGTCAAAATCAAAAGAAAAGGGAAGCATGTTTGCCCAGCAAAACGAAATAAAAACACTTATACGTAGCGCATGACCACTACCACTTCCTAGAGTTGCAATGGCCAGTTTAAACATTGCAACGCTACACCTAAATATGCTAACGTACAGAAATCTGAAAGCATTTCCCTTAATGCGGTAAATTATGTTGCAGCAGTGTTCATTTCTGTATGGCGTTGCCGTTTCTAACTCATTTTGCGCCTCTCGTGCTGCTCGCTGGCGTTAGCTGCACGAGGCTGCTCCGCTGTTTGACGTTTTTTAATGATGTCGGCATATGTTTGTGCAAAGGGAGATTTATTGTCTTCGACTTGTTTTGCGTTTTGTATGCGCAGATCCTGAAACTGATGCGTTGGTCTTCAAAACCAATACTCGGCAGTAACCGTTTAAATTTTTGTTCAGTTTAATCGTGTTTTTTCTTACTGCCGCTGTGGTTGGTTCCTTAAGCGCACTGCGGCGTCTAAATGCTATACAGCGATAAACACGAAAATGTCATCACAGGCCTGGGGCAGAGCATGTGAAAAGAAAAAAGGCTCGCGTAGGGTAGTCGTTAGAACTCTCTGTTGGTGGTTGGAGGGGTGGTTCGACTTCTGGCGATGACACGATGTTTTTTTCTCTCAGTGTGAGTGCGAAGGGCATTGCATGCTTAGTCTTTCAAGTCACACTTATAGTTCATGCGAAACACGAGGCAAGAGGACCTTTCGCATCAGAAACAATTATGCTTATTGTTTGCTCCTTCGCAAGTGGTAATCTACAGCGTTATGTAGCGACACCGCATGTATGGATCGAAGCTGAGGTGCCTTCACTCACCTTTTAGTTTGCAGCGTATAAAATATAGATGCTTAAGCTCAGGGCGAGGTAAGAAGACGCGACGATGGGCAGCAGTGATCCAGCTGACGACCCTGCAGGAAATGTGAAGCCAGTAAACATTGCACCCACGATAGAAAAGGCGATCGAATTCAACTTTAGAATATTATTTCTCCCAATAGGTACACCTGAGCAGAGCATGGTTTTGGTATTCTAAAAATTGGCAGGGCAGCGTACCTAAATAACTTTTCAGTTCGCAGGGAAATATACTTGCGCTAGGAGCTCCAGTTTTGTGTACTACGAAGCCTGTGGCTCATTTTAATTGATGAGGTCCAAAGCACGTCCTGCGCAGCCATGATTAACACATTCTTAAAATTGCGCTCTCTGAATTATTATGTGCAAACGAATCACAAAGACCTTTCCCATACTCCTTTAATTAACCCGGCCATGTGCTTGATGCATCCAAATGACCACTGCAAACTTCTTTGCCTCATCGTTCCACCCAATTTTCTCCCACCGCTACTACCAGAAAAATCCGGTACATTGGGTTCCCCTTCAATTTCTTCTGCACACACACCCTCAAGGTGCTCGTCGAGTTGGCGGGTGGCGTGTAGCTCACATACAAAGCAAGACGATGGACGACTTGAAGCAACAAGGCGAAACTTAACTTTACATAACAAAAGCTTAGTTACAAAAGACAAGGAGGCTACTAGACTTTCACAAAAGTCATACTCATAGTACACACTGCTCCACGAGCAAGTTCGTTACCTGACACTTGAGCCCATAGCTCTGTTTACGACATCTTCTAGCCGAGGATTGCTGCTTCCCCACCGTAGCTTCGCCCCGAACCGGCGGCCGGCCGCCGCACGGGGCGCTCCCAAATAACCGGCGCTGAAAGCACTGAAAGTTCGAGACGAGGGGAAGGAGGGCAAACAGAGCAGCGCTTTAAAAGCTATCCTCCTCTCCTCCTTCACGCTAGAGAAGCCTAGACCTTTCTGGAAGCCACAGGCTTCATACACAGCCTTCTCAAGGACACGAAGTGAAGAGGACCGGATCCACACGGCGGGATGCATGCGTGGGCCAGCATGCCCTCTCGCCCATGTCGTCGGGGGAGAGGAGGAGCAGTGCGGTGGTCGGGATTGCGCAATTGGCTGTGCTTGCTTCTCAATGGATGGGTGAAATCAACTTTATTAGATTAAAAAAAAGGTCTTCCAGGGTGGTCCCCTATTAGTGAAGGTAATTTCCATCAGCGCGGCTTTCTTCGGCGAGCGCGTCGAAACCTTTCAAAGTGGACCACCACGGCCTTACACTTCCCTTTCCTTGGAATGCAATTTGTTATTCGTAGCGACTATCGACTTTCTTGTCTTCTCGTACATCTCTACCCGCGCCCATTTCTTTTCTTGACTTTTAAAAAACGCCATTACCTCGAGTTTTTTCTCCAACCCACCCTTCCCGCTTCCTACCTCTTAAAGTTACACCTACCATTTTTGGTCGCACAGATCCCTGCATTTTCTTCAACTTCAGTATAACACTCCTCGTTAGCCTTCCCGATCGAATTCCACAGGTGATTACCAGTAAAGTGAAACAGTTTTATATATCCCCCATAAGCTCTGTCACCCTCATGCTACATTTGCTCCTAAGCTGATACTTAAAAAAGTCGAAAAAGGGCAGGAAGTATTTGCTAGAGAGACGTACTGTCTTCACCAAGGGGCAGCAGATGCAAACCCAATAAATCTTCATTACAACAACGCCACTTCCTACTTGTTTCAAGGTGCGCGAACCCTGTGCAGAAATGCAGCATGGCAAAGAGGAGAACAGATCCCAGGAGATACCATCTCGCATAGGATAAACGGCGACGTGTATTGCAGCCATTGGAATATTTGGGTGCTTCAGAGAACTGACTCCATTAGAACTCGACATAAGGGAACGCAGCCATAATCCCGATTTGAATATATATATTTCCTACTACCTACACTTTTACCCCGCTAGTGCCAAAATATATATCGCTTTGCAACCGCGAATTAATATTTCTTTGACGTATTGCTGGTTGTAGAGAAAGACGATGGCAATAAATTTCTAAGCACTGATTGCAATAATTTTACTGGGCACTACAAAATGAATTTTGTAACTGTGGATAGGCCAATGTGAGGGAACTCTACGTTAACAAGGACACACTGATTCAAACGTTTAATGAGCGCTGAGCGATTGTTATAGCCATTGAAGAAAACATGAACTGCCACTCACCGTAAGCTCCCCATGTGAGCCCTGCAAAGAAAGTACGGAAACATACACTATATTCATAAGATTTGTTAGTGCAATGTACTGAATTTAACACATCGAGATTGCCCCGTCTCAGCAGGTAGTGATTTCAGCCGGCAACGATGGCATTAAAGCTTAGGTTCCACAAGGTATTTGGCTTTCAGCCAGTAGTAATTACCCAAATTAGGAAGCAAGGTAAATATGCAAAACATACTTTTCGCTGCACACCCCTGAGCACGAATGGTAATGAACTGACTTTAAGAGATAGCTATCTTTCTCACATCGACCTTGCACACGAGATCGAAATCGAGGTAAGTTAGTTTAAATCATAGATATTGGGAGTTGTAGCAAAACTACTCAGGCTATAAAAGACGCCAGAGTGAAGTGCGTCGGAAATTTCGGCCACCTGAGGGTCTGCAACGTGCATTGACATAGCATGGCACATGGACACCTTGCTTTTCGCCTCCATCGAAAAGCGGCTGCTGCGGCCGGGATTCGACCCTGCACCCTTTGGGACAGAACTAGAACGCCCTATTCACTGCAGCACCGCGGCACGGCTTTCATCACGGAAATGCACTTATGGTAATGCACATATTATACAAAACATTCCGCAGCCTAATTATCATAACTTGCATGCACTCAAAAGCACATACCGGTGCAAGCAAGCCGCAGGAAATTTTATTTTATATAGAGTGCACAACTGGATAACACGTGCGAATGCATCGGCACAGGCTACATGCATCATTACCAGACCATAGCCTAGCGAGATATGAACTTCCAACCCACAACAAACTTATCCCTAAAGTTCAAACAAACTACGGCAAACAAACACTAACCTACCAAGTTCCCACTGTTCTTAACAGGTCCAATCTTAATGTTGACTTCTCTGTTAGAAACAACACATTCAACAGTAACATTAAAGAATACCTAATTGCAAACAATATTGAATTTTCTCCAATCTAACATTTACAGATTTCTGTATGTTGACCCTAACACTTTGGTTAAATTTTCTTGGTTGGATCAAATGAATCAATCGCCTATGTTAGCAGCTTATGGCTGGATGGCAAATTATGATTCTATTGTATATGCCTGTAATACGATTTATTTTGTCTTTGGCGTGTACTTCTTTTGCTGCTGTGGTTTCACGTATGTAACAATCTTTTTGCGGCATATGGGTTTATTATTTCTGTTAGGTTGTATATGCCTAGATTGATAATGTATTATTTCACTGGTCTGTAAAACTTTGCTTGGGTGCCGAGGCCTCGTCAGGTTTTGCCACCTTTTGCCTCGGCTGCCCCTTTCTGTACAAAGAAAAGAAACAGAAAAAATATAAATAATTGCCACAGATATTCTTTATATAATGTGTGCACATGAAAACAGTGCCTTCAAGTCAAAGCGCGTGCGTAAAATTAGAGACAAACAAACACGAGCACTATGCGTTTAAAGAATGGAGTTTTTACGCAGTTCGGACAATTCTCGACAAATGAAACACGCAGTAAGCTACGGCGAAGTAATACAACTATCTACAGCCTTTGTCAAAACTGTAGAGCCCAGAGCCGCCCAGAGGGGCCCAGGGCTTCTGAGCCGCTTACGGCTTGTAATGCATTTCCAGTGCTCCGAATCTTTTGATGATGAGAAGATTTTCGGTTCTACCCTGCCCAATGCGAAGTATCCCCACTGATGCTAAATTAGCGCCGCTGCAGGGCTCAGAAGCAGACCCGTAGGCTCTGCACTTTTGACAAAGGCTGTGTCTGCAGCTATTACGAGAGCTAATATGGCCGGCATGAGTAAGAAAGAAAAGTTAAGAATAAATATAAAAATGACAAATTCGGGTAATGCCATGCACATTTAATACATAGAAGTGCGCGTGGCTTTCCGCACGCGCTAGATAACGGTGACGTTCCCAGAAATCGTGATTTAAATTATTGCATTACAAGTTTATACGGAGTACGTCACTGATTCTTTTACTTCATAACTCTGTGTGAGAGAAAGAGAGGAACTCTTTAATAACAGAGAAGTTTTGCAGGCGTTACAAGTTGGTAATTTTATTCAACGATGCACCCAAGTACGTATTTAAACCCCGCGTTTTATCAGCTCCTATTATACGCTTTAATCTTCCGCAGCTCTCTCTTTCGGTCTTCCGCTCCCTGATACCCTTTCCTAATCAGAATAACATGTCTTTATTACTGTTTACGAAGCTTTCTTAGTTATTGTTTACGTAGTGAGCAGTCTTTCAAGTCACAATATAAGGGCTTCTGAGTGTTTCGCTGCACATTTTTTTTTTGTTTCATGAAACAAAGCACGCACAATTTGTTTAGCAGAAGTCGGCCCTCAAGTATCCTTAGGCATACTTCAAAATTCTGTGCAAATGATTCAATAGTGGAATACATCTAATACAGGACATAGAAAAACAAGAAGGGAAATACGAGAAAACAGTCTTAGAGCATGCACCTCTTTTCGTTTCTTTTTTAATTGCCGATGTGAGCATAAAAGCGAAATGTTATTTTGTTAAGATTCGTCTAAAGGAAACAGTGGTTCAGGCGCAATCCGTCGACGTAAAGAAAGTGGACCAAAACTTTCCCGCTCACCATGTGCAAGGCTCATTCGGCGCGTGAGCGCGTAATTGCTGTGCGGGATCTCGAGCATGCACTCGAAGATGTCTGCAAGGGAGGACAGTCGGCTCTCAACCATGTCGGCGTGAAGGGCCACGTCAAAAAGTCCATCTGGCATGGCTTTCGTAAACGTTCGAACACCACCATCACCCGCAGGCTTCCGCCTGCCTCCTTTGACCAGGAAGAGCTTCAGCTCTGGCGCAGGGTAAACGCCCCGGGCCGTGCAAAGTAGGCTCACTATCTGGTCCGTGTGAGTCCTTGACCTCTGGTCTAAGGACTGCATGGAACTGCTGTAGTTGAAAGAGAAGGTGTTGGCCGGAACTGCATGAAAGGGGATAAAGCACGTAACGATTCATTCGCGCTTTAGTATTTTGCCCAAGGCAGGGGCATCGAGACCAAAGAAATGCGGATCACTCATTGTAATGGAAGTTCTCTTTTAGGTACGAACTGTGTCCTCGAAAGGCAGTCTGTCCAGTATTCGAGTTTTCCGTTCTTGGAGCGAACACGGATATTAAGACTATGTAGTAATTTAAATTAGGCGTTTTGTACAATAAAAACCTTATGTACATGTTATAAGCGTTGCTGCTAAAGATAGTGCGCAGCACGTCTCCCTGTCTCCAAACAGCATACTATGTGTCAGTGTGTGTGTACACACAGAAAATACGTACGTCGCATATTCATTTACTATTACATTACCTTCTTGTTTATTATTTCAAAATTTTGCACATGCTTCCAAATTAGCGCCTTAATTTTGTATTAAAGGCATATCACATAAACAAAGGACCCACCAAATTACGACGCATTACTGAAAGCATCAAGCTACGCAAGCACCGTTAGGGTCATACCTGATCCTAGAGTGGCTGGTACTATGGCTCTGCGCTGCAAACAAAGATAGCGACTAGAGCTCGTCCGGCCCTAGGAGAACTCAAAGCAAGTAAGAGCACAAAAAAAACAAACTGCTTTTTGTAATAAAGCCAGTTCCGTGAACTACGGCTATCCTTTTATTATCTCGGATGATCCCCATAGTCTTTGTAGTTGCTGTCTTCAACCCATATCCATAACAAGGTGTTCTATCTCGGTTTCAGTCAGATTGTATTTTTAGGACAGCTATTTAAAAGGACGTTATATCAAAACCACTCTCGTCATGTGAAATGTTCTTCATTTGGATCCAGGGTAGAACGAGAGAAAGAAGTTGACCACACGGTATGAAACATGGGCTCTCAAAAGTGGTGGGGTATGGAAAGCACCGAGGAGTGGACTTGTAGTCCACTCGTCGAAACGTTGGCTCGACTTGTGAACTGAGGCTCCCACCTTCTACCATGGTTCAGTGCTCCTTCATTTGTGGAAGATGATTGTTCTGCTTTTCTAAAGGGCATTTATAGTTTCTAAAAGATAAGAAAGTACTGGACTAATTTTTTGCGGCGTTTAATTGAGAAAAAATAGGCCCTTAATAGCTAATAACTTTTGCGAAAGTCTCACGCAGTGATCTGCAGCATATGCCAAGAAAACATTTATTATTTTGATATCTGTCGAGAGATTTGTAAGCATGCTGATGAATTAGAGGAGTCGCTTTTTATTAAGTACAACAGATGAAGGAGAAACAAAATCTGATTGAAACATTGAGTACACGCAAACTTTCTTTTTAAAATAAAGCTAACTACTCAATTTGTCCAACATATCATTGAGAAAAATATATTAGAGTCAGTGAGTCTGTGTTAAGAGGAACCCACCTCTTTGCTCTGACTTTCTCAGCCTGTCCTTTATATCACGGGTCCTTTAAACTCCAACCTAGGTTTGCTGAGACTTTTCATGCTGTGCTCGCAATACTTTCATGCCTTCATTACAGTCCCTCTGACTTCCCGAGTTTGTGCGTTTCACTGTATTCTTACATTGCTAGTCTTGTTTTCTCAATCAGCCGCGTTGTGGCCGATCAAAAATCTTGTCTCCATAGTTTCTCGCGAGAGCGCAGACATGCTGGTCAGGCGCCGGAGCTCTTGATGAAGCAGAAGCCCTTTTCTCGGATTTCATTATCTGCAAACATTGATCTCTTGTCAGCGTCGCAGCGCTAGACCTAAGGGGCGTTGTGAAGCCGGCGGTGCACGCCCCTATGTTTGCGGTCCAGTGACGCCCGCGGGTCCCTTATTCGATCAATCTCGTGGACAGCTAATCAATGCACCCACAGTGCGGCACGACGAGGCGACGTGCTCTGCATTTATCGATCACTCCAAGCTTTAACCGCGGCCGTTTTTGGCGTTTGCTTGCGTGTACCATTTCGGGCACTCCTTATGGGTGGCCCTGAGCTTGCAGTTATGCTTATCTCGGTGAACTAGTTTATATCTGCACGGAAGTAACGAATTCACTGAGACAATGCTACACCAATTTCACTGTTCGAAAGTTCTGGACTGTGTTACAACAGAAGCTACACCACGCACGTTTATTAATTTAAGCGCCTCCCTGTTGGCGCAGTATCTTGTCGCCAAGTGCTATCGAGTATCACTGCTGGCGGAGCGAGCATGACAATAGTGGAACAAAGGGGTGAGCGTAGAATAATATTCGTGTCAAAAACAAAACGGTTTGCTGTCCAGCCGGCTGAAAATCTCGCTAAGCTTTCGTAGGCTTAAAATAACGCCCGTAAATCACAGCGGGGGTTGACAATGCAGGCTACAGTTATGAGACATATGTGCTCAGTTTGTCTCAGAAGCACAAAAGACGGGACGAAACACAAAAGTGTGTGTTTTTGAGAACTTGCCGCGCCTTGCTTTATAGATGCGTAAAGTTTGTAAATTTATTGTCAATGACAAGAGAAAAAAGCATGCAAACAATAAAAATATGCTCCATACTCTAGAACGTCCAGTCATGAAGCTGTACTCCATGAAAGCTATATGAGCGGATTTTGATCATTTTATGCGACAGTATTACAAGCGTGGCAATTTCTTACATGGAGCGCGTGTCTTCCCTTTTCCTATGGCGAACATTTTTTTAAATTGTTTCAGAAATATTAGTGGACCAGCTGTGGAAGGAACTCAGCTGAATAAAGGGCTCAAAAAGAAAAAAAAAGATTATGTATGCCATTTTTATTTACCTCTGGTATCTACTGCCCTGATGCGCTTGGCGAAGATACCGAAAGCAATGAAATTCCTATATGCGTTCGCTCCTTCCATAGTTCTGTGCACTATTAAAAACTTATAAAAGAAATTTTGGAGTCAGGCCGCCGGTGCTTAGACGTTTTATTGCCTTCCTTAAAAGCACAGGTTTTAAAAGGAATAATCTGATCATTTTTGTAATTACTTTTTAATCGAAGAGAATTTGATTGCTTCGACCCGCGGGAACACAGTGTCTTTATTTACAAAATTAATCTTACTTACAGTACAGCTCACGGTAATTCGTGTGGCCTCGCACGATGCGTTTAATGGAAGAGTGACTGTTTTTAAATCACCTAGCTCTTATCCCCACGGAACCGAGCAATCGTGAAAAACCGCAAATGAAATTTTGTCCTGTTATGCATAAGTAAGCTTTCCCATATTACAGAAGAGAGTTTTTACGTGACAGTATGTTGCCCGTTAACGTCCACAGGTTAAATACCTCGACTAGAGAAACAGGGCAGTCTGCATAAAGTGCGTCCTGCCAAAAACAAATCTCAGAAGAATAATTGGACTGACACAAGTTGCCAAGCACACATATGTTTTGCGTGCCTAGGTTTAATTGAATGACATGCAGCTATGCGGCATTCTTCCGTAAATAGGCAGAGAAGCGTGCTTTAGGGTTGTCAATCGCGAGTGATTATAGAACGCCATTATACAGATTAAAGTGCAGGTGCTAGTGCAGGTTTGCATACGCTTTATATTCCTTATATATTCATAGGAGTGAAATCCTCCTCCAGTCTGCACGCTCCCAGTATAGTGAAAGAAAACATATCTGTACACAAGCCAAAGCTAGAGAATGATGTTCTTTACCAAAGACGGTCATGTCCTGGTGCCGGGCGTCCTGTCCGGCTAGTGAGGCTACGACGCACGTGTACTTGCCGCTGAGCTCCCAAGTGGGCTTCAGGATGCGGATGGCACGGTACTGTGAGTACATGTCACGAGAGTTCACAGAGAAGGTGTCGTCCAGGCGTCCCTGGAGCACTCCGAAGGCTTCGCGTACCCTCATCTCGGGTATCCACTGGTACACGGGCTCGGGCCCGTCGTTGAAGAACCACTTGACCACCAGTTTGAGGTCGTTCTCATTGTACACGTACTCGCAGTCTAGCACAACGGGCGTTTCCGTGCCGTTCTGCACCCATCGAGGCACACGAAGGCGTCGGATGACCACCGCAAGACAGAAGCCTGCATAAAACCAGTTGGAATGAATGATAAAAGAAGTTTTTGAAAGACGGTTGCCGCAATGAAAAGGGACCACCCAGTAATAGAAAAGTAAAATTAAATGCAGCTAAGCTGAACAAAGAGAAAGGCGGTTAACAAATGCTTGCTCTTCTTTTTCAATCGCTGAATTTATTTTTCGAGATAAAATTCTCCTATCGTAATAAAAATAGGTGCACTGTACTATGGTCTCCATAAAATAAGCCTATAGAGACCTATAGAGAAATCTATAGAAATCTGCGAGAGAATGCAGTTCGAGTCATTTTTCAACTTTAAACAAGTGCTTCTTGTAGACGCTAGCGGAATTGCCCGAGAAGTCTTCGATTGGCGCCTTTGGTAAAAGTATTTGACGGTGGACGAGACATTGCATATTCCTGTGATCGGACGAGCTCCGGAGATCGCCGCGGAAAAGCGACCTATTGGGATCGGACGAGCTGCGTAGACCGCCGCGGAAAGGCGACCAAGATCTAGACTAGAAGCAGGTGCCACGGACGCCCACAAGCCAGAGCTGGGGGGATTGTCTGGGTATGAAATCGGAGATACTGAGTCGCAATTGTACATAGCGACTACCGGACAAAGGAGAGGAAACAACCAATTTCCAGTCCTCTTCAAGTGTAGAGCATTCCAGGGGTACCGCGAACAAGTCGACTACCGAACGAAACAGAGGAAACAACCCACTCCCGGTCTCTTCAAGTATGGAGCATTCCAGGGGTCCCGCCAACAAGTCGAATACCGGACAAAGCAGAAGAAACGACCAATTTCCGCTCCTTTCAAGTGCGAGCACACCAGTGGCGACAATCTGCTGACGCCATCTACACTGCCTAGACGACCACATCCTCACCCTCAAGCCAGGACCAGTCACAGGGGCGTGTCAACAAGTGCGAACAGTGTCGATGCGTGTGTGTGAGAGTGCGGGAGAGTGAGGTGACAAAGACGCTCCCTCATAATCTGGCCGGCCTCTCATCTGGGGAAGAGGGAAACAGCCCTATAAAAACTGGCGACAAGTGTGTGTCGTGGTCGTAAAACGGAGACTGTTCCTCTAGTCAGTCTCCCATTAACCAATGCTACCATGCAAATACTGTATATAAACGTTTCCCATCTCACTTCGAAGTCCGTTTCCAGCCGCCTCGTCCTTGTTCCTGCTCCGTCAACCAACTGGGCCTACAACACGCAACCTGGCTCAAAAAAATATTAAGCGTTTGCGTGAAAGTGCGTAACGAAACTTTCTCAGTGCCGACAGCTGGAGAGGAGTTTTTAGTGGTGAAGTTAATCCTTGGACTGAAAGGGAAGACGCGTGCTATTTCAGAGTTTGGAGGCAACGTTGGTGCTCCGTTAGGCAAAACACAAAAGTGAGGGATTAGAAACTTTTTTTCTCGAGACAGTGAAGCAATAGGATAGTTCTACTAGCTGTATCTGTAGAATGCAGAGAAACGGCACCATGTTTTGTGGTGCGGCTAAATCAGTGCATATGGCCTGAAGACGAATGCATTTTGGTCACGATATGCTTACCTGCACCATACCGGATGAATGCGGTTTAAATTTTTAGTTAGGTTTGATCTGTAGGGGTAAACCCTTAGCGATAATTCTTTTTCATTAGTTTCAGGGGGTAAACTCGATTTGATATTACTTTTCAAGATATTAACAAGCTGCATTTGAGAAGTTTTAGGGATCCCTATCTATATGAATAAACAAGGTACTCATCGTCCCAGTAGCAAAAAGCGCAACACTAGTACCAAAAGCAGCTAGTAAGAAGCGTATGGGCCTCCCGAGTAACTCCATAGTTATGATTTTCACCGCAGCTTTTTTTTTTTCAATTTTTAACAAAAATGTGAGTTTAGCTCAAACTCACGTGAAGTTAAGAAGACCGCAGTTCGTAATTACAAGAAAAAATAAGTAGGTACGCTTTTTTGTTGCCTCCTCTGCACCAACCGGTCGGTTTCGTCAATTTTTCTAGACAAGTGAGAAAGCGCGAATTACGTAAAAAATAATACAGGTGTGCTTCACGGTGCAAGCATCTTCTGACTGGAAAGTGCCTGCCTAAACTCATTAAAAAGTTAACATTTTGCCTCACTGGCGTCGCCATTATAGTGTAAGTCTTAGCTCTCAACGGTACCTTTAACTTGAGGCAGAAAAAAGCTTCAAAAACAGCTTCTGATATATGAATCGGCACACTCGAAAACATTAAAACCAGCCATAGCCACATCAGTATTAGAAACCCGTAGCAATATATTAAGAAGTCATGTGAACATTGCATGCAATGTCAAATCAAGTCCAATCAATTTTGATTTCTCTCAAAAATGAAGAAAGGGGGCGACGGAAAAGCTTCCAAAACCAGATTGCACGGTTAAAAAAGGCTGGCTTTCCTTAGACTCTTCTACTAGCAGCAACTGGGGCCTTCCTTCAAAAAACAAAAGGTACGAAGACTAGCAAAGCTCAGGAGGAACCAAGGAGGGTAAAACCTGTAGTCGTTCCATACTGCCACCGTGTTGCGCTTAACCTGAAGAAAGTCGCAAACAAGTATAAGGTTCCAGCGGTTTTTCCGCCCATTGTGGACTAGCTTCCTTGTGCCCTCTAATTAATAATAATAAAAAAACAAGAAAGATGATTGCGGAACTAATCATACCTAGAAGTTTGTTAGGTTCAAGAAGGGAGTGGTGTACCAGATTCCGCTCAAATGCGTATACCAATATCGGGCAAACGGGAAGGTGTTTGAACGAGCGTCTAAGGGAGCATGAGCGATCATTTGGTCTGGTAGTGTGTTTAACCTCCTGCTTCACTGTAAAACTTGTAAATGCATGCCTCGGCTAGATGAAAATATTATCCTGTACATAAGTCAAAATAGCGTGGCCCGCGAATTGAAAGAAGCCTTGTTGATCAAAAGAAATGGTACAGAAGGCGTCAATGACCTTTCGAAAGTGTTATATGACATTGAAATGTCTTTTTTAGGAAGCCATTGGTGAGACAGTATAGAAAGACGATGCTGACGGCATATTTGCTGTTTCTTGTGGCCCCCCACACCTTGCCATCATTCACTTTTTTATATTTTTGTTTAGTTTTTCCCCTTTCTTATGTTTTTTATCGACTTTATCGCAGTTATTACAAGTATTTTATCGCATTTATGGCCATCTACACCATGTGAGGTTTTCTCTGCCTCTGCTGAGCAATGCCACGTCGTGCATATACTGGGTGTCCCAGTTAAATTGAACCAAAGGCTACAAAATATTATATTTGAGGTAGGTCAGTGAAACCAGTTCCATACAACTGCTAGCCTCCTTGCGCACTACAGGCAATTTTTTGTTTTGAAATTACTTAGCTGTATAATTATGTTAATTTTTCCAATTTATTAAATATCTACTTTAGACCAAAAATGTGAAAGGGAATATGGAGAGCGCTTCGGAAACCTCCATTCCAGTAATTGCGATAACGAAAGCATCGCGTATATCTTTTTTTCCGGGCTCAGAAGAAAGCCCACGAAATATAAATAAAACCACGTGACTAGTCCATTCAAGCGCCACGATTGTTGTGCTCTGATTCGTGGTTTGAGTGAACAAATCAGCTGCAGCCGTGTCTCCTCGGCCCCGTTAAAGCGGCAGGCCGATATGCTTGCGATGACTTCTTCCCCCGCGTCAGACAGCCGGCCCACGTGACGGTGCAAGCAGCAGCGAGCGCGGCGACCCGACACCACCGAGATTCTAACAAAGCATTTGCACCACCTTCTCACCCATCAGCGAACGTCACGACAAGCGCATGAGCGATAAGTTATTAGCCACTGAATCTTAGCGTACAGGCTTGGGCAAAGGGACGAGATCACATGCGACTCGACTCAGATTCGCGCTCGCACCTTTGTCATTCTTTTTAATGTCCGATGTAAAATTTCATGTCTTCGACTGTTTATCAACTAACTATATAATGCCTGTTCTGCTAATCCTGCTGCTATCTTCTTTTTGCGTGCTACTACCACGTAGCACGCTCTTGGGCCTTAGTCAAGCTTCTTGAGTAGCTCTTAGCCCAGGAGACCATCCAGCTTGTTTAATACAAAAATAAAATTCTCTGGTTGATTAATTTGCTGGTACTTTATCGCCATCCGCCTGTCGTGACGTAGGCTGTTGGGGTGCGCAGGCCTTGGCAGGATCTCGGTGGTGAATGGCGAGCTCGAGCTCGCTCCAACCATCGCCAACGTTTCAGCCCGCCGCTGCAACGGGACCATCGGGTCACGGCCGCAGCTGATTTCGTTCGCTCAAACCACGACTGAGCGCACCACAATCGTGGCACTAAAATGCGCTGGTCAAGTGGTATTAGTTGTATTTCGCCGGCTTTCTTTTGAGCCTGAAAAAAAAAGATGCACGTGAGACTTTTCTTATCGCATTTAATGGAATGTAGGTTTGTGAAGGTGGTCTACAACTTTCCAATTCACACATTTGGTTTAAAGTGAATATTTAGCAGGTTAGAAAAATCAACGTAATTAGGTAATTAAGTAATTGCAAAACAAAAACTTGCCAGTGGTGTACAAGGAGGCTGGCAGTTGTATGTAACTAGTTTCACTGACCTAGCGCAAATATATTATTTTATAACCCTTGGTTCAGGTTAGCTGGGACACCCGGTATATTTTACGTGTATCATCCAACAAAAAATCAGTGGTCAGTAAGCGCTTGTCCGTGTCACTTCCTTGTATTCATTCATTGTTGGCGCTTCGTCATTTCGTAACACGCATCAACTAGCCCAGCAAAACATTCTGCTGGAGAAGTGAGCGCGAAATTCTGAGCCTGAAAGCTGCTCCACACTAATGGCCAGTCGTAGGCAAGCCTGCCATGTTTTAAACAAGCTGCTAGCGTTTCCGTAATTTTATATTTTGTGCAAATTTATTCGAGATTGTTTGTTGAAACAGAGGCTAACACACAAAAGCTTCAGTCACGCCTTTTGACTTTATTTCGCAGAGCTTTAAGGCTGGTCCTAGAGGCAGGCAGCTGAGCGTCCGTTGTTTCGATATAAACAAACCATTTGGGAAGCTTCGTAATCCAAACTAGGTATGCTATAAAAAGCGCAACGTTGTTTCGTCTTTTTTTGTGAATAGGTCTGCAACCGGAAAAGAAAGCACCAAAGCGCTTAAGATTTGTTCCAGCGCGGAAGAGGGCTTTAAATCTCTGAGGAAACTTCGGCGATGCAGGAAAAAAGACGCGTGGTATCGATTCCTAAGAAGGCTGTTTGGCGCGCCGCCGACGAAGTTTTAATAGGATCAGGCGTGGATGCTTAACAAGCGTGGCTAATGGGATGCCACGGTAGCGAACTTAAGATCCGCTGAAGGGCTGCGTGGGAAGGGAGATGTGTAGGAGACGTACGTGTGCTAGTACACAGTACGGTCTCCGGCGGGAAAAAAAATTTCTTCCTGGCTTGGTGGCTTTTCATCCCTTTTATGAAAACAACATGGCACAAGACCTAATTGGCTAGACGCGAATCTGTAAAGCCTAATTAACGGGACGGTGCGGGATTGAGGCATATCGCGTAAGCAGATACTTTATGCATAACTTCTGGCTGCCTACTGGACTTTCTCATTAATGTTCACGCCTCAAAGGGCTAATAAGCCGCGCTGAATGCTTTCTTCAAATGCTGGTGCCTTTACAGCATCAATACTTTGAAGCTGCACTTACGGTGTCTCAGTTCAGTTCAGTCGTTCAGTCGAGTCCAATTCTTCGTCACCCTATGGACCATATCACGCCACGCTTTCCGGTCTCTATCTTCTTAACATCACATAACTTCATCTGCAGTGCCTCGAGGATGCCATCTAACCGTCGCCTTCGCTGCCTTCTCCTTCTCCGGTGACCCTCAACCTTTCCCAACATCAAATCTTTCTCCAACGACTCCTCTCTTCTCATCAGATGACCAAAGTAACTGAGCTTTAACTTTATAATTTGACCCTGCAATGAGTAGTCAGGGTTTATGCTCGGCAATATCGACTGATTTGATCTTCTTGCAGTCCAAGGAACTCTCAAGAGTCTCCGCCAGCAGCACAATTCAAACGCGTCAATTCTTCGGCGGTCTGCCTTCTTCACAGTCCAACTCTCGCATCCATATATCGCAACTGGAAAGACCATAGCACGAATTATACGGATCTTGGTTGGCAGTCTAATGGCTCTGCTCTTTACAAGGCGGTCAAGGCTAGCCATGGCTCTCTTTCCCAGAAGAAGGCTTCTCCGAACTTCTTTGCTGCAGTCTCCTTCCGGGGTAATCTTGGAGTCCAAGAAGAGAAAATCTGTAACAGCTTCTACTTCTTGTCCCTTGATGCTCCAGGACTTGATAAGGCAAGACGTCATGATCTTTGGCTTTTTATCTTCAGTTAAAGCCCAAACTTCTCACTCAACTCTTGCACGCGCATCAGAAGCCCCTTGAGTTCAACTTCACTTTCTGCCATTGAAGTGGTATCATGTGCACATCTAAGGTTGTTGATACGTTTTCCAGCATTCGTCACTTCAGCTGAAGACTCGTCCAGACCGGCCTTCCTCATGATGCACTCAGCACATAGGTTAAATAGGCAGGCCGACAGTATGCCGCCTTGTATGACTCCTTTCTCAATCGCAAACCCAATCAGTAAGACCATGCCCAGTTCTTACTGTAACCTCTTGCCCTTCATACAGGTTCCTGAGGAGACAGGTGAGGTGAATTGGAACTCCCATCTCTTGGAGAGCTTTCCACAATCTGCCGTGATCTACGCAGTCAAACGCTTTCACATAATCAATAAAGCAGAAGTAGATTGGTTTCTGGAACTCTCTTGCTTTTTCCATGATCCAGCGAAGGTTGGCAATCTGGTCTCTAGTTCCTCTGCCCTTCCGAAACCCAGCTTGCATGTCCGGAAGCTCCCGATCCACATATTGCTTCAGCCTACCTTGGAGGATTTTCAACATCACCTTGCTAGCATGCGAAATAAGTGCGATCGTGCGATAGTTGGAACAATCTTTGGCACTGCCTTTCTTTGGAAGGGGGAAGTAAACTGACTTCCTCCAATCCTGTGGCAACTGCAGGGTTGTCCAAATTTGCTGACATTATGTATACAGAACATAACAGCGTCACGGTTGAGATTTTGAAGCAACTCAGCTGGAATGCCATCAATTCCGTTAGCTTTGTTCTCAGTAAGGCTGGCTGAGGCCCTTCAACTTCACTCTTCAGGATACCCGGCTCGAGATCAGTAATCACATTCGTCTTATGTTGGGTTTGCATATACAGTAGTTCTGTGTATTGATGCCACCTCTTATTTATCTCTGAGGCTTCAGTGAGGTCCCTGCCTCGTTTTTCCTTTATCCCGCCCAGCTTAGCACAGAAGCTTCCTTTGATATATTTTATTGTCTTATACAGATCTCTCGTGTTCCTCAATTGGCTGTTGTCCTTAACTGCTTATCACTGTATGTTCAGGAAGGCATTCTTATCTCTTCTTGCTATTTTCTGATAATCCGCATTGAGAACCTTGTATCTTTCTTTTTCCCCCATAACCTTTGCCATCCTCCTTTCCTCAGCTGTTTGCAAGGCCTCTTCAGATAACCAGTTTGCTTTCTTGCATTTCTTTTGCTTTGGAACTACCTTAGTAGCAACTTCTTCTATTATATCACGAACATCAGTCCCCATCTCTTCAGGCTCTCTGTCTTCTAGATCTAAATCTTGAAATCGATTCCTCACTTCCACAGCATCTTCTGATGGAATTTGATACAGATCACACCTGAAAGTCATTCTAGTTCTCTGCGTTTTCCTCAATCGAAGCTTAAATTTGGCAACAAGAAGCTGATGATCGGTGTCACAATCCGCCCCAGGCCTAGTTTTTACTGCTTGTATAGCGCTACTCCAACTCTGCCGGCAAAGAATATAATCAATGCGATTTCTGTACAGACCGTCCGGTGAAGTCCATGTGTACAGGCGCCTCTTGTGGTGTTGAAAATGAGTATTCGCTATTGTCAGGTTGTTTTCTTGACAAAACTCTACTAGCCTCTGCCCAGCTTCATTTGGCTCGCCAAGACCGAACTTGCCTGTAATTCCGGATATTTCTTCACTCCCCATCTTAGCATTCCAGTCTCCTATGAGAAAAAGGACGTCTGATGATGAAGTGCGGTCTAAAAGGCATTGCAGGTCAGCCTAAAATCTCTCAACCTCCGCTTCTTCAGCAGTAGTGTATGGTGCATAGACTTGGATAACTGTTATGTTGAAAAGGTGACCTTGGATCCGAAGTGAAATCATTCGGTCGTTTTTGGGTTGTACCCTAGCAATGCTTTGCTCATTCTTCTGTTTACTATGAGAGCGACCCCATTCCTTCTCCTGGATTCGTACCGACAATAAAATACATAATGGTCGCCGGAAGTAAATTCTCATTGCGGTCCACTTGAGCTCGCTGATACCCAAGACATCAATGTTTAATCTGTCCATTTCTCGATTGACGACATCCAGTTTACCTTGCGTCATAGATCTTACATTCCATGTTGCTATGTGATATATCTCCTTGCAACACCGGACTTTCCGGTCGCTTCCCGACACATCCACAACTGAACGTCCTTTTGGCTTTAGCCCAGCCGCTTCATTCGTCCTGGAGCTACTAGGAATCGCCCTTTGTTCATCCCCAGTAACATGTGGGATGCCTTCCAACCTGGGGGGCTCATCTTCCGGCGCCCTATCATTAATGCTATTGTGAGTGGCCATAGGGTTTTCTTAGGAGGAAATACTGGAGTGGGTTGCCATTACCTTCTCCAGTGAATCCCATTTTGTCAGAACTCTCTGCCGTGACCTGTCTATCTTGGGTGGCCCTACACAGCAGAGCTCACGACTCCATCGAGTTTCGCAAGCCCCTACTCCGCCACGACAAGGCAGTGATGCATAGCAAGAACAAAATATTAGCACCTTTTCGATAACAGGCTGCCTTGGGGGTATGTTCCCCTTTACCGTCGTCAGAACTGCACATAGTTACGCATGCGTAAGTGTGAAAGTTAAAGTGGGCAGAGGTTCTGATGTAAGATCAAGGTACTGAGTGAGACTGACACAATGATCGTTGCCGTTCTAAACGGTCTTCGGCATCAAGTCATTGTCACTGCATCTAGCAGTTTTAGGAAGTGAACTATTCAACACAAAGAATTTTATCACGCAAAGCTCTAACTGTGTACGTTATTGAAGTTGCTTGTCTTGCAAATAAGTGGCTTGTGCAGCCACGTTTTCACCGTCTCGCGAGCCCTCCGTTATATTACAAAATAATGTTCTCACTGAGCACAACTGAGGCAGACACCGTTTAAGGGAGCAGATTTTAAGCAACGAACTAATTGAGAAAAATTTTCGGAATTTTAGCAGGGAAGCCAAAACATTAGATGTGTGGAAACATTTAAAAAATAAACGTAGCCTCCTTATTAACAAAAAATTGTGTTATTTGTTGGTTATTACCCAAACAGACTCCACTGAGCACGCTAACGGAAACATTATATAGTGTGTAGTGAAGAGCACGTAAGACTTAACACGAGGATAAGGCTGACCACAGATGGCTCTGAGTGGGGATGATTAAAAGCGGACGTTCTGTCATGGCGGTTGCCAGCGCGCTAAAAATGATTGCCAACAATCCTTTATGATCCTTCATTCACCCACACGTGTCGAGTGGAGCGGCCTGCGTGGAGAAGTCGGATGCACGGCGAAACTGCTAACGATTCGAGATGGGAATACAGAATGTAGATGAGTATGATAGAGTAGACTCCCCGCACCACTAAAGTAACGCGGGTGGGATAGGAATACAGTGTGAATTTTTGTTGTATGTGGTAGGCGCATTTCGATATGAAGAAAAGTTGAAATGATACGTATTGAATGATCCGTTGCCCTCGCTCAAAAATTTTTGAGCTCGCATGAGTAGAACCAGCGCAAGAGCGATTGAATACGACTTCAGAAGTTTTCCCTCTCAACTCGTGCGCCAGAGAACGCAGCAACGAAAACGAGACAAATAAAGATTACAGGCCGGAACCATGCTTCGCCCAGAAATTTTTCACCGGAGAGCTGATTGATTAGTTCCTGTTGGAACACCTGCTGCGACTGCTCCGCTCGCTTCATCTGGTCGTCTACTGCTGCTTCTTTTCGACGTGGACTCGACCTAAAGAAGCGGACGCGCAAAACAAAACGAGTAACTCTGGAGCCATCAATGGAAAGATACAGCAGCAGTAATAAGATAACTGGCTATGAGCTGATTTATCCAGACGTAACCACGCTGACAGCTTACGTTTGTTAAAACAGCCCAATGGCTGGCCCGCGGCCGCCTGCATGCCCGGCGGACTAGGTCACACCGGCGTTTCGCGGGGATTTACGCGCATCCTGCGATGTAAGCATTTGTCGAATTACAGCTCACTGTAGCCAAAACCAACTCTCTTATCTAAGGACGCTGGCCAAGACTATACTTGATGGCCATTTTCATTCAAGAAAGCTTTCGAAGGCTGCCGCAGACGGCGCGCTGATGGTCGGCTGACGTAGTTAATTTCGGTCGCCGTAGCCGAGACCACGGAGCGGCGCAACAGTGAAGCGTTGTTTAGTTTCATACGTAGTACACGGTCGTACCAGAAACGATAAGTGTGATCATAAGGAATGCCTGCTAAGGGCGTGGCAATGAGCAACAAGTTTCCGTGCTGTGACACGTTATTGCCCTGTTAGATAGAACATTGGCGACAGCTGTTGGCAGGCGACAGCAAAATGTTGTTACCGAAAAGTTCCTATTTCCTGAGTGTGACACTGCCTGGACCTGAACCATTTGCGCCGCGAAGGCATTGACTTCCCTCGCACGCGCCTCAGGTGATGACCCAGGGGTGGGAGTAGACGACTTTCGCTGCTACCGGAAGTGTGTCCATGACGTCCCGTCCGCCCCGGGCTGCAGGTGGCTGTAGCGGATGGCAGCCTGACACCGGTAACACTGATAACGTCAGTGGTTTCAGGAATAATTCCGAAGTTCCCCCCCACGCGCCACACAGTCTGCCCACGAATTTCAAAAAACGCTCGTTTTAAAACTTATTAATAAATCAATGACTTTGTTACAAGTTACCATACTTTGTGAAATTGCTCAAAACCACTCGTTTTTCACCTACAATAACCGCCAATCGGAGAGATGATGGAAACTTTTTACCTCGCCTCGTATGGTAATTGTGTAAGCACGCCATCGATATCGCTAGCAAAAAAAATTGATAGGGTATTTTCGGAGATCATAATGTTGGTTTGACTAGTGTTTGGTACTACCGGTTACACTTGAGTTATTTTTTTGCTTCGTTGGTGTGTCGCTGCTTTTAAGCAAACGCGCTTCTTCACAATAAGCCAGCTGTGAGACGGAGCGTGTCCATGTGCCTTGTTGTTCGTTGTGCCTCGTTATGTTTCTGCCCACGTATTTACATCATGAATCGGTTATTTACGCAATTTTATGAGTGGCCAATGTACCTCGGTAGATCGCAATTCTGTAAATGATGCTTTCGCCGCATGCTACATATTTTTTGTTTGTGTCCGATGTTGCATGCGCTATTTATTTCTAGAAGGAAACAACTTCATAAGAAAAAGTGAATTTAGTTTCCTCTTTTCAATAGCAACACAAAGGATGATACACACATTTAGGACTAAGAAACGAAACGGGCAACATTTCAGCTTTAGGCTTTCCAGGTGTATTTCGCCTTTCGGATAGATGTGTGTTCCTGATCGATCCTGTATTCATCGCCAAAATTCATCAAATAGCTCTGGCCTAAGGCTATTCTCAAGAAAGGACATTACGTCGCATGAACAAAATTTTGATTTTTACATCATGCTCAACGTATGCACGGCCCTTAAGTGCTCTCCAACGGTCTTTCCAGACTACTTTTCGTTCCTTTTGGCATGACCCAATATGCGCTCCTCTCCTAGCGGAAGTAAGACTGCAAATGCTGGAAGTCGAACAGGGCTACTGCACCAAACGTGCGCTTCCCAACCCGGCGCCATTCAATATACGCTTTGCGACCACTTCTCCTTTTCTCGCTAAGGCGCCACTGTCCCTGAGCGCCAGTCTGGCTTCTCTACTACTAAGCATCTCCATATTGCGTAGCTATCTGAGATGTCAAAGTGGCGCATAGTGAATATTTGGCTTTTGGGATTTCACCGTCCACTATGCGTTCTACAAGGATAGCATAATATTGGCACTGCTACTTCGCATTGTCATACTAGATGCATTAGTATGTGGAGGCTGGCAGTCAAATTATCTCAAATTCAATCAACAAGCAACACCTGAACTTTACTCGATAATATTGACTTTCTTATTACTGCGTTCATGCTGCCATCAGCATTATAAGCTCCTGATTGCTTTTGCTCGACGATATTGGGAGCAACACGTTCATGTCCACTGAGAGATTCGGACTTTTTATGCAGAAAAGCCGGCTGTGCACACCCTTCCAGGCCAATATTCGAAATTTATTCTTTTCAAGCACAGCTCATAAAGGTGTCTGGAATTTCTTTTCTTTTCGAATCGGTTATGCAGCTTCAGTTGTCCTGATCGGTTATGTTTTTATAGCTCTAGTTATAGCGTTCGAAGAGTGAGTAGAAGCTTCGTCGCTACGAATGTCGACAATATCCTGGTTGACCATGTGGTGGAAAATCAACTAAGAAAGACCTCACAGACAGAGCTAAGGATTTTCTTTCCCGCTTCAAGCCTTTTGAAAAAATAACCAACCCCATTTCGATATATTCAATCGCGTGTGCTTGCCAACTCCAACTCTCTTTTAGATATTTTACACACTACAAAAAAGAGTTGTACATAAATAAGCAACAATGATCCGTTGTTCTTCAAAGTATTCCTTAGTTACAATTTGATGACCTTCTAAGTAATAATCATAACCACTGTTTTTTTCTGACTCCAGTAAATCCACTGCCACGAAATGAAGTCATAAACTTGACCGGAATGAATTTTCACACGAAGCTACTTACTGTAGCTAGAACTCTAAGGCATTGGGAGCTTTGAGCACGTGGGGAAGCTTTGCAAACTGATATACGTCTTACGGATGCTGTGTTGTGGAAGCCTATAAGCAAGATATTTAAATTCAAAAAGTCGCGTCTTGTGCTGCAGAATTCGTAAGGAAATGTGAAGGGGCAACACATCCGCACTGCCATCTCCTGGATGGAAAGGATGACAGTAGAGCCCGTAATGCTGGCCCTCTCTTCTCTACTCTCCTACTGATTTTATTCCTTTTCCGCATGTAACGAACTGGGCGTCCCCAGAATAACCTCCCTGTCATATTTTCTTCTGCGTATATCTCTTTTTGCTTTGCGATTTCATTTTATTTGACGATATGTCGCAGCCGTGTGCAGTATATATCATCACAACTCAATCTCTTTGCCGTCTCATCATTTTTTTTTAACCCACTATGCATTTTTATCGGTTTTACTTTTAGCTAGCTTTCTTAAACACCTTGAGGAGTTCTTCAGCAATTTACGGAGAGCACTTCACTAGAACTCTGTTGAAACTATATTTGTTATCACGTCTCGTTCCAGTCTCTTGCACCCACCTGCAAACTCATACCAACAATGACCATGCTTGATGATCAAATTCACCAGATACCTCGTGCTGCACTTTTCCTTGCTACTGCAGCTGCTTTTTTGTTTCTGTTTCGTTTTTGAGATCAGGAGGGCGCAGGCTCCGCGTTTACGCAAAGCTACCACCAAGCATTCCTTGCCCTGTTAGCAATTTGTCTCCCCTCCCCTGCTTCTCATCTCCTTAAACCAAAAATGGATATCAATCCCGCCAGTAGTGACCAGCCCGTCCATGCGAAGACAAGCACTGGTTTGCAGACCGAAGATTCCCTTGAGCCCTTGTGCGGTTTCCTTTCACTTTGAGCCGTCAACCTATTTACTTTGCTGTATCAAATAGTGTGACAGTTGGTCTGCCCGTCTTCGCTAATAGATACACCCTGCCATTCAGCACGACCATTTTGCCTGACATCTATATCTAATACAAAAAAATGCGGCAGAGCTGTAAAAATTCTAAGCAAGAGACCAAGAGAAAAACTAACAAAAAGATACCTTGTCAAAGCTTCCCTTCGTATGCTGAAACGTTTTACTGCGTTTGGTGGTTCCACGTTCACACAGACTTTCTGCATTCCTTTCTTAGTTCTTTATCTATGAAACACGGATGATTCGATGGCACAACATTAAAGCGTGAGGCGTGGATTTTTCAGGTTTGCTGAACTGTTCTCGGATGAGAAACACAAGCATTAAGGAATGCCATACTCTATCCATGCACTTACAAGCACCGCTGAGCAATGCAAGTAACATAAGGGCAGCATAAGCATAGGGCTAGACGCGCAGTTTGGGGACAATGTAGGAGTTCATTTCTTTCAGACTGAGGCAAACGAGAAGGAACTCTGCGGGCGCTAGACTACGAGGAAATTTTGGGTACACCCACGCGAGCAATCTAACTCAGCAAAGTTCGCCATGTTACTCTGTCAATAATGCAGAGACATGAGCAACTCATTTTTGCTTCTACTGCTTCTCAAACAGAGAATGTCAGTCCAAGCGAAGTAGCCTTCGACATTATCCTTAATAGTGCCATGTCCATGTGCACAGGCTTGTGCATGTTGATAAAGACTACCGATGTAGGCATCGTCAAACACAACACTCTTCGTCAACATATATATAGGCGCATAGGCCAGGAGAAGAAATGGCCGATCGCATCAGCCAACGGCCCACCTTGTCAGACGACACAGAATTCGCATTAGCGATGCTGAACACATCCGGAGAAGAAAACTTTGCATGCATCGCCGGGCCATATATTCATCACGACTGAGCTATGGGAAGGAGTCATTCGGGAAAGAAATGAGATTGCCTGCTCCGTCCACGCGTCAACGTCGGCCCTTCTCTTCGTAAGGCTTGGCGGAGTCGAGACTCATATAACGATTAGTACTTCTCTCCGAAGATCCTAAGTGCCACATGCCAAAATGTTGGAAATGGTAAAGAATGTTGCTAGCGAGCGTTTGACGGAATATGCTGTGCCGACGTTCTAAATGACATTTGGTTTCGGCATGACGCCTAAGTGTAAAGAAGGAACAGCAATTTCCTTGAAACAATCAGCGGCTTAATGTAGTAATTATCTTAGTGACTGCAAATGAAACAGTAAAAAGCGTTTTTATAGAGAAACTCGGTAGGTGTAAAATCATATTCTAGCCGGCAAGCCGGGGCCTTAGAGACGCGGGCCTACAATAAAAAAGTCGAAGTAAGTATATCATGTTATTTCACTTGCTAGAGTTTCTCACGTGCGACTTCAACCTAGGGGCTTCGCAATGTTTCGAAATATACTGAATATTCAAGCAGCCTTACATTAAAGAAAATCGCTTAAAAACAGCAAAACATCGCCAAATATCTCAATTTGACAGCGACGCCGCTATTAATAAGCAAAGGAGAACTTTGTTTTTTTAATTCAGGGCAAGTTCAACTCGAGTAAAATGTTACATATAACATTACATGAACTATAGAATTTATTGTTATTGGGTGCTTTACTTTTGAGTAAGCTGCCAGTCTATAGTCCTATTAAGATTCGTAACCAATGCAGGCCGCTGAGGTAAAGTAGACATTCCACGAAAGTCGAAAAAGCATAACTCTGATAGTCGTTTTTGTAACCTCCCAGGAGCAAGCCAGCACCAGTGTAGAAAATCCACGAACAGGCGAAGATGCTGTCTTGCAATCTTTGGCAGATTAGACGTTGTTAAAGGGAGATGGCATAGCTTTGTGATAACGCTAGTGACTAGAGGCGGCTTTGAGAAGCCCCGCAAAATAATGTTTACAGAATATTTATTGAATATATATAGGGTAAATTCCCGCCCACATAACATACACGTAATCGTCACTAACAAAACGATAGTGTATTTTCATAAAAACCCATCCACGAGTTCAAGAAATTATTCACGTCTTGAACAACAGGAAGACGTTGGAAGGCAAATTTCTAGCGCTTGTGCTTCCGAGCTCTTCTATTAGATTACGCTATTGTGTCTAATGGATAATGTGAAAACCACTTTCGTCTTGTTGCTTCTGCTTTTCGCAGCGGCTACACCACTGAACTGCACTATTAGCAATAAGTCCTGCTTATTTAAATAAAGCATTAGTGCCATTATTTGAACGTTGGACAAAGTAATAGCTACGGCAGTAAATTAAGCCCGCAAACTACCCCACCCCTTCTTCCAGTCCCACGTGAAACGAGAATGGATTTTGCGACAGTAGATGTCCTCATGCAAGTTGCCAGTGTAGAAAGAGAGGGTAAGCGGTAGAGAGTGCAAGTACCCCGTTAACGACCGATCCTACATGGCTAGCATGCTATAAACGAAGGTTGAAATGTGTGTATTGCAGCAAATACACAGGACGGAAATTCAATAGTGACCAATAAGTCGAGCGGACATATGACGGTTGTTAGGAATTTGGCAGTTCCTGAAATTGAAATCTTTACAGACGGACAAATGCAAGCAAACGTAAAGAAAAATTATAAACACAGAATAGTATTAAATAAAACAGCATCAAATGAAAAACAGAACTCTGCATCAGTATTCCCCTCATCCTACCATTTCAGCGCTTGATGAATATTTGTTCGTCATTCATTTCGCTAGGGGCATCACAGTTGGATGGATGGATGGATGGAATATAGGAGCGTCCCCTTTGAAACGGGGTGGTAGCAGTGGCTATCATGCTCATTTTTCGCCCTATATCTTAATTAATATTTTAGATGGGTAACTATACCATCATTCATTTATTAAATTTTTGTTTCTACATTACTAACATTACGTCACTTCTGTGCTTTTAAGCCATCAATCTTCCAGTCGTTTTTTGCTAGCTTCCACCACCAGTTTATTCACCCGGCCACTGGCATCTCTAAACCCCAGAGTTTCAGGAACAGTGACTGCGCCTGCATCAACTTCCGGATGGATACCATTACATTCCAGCATAATATGGTCAATTGTTTCACTGAAGTTACCACATGCAGCACATGCGTCATCTTCATTGTTAGATTTCTTTTTGTAGCTGCGTGTTCTACGGCGCCCTGATCTAGCTTGGTCTAGCTTTGTTGGCAGTTCGACAACGACCTCTATCGGCCACAGAAGTCTGAATGCACGAAATCGCCGATGGCTGTAAAATATAGATTCAAAACAAGCGGCATGGGACATTCGATGGATTTATTTTACGCGTTCATGATTTTGTCATTTCCTGATATCTTGTCTAACAGCACCGATCAAGTGACTGTAAATTTAAGAAAAAGAAACTGGTCGTGAGTATAAGTATACATTTCCCGCAAGGATATAATATTTGAAGCGCTTCGGCCAAGCAATAAATTCAAATTCAGATGAAGTATCTTAAATGAAAATTTCAGTGACTTCAATCACAATATGAACTTTCCACAAATAGAAAAACTGAGAAATTGTTGGTGTTCTGTCTTTGGCAAAATGCACGGTTATCCTACCCAAATAGCACATTATTGACAAAATTTCGACATTACGTGCTGGAGGCAGTATGAATCAATCCTGCTGTGTAAATTTTGTAGTGCTGCCAACCATAAAGTTTTAGAAAACTACAAAAGCGGCGAAGCGTTGAAATACGCGAGAAAAATTGCTGCTATTTGAAGGACAGCTTCGATGACAAAATTATAGAACCATTTTAATAAAGAACGTGTTGGGCAAACGTTGACAAGGATAAAGAAAAACTTCGAGACAGAAAAAGGAGATGGTTGACCCCCATAAAATGGAACGAAAAGATGCTCCGACAAGAAGCAAAAGGAGACTGCTCGCTTTAGCGAGGCCCGGAGGGGGGAAGCGATCGATCGATATATTTTCGCGGCCGCCTCATTTCCGCACGCCACGCGCGATCCGACCCTAGGCGCCACTCGGAGACAAGTTGACGGCGAAGAGGGGGCAGGTGGCGCGCCCCGTTGAACAAAGGAAGCGTTGGACAGACGGCTTATTCCTTTATCAATTTGCTCTCTTCCATTCGCATCCCCCAAGTCGCAGCACGCTTCAGAGTAAAGAACGAAAGGACAATGAAATACTCCCGCCACGTAGCAGTAAGCGGCAAGGTTGAAGTTAGAACCAACTTAGGAGCCACGCGCAGAACATTGTGGCATAACATTTTTTTATTCATTCAACAGGCGAGCCAAATTTTCCACTGTTTCAAATAGGCATATTTACCATCACCTAAACCATCGTTTCAATTTTAAACCCCTTATACCGTTGCGTTTTGCTTTCTACTCATTAATTTTCTGCAACGACCATTTCATGTCCCTTAAAAGCTCGCCAAAGCGACAAACGTCTAGGTACCACTTCGATACTGCCTTCCAGGTACCACTTCTTTGCTGTGCTCTTAGCATACCAAGCAAGACGAATTTTGTAAGATAAGACTTTTAAGGGCACAAAAGCATTCATCGCCACTACAATAAAATAGCCGCTGGATCATGAATAGGCCTAATGCAATTATAACGAATGCTGTCTGGGGTCTCCACATCGCCACGTCTTCTTTTCCGGCATTGGGCGGGTGCTGAGGAGCGGTGGAACTCCTCCCCCCCCCCCCCCCCCCCCTCGGCCTGGCACCCCCGGCTCCGTGATGCTCCGTAAAACACGCAGTGCCCCTCGCGGGCCAAACGTTGTTTCGAATGACCTCAGAGCCTGTAAAGGTGTTCACCCTTCGGCTTCGGCCGAATGCGGTTCGCTTTGCGAGCAAAACACACTCTCGATGCCCTCATACGCCCTTAGCGCAATGGCATCTCCTCAGTGAGGAAAAGCCCCTCTCCGCATCCTGTGCAAGAATCCCCCCAGCGCCCCCAGCGATGACACGACCCCTCTCGTGACATTACGTCCTATGTAGGCGCAATCGAAGCAGAAGCACTAGGTCTGGGCCGACTCTTGATCTCGGCAGGTGACAGGCAGGTGGTGCCTGGCGGCGACCTTTCCCACCCAGTCGACCTGCCATTTTTGGCTAGCCGGGTCCGAGCTGGAGACCGCGATCTCCCATCCCTTGTGGTCCGTTAGGCCCCATTGGGCAAGAGGTTGAAATTCTCTAGAGATAAACATGATGTGCTCGAATGTTGCCCTCGGTGCCCCGCAACGGGAGCATTCAGGTTTGTATTGAGTTGGCTGGAATAGGGCAAGTAGTGCTGGTGAGAGGAATGTGCGAGCCTGGAGTTGTCTCCATGCATGTAACCTGTTCTAAATTAGTGAGTGATGAGGTGGAGGATAGCACATTTTTTGGGCACGGTAGTGGAGCGTAATCTCGTTGTATCTGAGCAGTCTGCCCTTGGCACTGCCTGGGTCCATGGTACCTGCTGCTTGGTTGACGTGTGCTCGAGAAGCAGCGTGGACAGCCTCGTTACCGCACTCTAAAAAAAAAGGTGTGATCTTAGTCTTTTTGGGGGGTAAACTGCTTGTCGCTGAGCTAACACCTTTTTGGAGTAAGGGTACGCTGTGTCTTGGAAGACTAAGTATTTATACCATTGCATGTAGTGTAACATTACGCTTCTGGTAGCATAAACTTGCACCTTCACAAGCAGTGTAACTGTATTCTACCTAGGCATAACGTTGCACCTTTCATAAAGGCCTATGTTTTAGTCTGTCGATGGCATAAGCATACCCTTGCATCAAAGGTGCAAGTTCGCACCTTGACAACGTAAACTTATCCTGTATGTACAGGTGCAAAGTTACCATTTTAGAGTATAAATTTATATTACGACAAAGAGCGCAAAGTTGTGCACCTTTATGGTGCAAGCTTATACCACCAGGAGAAGGATAACGTTACCCTCCAAGCAGTTTAAAGTAATGCCATATTACATAGGGTATCTAAGCATCACCTTGTGGTATATATATGCTATCCACACAAGAGTACTATTACCAATCTGCATCGTAAACTTGGTCACTGGAAGCAGGAATAAAGCTAACCAATACATTTCAAGATTTTTATGGAAGGAAAGATTATGTTGAAACATTGCAATATCTTTGTGTCGTCTGGAGTGTGACAGTGAGCAATGTTTCAGGTGAGGTAGGCTGTGTCATGTTGTGTTCAAGCCGTAAGTTATGTTGCAGAGTGAACAAAAAGAATTTACAGAACAATCGGTTAAGATAACATACCATGGTGTTTATTTCACCTCATTATACACCGAAGTTGCAGCAAGGGACTGGATAATCTTCTCCGCACAGTCAGGGCAGGGATGTACCACGTATTTGACCTGCATAGAAAAGAGAACTTGTAATCGGTTACTCACGAAGAAAGTCTCACAAAACATGCTTATGGAGTAATTAATTCACATATAAAAATAACACTGCACAAAGGGCAAGTAAAAAGGAAGACAGATGGAAATAGTGCACCAGTACAGGCTTCCAAGTGTTTATATAATGAGAATTGTGAACTCACACAATATATAGATCAATGAAAATTCTCCAAATCTGAGCTTTACCCGTGCCACTAGCACACACGTAGACAACTAGCACATTGCAATCTCAGAAAAAATTGACAATATGCTCAATAAGACACAATATACAATGAGACATATTCTTGTTAGGAGCAGGGTCAAGCCATAGGCATCACTGATGTTGGACTACCCAGAGGGTCATTTAAAGAAATATGAATGAAAACATATTGATAAAATAGAAGCTAGCCTAATAAAGGCTAAAGATGTGATTTAAAAAACGCCTCCCTCTACTCGTTCATATGTGCAGTTCTCCTTTTTTTATCATTAGCTTTTTATGTTAAGCTTTGTTTTATCACCTTCACTTTCACCTTTGTTGTTTGCTGGTTTCCACTCCAACACCCAAACATTATAGTTTGCTTTCACACCTGACCATACCAGTGGTCTTGTTTCTAGTCACTATGGTCTCACCCTCCTAGAAAACACTGTCTCTGGTCCTTCATGACATTATCTTATGTTGCCTATAGTGTTAATGTTTTCCTGAGACTACACTGTCTTTAGTCATCTGATCATCCATCACAAGTGACAACTGCAAATCTCTTCTTTTTTTTTTCTTTTTTTTTTTTTTTTGGGGGGGGGGGATGGGAGGAGGTTCTTTTGTTCTTGCATTCGTTGTCATTTCTCATGAATATAACGAATGAAGCTTGTTCCTGCAGAGCTTGCTCCTGCAGGGTATGTCTAAGGCCATTCTATTGTTTCTGCCTTTAGTGCAGTTTACATTCCTGGAAAAAGGCATGAATATACCACAGAGGCTATACCTTATAAAATGCGGGATACCACTTCTGAAAGATGGAACATTTCATGCTAAAAGAGCAATGATAGCAAGACACATCCAAAGCACCTTCTGCACATGTGCATTACTGCAGTGATGTCACAGATGCAGAATTATGTAAAGCATGGCAATAAAATGCAACTTTTACATAAGTTCATTGCTAGTTTCACACCACACATCAGCTTATGCCGATGCCAAAAACTTCTCGAGACTGCCGTTTCACTTCAAAACTACATTATCTTGCTCAGGAGGCAAAAAACAATACACTTCAATACCCCTATAATTCCTTGAACAAACCACAAAGCTTGAGATTCTATGTATTGCTGCTTCATGTAATGCTCGCAGCACATGCAGCAGGAATAAAACTTCTCATAAACTGCAATTTGCGAGAACTGTCAACTGCTTATCTCTTTAGATGCCTAACTAATGAAATTGTAAATGCTGACCAATATTATACAAGAATTATTATTAAAAAGTGTTTACAACAAATTTCTCGAAGATTATGTTCTTTACCTTTACAGATTGCAAATCATAAACTATGAAGAGACACCCGTGCAGTCACTGCCGGTGGGTTGTGCAGCAATGTGGACTTTGGGTACCTGGTACAGCTTCAGTATTAGACTTAATTATCTATTCTTTTTGTTTATAAGAGGCAATATGAAAACTGCAAAATTGAAGGCTATTAATGAGTGAGCCTAGGCCTAAAACCCTCCTAATCATCTATGTGGTCAACATAATGAGCATCAAAAATATTCCTTTAAAAGCTTTGTAAGTTGGTTTTTCCACATTACATAACTAAAAAAGGGTGTTGCTGACATTTCTTATTCAGATAATATAGACATATTTTGTGTTTTTGATGATGCAGAAGAAGCTAACATGATTCTGGCAACAATATCAAGTGCAGCAACATTTTTTACATGCAATGTGGGAAAGCAAGACAATAGTTTTCAAATATGCCTTTCCTTGTTCAATATTCTGAACTACATTGCTCTTTCAGAAAATTTAAGAACTGGGCTCACCTATAATATTGGGGACCCTCATTTCTGGTATATAATACTGTCCCCTAAAATTAAAATGCAAAAGTTAAGTCAATTTTGGTTGATTAGCCATTCAACCATTATCCTCTACCACAGACATGTCCACTGTGCTGCACAATCCAGTTCTAATTGTACTGCAAATTTCATTTCATTCATTCTCCCTTTATAGGCCCATAGACATGACGTAAGGGGTGGGGGCATATATATATATATATATATATATATATATATATATATATATATATATATATATATATATTTGTTAAATGGTAGTGGTGGAACACAAGGAAAATACGCTGAGTACAAATGGCACAAAACAATATAAAGAACACAAAAGAAACAATAAAGCTGAAAGTGCTAAAATACCGTCCATTACATATCACCTGCAGTACTTCATTTTTAGTTTCATTCTATTGTGGACATACCTAGCAACATAAGAGCATGTGAGTTGTTGAAAATTACACCCATCAGAGAACATAACCTTACTGCTGAGAACCAAGTGCAAACAATTTAAATATTAGGTTTTGAAGAAAAAAAGAAAAGAGGCATACATTAACAGCTCACTCAATAAAAAGAAGTCAACATGTTCAGATCGATTACATACTGAAAAAATTCCTCCCTTGCTAACTTGCTCAATAGCACTGAATGGTTCCAAAATCAATGTAATGCCAGGGCTATTGCTCCTCAGCATAGAAAAATATGCTCTTTGATAGACATAAAGCAACAATGAACAGACCACAATGCCACAGCTATGTCGAAAAATACATACCACACAAATCTTGCCGTAAGTAGTCGTCCAGCGCTGAAGAAAGCAGGTTGATCTTTAGAAGCAGGAGTAACAGCACTTCTACACCGTATTCCTCCTACTGGCAGGTACGCTGCAGCAAAGGTATCATTCATAACATTAGCATGATACTCGTAACTAGTACATACATAACCATAGTACAAAAAATAATGGCACCACACATGCCAAAACAATGACTCAAATATTTTGACAATGAGCTTAAAAGCTACAACTCCTGTTCCTAGATATATCTGTAACAATATCTGCCCCCTCTTTACAGTCGAAATAACTGCTTAAGTAAACTAGAATAGCAGATTTATGACAAACTGCTAGCACAATGACAATACACATTAACTTCAATGAGGGAATGTCTCAGTACCAGTGAATTGTAGTAATGAGTATAACACAATGTCTGACAACAGAAACTACAGAAGGAAAAGAATGTGTTGTTATTGGTCAGGCATAGCCTCCTTTCTATGGGTCAGGAGGCTGAAAAGTTCAGAATGGAAATAGCTGAGTAGAAACTATAGCAAATCCCCAAATGAAAAATATTAGTGATATAAAAATTTTCCTTAGCTCGCTAACGAAAATTAGCACATTTAATCAAATTAGCTGTTTGGGCCAGTTGGTTCATACTTACACCCTAAAAGACCAGCGAAAAAGAAGAAAACAGGTACAAAGGAACACAAAACGTATTTCAGTGCCCGTCCTGTCATTTTTTGTTCCTTTGTCCCCGTAATTTTTTTTTTTGCGCTGGTCTTTTTATGTACCGATTACAAAAAGAAAGTCAGTCTTAAAGCAGAGAAGGGGTGACACATGGTTTGCTTCCATGCTGAAGACATCTGATCACCAGCTAACCCAGATTTTTCACTTGTTAAGTGATTTGATCGAGTCCAATATTTATTATCAGTTCTTAACATAAGTGATCAGCAAGTTAAATAACACCATTTGCTCGCACACGCCCTCAAACACAATGAAACTCAATTGATAAGTCACTGTCTCGGCGTGCGCCATATTGCACGGCATGAGCGAAAATGGCAACACGCAAGGAGACACACACATGGCACGCGACATAAATATTTTCCGACGAGAATCCCAAGCAGTATACATTGAGGCAGATGTCAGTGATCAGCAATATGTGCCACAAAAGTGCGCGTGTCAATTTAAACGCCCCTTTCTGTACGGAAACAATGCTTTGGACTTACCAGCACGGATAGCAGAGACCAGTTTCAAATTCTTTGAAGAAACGACAGTCTACGTTCTTGCGCAGACGAGACGAAGGACTTGAGCCTGCAGCGAAAGAAAAAAAAAAGCGCGAGAAATGTCTTTCCTGCACATTGCGTCACTGCGACAGTATACATGTACACGAATCGGCTCGGTCCCACCTCTGGTGTCGACGCCATCAGCTCAAAACTGCGGGGTTAAATCGGCGTTCTGAAAGCGTGACTTTAGGATATCAAGCGCGCTGCCTTCGAACGTACAGGTTGCTGGCAAAAGAACCGTAAACTTAACCCATCACCCTGCATGCTCTCCCGCATTTATGGCAACGTTCCCGTAAAGCAGCAACAACAGACGATCAAAATCGATTGTAGGCAGCGAGCAAAAATAATGCGGCATGCAAACACGTCAATGCGTATCACCGGGACTGCATTAGCGCTCGTCGACGCATACTTTCAACCGCGGGATATGCTTGTGAGCGTCGTAGACGACTAAAAATGCACCATTAACATCCCGCAAAAAGGTCGTGACGATCTGAAAATTTTGGGATGCGCCGCTCCTCCAGTCTGAACTGAGGGAGTGGTATGCTCAGGTTGGGATCCAAGACGTCGTGCTCAGAGGCCGTTTCACAGACAAACAAGCAGCGTCGCGGACGTAAGAAATAACAAAACATGTTCAGGCCAAGTTAAATAGCAGAGAAAAACACGTAAAACGAAATGTAAAACGTCACTTACATGCGCGGCTGAAATTTGGCGCCAAGGATCCGTTGGAACACCACCACCGCGACGACCAGCCATCCGCCGTTTCATTCCGAAGTTCACACTTTCACGAAGTCGTTTCATAGTGAGGCATCGATGAGCGCACTAGATGAAATAATCGCTGAGAGCAACCGAACTTTTCTAAAAACACAGATGAGTACCAACGACAAAGAGCACGAACGCTGACTCGTGCGGCAGTCGCCGTCGTCGTCTTCTCGGACTCGCAGAGTCACAGGGAACGCAGGCAGGCTCAAGCAACTAACTACGAACACGTGACGCTGCGTTGAGAATAAAAGCAACAAAACTAAAAAGCAACTGCTTCGCTTCTCGCCTCACCACCACTCCCCCCTCACCTCCCCTTTCTCCCTGTTTTGCAGCGTACACACTTGTCTGTCCGCCCTTGGGGAGGGGAGGTGAAGGGGGGAGGCACCGCTTTTTGTAAGAAGATAAGATGCTCCCAACTTTCGACGATTCCCCACCTCCTCCGGGGAAAAGCGAGGGGTCCTTTTGTGGTAGCTCTTGAAAGGACATCGGACGGGAAGTCGAAACACAGCCGCACCCAGCTTGAAACCGGTTACCATCATAAAAAAAAAAGAAGAAACAAGCGGCAATTTTTTTTTTGCTTGAGCTGCAGGGGCGAAGTGGTGTAAAGTCATGCGAGAGAGACTAACGTCTTCCGTGCGGGTGATTGCGCAGGGTATATTTAAGCCATGCGGTTTCAGATAGCATAAATCCCGAAGTTACCCTCCTTTTACACTCTTTTTTTTTAGAGTGCGGGGTTACCCGAATGGGCAGAGGCCCACATTAATTGTATGGGTCGGGGCGGTTGTGAGCTAGAGATCAGGATGCGGTGGGCCACTGTGTGTAGCTGTCCCCGGGCAAAATTCTGCAAAGCGGTTTTCGAGTCAGTAAAGATGAGTGTGGCAGTAGAGGCTGCAACTGCAAGTGCCACAACGGCCTCCTCCGCTTCCTCGGAGGTGCGAGCTCTGACTGAGCTAGAGTTGATTTGGTCAAAGCAGCTTGAGAGAACCGAGATGGCATACGCCTGTTCGTTGCGGTAATCAGCCGCATCTACGTTAGCCGCGTCCGTGTCCCCTGCACGCGCTTGTGCAATGCCTTTGCTCTAGCTTCCCTTCCAGCTTGGTGGTGGATAGGGTGCATGTTTTTCGCAAAGGGTGGAAACTGAGATTCTCCATAATCGATGCCGGTATGCGGTCAGTATTCTCGGGAGGAGTTCCAATCGGCCTCATTTGGAGGGAGGAGAGAATGTATCTGCCAGTGGGTGTGATGGAGAGAAATAATAAGTGCTACTCGGTGCGCCTCCACCAGTTCGCTGAGGGTGTTACGCACTACCATGTTTAAGAGACGCAGTGTGGGCGTGCTCAAGGGTAGTCCTAGGACGGTCTTTAAACTTGGCGGATTAGTGAGTCTACTTTCTCTATTTCTCTTTTCGTGAGAAACATGTAGGGTAGAGAGTATACTACTCGGCTAATAATAAACGCCTGTACTAAGCGCCGTACGTCGTGCTCTCGCATACCGCTGTATTTGTTGGCTATGCGTTTTATCAGTCTATTTGTTTGCTGCGTGGCTGTCGTGAGCTTGGATATGGTTTCCGTGTTAAGGCCATTGCCCTGTAAGAACATACCAAGCACACGGAGCCGATGCACTTCGCTTATCGGCTGTCCGTTCAGGGATATGGTCAACCGTGGTTGGTCTTGTCGCTTGGGGCCAGAATGCATGACCAGGAGCTCTGACTTGGCGGGGGAGCATGAAAGGCCCACTGTGGCCGCATACTTCACCACCATGTCAGCCCATGCTTGTAGGGTCTCTTCTATGCCTCCGAGGTTTCCTGTGGTGGTCCACAGGGTGATATCGTCAGCATAGAGAGAGTGGGACATATGCGGTATTTGTGAAAGTTGTTTAGCAGTAGGAATGAGATTGATGTTGAACAAAAGCGGGGATAGCACGGAACCCTGCGGTGTACCCCTATTGCCTAGAGAGAAAGTTGGGGACTGCAGCATTCAGAACCTGAGCTCGGCCGTGCGGTCTTGTAAGAAGGCCGTTACGTAGGAGTGCGTCCGGGCGCCTACTTCCAGGTTCGTGACTGACTCCAATATGGCGGAGTGTAGGATATTGTAATAATTCTATATTGTAATTGTAATAATAAGAGCTCTTCTGGCTCTTGACCTTTTGCAAGTCAAGAGAAGAGCTCTGGCTCTTTTTCAATTTCTAGGGTGCAGTATGTCTTCCGAGATTTGGAGCATTACATCCTGGGTGGAAAGGTGGCTGCGGAAAGCCTAACATAGTGTGGGGAAATTACTCGCGGGCGCTCATGTGCTCGAGCAGGCGATTGAGTACGACGTGCACGAATAATTTACCCAAGCACGACGTGAGTGAAATCGAGCGGAGGTTGCAGAGCGCCAAGGATTTTCCAGGTTTGGGAATGAAAGTATCCTGAGCGTGCGTCCACTCCGGGGGCAGCGTTTCTTCTCTCCAGTGTTCGTTAAACAGATCGGTGATGGCTTGGGTGAAAGTTTCGTCTAAGTTTCTGAGAGTTTTGTTCGTTACTTTGTCCGCACCCGGCGCGGAGGTTGTGCGGAGTTGCAGCATGACGGTCCTTACTTCCCATTGCTCGATCTTAGCGTCTAGATCCGGGTTGGGGGTACCTAAATACAGTTGGAGGGGCGTTTTTGGCGCCGTGTTAAGGTAGGTGTCCTTACGAATGGTGATTACTTCGTCGTTATCCATATCAAGGCCATGAATAAGGCGGGCGGCATTTTTTGTTGTATATTCTTCGTCTGCTCTGGCTCTAGCAGACATCGTAGGAAACGCCATGTATCCTTTAGGCCAAGGTTTCCCGCGAGGCGATCGCACACCTGGTTCCATTGTTGTTGCGTGAGCTGCCTTGCATAACTCTCCATCTCCCGTAAAAGGGCAGAGATTCGAAGCCTTAAAGACCGGTTTCGTTTGCTCTTCAGCCATCTTTTCTGCAGGTTAGAATGTGCTTCCCACATGTGGAGAAGCCGGTTATCGGTAACCTCAGCATTTTGGACGTTAGGCATCTCTTTTGTGGCCGAGTGAACGTCACCTTGGATGCCAGCCAGCCAGTCTTGTAGGCTATCATCTATGCGGTCTGGGGCCGCATCACGAATAGCACGAAAGCGGTCCCAGTTGTGATTTTGAGTTGTCATTTAACTCGGGCGGTGATAGACAAGAAGACGGAGGTCTGAATTATGTAATGGTCGCTCCCTAGGGAGTTATAAGTGTTTAGCCACAAGCACTCTGTGATGTTCCGCGTGAGGGTGAGATCTGGGGAGGTGTTCTTCTGAACATTATTCCCTATATGGGTGGGATGTTGTGTATCGTTGACCAATGTGAGACCTTCTCTTTGAAAGAATGTCCATAGACGTGAGCCTTTCGAGCAATCCTTTGTGTACTCCCAGTTACAGTGGCTTGCGTTCAAGTCCCCTGCTATCATTAATGGGTGGTTAGCTCCGATTCTGACAGCATGTTGTAGGGCCTCTATTAAGGGGGCTGGCTTCGCTTTGGGAGGACTGTAAATATTTAGAACGAAAAGGCTGGGGCTTTTTCGTTCCTTAGGGAGCAGCTCGACCAGTAGACAATCAACACCCTGTACTTTGAGGGTGTGATCCGCGGCTGTGTATTTACGATGCACAAGCGTCGCGACATTGTGTTGCTGAGATTTCGACACTATGTGCGGTGTGTAGTTTAGCAATTTGACTGGGGCGTTTGTTTCTTGTAGTGCGATGATAGTAGGGGTTTTTTCTGTCGGGAGAGCCTGTAAGTGAAGCTGCAAATTGCTACGCTTTGGGCGGAAGCCTCTGAGGTTCCACTGCCACGCGCGAATACTACGGTGTTCCGCCATTCTGGGGATCGGGATAAGGTGGGAAAGCGGGGTGGGGCTTCGTATTACCTCACTCTTAGCTTTATTTCGTGTCTGGGTTGGGTGCAATGGCGCTTTGAAAGGGGTGATCTTGTTATACCTAGAAGCGGATGACCCTGTACGTTATTTTTTGTTTTGAAACAATTTAACACTAGCTTAGAAAACGGAATGAATGAGACATTTATCGATAATTACGTATTACTCTTACGTGCTTTATTTACATAACTAGGTTTTCGCACCACTTAGTAGTCATAGTTTCATTACATCGCACTGATTTTAAATACGGCAACAGTAGAAAGTTAAAAAATAAAATTGCGTATGTTTTAGTACTCAGATCTATATTACTGTTCATGCTTTTAGATGCTGAACCTGTCATTACTGAACTGCCACTTTTATTCAAAAATCTGTGGCTGTCACCCTGAATTGATGGCAGTAAATGTAAGCCTGTTTGGAGAAAATACGTAGTCAACGTAACTCTAAATAGCCTACACATTTTAGATGCTTTACGTGTTACCAGCTTTAAGAAGCGGCATACGGTTGTATATCAAGATTGTGACTGTGCTGTGATAAAAAGAAAAAACGTAGGTCCTGGTCTGCCCTTTTTTATTTCGGTTCAATTAGGATAATATGTTTTCCTTAGGGAGACATAGGTCGTAAGTTTTCTTCGTGAAGCACCTCTACAAAAACAGTCACTTACATTCCGTCCCCTCAGACAGCGTAAAACACAAAAAAAGGCGTTAAAGCATATCAAAGCATTATCTTTTGAAAACACAAAAATTGCAATAAAGTGCTTTCAGGAACGAACAGATATGGTAGGAATGGTTAGGTGCTGTATTCCGACAATGAAAGCATGACGTTACCAAACTGGAGATGAATCAGTTATGGCTTACATTCGACGACCGTTGCCTTGTTTCAAACGACATTACCACGCTGTTTCTCTCACTTTTTTTTTTAAAGAAAACTGGCATGGGATCATTTCACACTCAATTGATTTCCAAGCAGCCGGCGGAATGTCCGCGCCTTTGAAGCAGAGACAGTAAACGAAAGCAGAACCATGCGAAATAACGAGGGAGGTCGCAGCCGCTACGTCTGGAGAGCCCAATATTTCCTTTCGTTGACCGCTCTTGAGAGATCTTTCAATTCTTCATCTTAACCGATTCCTTTCTTTGTTTTCTCGTAGCCAGCAGTTGTACCCACAAACCCACAAATAGCTGCCAGCGTCCTTTGCTCGGAACTGCTGCTTTTGTCAAAGTAGTTGGCTCGAAATGTTCTTTTCTTCCTGCTATTTTTCCCTTCTATACTTCTCTGGCCAGCGTCGTCAATCGCAGGCAGTGAGTCCAGACGCTAAGAACCAGCCTCTCTACCGTGCCACTCGGAAACCATTTTTTTACTTTTGCTTTCACAAGATCGAAGAAATGGTCAGCTTTTCCTGGACACCTCGCTGTGAACGCGTTTGAATTATCTGGAGCAATTTTCAACTTCCGCAATAGAAAGAAAGAAGAAATCGTTACTATGGAGGTTCTAATAATAATGCAGCAGAAGTTACAAAGAGTAATGAAGGGAGTAAAAAATGTCCATTAGCAAGACAAATGCTTAGCTATATTCATTCTCATTATAATTTCGTTTGGTCTTTATCCTTGCCTGACCCATGTTGTGCGGTACCATAGAATTCTACAATCCGAATGCTTCTTTGTGCGCTGTTTCCTCATACAAGCGAGAGTGCGCCATATTATATCTTCAAAATGCATCTTGTGGTATATGATCGAACCTATGCAGCAGCAAAAAGTGGATGAAAAAAAGAACGAATTTTTATATCCAAAATCGGCGTCGTCCAAACCAAAAGATCAAGCAGGTTTTCGGAAAGGGTTTTCTCACTATCGATCATATTCATGATATCAAAAAGGGGATACAAAAATGCTCAGAATATAACCAGTCCTTATACATAGCATGCATTGATTACGAAAAACACATTTAACTGAGTCGAAATCTCGGCAGTCAACTATAGGCATTGCGAAGACAGGTTGTAGACGAGCAGTACGTCAATGTACTGGAAGATATATATATATAGTTGCTGCGCAGCAACCATAGTTCTACAGAAAAAAATAATGAAATTCCCACAAAGACATGTGTTAGGCAAAGAGACATCATTTTCCAAGTACCATGCTTAGCTTGCTTGTAGAAAGCGTTAAAGACTTGGAATGAGATCATTTGAGCATAAGTGTTCATTGAAAATGCATCAGTAATCAGCGTTGCGCTGATAACATTTTCACGCTAAGTAACTCAGAGGATGAACTGCAAACAATTATTGCTTACCTGGATAGGAAAAGCAGATAGGCAGACCTAAAATCAATGTGCAGAAGACTAGGTAAGGTTCAGTAGCGTCGGGAAGGAAAAGCAGTTTTCAATGGTAGCGAAGCTGTCGAAGTGGTGGACGAATATGTCTACTTAGGACTGGTAGTAAGCACATATCGATACAATGAAAGGAAAATAAGCTGAACAAAACTGGGATATAGCGCATTGGGCAAGTTCTCGTATATGTTCTGACTACCAGCTTACCGGTATCGCTCGAGGGGAAAGTATATAGTAGCTGTATCTTACCCGTACTCACTTTTAGGGCTGAAACGTTGGGTCTAATGAAAAGAGTTCTTCTTAAGTTCAAGACAATGCTAAGAGCTATGGATCGCAAGGTGAGAAGTATAACGTTACGACATAAGAAGCGCGCAGACTCGGTCAGAAAAATAACTCGAGGTAAAGAAAGTGGAAAGCAAGAAGAAATGGGCTTGGGTAGGACATGCATTACGAAAACAGGATAATCGAAGGTCGAAAAGGGCAACAGAATGGATACCAAGAGAACAAAAGCTTAGCAGGGTGTGGCAGAAATTCAGGTGGACGGATGAGGTTAAGAGGTTCGCTGGGGAGGATTGGATGCTGCTAGCACAGGACCGGGTTAATTGGGGGAATATGGAAGGGGCCTTCATCCTGTGATCGGTATAGTCCGCTGATGATGATGGTGAATTGGCGAGGTACTAATACTGAAGACGCCAAAGTCAAAACCACAATTTCATTTCACATCTATTCATGCTGCATCAAGAGTAAAATGTCATAAACTCTGCAAGGACACTAACTACCACACTATATTGCGTTGGTGTTACATGAGAAAAACTGAAATGTCTTGAAGTTTTCATGAGCTTAAATAGACCTTTCCGGCGACTCCGCCGCGCCACTGAGCGGACGCTCAAAGCACCCTGGGAAAACGGAGCGCTGTCGCTCTCACGTCACTATACTCTCTCCGCCTGTTTCTCCGACTCTGCCGGTGCTTAGGCGAATCTTTCTCTGCCATCTCGGCGTCATTGCTCCGCTGCTGGTTTCCGCTGTTTTCTGTTAATTGTGTTGTGTCCTCCTTTCCTTTACATCGCCTTGCACAATTGAGTGCTACGTTTTAAATCCATGAATCATCAGCCAACACGAAAAAAATTACGAGGGACTTTAGCGGCTAAAGTAGTGAATGGCGAAAACTGAGGTCTCATCATGTCTACCTTTCCTTCCATCTGCAGTCCCACACTTGAACGCGCACCAAGGAACGCCACGCGACAGGCGCGATGGCGTATCATCCGAACGCACCCTTGTCGGAAAAAGTGTGACAAATACTATGACTTTCCTCCAGAAGTCTCATCTTGTCTAGCGTTCCTGCCATCTGCAATCCCACACTTGAACTCACGCCAAGGAACGGCACGCGACAGCCGCCGCAAAAGCGGGACACACTTTGTCCACGACAATATGAGCCATTAAAATCTTTTGCATTAAAAGACCTGCGCTCCGTGGCGGCGCGCGCGTGCGCAGTACAGCGGAAACAAACCCTGTCCTCCTCTCCTGGCTGACGCGCGCATCTGCTGTGATGCGGCTACCCTCCTGTTCCTCTCTCTAGAGAGCCCAATGGCGGAATACCTGTGAAAGGGCGCAGCTCATTGCCATGATTGCCGTGGTTGCGGGTTGTACGTGCCATGCTCCCCTACTTTGACTTTACATGTAGTAGTGAAGCTTTCACTTCAAAAGTCACAACAAAACTACACAAAGACTAGCAGCTAACCATCAAAGCAATCGGTTCTTGCTGCATTTTGCAAGGTAGCACAAACAAAGCGTACGAGAAGAAGGATGATTGCTGAAAGCAGCACGCGATCACGTTTGCTAACAATCTGAAGAGGGAGGCGATAGCTCCGTTCTCCCATCACGCTTTTTGCGGATCCGGCAGCGGATGGCGCGGTGCAGAAATCTGTGGAAATGCCTTTTACATGTGCTGTTAAAGTCGCCACGCTACCAGAGTGTAAAGACGAGCAAGCGGTCTATTTCACAGCTGTTACAATAGTAACTGCAAAAGAAAAACGTTTCTACTACTTGAAATTCAATTTATTGTTTAGGTGTTTGCGGAACCAAAGTGTAAGAACGAGCAAGTGGTTTGTTCAAAAGAAACGGCTATATTTTACCCTCTTCTATGTTTCGACTAAATTTCAACATTTGAAATTTAGGGCAACTTACATGGCTGACTTTGATGGAAGCGTTTGACAGCACGAACAACATAAAAGACGGTCATTTTAGCCTGGTTAAGACAACTGCGAACAACGCGCTCTAGCTTTTCACTTTGTAACTTCTGTGTGAGCTTCGTACCATGATTACAACTTTGAATACAGCCGTACTCTACCGAATTATGCGATATACCACCCTCAAAAGATATAAATCCACGCTTTAGCCTAGCAGTATAAAAGCCTGCCCTTATGTTTAGGAGTAGTTGTCTGGATTGAGATCCGGGGGTCCCGAAAAGTACAGTCAAATTTAAGAAACTGCTGCGCAAGTAGGCCGCTCACGCGAATTTCGCCAGGAAGTGTGATCTCTTGACGTCACGCAAGGCATCGGCCAATCAGTGCTCGGCCATGTCAGCTGCCACCTATGCATTGCAGAGACATGCTCATCAGGAAGAATAGAAAATAACAATGGATCAATGAAATAGTGTAGTAGGCTACATTAAACAAACGAAATAAAAAATAAATAGAAACATTCAGAGAGGCCAAGAAATAAGTGACAAAAAAAATAGCCATGTTTAGTACCCGAGGGTAAAGAACTGGCCATAGAGCTGCCAAAACACATCTCGGTCTTTTCTTGCCACACTGCACGAAATTCGAGCCACGTTCCCAAAATCTTGCCGTTACTTAAAACATTAGCTAGGGTTTAGCTCTGGTTAAACTCGGTAGGTTGCGTAAGCAAAGCCGACGTAGCTTCTCTTTCTGTTGTTTCTTGTTCTTGTTCTTCTTCTCTTCTTTTTCTTCATCTTCTTCTGCAGTGCGGCGTGGCTACCGACTGGGTTTACCCGATGGCTTGAAGAAGGGCCCCATCTCGGTCGCTCTAAAGGTCAACGTGGCTACCGGCCGAGTTTACGCGACGGGCTGGAACCTGGCGTAGTATTGCTGAAGCAATAAAAAAGCCGTCGATAAATTCCCAGTAATAAATTGAACTGAAATGGAGTACAGCAAAAGGTTGCATAACAGACGCACCAGGCGGACGACTATAGGCGTCGACGCGCTATTATCCTTGGCTCGCACACAGACGAGATAGACGTAAACATCGATGTCGTCGTCTGCCGAGGCAAGCTTCCGAAACGACAAAGCGGATTACCGCAAGGCCTGACTTTTAAGTTAAGAGGATTCTGTCTGACTCTTGCTAAGCTTGTGAAACTGAAAGCCGACTAGGCTTGCACATCGCATTTAAAGTTTACCGTCAGACGACCGGCTTAGAGGTGACCAGTGCATTCGCTTTGGATAGGCTCTTGCATCGCTCGAAGCGTTAATGTTTCAACAGCATTTGGTTTAACCATGTGCAATTATGCGTAAAATATATCTACAGGTCACAATACAGATATTCAAGCCGCGAACCCATTTAGTACTGAGCGCACTGAACCTAATACTGCAAGTTCCAGCCAGTTGTATGCACGGATATAACGACGGCATTTAGCGCAATCAGTTCTTTGTGAAATTAAACAAATCGACATTTGGGTACCAGTAGGGTGCATTAATTTTGTCAGTATTGGCACGCTAGTCAAAACTCATTAGGAGCCTTGTAGCAAGTTTTCAGTTATTTTTGTTTTCAGCGAAACATTATTTAGGTGTAGTGTGTCGCTCACAGCACTTTAATGCACTTTAGTACTCTGGTATAACAGCTAGCGCAGCAAACCGAATATTTGTACTTCAAGAAAATTATTATAGCAATTAAACAAATTGATTTTGGGGCACAGTACAAGGCGTGCGTTATCTCAATTTTTGCCCGATAGTCAAACTCCGTTAGGTGTCATGAAGAAATGTTATCGAATTTTTCCCTTCAGTAAAATTTGCCTTCATTACGTGTCCAGCAGTGTGTAAGTTCAATAAACATTTACACATTCGTCTGCGATAAATCTGCGTTTAAATATGCTGACGCCGGTCTATTCAAATTCCAACGTTCTTAACTAAAAGGATGAGTTGGCCCTGAATAAATTCGATGATGGTTGAGAGTCTGAGGCCCGCCTAATAAAGTTACCGTTCAACCTTCAAAAGTTCAGCCTCCATTTGAGAGTGGCCAGTTTGTAAAAAATTTGTCCTCAATGTCCCCTTGCGTTATTGCAGGCCCGAAAAGAAAAGGCCTGTTTTGTGATCTACACCACGAAATTTAGAACAAATAAATAAATTACGCATTTGTCTTATGCGTGCACAACTCCAGTACTCTACAAGCCAACAGCTTCTGATCTTCTGTTGTTTAAAACTAACAGTTTCCAATTAAAAGTAGATGTCACTGAATTTTCATCATCATCATCACCATCATCAGCCTGACTATACCCACTGCAGGGCGAAGGCCTCTCCCATATTTCTCCATAACCTGGTTCTGTGCTAGCTGCATTCACTTGACCCCTGCGAACTTCTTAACCTCATCCGCCCACCTAACTTTCTGCCGCCCCCTGCTACTCTTTCCTTCCCTTGGAATTCAGTTTGTTACCCTAAGCGACCATCGCTTATCCTCTCTTCGCACTACATGTCCGGCCCATGTCTATTTCTTCTTCTTAATTTCCACTAGAATGTCGGTAACTTGAAGTACTTCTCTGACCCACTCTGCACGCTTCTTAAGTGTTAATGTTACCCCTACCATTTTTCGTTCCATCGCCCTCTGGGTAGTCCTCAACTTAAGTAGAACCCTCTTGGTTAGCCGCCACGTTTCAGCGCCATAGGTGAGTAGAGATAAGATGCAACTGTTGTATACTTTCCTCTTGAGCGATGCCGGTAAGCTGCTAGTCGTAATCTGCGAGTGCTTTCCAAATGCGCTCCATCCCAATCTTGTTCTTTTGTTATTTCCTTTTCATGGTCCGGATCTGCGGTTACTACCTGTCCTACTACTTCCCTTCGCCTACTACTTCCAGTACTTCGCTACCTAATGTAAACTGCTGTTCCTTCCCGAGGCTGTTGAACATTACCTTAGTCTTCTACATATTGATTTTCAAGGCTACCTTTCTACTTTTCCTGTCTAGGTCATTAATCATTATTTGCAGTTCATCCCCTGAGTTGCTTAGCAAGGCAATGTCATCAGCAAATCACAGATTACTGAGGTATTCTCCATATACCTTTATCCCTAACTGCTCTTATTCCAAGTCTCTGAATACTGCATCTAAGCAAGCTGTGAATAGTACTGGGGAGATTGTGTCTTCTTGCCTAAATCCTTTCTTTATGGGAATTTTGTTACTTTCTTTATGCAGAATTATGGTTGCTGTGCAGCCACTATATATATCTTCCAGCACTTTCACGTACGGCTCGTGTACAGGGGGTACACGAGCCGTACGTGTGCCTGCATCACCGCGGAGGTTTCAACTGAGTCAAACGCTTTTTCTTAATCAATGAATGCTATGCATAAGGGCTGGTTATATTCTGAGCATTTTTCTATGACCTGGTTGATGGTATGGATATTATCGATAGTAGAGTACCGTTTCTGAAAACCTGCTTAATCTTTTGCTTTATTGCAGTCTAAGATAGTCCTGATTCTATTAGCAATTACCTTAGTAAATACCTTATACGTTACAGACAGTAAGCTAATTGGTCTGTAATGTTTAAGGTCCTTAGAGTCCCCTTTCTTATGAAAGAGGATAATTTTTGCATTCTTCCATGGTTCCGGTACCGTCGATGGCACCAGGCACTGCGTATACAGAGTGGCCAGTTTTTCTAGCACGATATCCCCCCCGTCCTTCAGCAAATCTGTAGTTATCTGATCCTCTCCAGCTGATTTCCCCCTTTTCATAGTTTCTAGTGCTTTCTTGACCTCGACCTTCGTCACTGGTGGAACGTCTGACTGTGTTTCCCTAAAGCCAATCTCATTACGGTCCTGGCTACTTTGGCTACTGTAGAGGCCTGTATAGAACTCCTCGCTATCGTTTCCACGTTCGTGATGACGTTGCCCGCCTTGTCTCTTATCGCATACATCTGATTCTTGCATATGCCGAATTTCTTTTTTATAGCGCTTTAAGGCTTCCCCCGTTCTTTTCTGCATGCTCAATTTTATCCATGTTATACTTCCTTATATCGGCCACCTTGCACTTATTGATTAGCTTTGATATCTCTGCCAATTCTATCTGGTATGTTGGATTGGAAGCTTTCATACTCTGGCGTTTGTTATATCTTTCGTCACTTTAGACAGCTTACCGGTATCGTCTCTAACTATCCGACCGCCTACTCCTACAGCGCACTCAGTAATGATATCTCTGAAATTATTGTTCATTGCTTCTAGGGTAATGTCCTCGTCCTCGGTTAGAGCTGAATATCTATTCTGTAGCGAGATCCTGAACTTTCCTGCCCTCCCCTTCAACGCTATTCATTGATGGGTTTCTTTGTTACTAACCTGTTGCGTTCCTTCTTCAAATTTAGGCTAATTCGGGACCTCACCATCCTGTGGTCAAAATATCGCACTTTCCCGATTACCTCTACATCTTGCATAATGGCGGGGGTTGAACACAGTATGAAGTCAATTCCATTTTTAGTCTCCCCGTTAGGACGTTTCCATGTCCATTTTCGGTTCTTCCGTTTGCTGAAGAAAGCATTCATGATTCCTAAGTTATTGCACTCTGCAAACTTAACTAGTAACTCCTCCCTGTGATTCCTAGAACCAATACCATAATCACCTACTGCCTGGTCTCCTGCCTGCTTTTTCCCTACCTTGGCATTGAAGTCGCCCATTAATACAGTATACTGCGCCTTTACTTTTCGCATTGCTGATTCTACATCTTCGTAGAAGCGTTCAACTGGCTGGTAATCATAACTATACATGTAGGCGCATAGGCCTGTACAACCTTCAGTTTATACCGCTTATTAAGCCTAATTACGATGCCTGCCACCCTCTCGTTAATACGATAGAATTCATCTATATTACCCGCTATATACTTATTGACAAGGAAACCTACTCCTAGATGTGGCCTCTTCGGTATGCCTCGATAAAACACTACATACCCATTCTTCAGTACAGTATATGCCTCATTTGGCCTCCTAACCTCACTAAGCCCCATGACATCCCATTTCATACCCTCTAGTTCCTCTAACAGCACTGCTAAACTAGCTTCACTAGCAAGAGTTCTAGCGTTAAACGTTGCCGTGGTCAGTTTCCAATGGCGGCCTGTCCAGCGGAGCCAGGAATTTTTAGCACCCCCTGCTGCGTCACAGGTCTGACTGCCGCCGTGGTCAGTGGTTCCGCAGCCGCTGGTGACTGAGGGCCGGGGTGTTATGGAACTAATCATGAGCGGTAGCGGCCAATTACTGCACCAGGGTGGCCAACTCCTGTTCTGCTGAGGGAGTGCGTTGCCGGAGGTGTTCACCGGCATCAGGTAGCACTCCAAACCCCTTTATGCAAATCCATCCACACGCGGATTTTTTTTTTTAATCCAGTGGAGAATTGCGCGGCACCGGGATTTGAACCGCGGTCCACTTGCATGCGAGGCGGATGTTTTGTTCACTTCACAGAATTTTGTTCATGTCAAATCACTGCAGATTACATTATCAGGATCAGTGTTGATCGAGGTGAGGGTAGGAGTAGACGAGCTGCGTGTATCTCCCTCTCCCCTTCACCCCCATCACGTTTTGTTCCGACTTTTGGCATTTAAAGGGTACTTGAATCAGAGCACAAATTGATATCTTCGTGCGCTGAGTGAGAAACACGCGTCGACACTGAAAGAGAACACCCCACACACTTTAGATGAATACTCAAAAGTTGAAATATAGACTGCCCTTGATAGGGTAATGCACTACACTCAGGTGACCTGTGTAATTAGCATCTACAGAAATTAAACTACCAAGCGGCCAGCTTTGCAGGCGAGTGCACGATAGAATGAGATAATCTTGGCGAGACCTTCTCTATTGAAGATTAGTGTTCTAAGCAGCAACCAGGAGATTTACCCGCAGGTAAACCACTGAAGGAACCTGTTAAATAAACGGAGCCGCAAAAAATGAGCACCTTTTTTTTATAGGCCTGAGTCCACATTTCGAGCAAAACCGGCTGGCGTTTTGCGTTTGACACACAAATCTGTTATTGGTGAAAACAGCTTTCTCTGTCTTTCACAAAAACTTTTAACGCTTTAGAGAGCTCCTTGGGTCTGTAACCAAAATCCCCTCTTGTTCTAAAAGGCCCCTTGGCCTCGTGACATCGTATATTCTGGCGACCAATCAGGCTTCGCCAGGGCGAGTCACGATGTGGCATCGTCAAACCGTGGAACTATAAGATACTTTTATAGCGGTCTTTTGACTTGCCCTAGCTTCTGTGAAGTGTGCAACGTTAAAACGGCAGGTGGTGCTGTGAAAGGGAGCACCGCTGGGTCCTGACGTCATTCGCATCATCCCAATATGAACCGAACTGTGTCAGAAAGTGCCTCTGAAGAAGATATATTTCTTTGGCCGGAACGAAAAAGGCGTACAGTCGGAATCAAGGCACTGCCTTATAGGTCTCGAGGTAGGATCGCTACTTGCACTCCACTGAGGAGCCGCCGAACAGTGCAATAAATAAGACACCTTCTATCGCCGCTTCATATAGCAGTGAACATGGCAGCCGTATATTTCATTAAAGCAACTCAAATAAAAATACAACCACTAATTAGTGCAACTAAACACCCATCCGTAAAGCGCTGCAACCCAGCTCTACTGCTTAAGAGCACTAAGCAGCGTTACTACAATTTAGAGCTGCAAATTATCGCAAATAATTAGAGCAATGGATTTGTAGATAATTACATAAAATCTAGACAACGTCGCGACGTTGTCTAGATTTTGTCTAGATCGCACCCACTCTTGTAGGTACTTAAGCTACCCTTAAGTGCTATTGGAAGACTAATTGTCGCTTGATAATAAAGGAATTAAAAAAAAAAAACTGGCAGCCGAACTCCCAACGAGGCGTAACAAAGGAAGGCAGTGTATGAAAAACTTACATGAACAATGCTTTTCAAGTCACACTAAATTTAAGAAAACCTGATCATAATATAGCTCTAAGCAGATACATTCGTACACCGTTCTCGAAATGTGTTATAGTGTATAAATCAAAACAAGGCCAAAATCTCAACCATCCTTTAAAAAAGCAATTCTTATTTATTCTGTAAAAAACCTTCATCAAACAAATGTCACCCATAAATTTGGTATTTAGCCTCTGTTATAATTTTCTTGTGTGTGTGTGTGTGTGTGTGTGTGTGTGTGTGTGCATGGAATGTTCTCTATATAATAACGATAGCAACATTCTTATTATGAGGGAAAAGTGAACTTCTTGTTTTCTTTGTCATTGGTAAATAGGTTAAAACAGTTGTACCTCGCAAATTGGGCAGCGTATATCTTGCACAATTGATAACATCACGCGATTCTATGAAGTGCGTATCTTTACTTCTGAGTATGTATTTCGATAAATGCACCTTTTAGGGCCGAATGCAGCCCGAGGGGTGTTGGCCTCTTTTCTTCCGGCAGGACTCGTGTACTTTCTGCATTGGTAACAAATGCCTAATTCCATTAAAATATAGCAAAGTTCTGTATATCAATTGGAGGTCAAGATTGTGCCGGATTTCTTGAAGTTTTTCCATGTCCGTTTCTGTCTCCCTCCATGTTCCACTTCGTGCGATTCAGATCAATATAAATAAATGAGGCCTCGAGAGGAAACTACACCATTAACTACCAAGTAATATTTTATCATCAGCAGCAGCAGGTCTATATCGGCTCCGGGACGAAGACCTCTACCATATACCTCCAAAGAACACGATACTGTACTAACTGCATCCACTTTGCCACTGCAAAAACTTCCTAACCTCACCCACCCACCTAACTTTTCGCCGCCCCCTGCTACGCTTTCCTTTCTTAGGAATTAAATTTGTTACCCTTAGCGACCGTCGGTTATCCTATCTTCGCATTGCGCATCTTGCCCATGCAAATATTTTCTTGTTGATTTAGAACTGAGTGTCAATAACTCGAGTTATCTCTCTGGCCAACTCGGAACGCTTGATATCCATAATATTAAGCAGCAACGTCAAGTGTAATAATGCGCGCCATAAAAAAAGACCGAGAGGATAGAGCTCTAAAATAATTTTATGGAAAAAAGAGGGATTCCTAGAAAAGTCATAATCACGGTGTAAGGCTGAAACCTTCGTCACGCACTCTTTAAAGATAAAATATCGCAGGTATACCGGGTGTTTTTTTTAATCGTTTGCATATCGCTATGTTCAACCCTGCGAGAGATATCTCGGTGCGGTCGGTCCAGGTGGATTGCAGAGCAAGAACTGTACGTGATAGAGCTGTGTAATAAGCAGTCCACTAAAATAAGTAACCAGTTCCTCTATTTTTTATTTTAGTGACGGATATTATATTGGAAAACGAAGGCCATCCACGTAAAAGTAAAGGCCCTTTTCAAATCTATTATATCGGCAATGCTGTTAGAAATATTGTACCTCAAAAATGCGCATCTTTAGCTCCTAGAGCTGACTACGCACAATGCACATTTACAAAATGGCATCGCTTGGCGTAATATTGTAGCAGAAGAAGTGCTCACTGCTACTATAGCATAAGAGAAATTGTACGAGGTAACACGCCTTAAGAGCAATAAGGCCTTTGAAGCTACTTCTACTAGTGGTTATTTGACTATGTTTTTTTAATACATACTCAGTCGTTCAACACTTGTGTATCGAGTGTGAGCATTAGCTCTATTTATGTGAAACAAAATACCGCTTTTAATATTTATTTTATTGATGTCTTTCATAGGTAACCATTGTAAAATCATCAGAAACTGCATGGTGTCTTTGCAGAAACGTCGACGCATTCGGCCAGACAGGAATTAGATTTCACGAATATAGATAAGATGCAGACAATAGGCCGCTTCAATACACCTGTCAATTGACATCAATCGAAATTAAATACTACGAGTCCATCACCCAATATCCCGTGATTAAGAGGAGCTGGTGTGGTGGCCTGCGTATGCGTGGGTTTGTCATTTTCTTCCTCACCTCTCAGGGCAGCGTGCGCACCAGGAATAGACACATTTAGTTGGGCGTAGCACTGATGAGCATGCGGTGATTCGTGCGTAACTCGGCCTGTCTTTCGGGCTCACGCATGCAACAAATTCCGGCTACGCCCATCACGGCGTGCGTTGCGGGGTGCGCTGAACACATGGCAGAGCGCTTGCCGCCCGCTTCGGAACGAATACGCCTGGCTGCTGATTTCCCTGACGCGATAGCTCGCTTTAAATTGTGCGTTCTCTTCTATTACACTCACTTTTGCCGATAAGACAAGGTATAGGCTACGAATATCCCTGATTTTCTACATGAATCGCGAATTTCAAGCTGGTAGACATATCTGCATGTATCTATGTATGTGGTCGTCACAGCAACCAATTGCAACGATATGCATTATCAAGTTTCTTCACGGCGCTTTCATTTTCTTCACTTCGTGTAGACTTTCTCCCTGTAATAAAAAGCGGTAGATGATATCATTCTTCTTCTCATCAGTAGTTACAGGTGAAAGTTCTTTTGAACCTAGCCGCAATGCTATGACTTATTGTCACCAGATGGCAACACCGTGCACACTGAATGTGGCGGACACTGCCGCGCGGCCAACTAAAACTGTAGAGTTCGCGCTGTATTCAGCGGACGCAACGCAGGGAGCGATACGTACGCACACTTACTACGCGCGCCCAGATAAAGTTGTCTCCATTCCTCCTCCTCTATGCAAAGTGAAGACGGTGGCTGAGCAAACATCTACCGAAGCTCTCCACGGCGTCGCGAGCATATACAGTACCGCTCCCTACTCTGCCTAGGAGACAACAGGCTAGACAAAGAGAATTACGATGTGTTTCCCATGTTTATTGTGTGTCAAATCAAGGCAATAAAGAAAACATTCCTAGCATGGCGTAGTTTTTTGAGCACTCGGCTGGGGACCGAAGGAATAGTGGTCCGACTCCCGGCAATGCGATGGATGTTTTCTGATATCACTTTCTGTACATTGCGCGCATGAACCAAGGAAGGCTTTCGCTTTATTGGACAAAGTTATGCCATTTTAAAATGTGCATTGCGGGACACCAACCTTAAGCGCTTAAACAAGCGTATTTTTGACGTCAAATATTTCAAGTTTTAATGTGCTGATGAAAATTTAAAAATTGGACACACTTTTCTGTTGGCGGTATTTATTTTCCTAATATAATACCAGCCAATAAAATGAATGAAATGCATATTGCAACCCCCGGAGCGATAGGCATAGAGAAGAAAGCACAGGGCCTTTTGTCCTATGGTTTCTTCTCTTCATTCCTGTCGCTTCGCGAGGTTGCAATACGCATTCTATAGTAAACAACCAACTAATATTCCTTCGGCTCTTACATGTACCTAAAATGAAACACAAGACATGCATTATTTCAATTCAGATAATTATTTCCTTTAACTATAAAGCTATATGACGTGCATAATGTTTGCCTTGCTTTACAATCCCCTTGTACAGACTGCGCCGGCTTGTCTCCCTCAAGGTTTAAAGAAACGACCTGCAGACAGGGGGAAAAACGACACTCGGTATACAAGACGGAACCTAAAGGTATTTGTGGCATATTTATAGAGACTTGCGCATCTTTTCTATTTGCCGTGTTAGGCATTTGGCGGCTCTACTGTTTGCCTTGCTTCCTCGCCTGAGCGACCTTTTGCGCATTGTATAGGTGCTAGCCAGCCGCAACTGAAACCGCACAATTTATTTCTTGCTACCTTCATTCTGCGCTCAAACATGTCATGTGCACGCGTCTCCCCACATGAAGCAAGGCACTCAGACGTGGCTAATATGACCCGGGAGAAAATTTCGCCACAACGCGTCCTTCACGCGATCCTACAATGCCAAAAGCCAATTCAGCAACAAGAATAGGTGAGCACCGCGTTCGGTGGTGCGAAAAATTAGACTCGCGCAGCGCTGCAGGTTGGTAGGCCCAACTCCAATGCACACCTGCACGGTGTGTTAGGCGCTAAGGAATAATGACAGGAAGCAGTATACAAAGCGCCTACAACATATGTAAGCGTCCTGCGGCAGCTTGCGTTTCTAATTATATCTGTGTTTTTTTCTTTAGTATCTGCAAAAAGTCCAGACTTCGCTAAGAGGCTTTTCAAAACTGACAGCCTTTCAAGCAGTTTTGCTCGCAAAGTCGGACACAAAGCTTGAGTTCTGAAGTGCTGACGAAGAAACATGCCTCGGTTGGGGTGTTTGAATTAGCAACCTAAATTGAATGTCTGCAACACTTGATGAAAGAGACCTTCCTCTCCGCCGTGTGCACTTGTCAAAAATCCTGCTCGCTCAGTGTCTACACACCTATGAAGAAATGGGATGCTGCGTTGTCGCCATTCGTAACTTGAGCGCTGCTTCTTTTCGCCTTGCTTAAGACTGTGTTCTCTGTAGTTGCCTCCATTAGTGTATAGGCTTCTGGATTATATAGTTGAACCTACTGAATGTTGGTTAGAATACCCGTACTTTGCTACGGTTATTGCGAACTCTGCCAACGTAAACGAAGCACGACGTCAAAGCTGTGTATTTCATGCCAGCGACGACTGATGAACGAACTGCCACAGCTGATGATCGAGGCACCCACCACAGAATCTGATTTTCTGAGCAGTGATACTGAGTTGATACTACGCTGCTCTTTGCAGTTAAAGTTGTGGCAGTAAATTCTGAGTAACGTTAGCGAAGTGCATACGGAATTAAGATGCTGAGTTGTCGTCGTAAACGTTATTATTTAATAATGGCTGTGTAGAAGACATTCTTGTGCGCGGTAATATTTCGGTCTATTTTTGCTTAGTGCTGAACACAGCAGGAACAATGCCGTAAAATGCGGGAACAGTAAAAAAAAAAATCGGCAATTAAAAATAACATAGGCGTTTTATGTAGACCAGTTTCGACTTACTAGACCAGTATACTCCAACATAAGCGTTGCTTTTTCCTTGTCTGCAGGCAAAAAGGACGACTTTTTAGATGTTTTGGGCTTCACAAAGCAGTGACTCGTAGAAAGATATTGGTTACAGGAAAGCGATTCCCTAGCGCTGCCACTGCCTTCACTGCTTCGTAGAACTGAATAGAAAGCCGCCAACAAAATCTGAATCCTAGTGAATACAGGCATTCTGACACAATGTGAGCCTGCTTATAAAATGGAAAACTCTGCTTCCTCGTGCGGTGGCGCACCGCAACAAAATGTTCTGCGCGCCGTCAACACGCGGCCAGTCATTCCTCATGCGTGTAAACCAGGTTATTATAACAACCATTGGACGTTTTATGAACGGAGGAATACATTGCGTTTTTGAGCACATGTTCCGGGTAGAAATCAGCGCTGCAAACGCAAAGTTCATCTAATATGAATTTTCGTGTCTATTGGCATGCACCTGCCTAATGAGAACGAATACATATTTTCTGTCCCCCATGCCCTACTTTAGCACCAAATGGAAATGAACGCGGTTTTGTGGCACCTCTACACTCAGCACATAGTTTTCGTTTCCTCTTTCAGCAACGAGAATGCTAGTCAGGCAAACGCAGCCATTCGCTCATTACCTCCTTTTTTTGCTGCTTGTCTTTTTGCCTTACAAATTTTTTGATCAAGTTGAAAAAAATTTGTACTGAAGTAGGGCAGGCATATTTAAACTTAACATTTTTATCTTTGTATTGAGAAACCCCACCAGTCCAAAAAAGAAAAAAACAAAATCTGAATTATGACTTTTTTTTTCATCCACGAAAACTAATACTATCTTGGTAGCATTCGTTATTTAGAGAACGAGTGATAAGAGACTTCCTTATTATGATCACGTGGTGGTGCAATGGTTTTGGCGCTCGACAGCTGTGCCCAATGATGCGAGATCAAATCCTGGCCACCAAAAGCCGCGGGAAGCAATGCGCCCGTGTGCTCTGCGATGTCCCCCAGGTGGTCGAAATTTCCGGAGCCCTCCACTACGGTGTCCTTCATAGCCTATGTCGCTTTCGGACAATAAAACCCGCAAACCGAACTAAACCAAAGCAAAAAAAGAAAACCATGAAGGCACTACACCAAAGAAAGAAACGGGAGAAACGATAGCAACTAGAAAAAGATTTGCTTTAGTACACTTAAAAGCAGAACAAAATGGTGGCGAAGAAGGGACATAGCAAATTGTCAATACACTTGTGCGACTGCAAAAGTAAGAAACAAACAGTGCGCTCTGGCGCACTATCGAGAGGATTCTTTCACGGCGCCTACACTGTAGTGCTGGCGATGAAGGGAAGTTGCTCATCAACGCGGGGTGTTTTACAGAAGCCTCTCCCACTCTCCCATGTTATTCTAGCGTTGCTGATGTATTTCTTGAAAGAAATTAGGGCGTCTTCTTCAAGAGGGGGTCTCGCTTACCCTCTGCATAGAGCGGCTCGATTAAATCACTTAGCTCCTTTTCTAAGCCGCTGTTGCGATTGCTATAGGTCCAGTATTTTTTGTTTCCCAACATTCGTTTCAAGAGCGAACAATTAAAACATCAGTGCTGTCCTTAAAATTTTCATTTATTGCGCACTTTCTTCGTTCTTGCACCTTGGCTATTGTACCAACTGAAAAGCGCCCCACACCGAGAGGCGGTGCCTTCAGGCAACGCTTGCCGCAGGGGTGTGAGTGTTCGCCGGACGAGAGCAGGTCTGTTCCCGGAAGCAAACCAAATCTCGCGAAATTGACAGGGATCGCCCACTGGTTCCTTTCTGCCTACTCGTTCGTGGGGAGATAACGGCGGTCTTATCGACTCGACGAAAGTAGTGCACTGCCGCCCTGTTTACCCCACAGTCACGAACAAAGCTAAGCAAACAGATTACCTTCCTCGAGTGGTCCTTCTCATTCCATGATCCTGGCTCTCGGTGCACCCACAGAGCCTTGCAATGAAAGTCCTGAGTTAAAAGCTGAGGACGGTATGCATGCGGAAACGCATAAGCACTTCCAGTTAGTTTTCTCCCGCAATGTTAGAATCCGACAATGCAAGTAATTTCAACTTTGTATTTTGTATTGCGTACTGCTTTACACAAACGGAAATTATTTGTACTGGGAAAACGGTCCTAGAAAGAAGCACCTATAGGGACAATCCTGCTGACTGACACTGGAATGCAAAAAAAAAGAGGTTTCGCATGCATCGATGCCTCCCGTTTTCATCCCACATCCGCGTACTTTCCTGTGTAATCTCAGAAAGCACCAAGTCAAAGCACTATGCCGGTGCGTCTAAGCAATTGCCGAGGTATATTCCGTAGGCAAAGGCCGAAGGTTACGGCCACTACGGCTTCGGGTAATTTCTGCTTTGTGAATTCTCGGACACTGCAGATAGCGACGTGAGGATTAGTCTTGGTGAAACGCGGAAATCTTTGAGAACTTCACAGTGCGGTAATTGTAGACGCTCCATGCGCCAGACACTATGGAGAAGTAGTTTTCTACACAAATCAGCAATTGAGGCACCATGGCAATCATGTGCTCAAAAGTATGGATAAATATTTACTGAATAGACCAAATGCCTTGCATTATAAAGGATTCGCGAGGATAACGCATGAATAGTGGTCCTTTTTGGCAGAACATGAAGTGCCATATAATCTGCACACGCTGCGTGAAAACTTTTAACTCTCTTCAAGGAAACTCTTCATCACAAAATATAAATATCAAGAAAAAAATTTTATGAAAGCCCCGTAAATAGTATATTTCATCAATGACTTTTACGCAGCATAATGCTTCACTACCGCATATAGGGATGCCCATTCAACAACACTGGCGATTTCGCTCTCGATATGTGACATTTTCGATACAACCAGGTGGCGGTGCTATTTTGTTTGCTGAGGGGGCACTCCACACTGGCACTCCAGACACTGGCACTCCAGCATCACCGAAGCAAAGATGCGTAACCCGCTAGACCGTGTTTCTACTTGAGAGTTGCCAAGTTTTTTGAGGTTCCGCTTTTGACCAAACGCTTTTCTGGACGGTGCGCACCATCCACTACGAGCGTGCTGTAGTTCTCACTTGCTATATGCAGTAAACAGTTCCTTTTTCATGGTGTGCATGACCACAATTTTACCCACTTTTCAATGCGTTTGATATAATAGATTCTCAATGTTTGGCTGGTTTTCAAAAGTGACGAGTAATGAGAGTAGCAGAGACGAAGTGCATGAGGATTTCTCTGGTGGCCACAAGGAGGTCGGAACAAAAACTGCGCATTGGAAAACAATACGTGTGAGACAGCGCAATACTTAATATGAAAAACTGAAAAGGCAGTGTCAGCCTTTTGTAGTGGGCTGATACACATATTCCCTTTTGTGCGCAACCGCAGTTACCAGAACGAAAAGCAAAGCAGACCGTTTAAGTGCGTCTCAACAATCGCACGCGTCTCTAGCTGTCTTACGTAAGGATGAAGATTACGGTCACTAAAAATTAGGTTCAGTTTGGTTTATAGGCTTCAACGTCCCAACGCGACTTGGGATATGAGAGACGGCGTAGTAGAAGGCTGTGGAAATTTCGTGCACCTGTTGTCCTTAACCTGCTGTGACATCGCACAGCACACGAGCGGCCTGGCTTTCGCCTCCGTCGAAAAGCGGCCGTTGCGCCCGTAATTCGATCCCGCGCATACTTGGGCACATCAGTCGACTGTGCTAATAAATGTACCACTGTGGCGGGCTCTGCTATTTAGGGTCTATTTTGTTGCTTCAATTGTGAGACACTGCACACATCGATGACAAACACACGCAAAAATGGGCACCTAATCACGTTTTGTTTGTTCTTCACGGATGCCGCGTGTTCAGGAAGTGCTCTATATGCGGCCTTGTTTTATTTCAAGACGAAAAAGGCTTCTATGGTTAGACGGAAGGTTTTCAACTACTTCATTTAATATCTTGTGTTGGCACCCCTTTTATTTTTCGCGTGAATTCATTACCGGTCCTCACCAGTTGTCAGCACACTGTAAATTTCAGCCATGCATTTGACGCAGCTTCGAATATTTTATTATTAGGTAGTGAAGGCAATCTTGTCAGACTGCGCCAGTGAAGTTCCTTTGCACCGTGGGTACCCCGTCCGAGATGGTATACGTGTTGCAGCGGAGGTTCCTTGCACCAGAGGCGCCCCGTCGGAGACGGAATGTAGGGAAGACTTCACTACAGGAGCTTGACGAGAAGAATAACTGTTGGATATTTATATACACAGTATTTACGACAACAACATTTACAAGAGCTGCGAGGTGGAACTGGCTGCTTTGCTGCCTTCTTCCAGGAGATGTGTGACCAACTAGCTCATCGTTCGACTCTATTATTATGGAACTGGCTAATTGAGAAATATTCCCACCTCGGCATAGCCGAATATGCAAGCATCTAAACCTAGCCCAGAACGCCGGACTGGGTCATCGGGCTCGGTTTTACTCCCTGAGGTCCAGCCCTAATTTTCACAACGCCCAGTCACCACAAACATCAACCTGATTGGTTGGTTCCGACGTCCAGCTCCCCCTTCAACTTTAAGAGAACTAAACCCTCTCTCTCATTTAGAAAAAAAAACGAAAAAGCAAAGCTCCTAGGGTCACGTCCTTCCTATATTCCGCGGTACACGTGGCCATTCACCTGGCTGTTGCAACGCTCAAGTCAATGAGTACCGGTGCTACAAAAAAAAAAAAAAAGAAAAAGAAAAGAGAGGTGCGTGGTTCTGTCACAGCTCGGCTGTCCTCACGAGTGAACCGCTTTTGTTAGTGATCGCCACCACCTTCCATCGGGCGCTTGCGTGAACGAGCGTCTCGTCTCACCTGCAGCCTCGAGGTCGAGACAGCGCGCTCAACCCGGTGTACAATAACGGAAAAGAAATGAGCGGTCAGCGGTCCTGCCACGGCTCGCCTGTCGTAACGAGTGCAGTGCTATTGTTAGGCGCTCGCCACAGCATTCCATCGGGTGTCCGCTTGAATGTGTGTATCGCCTGTGACTGCGGGGTTAAGACGGCGCGTGCAAGCTGGTGTGCACAGTGCCGTCTATGTCTCCTTCTTCGGAAACTCACTGCCTGTTATTCGGCTATGTAACGCGCCCCGCGCCTGGTGGTGGTGAAAACGTTTATTGTATATTTGGAGGTTTGACGCGGAGCCTTAAGGGCCTCGGCCTAACAATACTGGGTGAAGACCCTAGTCAGGGACCCCATTGGCGGTTGCCGCCGCCCGCGCACGCCGCGTTAAGACTCTTTGGGCCTGTAGGTATCCGCAGCCGAGCAGGGTCGCCTCCCAGTCCTCCCGGGAAGGGTTAGGGATGAGAGGAAGGGATCGGTTTCGTTGGCAGGCCCATATAGATTTGGCCTTGAATGTAAGACTATCGACTGTGTTCCCGTTGTGAACGACTGCGGCCGCGGCGCCTTTCTGTCTGCGCAACACCTGTGTCCACTCATGCGACGAGAACAAAGAGGAGCTGGGATTATAGCCACATACCTTCCTCGACTTCCCGCGCTAATCAGTTGTGCCCATTGGTCCCTTACATAGGTATTGGCAGTAAATAAAAAATAGCTAATATTCTCGCCCGCTTTGCAGAGGAGTCCGTAAGTTGATGACATCTCGCTACAACGAAGTGCACTAGAACCATTCCGAAATTATTCTTTGCTTTACTTTCACGGTGGAGCACCTAATCTGCACATGACACTTTTGAAGTTGAGTCAGATTTAGTGGACATCATGCTCGTCGCTCAGGAGACAGCACAACACTACAGGCCATTTCTCCCACTTCTGCTTCCTACTAGAGTGCACTTCTCTGCTATCTATAGCCTAAAGCCCAAGTTGCACGCCTATTACAAGTGCATTTTATTTCGCGCGGTAAGAGCTCAAGCAGAGAACTTTCGAATCCAGGACGCGGCAGTCGTTTTTTGCTGAAGGGATAAAGCAAAGAGCCCGTGAGCTGTGCAATATCAGCGCTAGCAAACGAACCCGCCGATAATCAAAATCACCGGTGCCCTCCACTACCGCCTCTCTCGTAGCCTTAGTCACTTTGGGACGTCAAACCCCACAAACTAAGCCAAACCAAACAAGCGCAGAAATTCTCTGCTCTCTGAGGGTGGTTTTATTGCCCAGTGTGGCAATGTCCAGATGCGCTTCAGCTATGCACCGACAGGCAGCACGGGAATAGCGTGAGGGCAAAGCGAACGTTTTTTTTTTTCTTTTCAGAAAAGGAAAAGTTGATATTTTATTGAAATGATGTGGGGGGAGGGGGGATAAGCATTTTTTTCACGACGCCGCAAGCAAATACACTTTTATTCTCCTATCTTGGGGCCCTAATGCGTGCTTCTCGTTCACTTTGTTTTTTTTTTTGTTGTTTTTTTTTTTAGATTTAAGATATGGTCTACAGCTAATAAAAATGTACCGAATAGTGCCCGCATATCAGCATTATGAGCACTCCTGTTTAGTAAATTTTAGGCCGCTGCCTGTGTTACGATTGTTCCGACTATATCAAGAATTTTAAGCCAACTTTAGCATGAGTGCTTTGGAGACAGTGGTTTGTCTTCAATGAAGCTGATTTAGGTGCACATTTTGCTAACTCCCTGAAGTCGAAGCTAACAGCTTTAAAGCGATTTTGGTTTACAATATCAGTTCAGACGAGGCAAAAATCAATCTGATAGGCATCAATCAAGTTCACTGCAGGGACATCATCTGAGGGCATAGCTGTTATTTTTGACAGGTATTGGCTTGCCGGCGAGGTTGCATGTTGTATTCGCAATATTTTGTATTCGCAGCAATGTATCGAGCGAATCTAGACCAGAATAAAAGACAGAGTGCAGCTAATCTTAAAATGAAAAATGTATTACCGTATTTTTAGGTGTAAAGAGTGTAAGTTCCATATTTTTTATATCGACGTGGACACCAATTATCCTTTGTTATTTATCATATGAACATTTCCAGCTAATACAGTGGTACACGACTGTCACAGAAGTTGCCGTTTTACAAACATAGCACATGGATGTATTTTAAATGACACATATTGCAACTCTAAAGGAAGCTCGAGAACCTAGACTATTATTGCATCGAAGAGAAGTGTAAAAAATATACTTTTACCTTGGACCAAAACCAATTGGTTGTCGATCTATTTGAATAGTTACAAATAAAGGCACCAGCTTTTGATACAACGTTCCTGCCTCGTGGTAGACGTAGTTAATTTCCTCTTCTTCACATTCCGCACAAAGTATAAGTGGCGAATCGGTTCCATCTCTGTTATTCGTCTGAGCTATAAGTGAAGCGTACAAGGAAAATTAAGTCCACTAAATTCACAAGGAGCATTTATTTGCATGAGATCTTGTGGTTCATGTGTTTTTAATTTGCTGTTTCCTGTTTTAGAAAAAGGTTAACATCATATCTGAGACCAAAATTAGCAAATATCGCTTGACAGCTAAATCACAGAGAAGTGTCATCCTGGTAGCACGCGCCGCTATGTAAATAATTTCAAATTACCCGCGCATCCGTTGAACTCACCTCGGAGCAAAAACAGAAGCAGCAGGAAGAAGAGAGCACGTGGACGGCAGTTCATTGTGAACATCGGTTTGAAGCAGCGCAGCTCTTCCTCCAAACCAGATCCAGGGCACTATCGGATGCGTACGGTCACATTGCTATAAATCTGTCTTAACGCTGGGAAAGTAAACCCACCGGTCAAATCTTTTCTGGCACATGTGCGAGGAGTATCCCACACTGAACTGAGTTGTACGTTCATTCACAGTATCAAGGACAGTCTGGTCCTCTCAAGAGCACGTACGGTCGACCGCGTTTCCTTGACCGAAACGAAAAAACAACGTGATGCGACGCCGTTTCTTTCGCAGCCGTTTCGACTGCACTTAGTCCAGCAAGATGCGCAAGCTCAGGGGCGCATCTTCGACCGCAGCGTGGTGTTCACTCGTGCTCGACAGTCGATCGCAGCTTCTTTTGAGACTCCGTCCCACGCCACGTGGCCTATCGGGCTTCCGTGACGTCATGGATCAGGGTCTGAGAGGTGGTGCCACCTATCGAACGGCAGCTGAGAACAAACTCGGAGCACCTCTAGGGACTCCGATCCCGTGCGCTTAGCAAGCACCCCCTGCCCGCACTAAGCAGCTCAATATGAGCATCTACGTGAAGTGCCTTCAGTTGTATGCAGTAGGGGGAAGCGCTGCCCGGGTGGTACAGCTTATGTTTGGCCGCTATTCATGATTATGCTGACTGTAACGTCTCTCTTAAAATCGCCGCTGTAGCTTGGTGGTTGAAGCACTCGGCTGCTGAGAAAGAAGATGCGCGTCGAGTTCCACTGATGGAGAGGCGTTCCTATGGGGCGAGGGGGCGAATATAGATGCAGACTTGTACTATGGTATATAAATTCGAGTTAAATATTCCAAAGACGTCAAATCTATCCTAGAGTCATCAGAAAAGGCCCTCGTTCATTCTTCCCTGTTTCAAATTCTACCTCATTCCTTCCACACTGCGCTGTTAATGCTACTACCGAGAAGCAAGAAATGTGCTACCCCTTCTTTTACCGCAAGAACTAATGTTAAAATTGTTGTCAGGGCACTCTATTTTGGTGCATTTTTTTTAAAGGGTGAACATTTCTGCGAAGTCGACTTTTCCCACTTTCCTTTTTCGGAAAGAGTGTAAATGGACACTGAAGGCAAATTTGTCGAATTTTTGTTTCGTGCCCTGGGGTAGGTTGTTCAGAAGCAAAATACTTTCGGCTGACTGCAAACCTGGACCTACAGTCTGCAATTTCCTAGAGCCGTTATAATTCAGCTGCTGGCCTCAGTTGCCATAAACATCCATTTCTTAATTTTCCCTGCTCATTTTTCTTCGCCTTTCTCGTTGGATAAAAGTGCATGATTGGCACTGAGGACTACTTTAAGAATAATCTTCTATTGCTCTTGAAAGTGACAAAATTGCACGCAATGAAGTCTCACTGCCAGTACCAGGTCTTCGGATTGGCAGTGTTTTCGCTTTCCCTCCGCAGTGTACTTTTGGTCATTACTTTAGTAGACATATGACCGCTACAGATGGTGAAAATGTATAATGTTATGCATCGTTTACTCTTACTCCATGTTTACATCATTTGTTCTATAAAAACAAACAGGTAGCTGAAGCGCTAAAGATATTACAGCTGCGAAAGTTCTGTACTGGGACTGTGCTCCATAGCAAGGGGCGAAATGACGCAAATATTTACGGTGTCTATGTGTCATCAGAAAACACTTAGCTTCTCAAGAGCAGTTTTTTTTGGGGGGGGGTGGGGGGGGGGGGGGGAGGGGGGGGGGTCTTGACGCTTAATGATCACACAGCTATGAAGTTTGTAAGGTAATGTTAAAAGCAGAAAGTTTCTGAATAACCTAAATTGCGAAGCACAGCAAACGTTTTATCTTAAAATTTGTTTAGCGTTGGCACCGAGTAAAGGCGACCTATAACTTAAAACCAGTTGAATTAGCTTTGAAAATGATTGTGAAATTCATATGGAATATTAAGACATGGCTATGAGTGTACATACTAGTGAGAAGTGTAATATCAGATGCGCAGCATGATCGTGCTTCCAAAATAAGTTCTGCGTTAAGGCCGAGTAGTAAATGCTACTATATAGACACTATGAGAAGCGTCGTTAGTTGCAAACAGACGATTGCAAGCGTCAGAGAGAACACCTGCGGACAGACTGAATGTTTTTGAGGAATGATACAATGCCAAAGAAGAGTGCGCGCATAAAACTGTTCTGTTAAAACATGTCTTGTCCAGAATATCTGTGTATATGTGATCTAAACAAGCAACCAGAACGATCAAAAATTACTTTAACGTAATAGAACTCTAATGTCTGCTGTTTAAAAGAATCCCAAAAAACAATTTTGATGTCAATTTAAGAGCCTGCACTTATTTCGAAGGTTTCTGAAATCTCTCGCGCAATCTAAGTAAAAGGAAGCAAGATAATTCCTTTCTCAATCAATGCCGCTGGTGAAACCGTGCAAAAATGGAAGCATACAATGAATAATTTAGAGAGAACATAAACGTTAAATGCAGGCCTATATGAGCAAGCGTTGTGACCGCGAATCAAAATATTAAAAAAGCAGCTGCAGAAGCCGTTCGACACATGCACTCACTGGGTAAATGCCGCCTAACCACAGCAGGAGAGGAAGCCATCTTTCCTTCTAAGTAATCGGCCAGCATTTTCAGCTCGGAGTCTGATCTCTGTTCTTCTGCGAAACTGCTGGCGCTTACTGGTCCCAAAAAGGCGTCTTCGTCGTCTTCATTCGCCGGTGGCCAGCAGTCTGCATCGGAGTGCTTGCGGCCTAACTTGCAGACTGCTGTGATGTCGAATTCTGAAGACGTAGGCTCCATCGGGCAAGGCGGCCGGAGAGGTCTTTCAAGCAGAACAGAACGCGTGGTGATCGCTTACTACCTTGAATGGTCGGCTGTATAAGTATGGGCGGAACTTTGAAGCGGCCCAGATGATCGCTAGACACTCCTTCTCGGTCGTCGAGTAATTGGCTTCGGCTTTCGAGAGGGGCCTGCTAGCGTAGGCGATTACTTTCTCCTGTCCGGCATTCTTTTGAATAAGAAAGGCGCCTAGGCCCAGACTGCTCACGTCGGTGTGTATCTCTGTCTCGGCCTTCTCGTCAAATTGGCCTAGCACAAAAGCGCGCGGTAGGTGGCGCTTAAGTGTCTCGAAGGCTACCGCTTGCGGTGCTTCCCATTGAAATGGCGCGTCTGCCTTTGTAATCCGCGTCAAAGGTTCGGTGAGGTGCGAACATTTTTGATAAATCGTCTTTAATATGCGCACAGTCCGAGGAATCAGCGCATGAATTTCTTCTTGCCGGTCTATGGAAACTGTGCGATCGCGGCTGTTTTCTGTGGGTCGGGGCGAACGCCCTCCTTGCTGACGATATGACCCAGCAACAACATTTCTTCGTAGTCGAAGTGACACTTCTCTGCTTTTAACGTTAAACCTGAGGACTCCACTGCGTCAAGTACTGTTCGAAGCCTATTCAGATGGTCTTCAAAGTTCTAAGGTGACAACGTCGTCTAAGTACACTAGACAAATTTGCCACTTCAAGCCAGCCAACACGGTATCCATAACAAGCTAGAACGTCACTGGTGCCGAGCAGAGGCTGAATGGCATTACCTTGAACTCGAAGAGGCCATCTGCCGTGATAAACGTGGTCTTCTCGCGGTCTCCTCCGTCGACCTCAATTTGGCACTACCAGCTCTTCAGGTCCATCGACGAGAAAAACTTAGCGTTACAGAGCCGGTCCAGGGTGTCGTCGATGCAAGAAAGCGGGTAGGCATCCTTTTTTGTTATGCTATTCAAGCGGCGGTAATCAATGCAGAAGCGAAGTGTGCTGTCTTCATTTTCACCAAAACGACTGGTGCCGCCCAGGGGCTGTTAGATGTCTGGATCACGCCATAACGCAGCATTTCCTCAATTTGATCGCGTATGGCCTGACGTTCCCGCGGCAATACACGGTAGGGGCTTTGACGTAGCGGTCGAGCGTGTTCGTCCGTGATGAAGCGATGCTTTGCCAACGGAGTTTGCCGTACCTTCGACGCTGATAAAAGGCACTCGCTGTAGCTTTCAAGAAGAGTGCGAATCCGGTGTTTTCTGTCAAGGGGGAGCGCTGGGTTTATGTCAAAATCAGGCTGTTTAGGTCGGTTGGGTGCATCGTCTTCATGTTGGCTTGGGAGGGCGAAAACTTCTCGGGTGTCCGCTAGCTTGTCAAGGAAAGCAATCGTCAAGCTCTTGTTCTGGTGACGGTACCGGATTCGTCGGTACGGGAAGTGGCGCAGAATGTGGCCTGCCTCACCGCAGTGGACGCATATAGGCCGCATGTTCGCAGTCCTCCAGGCGCCGCACTTCCTGGGGCTTGGAGGCCGTTGATCGGCTGGCGCCAAGGGGCGGCTTTCAGGACCAGGACGGTAACGGCGAAGGCTTGGAGAGTCACCACGTCGGGGCGCACGGTGACGTAATGCAGCAGCGTAGTTCATCGCTATTGCCTCTTGTGCTAGCACCATCGCAGCCGTAGCTCGAGGAACAACCAGCGCCTGCTGAACTTCTTCACGGAGGACGTCCACGTGCGTCGCCACCTGAGGTTGTTGGGATGATGGCAGCAAGTGGTGGAGCCCCTCTCGCACGATCTTCCAGATGAATTGCCGAAGGCTCTCTCCTCTCGCAGATACGTTGCTGTAGTGACTTGCGCAGGCCGGTGCGTGTGGTCGTTCGTAGTGGCGCATCAGGGTGCTCATCGTCTTCTCAATTGTAGACGATTCCGTTTCGAATTCCCCCACAGTTTTCAGGTTTTGGCGGATTTCTTACAAGACTTGCAAAAAATGACTTTTTAACACCTCGCATTAAAAATGTTCGTTTCTCACCTTCGGTCGAGTTAGGGTCAGCGTGGCGAAAGAAGCGCTTCACCTCCTCAATAGAAATCAGGACAGACTCATTTGGTAGTCGAAGCCTCGAATGAAGTATGACCTGGGCTTGTCCCTTGCGAATGAAATTCAGTCCTGAAAATCTCCCAATCTTTCAAAGCTGCCTGGTGAATTCAAACCATATACGGCAGATCTTTCAAGAGTGAAATGCGCGCCTTAGCTTTGCTTCATCGTTCCTGGCGCTGAACGTTCCCACACGTTCGAACAGCTTGAGCCAGTCTTCTGCGGTTTTGCCCGGTCGTCCTTGGAAGCAGGAGGGCTCACGAGGTGGGACGAAAACCAAGGCTGGTTTCTGCTTGACGGGTGCCTTCTTCGGGGTCCGTCACGGGGTGGGGATTCAGCCCTTCCACCAGATGTCACGTAGTAGTGACAATGTACTAGACAGCAAAAGAGGACACAGGCGTGATAGTACTGAAACTGTTTATTGGGCTTACTTGCACCCGGAAACGAACTAAGCAACTCGTGACGGCGATAGCAACAAACGTGCTCCTCGATCGTTGAACTGAGAATGCCTGTCACACACGACAACACTGAATTTCAAGGCTGCTCAGAAACATCTAGATAACGTCGCAAAATGTTACTAGCACATGGTGGAACATTGCAGAAACATACGCGAGTGGACGTAATCTTCGAGACAGATCTCGGAGTATCTTGCGTGACAAAGAAGCTGATAAAGGTATACGTCTCGCGATATCGAGCATTAACAAGCAAAAAACACAGAACCGATATGCGCGCCAGATTTACAGTGATAAGGCTGCAATCCAGCGGCTGCTAAAAAACAACACAGTTTTGAAGGTTTCGCGGCAATATCAGCAGATTCAAGTTCACATTCTTATCCTGGTCTTCCATATTCTACAATTTTATTCATGCATTTCATTTTCGATCGTTCTTTGATATATTACTTGTGCTCCTCGATAATAACATATATTTAAAAATGGGAAGTATGGACAAGTTGGAAAGCTATTGAAGACAGAAGAAGCTTTATTCTGCAGAATGCGCTTGTTTACACCAACTCTTCATTGAATCGGTCTAAGCAAGCTATTATATATTTACAATATTTGTATTCTTTAATTTAGCAATGCTTTAACTGAATATTTGCAATCCCCTGAAGTCTGCATAAGTTCGCACAATAGGACGGCCAGCCAATACCTGCAGAGTTTTTGCCTTACATGTCAATCTGATGTCTACGAAAAAAAAACAGAGATACCTGGGCCGGCTTGCACGATAAAGTCCGAGCTAAGTCCAGACTTAAATGGTGTCTTTAGAAAGACCAAGCTTATTTAAGACGGCTCGTGTTTCGAACGTCGAACGCTCCGGGTTCATGTTCACCAGAGTGGCTTCCCAGAACGGCCTCAGTAACCACTTGGGGCATTTTTCCTCGTAAAACAATCTTAAGCCGCAAAAAGCAATGGCACGGATTTTACACAACGCAAAATTGGCGGAATGTGTACATCTTACAGCAGGGAAAGTGCCAGCGCATCCCTGTATTTCCCTAATTTCTCTACTTAGACACCTGGCGTCCTTGTGTCTTAACCAAGACAGCACTAGAGTCGTAATCATACAAGCGACTTATTCAAGTCAGGACTGAAGCCCAGTCTTGACTCCAGTCTTAATCGGCCATGCTAGTGGCCTATTCTTTAGACTCCAGTTAAGTCTGGACTTAGCTAAGACAGTCTTAAGATTGTTTTGTGCAAGCGGGCCCTGCTTCTCATACCGTTTACGGAGATCAGGAGCGCCACAGATACTTTATGCTTTCTCTACATTCCTTCATTATGCGTTGCGATTGCTGAGGAGCCATGTGTTAAGCAATAAATTTTGATTGCGTCAAAAACGGATGCAGGGAAGTTGGGTTGTTCATTTATAGTCAGTGCAAGGCTGTTGTAATGGGAGAAGCTTTTTGTAGTTTGACAAAAACTTCTAGTGATAACACTGGCTGCCATTAATTTATCATATCAGAAATACTTTGTGAATGTTGGGCTTTGCTTTCGTAATTTGGTACTAATTGATGTGCTGAGTAAATGCCTCTTCCGGCAAAGGCAGTAGAGATCTGGGTTTGGTGTTTTGAAGCCCGGGTTTGGTCTAGGGGAACAATAGCCCCGGCTCCTTAATTTAAAAAAGGTTTGAAAACGATCACTAAAGTGGGACTGAGGAAATCTCGGCTAGGACCTGGCTTTCTAGGAAAAATGCGCGCCAAACTCCAATACCTGTATGCGGACTCGTCTTTCCCTTCAGGCGTTCCACTGGGCCGACCGCAGCTTGTCCGATGTTATCGAGGCTGCAAATACACTGCATAAATATTTGTATACAATTTCTTGATTTTGTGCAGAAAGGAACACACTCCCTGCTTCAGCATTACCGACTCCCTACTGAAACGAATTTACAGCTCTCCAAAAAACCTTACCGTCGACTATTGATGTTTAGGAGTCCTTGAAATGCAAAAATGACAAAAATAAGAAAAGACGATTTCTGTTCCAAAATGAGGCAGCAGGTTTGGATTTCATGTGCTGCCCTTGCATCTCAAACCACTGAAATTTTTCTGTCTTTCTTCACTTGTTTTCACTTTCCTTTCGTGAGTTTCCTAATTTCATGCGACTTGGATCACGCCGGAAATTTGATATTTCGGGCGACGTTTTGCTGCTCTCTCTTTCCCCACTCCATTCCTAACAGAAAGTTGCAGGTGACCAGCTGGATCTGCAAAAATCACCCCATTCGACAGCGGCCGAAGATAACACGGATATTTATGTCCCTGAAGAAACAAGTAAGAGTGTACTAAGCATCAATGGCAAGTGTCTCATTTGCCTTCCTTGCTGAGTTTCCACTGGCATATAAAGGAATTCAAGCGATCTCGCCTTCTCTTTGCTTCCGGCCATGACAATTCCAAATTCTCAACAATGCCATCGCCTGCCTGTTTTGTTCTAAGAGCCGTCTACCGTTCTTCGCACTCTAAAAAGCAGCAAAAATGTTTGCCCGAAGTGAGGTAATCGCTTAGAGCTGTCCTCCCCATGAGCATTGATGTGCGTTGTTGTGGCCAAAGTGTGAAAGATGCTTGCGGCAGAGTAACAGCTTGGCTACAGGTGGCTGCTACTGCCAGAAATGACAACTCGCTTTGCTTCCTTTCTCGCAACAAAATTCGGCCAGAATTCAGGCATTACCTCTCCCCCTTCCACCCCTTCCCCCTTGCGAACAACTTTCACGGTTGGTGATGGAGGCACCGGCTGTAGGAAATCACTACTCCTCAAAGCTAGGCTAGAGGCTCCACCTTTTCCAGCGCGTATTCTTTTATTTATATTTTCGAAAATGAGCAGCATACCACCTTTATAACATTTTGTGAGCAGGAAAAAGCGGGGAACAATTGGAAAGAAAATATACAACAGTTTTTGTTAAGAATACGGAAAGCTTAAGTGCCTAATCGCAAGGTCTCTAGGGATGGCATTGTCGACGTTAATATTTCCCGGACAGAAAAAAAGAAACAGGAAAGGATTTTCTGACCTAAATGTTAGTATTCAAGGAAAACGCTTTTGGAATTTCCATAAATCTGTCACTTTACTATAAAGGGAATCAGTTTTGATAATCGAAATATGCTTTTCTCGCAGTTACAAATTTCGGGGTGTCGTTGAGAAAGCAGACGTAAAAACGTTTCTTTAGTGTAGGCCTCCCAAAATCGGTACCTTATTAATTGATCTTAATTTTGAAATACGCTGAAAAGGCTTCGAATAGCAGTATTCTTAATATGCGCAAAGTTTTCGGTGTACAGTGTAAATCGAGATCAGTTGCGCGGGCCGGGATGACAGGAGACTCTGCCGAAATCTCTCACCCGATACACAACCAAAGCTGCTGTTGCAGGTGATAGCTAGGTAGCGCCTCCTCCCACTCTTCGGTTGCGTCATTAATATCCAAGGAAATAGTATATCTTCCGTGCATCGTCTTCATCTTATAAGATGTAGTTTTCAACCGACCGATTTTCTTCTTGCAAGTTGCAACCGTCACGAGCTCGACTAAATATTGCTGCGTCAATACGCTGCGCAGCGTGGTGCAGCGTAATTGACGTAACGTAATATTATCTGTGCATAGGACTGGCAGTAATAAAGTTTATCAACTAGCGTCAACCTTGCAGTGATGACGTGAATACCCTATCTCCTTATTGTTCCCGCAAATCGGTTTGATGATACCTTCGACAAAATTTTCACCAACGCGATTTCATAAAAAAGTACCTAAAAGCAAACAAATTGGGTGTATTTCACAGCGGAAAACTCAGTATTCTGGAAAATTTAAGAATCGATTAAGTAAATAGCGTGTGTTAAGACGTCAAAGTTAAGGAAAACGTTTTTTTTTTTTTTTACCACGAGCCTTCATAGCGGGTAACTGGAGTGGCGCGCTCCCTCAGCAAGCGTGGGGACCTAAAAGAGGGCAGTATATCTTGAAAACGTCTCTAGACATTCGGAGCATACACTCGTTTCTGAGATTGCTTCCAAACTTCCTGTAATTAGGGGCTCTTTCCAGACTAGTGTCGCTGAAGGCACTTTAGGATAGATGATTTCACACAACAAGCAGTTTTAAGGAATGCTTTCTACCGTGTGCACAAGGCTATACGAGGGGGTTCATAATTATCCTGCTCGCAGCCAAGCTCGATTTAACGCTGAACGCTGTGCAGAACCGTCTAGACCTATTTATCGGCTACCTGCCGCAACAAGGGAAGCAAATTTAGGAGCTTGATTTCCTGTCTTCTATTTTTTTATTATCATTTTATTTGCAAGACGCATCGCAATTTGTGAAGTCATGCCCGGAAAGGGAAGGGACTGACTTCCACTCAATAAAATGACACTTATGCTCCGCCTCTAAGGGCACGACGCGATAGCATAGGCTACCAAGCGACATATCAATCTCAGCTTTGATCAAACCGTATGAGCGTGCATGCCTGATATAGGCACAACGTGAACGCAAGTGTCCTGGAAGGATGATTATGAATATCACCTTCCCACATGAAATGAGAGAACCGAGTTGGCAGCTCCTGCCAAATGTGGCGCCAGGCAGCCCTATGTTACCTCAGCGCTGGGCCATGTCAGCTGCCAGATACCACCTGCTAGTGCCATATTGTCACAAGCTGCCTCACCTATTATACAGCGGAAGATGCGGGAGCTTATGGCTGGAATATAGAGCGAAATTCACGGGACTCCGTCGCTCCTCTGGACAAGATTCGACAAGCCGATGGGGCAGTGACCGCCTGTCCTTGACGCGGCTGCTGCGTAGTCGGCCGAGGGTATAAAATAACCGACAGCAGCACGCCCTCACCAGTGCGTTTGGGAAGGTTCAAACTTCCGGCCACTCCGCGGTGCTCCGAAAGCGTATTGTGTTCTCCGGGCCCGCGATCGACGCATCGTCCTCTGCGCCTGTACGGCCGCCGCTACCGAGCAACACAGCCTTCGACGCCTCAGCAAACAAGAAAGACGTGAGAATTTCATTCGCCACGGACTGTTGTTCAATCGAACATTATTTTCGCTTTGTTAACTTTTGACCTGACTTAGTAGTATTTTACGCTGTGTTCTTATGTAACTTTTGCTCATACTTATAATATCTGAAATACCTGCTTTATTATCTTTATAGTCTTCATATTTTTATCACAGTGTTTTGTTCATTGTCGGGTTATTTTTTTTCCCTCTTATCATTTATTTCTTCGTCTTTATCAATATCTTGTCGTGGCGTTGTATTCTCTTTCATTGTACTCTATTATTATCAGTGTAATTTTGGTCTGCTATTTATAAACCTTCAATTGTTCGTAAAAGAAAGTGACCTATTTGTACTTATTCCTCAATCACACACCGACACACGTGCTTCACGGGTTGACCGGCCTAACTTTTAAATGTGTTCACAACCCTCATAGAGGAACGACGAGTAATCGTAAAGAGGATCCCGCACCTCTTGTGACCGTAAAGGCGAGGGTTTGTGACATAATTGGCGTCCGCGAACAGGACTGGTCAACCAAGTGTCGGTGAGGGAGAGAGGAGTAGGTGCAATTTTTTTTAGTGTTGTATCCTAGTACTGCATAACGCTTTCCACCTAACATGGCTGATGCAGAGTTAGAACGGCTTGTTGAGTATGGCCGAACTTTTGGCTTTGAGGGTCAAGAGCTGCTCAAATGGGTAGATCAGGAGCGAGCTCGTCGCAGAGAAGAACGCAATGAGGAACGTACGAGGCGGAAAGAGGAGGCAGAACTAGAATCTAAACTCCGGATGGCGGAGATGGAGAAAGAAAAGGAGTTACTGATGCTCCGACGAGACCTACCTAATAATCCGGCAACTGACGCTAACAGCACCGGAGAGTCAAGGTCAGAAACGGGGGAGAGTCAAGCTGCTCGGCCCGAACGCATAAGCCCGCACAAGCTGATGCCGGTTTTTAATGAGGGCAGGGACGACCTTGACGCTTACCTCATGCGTTTCGAGCGCGTCGCTGAGAGTCAGAATTGGCCTCGCGACCAGTGGGCTACAGCCCTTAGTCTATGTTTAAGCGGCGAAGCGCTCAGCGTTTTTAGTCGCATGTCTGCGTCCGAGTGCTTGGACTACAACAAGCTCCGGCAGGCACTCATGATTCGCTTCCGTATGACAGAGGAAGGGTTCAGAGAAAAATTCAGGTCTGCTAGTCCCCGGAACGAGGAAACGTGTTCACAGTTCGTGACGCGTCTTCAGAACTTCCTAGACAGATGGATAGAGCTGTCGGACACAAAGAAAGAGTACGCAGATCTCTTTGACCTGATTCTAAAGGAACAGTTCCTTTCTAACTGCGCCACTCCGCTACAAATGTTTTTGAAAGAAAAGAAGGACACATCCTTCTCTGAAACAGTAGCAAGGGCAGAAAAGTATATGGAGGCCCATGGCTGGTCAAACTTCGGAAAGCGAAGCACCCCGAAGAATAAGGCAGAAAACGCCGTCTCCAAGACGACCGAGAGAAGGGAAACTTTGCTTCAATCATCGGATGCGAAAAGCAGCGATGAAAAGAAATGTTTTATTTGTTCACGCACGGGACACCGCCCCGAAAATTGCCGGGCCGCCCCATCCGACGGATCGGGACCGCCCAAGAAATGCCACAAATGCGGAAAACCAGGTCATCCAAGCTGAAGATGCTGGGCAAATGGGGCCCCGAAACAGAGAGAAGAAAATCGGGAGTCCGCTGCAGTATGTGTTGAGAACGGATACCTCGAACTTAAGGATGGAGGGAAGATCCCCGTCATCAACGCTGGGTTCACCAGTAAAGAATGCGCCGTCAGGGAATGCTTATCTGTCGTAGCCGGCATGATCGGAGGCCAGACGGTCCGAGTCCTGAGAGACACAGGCTGCAACACGGTGGTGGTAAGAAAGGACTTAGTACGGAAAGAAGATATCACCGATACGAAGTCTCCAGTTTACCTACTTGACCGCTCAGTCCTAATGCTCCCAGAAGCTTGGGTCGATGTCGACACCCCGTACTTTCAGGGACGACTTCTCGCTAAGTGTATGGAGAATCCCTTGTACGATTTGGTGCTGGGAAATGTGGAAGGTGCTAGGCCAGCAGACGACCCCGATCCGAACTGGCACAAGACAACAGAAAGCGAGACTACGAAGTCCACTGCAGTAAAAGTTGAAGAGCTAGCGCCTGACACCGAGAGCCCCGCACCCATTTCGGATGCCGCTGAAGGTTGTCCGGTAGTGACTAGAGCGCAGGCGTGCAAGGATAAAACGCTGAAAAAGCTTAAAGTCCTTCAAGGCCTCCCTAGTGTATGCCGCGAAGAGTTGGTTCAAGAGCAAGAGAATGACGCGACCCTACGCTCGTGTTTCGATCGCGTAGGCCCGCCGCAAGCGAAGAAAGGAAAGGGTAGCCACCAGTTTTTCATTGCTAACGGCGTCCTTCAAAGGAAATACGTCGCCGAGTCGGGCGGGGAGTACACTCAAGTTGTTGTGCCCCAAAAGTACAGATCAGCTATTCTCAAGCTGGCACATGATGGGTTGATGGGAGGCCACCAAGGCGCGAAGAAAACCCTACTGAAGCTTCAGACAGAATTCTTCTGGCCAGCAATGCAGGCTGACGCTAAGCGGTTCGTTGCCTCTTGCGATCTGTGCCAACGCACAACTTCGAAGGGTCACACCACACGAGCGCCTTTGGTTCGAGTGCCCGTCATTGAGACACCGTTTCAGAGGGTGGCGATCGACATCGTTGGTCCACTCAACCCGAAGTCCGCTCAAGGCAATCGGTACATCCTGACCATGGTGGACTATGCCACTCGGTACCCTGATGCAGTCGCACTTCCTGGCGTCGAGACCGAAAGGGTAGCCGAAGCACTTGTCGAGATGTTTTACCGTGTAGGAGTGCCCAGAGAGGTCCTCAGTGACAGGGGCACGAATTTTACGTCCGAAGTAATGAAGGAGGTTAGCCGTCTGTTGTCAGTAAAACAGCTGCATACCTCTCCCTACCACCCGATAGCGAACGGCCTAGTCGAACGGTTTAACGGCACGCTTAAACAAATGCTCAAGCGCATGTGTCAAGAGAGACTAACCGATTGGGATCGCTACCTGGCTCCACTTTTGTTTGCATACAGGGAAGTGCCCCAAGAAAGCCTCGGCTTTTCCCCATTCGAACTGTTATATGGGCGAAATGTGCGTGGACCCCTGGCTGTACTTAGAGAGCTTTGGACGAATGCAACCATCCCTAACGAGTTGCGAACGACGTACGAGTATGTGCTTGCTCTACGGGACAGACTGGAAAATACCTGTAAACTTGCCCACGAAGAGCTAGAGCGCGCAGGAGAGCGTTACAGCCGCTACTACAACATCAAGAGCCGCAAACGCTCACTCAAACCGGGAGAGAAGGTTCTTATTCTTCTTCCCACAGAGCACAATAAGCTGCTCATGCAATGGAAGGGTCCCTTTTCGGTCATCAGCCGCAGGGGCGATGTCGACTATGAAGTGGATTTGGGCCATGCCACAAAAATATTCCACATCAATATGCTGAAGAGATACCAGCAAAGGAAAGACGACACCATTGTTGCAGCTGTCGGTGCAGTAATATCGGCAGAAAAAGACACAGTCGCTGGAGTATTAAGCTTCAGGAATACAACTTCCGTGTCGAGTATATTAAAGGCAGCGAGAACGTGGGAGCAGATTACATGAGCCGGCTGGAATAGTTGTTAAGCTTGCACTACTGCATAGCTGCATTGTGTTGATTGTGTAATGAAAATCGTACACGATGTGCCTGTATATATGTGCACTTGATTGTTATCAGTGATCCGTGACTTGTGACATGTGTGCAAGACATGACTGAAGAACTACAGTGTTGTGGTGTGTGCGGGTTCAGATCAGTGCGTATATGGTGCGCGTCATGAACGGTAGTGAGTGACGAACGATCTTCAGTGCACTGAACGGACCCAATCTACTGCACCCCTCTATAGGGGCGTAATAACATCGTTCTCGGCGCTTGTGGAGTTCTAGAATATTCCGAGGCAATATTCTTCAGTGGGGGGCAGTGTCACAAGCTGCCTCACCTATTATACAGCGGAAGATGCGGGAGCTTATGGCTGGAATATAGAGCGAAATTCACGGGACTCCGTCGCTCCTCTGGACAAGATTCGACAAGCCGATGGGGCAGTGACCGCCTGTCCTTGACGCGGCTGCTGCGTAGTCGGCCGAGGGTATAAAATAACCGACAGCAGCACGCCCTCACCAGTGCGTTTGGGAAGGTTCAAACTTCCGGCCACTCCGCGGTGCTCCGAAAGCGTATTGTGTTCTCCGGGCCCGCGATCGACGCATCGTCCTCTGCGCCTGTACGGCCGCCGCTACCGAGCAACACAGCCTTCGACGCCTCAGCAAACAAGAAAGACGTGAGAATTTCATTCGCCACGGACTGTTGTTCAATCGAACATTATTTTCGCTTTGTTAACTTTTGACCTGACTTAGTAGTATTTTACGCTGTGTTCTTATGTAACTTTTGCTCATACTTATAATATCTGAAATACCTGCTTTATTATCTTTATAGTCTTCATATTTTTATCGCAGTGTTTTGTTCATGGTCGGGTTATTTTTTTTCCCTCTTATCATTTATTTCTTCGTCTTTATCAATATCTTGTCGTGGCGTTGTATTCTCTTTCATTGTACTCTATTATTATCAGTGTAATTTTGGTCTGCTATTTATAAACCTTCAATTGTTCGTAAAAGAAAGTGACCTATTTGTACTTATTCCTCAATCACACACCGACACACGTGCTTCACGGGTTGACCGGCCTAACTTTTAAATGTGTTCACAACCCTCATTGAGGAACGACGAGTAATCGTAGAGAGGATCCCGCACCTCTTGTGACCGTAAAGGCGGGGGTTTGTGACACATATGCTCCCTCACAGCGCCAACGCTGAACGGGCTTTTCACGCGAGCGCATTAAAACGTCCCCGCGTCATGAGACTGCTGGCACTCTCCGTTCTAGGAGTGAAATTACTTTAAAATTTCGCAAGGTTGGGAGAATTTTTTTTAGTATTTAAAGTGCAGAGAAGCCCTGAAATAGCCAGCTGAAAATTATGCTCTTAAAAATCTAATTCATGATATTGCGATCGAATTAAATCACGATGAAATCAAAAAGGACGACAAAAAGATGCCACGAGGAGGTATGAAGACGGGATTAACCATAACCCTCTAGGCTGCTTGAGTTTCGTAATTGTAAAGCAGAAATTTAGGTATACAGTGTGGGTCACGAGGCGCCCACGTATCTGATCATTCTGCTTCTATTTTTATAAGACTTATTCAAGAAAATTTGTACTACGTGAAGCGCAATATCCAAAATCAAGGTGCACCAGCAACCTCTTGCAGCGAATGTGCAACGGCCTATATTCTCTTCGACCGGATCCAGCATAGACGTAAACTGCAGCTCCATTATTCCTGGTTTCCTCTTCTCGCGTTCAGACAAAACAAGCAAGTTGTTGATAACTAGGAAAAGATGGAGCGGTAGAAAAGCGGTTGATTGACTGCCTCAGGCACGGAACACTCTGTACGGACAAGGTGTGCTTCGAGGAGCAAGAGCAACAAAATCTCATCTTATTTGTTTGAAAAAAAAAAAAAAAAGATGTCGGGAACAGTAAGAGTAGCACTTCACAAAGCACATCCGATACACTGCAAAGACGCAGCTCTGAACAGCGCCCAAGTGGGTTGAAGAACACTACCTATTTTGAATCATTTATGCCAAAGCTAGCGTGCCATGTGCGCTTACAAATCCTTCTGCTGCCGTCTGAAGACATCACAGTAATACGCACAGCGCAGCCGCTTCGGAACCTTTCCGGGGATCAGTGAATAAAAGAGTCGGCGACACGTTCATACGCACTAAGCCGATGTATTTAAAGCAGCAACACATTCTCGCGCTGGGCAGTAAGCATCGTAGCTTTAATCTAATTGAAACTGCAAAGCACTCTCGTGCCGTGCCTTGAGCATCGTCGTCTTGATAAGTTCCATCTGCTGCGCTTCTTCACTTCACGACATTTAAGCTATAGGTAAATGCACCATACAGATACGCCATCTTGCTAAATACAGAGACCCAAGTAGAGCCATGACAGGCTTCCCAGATCATCGGGCAGCGAGAAGCCAGACTAGACCGTTCCAGAGAAGTATACCGATCGCGGAAGCGAGCCCAGATCTAAGTGAAACAAACTACTTTGTCTGCCACCGATGGCTAACACTCGTGTTTTGGTTAAAGGCCGGCACGAAGCGAGGCAATTCATTGAGGATATTTGCTGATTGTGAGCTCCCTAAGATTAGTATGATTAATCACGGGTACACCGCGTGCATTCGAGTTCACTAAGGGATCGGCGCGTTATATAAAACAACGGCCTCGTACGGCGCGTTAAGAATATTTGCCCATTCCGTCTAGAAGTTTGTAGGAACCTTTGATACCTGCATGCCTTCCAGAAGCTACACGAAAAGTTTCGTGACGCAAGGTGGGCCTGGTACAACGTGCGCTTGCTAGAGTGCTTAACCATGTCTTTTCAAAATATGCTCAATCTGGTGCCAGGTATGCTATAATAAAGTTCCAGTTAGAAGTGGCATTTTCACTTATAACTGCTTCTTTTTCATTTACATGTGGCCAGATTAGGAGTGCACCATACGAAAACAGAAATATGTAGCTATTTTCGTTGAAGTCGACGGCAACGTTGTTAAGTGTTCACACCGAAATCATCGCACTTATTGTTTTTGTGGCATAGCATTACTTGCGTATGTGTGATAATTTTCCTCAAATTACTCATTACTCTGAGCATTCGGTGCCTTAAACAGTCCAGTCACATAGGCACTAAGTATGAATGTATATCGGAGCACTTTAGGTGGGCCATGCGTGGTTGGGCCATTTAAATTCGCGTTAGATCGGCTAATGTTAATATTAATGTAACATAATGTAATTAATGTAATAAGTGTTAATGTAATCGTCGCTCTAAGTGACTACGATTGGTGGCTGCTTCCACATTTTAGATAATTCTCTTCAAAGACGACCGGTCACATGTAAACCAGTTGAACAGATCTCAACACAAAGTAAATTTCTTGTTGCTTGGTTTGCTTGTGCAGTGAGCAGAAAGACATGGTTACCTGCTCCCGGCGGCAAAGCCGAGTGCTTCCCGAATTTTTATGCTCTTTTATGCTTTTGAAAAGTACTTGGTGCTTCTCTCTGAAATGAACTGCTACTGTAAATATTTTACCTCTAGATAAGATTGTTTCCAAAATGTTAATTTCAGTTTTTCTGAATACTTAAAGTTAAATCGACCGGAAAACTACAATGGAAAAAACGCAGCAATGAGTAATGATGAAGTATCCTTAAAAAACGTGTAACTGTTTGCAGATGTGTTTTATTTGACCTCCACGAATGACGCCCACTTTGAGTTATGCATTGAGGTACATGGTATTGATTCCATGCCTACTGTAGAGGCAGTTCATTGTTAAAACTTTACGGTAGACCTTACTTTCCCTTAACATTTAGATGAAAATATAGGGTTAAAAGAGCCCCGCCGGGGTGGCGCCGCCATGCAGTCGGTTTGTCGGCAGGTTGCTGTCTTTTCCTGAGGAAAAGTGTAGGCATAGCAGCGGAGCAAGTAATAACTTGTGCAAAGGGGCGTTTCGTCGTGTGCGACATAAAGTACGAAACCTGTGCGGTGAGGGCGGTGGTCCTGTATGCACCAACGACACAAAAAGAACGGCGCGATTTTTTTGAGCAATTGGTGCCTTTCCTTGAATGCAGTCGGGCGCTTATATTTTTGGGAGATTTCAACTGCGTTGTAGACTCTAAGGATCGTTCGAATAGAAATGTTGGAAAAGACCAAAGAGCCGAATTGCTGAAGTGTGTCCTCAATGAGTGCAACTTAGAGGACGTAACAATCCTGGTGAATGGTGAGAAACGTGTGCATTTCACACATTTTCAAGGTAGTAGTCACACGCGACTTGACAGAATATATGTGTCGCCGGAGTTTTCGCCTACCTGTGAACAGTTTGAAGTGAAGCAAGTGTCATTTAGTGACCATTGCTTAGTTACGGTCACGCTGAGCGGAACTAAGCAGTGTAAATCAAAAATGAACTGGGACTTATGGAAAATAAACTCGAGGCTTACAGAAGACGAACTATTTTTAAGAAAAGTTATGGAAAGCATTCATATTTTTTATGAGAGCGAAACAGGCTGTATTGAATCCTGGCAACGATTTAAACAGGTGGTTAAAATTAATGCAATTGAGCGCTCTTTCATTATTAAGTATGAGGGAAAAAAAGAAGAACGTGAAGAAGAACGAATGCCGGGTATGTTCATGCATGATATAAAAGGCATCAAAGTTAGGCTAGAAGCATTGGATGCCCAGAAGTACAGAGTCGCTGCGATAATAGCGCGCACGGAAAAAATGGCTCGGTGGCGAGACGCCAACAAAACGCGCCCTCGCTGATGAAAAGCGATATGCGCGCGCGGACGAGATAACGGTTATTAAATACAAGGGGCAGAGGCATGATGATCAAGACGGAATTACGAGCGCCTTCGTGGAGCATTACCGTGAGCTGTATTCGAACAAAGCACCAAGTGAAGAAGGGTTTAGAGATAACTTTTTGTCTCTGATGCCAATATTAGGCAAAGAAGTTACTGAAGAGTTAGAGAACGAAATAAGTGTGGAGGAAATAGAAAAAGACATTGATGAATTGAATGTCGGAAAGTCCCCGGGACCAGATGGTTTGAGTGCGGCCTTTTACAAGAGCCTTAAAAGTGAGTTATCTATCATGCTCTATAGGTTTTTCAAGGAGTGCTTTGATGTGGGTTATCTGCCACCGTCGTTTAGCAACGCGCATACGGTCTTGGTTCCCAAGACTGATGAGCCAGCCATGCTTTTAAAAGTTACAAGCTATAGACCGATCACATTAACAAATGTTGATTATAAAATTCTGATGAAGGTGTTAGCTAAGAGATTGCAATACATTATAAAATATATTGTTGGACCTCATCAAACATGTGGAATAAAGACCAGAAGCATATTTAATAATATTCATGTAGCGCGTAGTGCGTTCGAGTGCTGCGATGCTCTAAACAGGAGAGTGGCCATGATTTAAGTTGATTTTGAAGAAGCATTTGATCGTGTGTCTCATGAAATGTTGTACTGCTTGTTGGAACATATTGGTGTTGGTGCCGTTGTATTGAAAGGAGTTAAAATGGCTTATGCATGTTGTTCTACACGACTTATGATTAACAAAGTGTTATCTGAAAGAATTGATGTAAGAGCATCTGTGCGGCAGGGATGTCCACTGTCTCCTCTCCTCTTTGCTATATACTTGGAACCATTGTGTAGAATGGTAACTGTTAACGAACACATCCGTGGGTTTAAGCTGGGAGTATGTGAAGTGAAAATATTGGCATACGCTAATGATGTGGCGCTTTTTTGTGAAGGCCGCGAAAGCGTTTCGGAAGCTTTGAAAGTAACACAAAGGTATTGCAGGCAGACTGGTAGTGCTGCTAATTTAAAGAAAAGTCTCGGAGTCTGGCACGGGGAATGGGAAGAGGAACCGCAATTGTACTGTGGAGTAAGATGGGCTACAAAGCCCGGAGTTTATTTGGGAGTCCCATTGGACAAATACGGGAAAAATAAGAATTACTGGAATGAAAAAGCGGAAGAAATACGGGAAAGGACGAAAAGATGGATGGGAAGTAACCTCTCTATTTTTGCCCGTGCGACTGCATGCAATACCTTTTTGGTGGCAAGAATAATGTATTAACTTCAAGTATTGTATTGTGCTCGAATATACAAAGGTTCCATTGTGTATTTGCGGTCTTCATTTGGTCGTCCAACTGGAACGAATTAGCAGAGATAATCTCTGTCGGCGAGTTAAAGACGGAGGGTTGTCTCTAATGCATCTATATGTGCGCCAGATGGTTTTAGGGTTTTGTTTCCTAAGTGACCAAAAAGATGCATTCATGAGAACCTTTATGCAAGTCATGCTATCCAGTGTAATTCCAGAGTTTATAGTCTCTTCATGCTCTGCTCGGGGATACACTGTGTCACGCTTCCTGCGAGAAGTGGTGTGGTCGTTCAGGTTTTTGCGCGTGCGGTACTCTGTAGAGTATTCAGCGACGGTACCACCTAAGCGGCTGTACAAGGATGTTATTTCACAATTGTTCCCAGCTCCATTGTACAGAACCTTATACTGTGAAGGCCCAGGGAAAGACGTGCTCAAGCGAGTTAAAAACATGACTGTTGCACCGGACGTAAAAACATTCTTTTTTAAATTGCATACAGGAACCACCCCGTCAAAACATGGATGGAAGAAAAGGGCCTTTTTGTACCTTGGGGCTCAAGCTGTCTACTATGTAGGAAACCTGAAACAGTTGAGCACGTGTTCCTGGATTGTTGGGATGCGGTGTTTTACTGGGATGTGTTAAAAAGGACACTTAAAAAAAGACCTGCCATTGACGCCACGTGGAATTCGGTACTTGAAAACTGTTAATGATGATTTTAAGTATGACCTCATCATGCTATTGGGCCTTCACAGTATTTGGAGGAGTAAGATGTCTTGTAGACACTGTGATGTCGATGCACGATCTGCATGTGATTATTTTGTTGAACAAGTGTGTAAACTAAAAGGAATTTTGAAGCAGCAAGATGCTGCGGAGGAGGTCTTGAGTTTGATGGGCGAACTTGTGGTAATGAAAGTCCATTAGACACGATTGTCAGCCAAGGGACATGGCAACCACGATCTTTTACTGATGTATTTGTACCAATTCATGCAATAAAGAAAAAAAAGCCGGGGTGGCGCAGTGGTTACGGCGCTCGACTACTGTTCCCAAGGATGCGGGATCGAATCGCGGCCTCGGCGGCCCCTCTTCGATGGAGGCGAAAAGCAAGGCACCTGTGTGCTGTGCGTTGTCAGTGCACGTTAAAGAACCCCAGGTGGTCGAAATTTCCGGAGTCCTCCACTACGGCGTCACTCATAGCCTGAGTCGCTTTGGGACGTTACACCCCACAAACCAACCAACTATAGGGTTAGAAGAGAACTGACATAAGAAAAAAACGCAATTTTTAAATAATGGTGCACAGGCTTTGTCAATAAAGAAGAGGAATGGATCCATATACTGACATCTAAATGGAGCAGAAGAAGTCGAAATTTGTTCAAGCGGTGAGAGCACTTTTCAGGCGGCCCACGTGTTTCCTGATCTCTTTAAACATGCATGAGTTGGGCCCGCCATTTGCACAAAGGCATCTGGATTTTGCGTTTACTTTGCTCGTGCAGGGTCTATGAAATACAGGGGTACGTTGTGCCTGGAGGGTGAGAAATCAATTTGGCGAAGTGATTAAGGTGAAGCTTTCCCTCTACCGCCCGAGGCTCAGAGTGTTTCAGAAATCCGACGGGATCGATAACATTGCCCGTCGTTCATGAACCATTGCTCCCCGCCCTGGTGTCGCTCTTTTTCTTTCCGCCTTTGACAATCGCACCCCTAGCGGTTGAAACGGTATGGAATTGATGCCTACTCATGAAGAACAGCTGCGTTCTGCTTTTGCAGAGTAAAAGAAAAAAAATTATTATTTCTAAGCTAATTATTTTGCGCACAAATCTAGGATCTTTCCATTATTTTTCGACGGCACTCTACTTTCTTGTCTGACGTGTTGCCTGCTTGGGTACCCTGCCGGCGTCAAGCCCGCTTCAGCTGATCCCGACGTGGGGTTAACTGAAGGAATATGGAATATTTTTTTCCAACAGTGAGTGTAATTAAGCTAACAAAGATAATGTCTCAGAAAAATATCGGAGTAGCCTAAACTGGCTCAGTTCAGTTCAGTTCAGTTCAGTTGTTCAGTCGTGTCCGACTCTTCGTGACCCTATGGACCATTTCACGCCACGCTTTTCGGTCTCTCGCTATCTTCTTAACATCACATAACTTCATCTGCAGTGCCTCGAGGATGCCATCTAACCATCGCGTTCGCTGCCTACCCCTTCTCCGGCGACCGTCAGCCTTTCCCAACATCGAATCTTTCTCCAGCGACTCCTCTCTTCTCATCAGATGACCAAAGTAGCTGAGCTTTAACTTTACAATTTGACCCTCCAATGAGCAGTCAGGGTTTATGGTCGACAATATCGACTGATTTGATCTTCTGGCAGTCCAAGGAACTCTCAAGAGTCTTCGCCAGCACAACAATTCAAACGCGTCAATTCTTCGGCGGTCAGCCTTTTTCACAGTGCAACTCTCGCATCCATACATCACAACTGGAAAGACCATAGCACGAGTTATACGAATCTTGGTTGGCAGACTAATGTCTCTGCTCTTTACTAGGCGGTCAAGGCTAACCATTGCACTCTTTCCCAGAAGCAGGCGTCTCCTAATTTCATGGCTGCAGTTTCTTTCCGAGGTAATCTTGGAGCCCAAGAAGGGAAAATATGTCACAGCTTCCACTTCTTGTCCATTGATGCTCCGGGACTTGATAGGGCAAGACGCCATGATCTTTGTCTCTTTTATGTTCAGTTTAAGCCCAAACTTCTCACTCTCTTCTTGTACGCGCATCAGAAGTCTCTTGAGTTCCACTTCACTTTCTGCCATTAAAGTGGTATCATCCGCATATCTAAGGTTATTGATACGTTTTCCAGCAATATTCACTCCAGCTGAAGACTCGTCCAGACCGGCCTTCCTCATGATGCACTCTGCATATAGGTTAAATAGGCAGGGCGACAGTATGCAGCCCTGCCTCACTCCTTTCTCAATCGGAAACTAATCGGTAAGACCCTGCCCAGTTCTGACTGTGGCCTCTTGTCCTTCATACAGGTTCCTGAGGAGACAGATGAGGTGAATTGGAACTCCCATCTTTTGGAGAGCTACATGGTGCCTTTAAGCAAATAATGTGTGCTTGAATTCGCAAAATCACGTCACTGAGAAGAATGGTTAATAAGACAAAGATGTGTAACCGTGACCTTCCTGATATATTCCTGAGCATAAAAACTGATGGCGCCAGCCTCAACTTTCCATGTTACAATAATTCCCCTGTTCCAATAATTACAGCATGCCTAGTACGTTGAGCTCGCGTTAAGACGCCTTCGATGTCTCCGTTATAAACCACAGCTATGGGACTTTGTTGTCAGCCAGGGATAATAAATTCGTCGAATCTCACGTTCATGATTCATAACCAGTGCACGTTAAAGAACCCCAGGTGGTCGAAATTTCCGGAGTCTTCCACTACGGCGTCTCTGATAGCCTTAGTCGCTTTGGGACGTTAAACCCCACAAACCAACCAGCCAACCATATTATTATTCACATCCATATACGCACATCCTTGACATAATTTACCACTCCGCGCGTGGTAAGTTCGTAATTTATAGCTGAAGCTGCTAGATTAAAAAGGAAACGCTTTTCGTGCACAAGAGTCTTGACATTCGCTGTGCAGTCACATCTACACATGTGCCTGAGCTTACCCCATTCTGAAGAAAGCTAAATGACTTTCGAAGTGACAGCTGCCGATACGGCGCCCACCGTCCATTCGGCCGCAGGAGACAGGTGGAGGACATCGAGCCCCCGGTTGCTGCTAGAGCGGGAGGAGACGGCTTCCCGAGTCGGGTCGTCCGAGTCGACAGTGGCCCCTGAACCACAACCGTGCCCTTTTTCTCTCTTGCCTCGCTCTTATAGCGTCTTTCGTGCCTCTATACGCTGCATGTTCTGCTCTCTTTTTTCTGTTTAGAACGTATCTTTTTCTGTTTGTTTCATGGATGTTCCAGCACGCAAAAGGGCGGTGACTTTTCACACGGGGGCGTATGTTGTAGCCAATGCCAGCACGGATTGCAGAAAGCTGTTCTTGAGTAGCATTGCGGCGTAAAGAATGCCTGGCTTAACACAACGATAAATTATTTGATCGATCTGAAGCTCCGTTTTTGAGGGCATGACGCGATGCCCCAATAGTACCCGTCTGCAGCTTCCCTTGAATTTCCTCTTTAGCGCACAGATTGCCTAATTTGTGATTTTATTATTGACCGTCGCAAGCTGACACGTTATGTGTAAGCCCAGTCGACGTGAATATATAAAGACCGATTTCGCACTACGGGCGCGTTCGCCACGTAGTGCGAACGCGCCCGTGTACCTCGGCAGAAGCATGTCTGACACAGACTCAGAGGGCCGTTGCCCTCTGAGTCTGTGTCAGACATGCTTCTCGATTCCCATCTCGCCCTTCCATCTAAAAGAACCTGCCCATTGGAGAAATTCCCAGCCATGTTGCCAATTTTACGTTTTCAGTGACGTCACGCGACCCGCCGATATCGTTAGCTGGCCATGCTACCTGTAACCTTCCTATTGCCAAAGCCTGCTCGTGATTTTTGGCTCAGAACAACTGATTTTCTATAGAAATAGGCTCCTAAAGCTGCCGCATAAATAATCATTTATGACGTAGTAAACATTTAGTACCATCTTCCCCTCTACGTTATGCTTGTTTTTAGTAGGGTAAAAAAAATAAAATTTAGGCAACTAAATATCTCCTCTTTATGTTCACTGTTGTGTAAGTGGGAACACTTTTCTAAACCTGAAAGCGAAGCACTTTTTCTGGTCGTCTTAACCGCGGAATGAGAGTGTTTATAATGTAAGATCTGTAAATGCCAATCTCACTGTGAGTAAACGGTTTTGTAAATTGTCGCTACAGTGTTTCCTCTTCAGTACTTTTAGTTGTTTACGTTATATTTATTATTCTTTCCACGGTATATCCGCAGAATGGCAGTAACACTGCAGGTAATTTTAATTAAACGGTTAAAGCTAATCGCTGTTTGATAACTTTATTCAGCGCTATTTTTTAACTATATTGTGTAATGGTACCTTTGATAGCACCCACAACCAATAACGGCCAAAATATGTGTTGAACGTTGAACAAACCTTTGTACTTTCACTGTTGCCCCAAAAACGAAAACGGAGTAGTGGCCTTCAAGTGGGCGAGAGAGAACAGCTAAAGACTGCTGTCACCGCTTTGCGTCATATCCGCAGCTCAGACAGGAAATAAAGAAATCAAATTCAATTGTGCACGACTCTAACAAAAGACAAAACTTCTCTGAATATGTTTCCTGTAGCAGGGAAGATGTATGATGGCTGGTTACCAGTTTGGAAACAGCAATTACAGATGTCTTGAAGCAAGATAGCACGTAGCGTGGAGGGTACAGCCCGGTCAAAATAGCGTATCACTGCGAAATTTACTTTAAATTTCTCCTTCCAAGCACTTGTCTTCGGGGCGCAGCAATGCGTGCTTAAAATATTCTTTTGACTTCGAGTTTGCATATCCGAAAAAAAGAGCTACAGAGACATTAGTCATTTTCCTTTTTATATCAAAATTTACAGCCTTTCCTAGAAAACAAATGTGTGTGGTCTACAGAAGCCTCACATTACATTAGATTGTTCTCACCTACCTTCTTTATATGTTAATGGGAACAAACACGATGACAATGGCTTTAAACTTATATACTCTATCCAGTCAATTTACCCGTTTACATTTTAGTCTTCCGGAATGCGCACTAAGCAACAGAGGACTTGTGTAACTGTAATAATTAGCTTGAAAATAGCACAGAGCATTGGATTATTTAGAATGAAATTGCCAGTGCAGCCTTGGTCAGGGACTTAGGAGCTAGCATATACATATAATCTGACTTTATAATACTATATACTGTTGTATTAGGGTCGCCTGAGACTTCTACTTACCTACAGCAACAAATCCCAAAATCTTGCTCAAGGGGACCTTTTAGTATGTAACAGATGTAGCTTTATGAAGAGCGACAGTGAAGTGAAGTCCTTGACAATGCGAAAAAACATTGATAATATAATGGTACCAAAATCATTGTAGAATTTTTTTGATGTCGCGTTTAATATTCAAGTATTACTGAAAATTATCAAGTCGAGTTTCTTCAGGACATCGAAAATATGGTGGCCGTCTTCAAATATCAATTACGCTAACTAGTGTTCACGTATCAGCCGTGTCGTAAAAGTTCTTCACGTCTTTTGGATAGAAAAACATTTATTTAGATAATGATTCTTGCGGTTGTGAACATCATGCAAAAAAATAATTTGTTATGGAAGCACAAGCTAACATTTCTAAGCGTAACGTTGGTAACTGGTATCTCTCTATTGCGCTACAAACTTCGTGCAAATGTGTGAAGTTGGAAGCCCAGCATTTTCAATATGATGATTTTCCGATACCGTTAACAAGTAAATGGTGCCTTCCGTAGCTGAAGGTAAGGCGCATAAAATAAAATTTGGTAATCCAGTAATAAATGGAGTGAGAAAACAACGCCATCTTACAGACCCAAACAAATGTCCGATACGTTCACAAGCTTCCGTAAACATCAAACGTAATTGAGAGCGACAAGGTGTCATATAGTTCATCGCAATCGATATTATTGATCGCGTATTCATTTTTGTTTCTTATGATCAAGACTTTCTCACATACATTTGCATTTAGTAAAATATGTCGAACAACAAAATTGATGAATAAATATAACGTTGATCAAGCATAAGCTCGTAATAGTTGGGGCAATCAGGGTCACATTACGTCGCCTTGCCTTCAGCACGAGACTCAGTCAAGAAGCTAGGCTCAAGTACGGCATGGTTTTAAAACGCCCCTGTAATGCTACTTGTGGCAATTTTCTAATGCAAGAAATTCACATTGATGGTCCTTATTAGTACTCGAGTCAAATTTGAAAGTATTACATAGAGCGTATAATTTACAAATAATTGTTTCAATTCCGAGAGCACTGTGGAATCTAAATTGCAGAAATGCGAAAGCCTAAGCGTTGCTGGTGCACACGGTGCATCAAGTTTGCTCTCATTATTATTATCAACCTAACGTACCGTCATTATCATTGCTAATGCCATCGTTGTAGTTATCATTATTCGCAGCGTCATTGCCAACACTATTATCTTCCTCACATTAGATGAGAGGATTATGATTCACTTGTATACGCTGAGGATAATAGTAGCGTCCTGGGCGTGGCGTGGATTCTGCTGCCAATTCTGCCTACGCCATCAGTGTAACGTTGCATGACCTCAAACGCATAGCCTCGGGCTCGATCAAAAAACATCTTCACTTGAAACTGAAGAAGCAGCCATAGCAATTGCCATTTCTTCCTCCTCTGCCACGCTCATTCTGAGCGAGTCTAAAGCAATCACGATTTTTGCACGGGGTCATATTCATTCTACAACATGAAAAATTCTCAATTCTCGCTCCACAGAACCCAGATCAGTTCAAACAGTTTGGGTGCCAGCCCACGCTGGTAACCAGGGTAGCGCTAGGTACCGGCTCGTCACATATGAAATAACGCTGTATTACAGAGAGCAAAGACTTGTCTATCCCCCAACATACATCTCCATACATCTCCCTCTCGAAAGAACAACTGCCTTGAGACAGCTCCAGGCTCGCAGATTCACCGACTTTGTTAGCCCTTTATCCACCCAGGCCAGAACAAACCCGAATGCTCTCTTTGTTGGGCTTCGAGAGCCAACTTCGACCACATTTTATATCTCTGCCGAGAATTCCAACCACCACCTCGCTGGAACTTCACGGACAAAGAGGGTTGGGAGATCGCGGTCTCCAACTCCGAACCGGCCTTACAAAGGCGGCTGGTAGAGTGGGCTGGAGAGTTCGCCACACGTCATGAACTGTTGGCCACCACCCAGGATCAAGAGCCAGGCCAGCTCTAAGACGTACCTCCTTTTAAGGCTCATCAATAAAGTTTTCACCTACCTACCTTTTACTTTGTGTTACGTTTTGTAAATTTTTTGTTTACGTGTTAGTGTCTGTGAATGTGTATATTAATTGTGCGTCCGTGTGAGTACGGCTGGCGTCTGGTTCATACTTTCCGCCTGTGCGTTCTTCGGAGATCCGTGACAAAGAAACAAGTGGCGAGCCTGCCAGGATTCATTTTCTTGTTTAATTTCTATTTTTCTCGGATCTTTCGGATTTCTTGACGGCAGACAGTATGGACTTGGCGGACATTAGAGGTGGCTCTCAAGCTAGGGCTAAGCAAAGAGGAGGCGATGAGTCTCTATGACCAAGAAGTGAAAAGGCTAATGGATGTAAGAGCACATCCACGTGAAGAGGGGCGTGAAGCAGCGTGTGAAGCCGAGGAACGCGAGGCAAGAAGAATAGCGCGTGAAGCAAAGGAGGCAGAGGAACGTGAAATAAGAATTGAACGAGAGAAGGCGTTTTCGCTGTAGATTGACGAGAGTTTCTCTGAGGAAGCTGATGGCTCCTTTTGATGAGAAAAGAGATGACTTGGACTCATATCTGCAACGATTTGAGCGGATATCTTTAGAACAAGGTTGGAATGGGCAACAACATTTAGTATGTTTTAGGTAAAGAAGCGCGGAATGCGTTTGGTAGGATGCCTGCGTCTGATTCCTTGGATTACGATAGAGTCAAAAATGCACTTCTCCAAAGCTTTCGGCTAACAGCTGAGTGTTTTCGCGGGATATTCCGCAGCGCGAGGCCTGAGGATTCTGAAACCGATAAGCAGTTTTCTTTTGCTAGCCATTTCTTTCGACAGGTTGCTCTAGATTTCGAACACAGAAAAGCTTTCAAGACGTGCGTGACAAACTGGTGACAGAGCAGTTCCTAGCATGCTGCTGTCCAAATTTAGCAGCATTCACGAAAAAAAAACAGAAATTTGTGTTCATTAGAAGAGTTTGCCGAGAATGCAGACCAGTTTCTCGAAGATCAAGGTCTCAGGAATATGAGCAAGGGGAAGGAAGAAAATCTGAAGGTGTCAGAATTAAATTCTGCAAAACCAAGTCACACTGGCGGAGCGTTTAAGACGCCAATCAGATGTTTTCTCTATAACAGGATGGACCGTGCAACTGACTGTAGAGCTCGCAGTGTGGCCCGGAGGACGCAGGACGTGTGTCGAGGTTGCAACAGAGGAGGGCATACTGTGGAAGAATGTCAGTATGGAACGCAGGACCGAGCTGCATGCGTTGTTGATTTAAAGAAAGAACTTATCACACCAGGCAAAGTTCCACACCTCAGAGGAGCGAACGCCACTGGACAATGAAGTGGAGAGTGAAACGCCCAAGTCGAAAAAAGCAATGCCAGTGGTGGTTGGACAAATAGGGGACCGTCATATATTGGCACTTGAGAGACAGTAGAGCGAATACAGTTTTTGTTCGGAGAAGCCTAGGGCTGAATGAAGACCTAATAGGGGAAATGTCCGCTGTCACCCTGGTGGGCAGCACAGTTAGGTGCCTGCCGGAAGCCAGGATACTAGTATCAACCCTCTATTATAGCGGAGAGCTATTGGTATAATGCGTGGAGCAACCAATCTACGATCTGATCTTGGGAAACATTCCGGGTGCAAGAAGCGTTGATGACCCTGATCCTGGGTGGAGGATGATTGATGACGGGAAGCACCAAAACGTGGAAAGGTGCACGACTGGCCAGCAAGAGGATGGTGCAGTCAGGTTCTCGTCAGCAGTAGAGACACGAGCGCAAGAGACATCCAGAGCGACGCAGCAGCCGCTCTCTACTCCCGTTGCGATTTGTCTGAAAATAACACCGGACGAAAAGGCAATTAAGCAAAGAGAAGATTCAAGCTTGCAAGCCTGCTTCGATAAAGTAGGAGAAATGCAGAAAAGAAGACGGAGTAGTACCTCGTTTCAGTTTCAATTGGTGGACGGTGCCCCGCCGGGGTGGTGCCGTGGTAAGACGGCCGACGACTGGGCCGGAGTTCCCGGGTTCGAACCCGACCACGGCGGCTGCGTTTCGATGGAGGCGAAACGAAGAGGCGTCCGTGTGCTGTGCGACGTCAGCGCATGTTAAAGATCCCCAGGTGTCGAAATTACTCCGAAGCCCTCCACTACAGCTCCTCTTTCTCTCTTTCCACTTTTACTCCCACCTTTCTCTCTTCCCTTACGGCGCGGTTGAGGTGTCCACAGAAAACAAGTGAGACAGTTACCACGCCTTTCCCTTCCTATAAATCAATAAGTTCCCTTACGGCACAGTTGAGGTGTCCACGGAGCAAGTATGACAAATACAGCGCCTTTCCCTTCCTGTGAACCAATTATTGTTTATTATCGGTGGACGTTCTTCACAGGCAATGCATATTTAGCTCAGGAAGGCAGGTCCAACAGCTTGTGTTACCGAAAGAGTTGCGAGAGACGGTTTTACGCTTAGGAAACGATACCATCATGGCCGGACACCAGGGAGTTCAGAAGCCGGTGGCCAGAATCACCGAAAAGTTATTTTGGGCCGGTATGCAAAGCGACGTTACACGCTTTGTTAGGTCGTGCGACGTTTGCCAACGCACAATCTCAAAGGGCAGAGTTAGTCCCGTACCACTGGGCAAGATACCAAATATCGCTATACCGTTTCGAAGAGCGGATATTGACATTGTGGATCTCTCCAAGATCTAATAAAGGCAAAATATATGGGCTTACCTGGATCGGCACGGCTACTCGTTATCCTGACGCCGTTCCATTGAAAACCATCAACAGTATCCAAGTTGCTGAAGATCTTTTAGAGATGTTCGCTCGCTATGGGATTCACAAAGAGATTTTAAGTGATCCTGGAACCAAGTTCACATCGAACCTGATGAAAGAGCTTAACTGCCTTCTGTCTATAAGGCATTTACTAACAACGCCATACCATCCCATGTGTAATTGTCTAATAGAGCGATTCAATGGGACGCTAAAAATTTAAGAAAATGTGCCAGGAAAGACCAACCTATTGGGATAGATACCTTCTAGCTATTTTATTTGCTCACCGCGAATTTCCGCAACTTATGGTTTCTCTCTCTTTGAAATGTTGTATGGGAAAACCGATAGGGGTCCCTTGACAATACAGAAGGAGCTGTGGGCAAGTAAAGATATTGCAACGGAGCTTAAGACGACATACCCATATGTGCTTGAGTTGCGAGACAAGCTGGAGGAGACATGTAGGATGGCACATCAAGGTCTCTAGAAGGTGCGAGAACGCTATAAAGGCTGCTACGAGAGGAAAGCCATCAATAGTAATCTCAATCCAGGCGATAGGATTCTGATCCTAATGCCCACGGAGAACAGGTTATTGATGCAATGGAAAGGACCCTGCCTAGTGAAAGAAGAAAAACGACATGGAGTAGGAATTATTAATAAATACCACCAAGAAGGTATTTCATGCAAACATTTTCAAAAAATTTTAAGAAAGAGTTCCGGCACAGAAAGAGTTAGGAGACAAGGTCGCTTGCTCTGCAGTGGTAGAAGAACCAGATGATATTGCCGAGGTGTCCTCTCACAATTTGAAGAAACGTGTGGGATGGGAAAAGGTATTGATAAACCCCAATATGAATGAAGACACAATATCACAGATAAGAGCTCTACTACAAAGTATCAAGGTATTTTTCGGATGTACCGGGCAAGACTGACGTCATATGCTGCAAATTAGAACTCTCTAAAGACCGAGCAATCAATGTGAAGCAATACCCACTCCCGTCCATTAGTGGTACAAGAATCAATTGAAAAGAATGTGTGGGAAATGTTGGAGTTTGGTATAATCGAGAGGTCATGGTCTGCATACAATGTCCCTCTCGTGTCGTCAAAAAACCTGATGGCACCAACAGATTGTGCGTAAATTTCGTCGGCTTAATAACATTGTGGTACCCGATGCTGAACCTATTTCAAGAGCAGACGTGGTGTTCGCTAAGTTAGATAACAAAAAAATTTTTCTAAACTGTATTTAGCTAAAGAGTATTGGCAAATCCCGATGGATGAATCATTGAAGAAGAAAACAACCTTTTCCCGTTGTCCGTTACGGCCAACAAGACGAGCTCATTGCAAGCCTAAAGCCACCACGACACCGACGCCGTTGACTGAACCCACAAAACGCGTCGCCCGCTTTGAACTGTAAGCTGGAAAATGGAACGCTGTCTGTTAGTGTTAAGCATCGTGTCTGTCATTCGTCTTTTGTAAGATGTGCTACATTTTATAAATTTTTTGTTTGAGTGTAAGCGTCTGTGTATGTGTGTATTAATGTGCGTCCCTGTGGGTACGGCTGGCGTCTAGTTCATGCTTTCGGCCTGAGCTTTCTTCGGAGATCCGTGACAAACAAGTGAGGCTGAAGCAACATTGGCGTTCGCGACGGCGTTGAGCTGAACATCCTGGGCGACGCGGGTGGACGGTGGTACGAGCGTTGGAGGTGCCCCCTGGACATTTTTTTTTCTTTGTAACGGATCTCTGGAAAACACTCAGCCGAAAGCATGAACTAGACACCAGCCGTACCCACACGGACGCACATTTAATACACACACACATACGCTAACTCGCAAACAAAATTACCAAAAAACTAACACAACCTAGAAAGACATGACAGACATGATGCTACGCACTAAGAGATGGCGTTCGAGCTTACAGTTCAAAGCGGGCGATGCGTTTTGCGGGTCCAGGCAATGGCGTTCGGCTTGCAATGAGCTGATCTTGGCCGCAACGGACGACCTCCCGTTGAAGCGTGCAGCAAAAGCAACGTTGGCGTTCGTGGCGGCGTTGAGGTGAACCACCTGGGCAATACAGGTGGACCGTGGTATGAGCTTTGGAGGTGCCCCCTGCACGTAGCAGGTGGCTGAGTAGTCGTTCAATCCCCGGAACTGGTTCGAGAACAGCAGGGAGTTTACGGTGCAGTGCCGTATAACATGAAGGTACCAGTACAGCCGCCGGCGTTGCTCACTCCCAGCCAAGGCGTCACTCACTTCCTGGAGGCTCCGCTTCTCTGGCTTCCACTCTTGCTGAACCTATTCCAATGGCGGACTTGATGTTCGCTAAGGTAGCCAAAAAAAACGTTTTTTCTAAACTAGATTCACCTAAAGGATATTGGCAAATATCAATGGAGGAATCATCGAAGAAGAAAACAGCCTTCTGTGCAGCGGGATTATTTCAGTTTAAGTTCATGCCCTTTGGATTGAAGACTGCATCGGATATTTTTACGAAATTGATGAGGAAAGTTTTGCATGGGCTCGAAAATGTGCAACATTATATACATGATATCCTGGTGACGTCCGACACATGGGAAGAACACGTAGTTATGCTAGAGAGGCTCTTCGACAGCATTCAGCACGCCAGGCTGACGGTAAAACCAACAAAATGCGAGATAGGCTTCGAGAGAGAGAGAGCAGAACTTTTTATTGATTCCAGCGGTTGAAGAGGCTCCGGCCCTCCGTCGCTTGGGATGGATGGCGGGTGCCCCGCCTCAGACGCAGGCCGGCAGACGTCGTTGGCCGGCGGCGTCCCAGGCCAGCTGGATGGCGGCTAGCTGGAGCTCAGGGTCCGAGCAGCGCAGCATGGTCTCCCAGAGTTGCGGCGTCAGATTGACCCCTCCCGGGAGAAAAGGGGCAGTCCCAGAGGATGTGTTCGAGGGTCCCTCTCGAGTCACAGTTTGCACACAATTCAGATCTTTCTCCTGGGAGCATATGGCTCACCAGGAGCGGGTGCGGAAATGTCCCAGTCTGAAGGCGACGCCAGGCGACGGCCTGCCTGAAATTTAGGGTAGGGGCTGGCGCAGCAGCTACCCGTCTACTGAGTCTATAATGCTGCAGAATTTCTGTGTAAGATTTGGCACACTCTATGGTCCCCGCTCCAAGTCCGCCCTCTCTGCCACCGGCTCGGTGGTAGAGCCCTCGAGCCATGGCATGGGCGGATTCGTTGCCGGGAACGCCAGTGTGCGATGGAGTCCAAATCAGCTGTATAGTTCTCGAGATTGGTGATTGCTGTAATATTCGAATTGCCTGGGGAGCAATAAACCCACGACTGTAATTTCGTATGGCAGTTTTGCTGTCGTATCACGAAACGCGCCTTTGTCTGGGCGCAGGCTAGAGCTACAGCCACTTCCTCAGCTGCCTCAGGAGATCTAGTTTTCAGGGTGACCGCGGTGATCGGTCTACCCGACCCATTCGATACCGCTGCACCATAAAGGAGCTTGCCCCTCCGGCAGCATCTACAAAGGCTACTTCCTCCGGCGACAAGCGGCTAAATTTCCTACTGAGCATTTGAGCTCTTTTTTCCCGACGCTCCGTATGATGTTCGGGATGCATGTTTTTAGGCAGCGGAGGTATCCATAGCCTGTCCTGTACAGCCATGTCTATTTCAGATTTTGTCTGAGCGCCTCCCCAAGTGTCGATGCCCAGTTTTTCTAGAATGGATCTGCCTGCGGCGGTTAGGCGGAGCCGTTCTACCTGTGAAGTGCGTACCGCTTCCGCGATTTCATCCCATGTGTTATGGATGCCCAGTTGCAGGAGGCTAGCGGTGGAAGTACAGCGCGGGAGTCCAAGGGCTCTTTTAATACTTGTGCGGATGAGGCTCTCTAATTTCTGTCGTTCTGCTGCCTTAAGGGGTAAGTATGGCGTAGAATAGCTGATTCGACTAATGATAAATGCCTGGATTACGCGCAGGAGATTTTTTTCCTTTAGTCCTCTGCCTTTACTCGAAACTCGGCGGATGAGGCTAACTGTTTGAGATACATGCCGCTCAAGCTTTTTAATAGTTTCTCCGTTGTAGCCGTTATCTTGGAGAAGGAGACCTAATATACGGATCTGCGATACCTGGGGAACTTGATTCCTTGTACCGAAATCTGTATATCCACTTTACGCTCTTTCCGCAGGCACCGTGGATTGTAAATTAAGAATTCTGATTTTTCCGGCGAGCATGTAAGTCCACGTTCTGCTACAAACCGCACGATCGTGTCCACCGCCTCTTGTAGCGTGTGTTCAATTACGGCATCGCTACCCCGGCTGATCCATAGTGTAATGTCGTCAGCATAAATACTAAAATTTAAATGAGGGTAACGTCGTAGTTGTTCTGGTAATTTTGCCTTTGCTATGTTGAAGAGAAGAGGCGAGAGTACCGAACCCTGAGGAGTACCCCTACTGCCCAGAGGGAAAAGTGACGATGTGCTATCGCGAAATTTAAAGCGGGCACTACGCCCACTCAAAACGTTTTTGATGTAGTTATACGTTTTTGTCCCTACATTCAATGCTGATAGGCCGTCCATGACTCCCTGGTGTGAGATATTATCAAATGCCTTCTTTAGATCGAGGCCAAGGATGGCCTTAGTATCTTTACTCTTGGACTGGCTAATGTCATGTTCCAACTGGACCATGAGGTCCTGAGTCGAGAGATGAGAGCGGAAGCCTATCATTTCCCGCGGGAAAAGGTCGTGTCTATCAATATATTTGGTGAGCCTGGTTAGGATAACATGCTCTAGTAGCTTTCCCAAGCATGTTGTTAGCGATATTGGCCGTAGATTGTCTATCCGAAGTGGCTTACCAGGCTTGGGTATGAGAATAATGTCAGCCATTTTCCACTGCTGAGGTATTTCCCCTTTCTCCCAGCACTCCTGCATAAGCTGAGTTAGTGCCGCTACCGATTGGTCATCTAGGTTTCGCAGCATTTTATTAGTCATACCATCTGGGCCCGGTGCCGTGTTGGTTCTAAGCCGAAAAATCTCTGCTCTTACTTCTGCCGTGCTAATAGGGGCATCAAGCTCATCATTGGCGTCCCCTAAGTAATCGGGAAGGGGCATCCTGCTTGTATCGCTAACATACAAGTCTTGCAACTGTAGAAAGAACTTCTCGTCATCTCCTGGAAAGGAGTGTCTAATCTTCATGAGGTTAGTGCTTACTTGAGCTTTCGAGCTCTCAGGGTCCAGAAGGTGACGAAGAAGTCCCCAGGTCTTAGGCATGCTCATATTATTCTCCATGTGTTCGCATCGATCCCCCCAGTTTTGCTCGCATAGCTTGAAAGCGTAATCTTCAATGGCCCTATTATGCCGAGCTATCTTGCGCCTTAGGTTACGATTCCACCGCTGCCCCTTAAGTCTCCTTTCCATTCGTTCCTTTGCCTCCCACATGCGGAGAAGACGACTATCCACTAAATCCGGAGCGTTAGCGTCATCGAGATATTTAGTTGCTGCCTTGACGTCGGACTTTAGTTGTGCAACCCACGTGTCGAGGTCGGTTATTTTTCCTTCATTGTCGCCTGTCCTGTTGTCCCGAAATTTGTCCCATTCCACTATCGCCGGCTTTGCACGGCGTTTGGGGCCGGGGCCACCCCCAAGTTTAAGCGCGATTATGTAGTGATCGCTACCGAAGTTCATGTCCGTGTTGTTCCACTGGGGACTGAGGGTGCGCCTAGATAGTGTGAGGTCGGGGGATGTGTCGACGCTAACACTGTTCCCAATTCGTGTCGGACAGGTAGGATCTGTATGTATAGTGTACCCTAGGTCTTGTATATCCTCCCACAACTGCCTCCCTTTAGGGCAAGGTGTACAGTATCCCCACGCAGGGTGTCTTGCATTGAAATCACCCATAATCACTAACTGATGTTCCCCGCTGACTTGCTCTGCTTTCCGGAGCAAAGTACTGAATCTGGCCTTGCGCTGCCTCGGTGAGCTGTAAATATTGAGGAGGAAGATACTGGCGCTAGGACTGGTTCCCAGGATAATCTCCACAAAAACACTTTCTATCTCTGGCGATGCGAGGTACTGCTGCCATATTCCTTTTAACTAAAGTTGTCACTGCCGCCCGCTCCCCCTTATCGCTGTGGAATGCTTGGTATCCCGAAAGTTTAGCCGGGCCCCCGGTTTCCTGAAGTGCTAATGCGAGAGGCGCATGTTCTATCGTTGCGAGGAACTGCTGCAGCACCGGCCGTTTCCTTCGGAATCCGCGACAGTTCCACTGCCATATCGCATACTTAGCCTTGCGAGCCATGTTTACTCGCAAGGGTCTGTTCGATGTTCTGCTGCCAGGCGTTGATGCCTAGCAGCTCGTTCCGGAGTACTTGAGACTCCTCAGCTTGTTTTTGCACTGCCCCCACAAGCGTCTGGAGTTGGGAGGTGATTTGATTTAGGGAGGCGGCCATCGAATCTAGCGCCCCCTCAATTCGGGTCACCCTTTCTTCTACTGATTTTTCTTCGGAGGGATCCTCGCGTACCTTCCGTTTTACAGGTGGAGGGCTTGCCGTGTCAGTGATCATGCTATCCTCTTTAGCGTTCTGCGTATTGGGCCTGAAATTCAGATTAGCGGCTGTGCCAGATCTGGACTGCCCCTGCTGTTGCAGATTTTGAATTTGACCTCGAAGGGAATCTACTACCCCATTAAGATTTTGTAGCATGCTTCGAAGCTGTCTATTTTCATCTCTTAGTTTTGCCAATTCCTTCTGGGAGACCATATCTGCGAAACTCACCCCCTGCTGCTCCTGGCTGCCGCTCCGCCGCCAGGCGTCCGCCGGGTCCCGTGAGCTGGAACATTCCACCAGATCCGTCTTGTTGCCGTCTAGCCGGGGAAAGGATTCGTCCCTGACCTTGAACTCTCGCCCTTGCTTGCTCTTTGATCTGCTGCGCCGACCCGTTGGGGGTTGGTCTTGAGCTTGCGGCTGTTGATGTTGCTGCTGTTGCTGTTGAGTCAGCTTGCCCCATGCCTTCTTCTTAACGTGATGCGGGGTGCGATACATTTCCTTGCACTTCTTGTCTCCGAGAATATGGGCTTTTCCACAGAGCATGCACTTTGGCTCACAGCGATGCTCCTGTGGTGGGAGCTCCATGCCGCACCCCCTGCATCTTATGTTGTCGGGGTCCGGGCAGACATCTGAACGGTGTCCAAGTCTCCCGCACGATTCACAAACTTCATATTTCTTGCGATAAGGTTGGCACTTCAGAGGCATGCCTCCATAGAAGATCCATCGGGGCACCTCCACTTGCTCGAAGAGTATAAGCACCGTCTTGGAGTCTTTTCCAAGCCTCCGGGCTCCAACTACTCGAGGATTGTTGAGGCAATTCAACATGTTCAAGATGTACTCCACGGAGTGGTATAGAGGTATGCCATGTATTACGCCTTTCCCACAATTTTCAGGAGACGCTAAGTAGGCAAATGTGTCGATGCGATTTTCTCCGCAGGGGATGTGGGCAATTTTTGAATACTTTTCCATCTTCTCTTTTTGGCTGGTGCCAACCATAATCGAGTTTTGCTTGTGGTTGAGTACAACGACGTCGTCCTTATTTTTGTAGGGATCGAGTCCTGCCGCCATCTTCACCGCGTCTATCGCGGTCACTTCTCCACCCTGTAGCAATTTTGTTAGGCCGCCTCTCGACCGCAGAATGATTTTGTACGTGCACGGCGGCAAATGCGTACGCAGCGTCTCTATTGATTGGCGTGCTAAGCGTCTGCCTTCCTTCGTCGTAGATGTTTGCTTCGTGTCGCATTTTCCTTCGTCTGTCTGCGCCTCCGCGATCTCGAGTGGTAGCGCCTTCGACTTCCTCACGGTGAACCATGAGCCTTGTATCATGTCTTCGGGGCTTATATTCTCTCCATCAACGATCTCCATGTTTGTCATTTCCTTACAGTTTGCCCTACTTCCCGCGCCGTGCCGTAGATGTGCGGCGTCGGCGTCAGTGACTCTGCCGCAGCGTTCGCCGCGGCAGCTCGGTAATGGCGGCTCACTAGGGTTAGCTGATCGACGTGGTCCGTGAAAACGAAAAACCGAAAAATCGGCGGGAAACAAGGTTCACTTGCCGAAACAGGTCACTCCGCGTGGTCCTTGGAGCTTTCTTCGTTCCCTGACGAAGAATCTGGTGGGTAGCTGGTCAATTTCCGCGACAGGTGGCGAAAATTCACAGAGCCCATGAAAACTGTGTCCGCACTCGACGGCCACTCGCAGCGCCCCGAGATAGGCTTCGAGGCAATCTCGTTTCTAGGGCACAAGTTAGGGATGGGCCGCATCAAAAGACGATATATTCGGGAAGTTTATTGCCGATTATGCTCACATAGCCTATCCACTTTTAGAGCTCACTAGGCAGGGTGTCAGTAATAAGCTGATTTGGACAGCTGAGTACGAAAACCTCTTCGTAACTTTAAACAGCATATGGCAAAGCCGCCAGTTCTGCTTGCTCCGAACTTGGACAAAGAGTTTGGTCTTCGAACCGACGCGTCCGATAAAGCATTGTTAGCAGTACTCCTGCAAGAAGAGAATCACACATTACATCCGGTATTCTTTGCTAGTAAAATATTAACTGCCTGTGAACACTACCCCACCATTGAAAAGGAACGTTTTGCTATGGTATGGGCAGTGAAGAAATTTCATATTTATCTCTACGAGAGGCACTTTCGAATTCAAATTGATCATCAGCCAATCGAATATCTAACCAAAGCCAAAATGGACAATAGCAAACTCGTGAGGTGGATGAGGTAGAGCATAGCCTTGCAAGAGTACGAATTTCGTGTGGAGTATATCAAAGGCGGGGACAACATTAGCGCGGATTTCATGAGTAGAGGCGAACAGGCTTAGTTAGATTTGAGTTATGCATTTATGGGGCTTGGTTCTGAGTGTGTTGATGTGTGTTTATACAATGAAATGTGTTTTGCGCGTTAGTATGTTTATTATGCACACTGTACGGACAACGACTGTGTTGTGATAGTGTTCTATGAAGACAATTTTGGTGCGCTGTGTCAGTGGGGTGATAGTGTTGTGATAGCGCTCTATGAAACCAATTTCAGTGTGTTGTGTCAGTGGTGTGCTTCGGGCGCGTTCAAGACAACTGAGGTGTTCTAAGTGCTGGGTCCAGACTGGCGGGAGAAGATATTCGGTTTGCTGGAAGTCGTAATGGCAGCGAAACTGTAAGCAGTTCTCATGGGAATACTCTTGAGAGGGGGCCCCTTGTCACATGTAAGAGGCCAAATACAGAGGCTTTTTGCGAAAGCAAAGAAGAGGACGAAGGCGAAAAGAATTACGAGGACCAACGAATACCTGTGGGTATGTGCCATTAGTTATTTGGACAACAACAACAATAAAAGAGCAAGAAGAAGTAGTCGGTGACATGGCAAGCGCTGATTGGTGATTAAAATGCGATGATGGATTGATTTATAGGAAGGGAAAGGCACGGTAACTGTCTCACTTGCTTCCTGCGGACACCTCTGCCGCGCCGTAAGAGAAGGGAGGAATGTGGGACTGAAAGTGCAAAGAGAAAAAGGAGCCGTAGTAGAGGACTGCGGAGTAATTTCAACCACCTGGGGATCTTTAACGTACGCTGACATCGCGCAGCACACGGACGCCTCTTCGTTTCGCCTCCTGCGAAACGCAGCCGCCGAGGTCGGGTTTGAACCCGGGTACTCCGGCACAGTACTCGGGTGTCGTACCACTGCACCACCCCAGCGGGGCAGAATACGATGAAGACGACAATAAGGCTGGCGTGTATCAACGCGGAGGTTATAAAAAAGGCGCGATATGGAGAGGCAAGGGTGGTGGAAGCCAAAGAAGCGGAGGCTCCGGGAAGTGAGGGACCCTTGGCTGGAAGTGAGCAACGCCGGCTGCTCTACCGGTGCCCTCCCTGCTGTTCACGAACCGGTTCCGGGATTGAGCGACTACTCAGCCACCTGCTACGTCCAGGGGCAATTCCAAAGCTCGTACCACCGTCCACCTGCATTGCCCAGGTGGTTCACTTCAACGCCGCCGCGAACGCCAACGGTGCTTCCGCCCACGCTTCAACGGGAGGTCGTCCGTTGCGGTGAACAAAACCAGCTCATTGCAAGTCGAACCCCATTACCTGGACCCACGAAACGCGTCGCCCGCTATGAACTGTAAGCTCGAACGCCAGCCATCTCTTAGTGTGAAGCATTATGTCTATCATTAGGCTTTCTAGGTTGTGTTGGTTTTTTGTTATTTTGTTTGCAAGTTAGCATCTCTGTGTGTGTGTGTGTGTGTGTGTGTGTGTGCGTGTGCGTGTGCGTGTGCGTGCGTGTGTGTGTGTGTGTGTGTGTGTGTGTGTGTGTGTGTGTGTGTGTGTGTGTGTGTGTGTGTGTGTGTGTGTGTGTGTGTGTGTGTGTGTGTGTGTGTGTGTGTGTGTGTGTGTGTGTGTCCGCGTGGGTACGGCTGGTATGTCTAGTTGATGCTTTCGGCTGAGCGTTTTCCACAGATCCGTTACAAAGAAACAACAAAAACGTCCAGGGGGCACATCCAAAGTTCGTACCACCATCCACCCGCGTTGCCCAGCCTTGATGTGCCATCATACATGTCTCCTGCAGCTTGTCTCGAAACTCAAGCACATATGTGTATATTGCCTTCAGCTCCGCTGCAATCTCTTTTTTTTTTGCCCACAGCTCCTTTAGTGTTGTCAAAGGACCCCTAAAGGTTCTCCAATACAACATCTCGAAGAAAGAGTAACCAAGAGTTGCGGTACTTCGCGGTGAGAAAATAAAAGAGCTGGAAGGTATCTATCCCAATCGATTGGTCTTTCCTGGCACATTTTCTCGACGCCACCTCGACGCCGACGTCATTGCCAGGATCCACAAAGCGTGTCGCCCGCTTTGAACTGTTAGCCTGAACGCTGTCTCTTAGTGTGGAGCATCGTGTCTATCATTAGTGTTTGTAGGTTTTGTTAGTTTTTGCAAATTTTTTTGTCTGCGTGTTAGCGTCTGTGTATGTGTGTATTAGATGTGCGTCCTAGGTACGGCTGGCGTCTATTTCATGCTTTCGCCTGAGTGTTCTTTGGAGATCCGTGACAGAGAAACAAGTTCCTGGCAGGCTCGCAACATGTTTCTTTGTCACGGATCTCCGAAGAACGCTCAGGCCGAAAGCATGAACTAGACGCCAACAGTAACCACATGGATGCACATTTAATACCCACATACATAGATGCTAACACGCAAAGAAAATATTAACGAAAAGTAACACAACCTACAAAGACTAATGATAGACACGATGCTTCACACTAAGAGACAGCGTTCTATATTCGAGATTACAGTTCGAAGCGGGAGACGCGTTTCGTGGGTCCTATCAATGGCGTCGGCGTCGAGGTGGCGTTCGGACTGCAATGAGGTCGTCTTGTTGGCCGGATCGGACGACCTCCCGTTGAAGTGGGGGCTGAAGCAACGTTGGCGTTCCTGGCGGCGTTGAGGTGAACCCCCTGGGCGATGCAGGTGGACGGTGATAGGAGCTTTGGAGGTTCCCCCTGGACGCAGCATGTTGCTTAGTAGTCGCTCAATCCCCGGAAACGGTTCACGAACAGCAGGGAGTCTACGATGCAGTGCCGTAGAACATGAGGGCACTGGTACTGCAACCGGCGTTGCTCACTGCTAGCCATGCGTCTCTCACCTCCGGGAGCCTCCGCTTCTCTAGCTTCCACCCACTTTCCTCTCCATATCGCACCTTTTTACAAGCAGGGTGGCGTGGGTTTCATTTAGGTCGCGGCGATCGAGTTTCTATTGACGCAAACCGCAAGGCGCCCGTCTACTCTGCGATGTCAGCGCGTGGTAAACGACCAAAGTGGGCCAAAACTATCCCGTCCTTCACTATGGTGTGTCTTATAGCCTGAGCCACATAGGAAAAGAAACATGTCAGTGATGTATGATACCCAGCAAGCATGCATAAAACTATAGACAAAAACTACACAAGTTTCATGCAGTATTATTCACAGTGCAACGTGCGTTAATAACAGAGCACCCTCGGTATAGGATAAAATTGAGGGGGGGGGGCATTTTTTCACCCACCGGAAGGGGAGGAGGCAGGGCTCATTTTGGGCCTCATTTATCATTAAGTCGCTACAGGAACTTCACTGGGGCATGTTTATTGAGAACGGAGAAAAAATAGCCTTTTCTACTCGAGTGAGAGGTCTCATAATTAGGTCCCGACCTTGCTGGATGATGTAGCACGACGATGTGTCAGCGAGCAGAGCGGAGAATCCATTAAGGAAAACGATTCCAGAAAAGGTATATCGATTGATTCCAGAGGGGGTGAATAATGCGTCCTGCTCCCTATTAAATCATTATAGCACTAGTTTCCTTCAAATATGAACTCTGGTATCTGTGCCTTTGTATTTCAGCACGCTACACTGACATTGCTTAAATGTAAGTTTATAGCCTACCACGTAACACACACAAGCCTTTAGTTCTAAGGTTTCCGCGCACGGCCGTTTCTTTTTTTTTTTTACTCTATGGCACTAGATCGCCTTACTTGACGTCCTTAAATGTGCACCTGATATCAGAAGCTAAGTTGTTCTGCCATCCAATGCAGTGTAACTGGCAGCAAAACAGAGTAACTTATTTAGTGCATAGAAAGCAGCCTGATAACAATTTTTTGTTATGTGTAATTACTGTAGGCGTGTGAATCGTATGCAGTTAGACACCTAAAGAGATTTATGGCGTATACGTTTAAAGTATACACGATTAATCAAGATTTTTTTTTTTTTACCTATGCGAAGGATCCAAGAATAGTTTGTGATAGAGAATACTCAGCCACCGTAAAACGACGACTTCGAAACACTCTCAAAATTATTTTCTGAAGAACAGCGCGACTTGGACAAGGACGGAAGGAAGACAACACGGGCAGGCGCTGACTTGCAACTGATGTTTATTGCTCGGAACGTGGTAATATGTATATATATATATATATATATATATATATATATATATATATGTATATATATATATATATATATATATATATATATATATATATATATATATATATATATAAATATATAAATATATCAGGCTCCAAACAACAAAAGAAAACCCAGAAGCGATACACATTTGATTATACACTTGAAAACACGTGTGATGCCACCACGTCACTTCCCTGTGGCTAGATATCTAAGTTCCTTTGCTGACAACGCCAAGGACGGGCTGCTGACACAGGCGTCATTTGACCATGCGATTTGTGCGGCCTCAATAATTTCACGGGTTATCTTGTCCCGATGCCTATTTAACACTTTTTTTTTTTTTGGAAATAAGGCTGGCAGTCGTTACTTTTACAATCTCTGCAATGGATGCCGAGATGCCCTTTATCGGAGTTAAGAACATTATTATTGTGTTCTCTTAGGCGCTCGTTAAGGCATCTGTCCGTCTGGCCGACGTACTGTTTGCCGCAAGATAGTGGGATGGAGTAGATAACACCATCTTTGCATGCAACAAATTGATTCTCATGTTTTATAGTGCACTTTTCTCGTATAGATTCAGCGTTAACAAGCTTCCACAATTTCCCAAGCTTTTCGGGAGCGGAGAAATTAGCTCGGTGGCCTATCTTCTTTAGCCTGTGGGAAAATTTGTGGATGTAGGGAACGACTGTCGTCTTTTGTTTATCTTTGGCGGATTCGGCCGTTTCCTTCTGTTTGGTTTTGCTTAAACACGCAAGCATCGATTCAGAAACGGACACGAGCAGTTGCTTGGGATATCCTGCCTTCACAAGGCGATCGGTTTGACGGTTGAAACTTTCTTTTATGGAATGAAGGCATGATTTGTTTAAGACATTTGTATAGCACGACTTAGCCACGGCGCGTTTTACGGGCTTAGAGTGCGACGACGCAAATGGAAGAAATATCTTGTTGCTACGTGATTCATAAGACCAGCTGGTGTGATTTGGCCGGAAGCTGAGTCTGAGATCAAGAAATCTTATCTCATTATCTTGAGGTACTTCATGAGTTAACGTGAGCGGGTGAAGGCACTGAACGTCGCGCTGTTCTTCAGAAAATGGCATACCAACTCGCCCAAGCATCAGTTCTAACAACTCTGAAAATTACCTGACCTGCCCGTTTTTATACGCGCCAGTCTGCACAATACCTTTATCCTTTATTTTCTCCAATGTTCGTACTTTATATAGTTCTATTGACAAATACGAACAAATAGACTTTCCCGATCTCACACGAAAATTACAATTAGTCGCATCCATGTGGATCCAAGCAATTCCTAATGAAATTTAACTCCAGGTAATTTTAGAGCAATGAATGACAACGTCACTACGTGTTGGTAAGCATCTTCAAGTCGATGTAACGTTTCATGCTGCTTTGTGGTGCTACCGTGATGACTGGGTCTGCCAGGGCCTGATCCTCTGATCACATGCCTAATGCAACTCGTCACAAATAACAATGCACGATTCGGACGTCCTTCCAGGGTTGCTTGCTGAAGTCGCAGTGTGTGAACTGCAGGTGAGATTCCAGGAAGATTTTCCTGGACACTTTTCAAATACTATATTTGCATGCTTATTGCTTTCGATACCGATGTTATTTTTTTCCTACTGTTGTGGTCCTTATAGAGCGAAAGCCTCACCAGACTCCACGACCCAAAGAGCCGTAACCATGCCGCTGCTTTTCCGGTGCGTTAAAAAACCCAAGCTCATTTTAGTCGAACGACGACAGCACAGCGCATCTCCACTGGCGGTGAGTGCAACGGGAGCTGTCAGTTTACGGCGTTCGTAGCTGAGAGCGTTGGTAGCTGGTAGATAAGTATGATGCGTCACAGCATGGTCGCTCTCTCTTACTAATAGCACTATGTTGTGTTTCATGGCGCATAAGCAACCTACGCTATAGTGGGCCCATCGCATAAAAATATGTGGAGTAGGTTTTGTTTCGCCTCCCCTCCGCTCATTGCCTCTTGTGGATGATGATCAGAGAAGAGAACAAACTAACGATAGACTCGAAAAATTGAAACTGGAACTTCAAGACATGCCACAGAGGCTAAAACTAAAAAAAAAAGTCAATTGATCTCTGCTCGCTAAAAAGAACTTCTTGGTGGTTCATATTGATTCTCTGGTTTCATTGAAGCGCTGTATTATACTCTATGAAGACTTCTTACTCGCAGGCGAAAAGGTCAGTGAATCCCTGCGGCTTCACTCACGACTCGCCCTGATGCTGCAGGGATTTACATTGTAATAAGTGACCTGAAGTTCGCCGCAGATTTATGCTTACAATAATCGTTAATGCCAGCCTTGCTAAGGTGTCTTCTCGAAAGAAAATCTCCCACTTTCAATGGTATCACAATGCCAGCTAAGAAATAAATAAATATGAAGTAGTTAATACTTCAATTTATCTGTAAAGTGCAGAGTCCTTCCCAGACATTCCTCAGAAAATGCTAACCAGACATGCGTCGCTCTTTATTAATGTGAAAGCATTAGTTCGCTATGTGCACATATTTCTGTGGGGTAAATAAAGTCCTTCCCTCCTTCCTTCCTTCCTTCCTTCCTTCATTCATTCATTCATTCATTCATTCATTCATTCATTCATTCCTTCCTGTCTGTAGAACATGCCCGCAAAATCTTGTCCGCCACAGTTGTAATTGAGAAGTGGTAGATGGTAATGAGTGGTTTCAATCGATAGAGGGTGACGTAATGTTGTATCCGGAAATCTAATTAGGTAAATAAGTAAATTAGGTAATTAATTAGAATAACTGGTTCACAGGAAATGAAAGGCGCAGTATCTGTCACATTTGTTCTGCGGACACCTGAACTGCACCGTAAGGAAATTGAGGAAGGTGAGAGTGAAAGCGGAAAGAGAAAAGGGGTGCCGTAGTGGATGTGACGTCACGCAACCGGAAGTACAGCCGAAAAAGGGCATATGAACATATCGGCGCGCAATTTCAATGTACCAAAGACTAAAATTGCTAAGCAAGAAGTGAATTAAGCAACTAGAAGCACCCAGAAGCAACCAACGGCAGCATCCGCACTTTCGCATTACTCCAACGCAGATTCTGCAGTGCTCTTTAATTTTATTCTGCGAGTAGGTACAAAGCAAAGATATCACCAGGGAACTTGTTTGTAAGTATATTTTCACCCAGTTATTTGCACGAGATCCTCGCGTTCATTGGGTTGGCACCAATGATGGATGACGCTTCATTTACACAGACGGTTGTGCGTGTGTACATCGAATATTGTCACAAAACTCGTCTGAGCTTGGCGTGAGGGTCAAAATAATTTAGCCTCACAGGCTCACAGAGCTTTGGATTTATCTGCTTGATGGAGAACTCCGCATCTGGCACTTCAATTCATTTGGAACGCTCGTCTCTTTCATTAAAAGATTTTTGGTCGCCAGTACATCATTCCCGTAGAAAAACATTTCTTACTCGATGCAAACATTCGTCTAAAAGAAAACAATTGAATTATACAAGGATACCATACCAAACGAAATAAAGCGATCGTTACAAATTCGTCCGCGCCGAATATTGATAAAATGTACTTTGAGTGCTTAAGTTTGCATTGCTCAAGAGCGTGCGGTAAATAGAATATAAGAAAGGTGCAAATAATAAGAAATAGTGTATTCAATGTCATCGCTGACTTCCGAAATGCATTATCCAGCCGGTCGAGCTTCGGCTTTGTTGACCGTCTGCACCACAGAGTACACGTTATCAACAACCTTTTCAAAGGTAATGAAGTTCGCTCTCCGAAAGGAAAACACAGTCAAGCAAACCGGTCTTTTGAGGCTGCACCGAACACTGTACACTGCGATGCTTCACAGATGCAGCACGAGAGCTCTGCGCGTGCCAAGTACGGAGCAGGACTGGCAGCGCAAGAACGCGCGTTCCAGTATTCCCAGTATAACCTTTTTCTGCCCTAGATGGTGGCGTCCGTGTGCTGCGTGATGTCAGCGAACGTTAAAGATCCCCAGGTGGTCGAAGTTACTTTGTAGCCCTCCACTACGGCTCCCCTTTCTCCCTTTCCACTTTCACTCCCGCCTTCCTCCTCTCTCCTACGGCGCGGTTTAGGTGTCCATAGAGCTAGTGTGACAAATACTGCGCTTTTCCCTTCCTGTGAACCAATTATTATTATTATTATTATTATTATTATTATTATTATTATTATTATTATTATTATTATTATTATTATTACACCCTAGATGGCACTCGTCTTGACGAGCGCGTAGCAGAACGGCGTTATTGTTGTAAACAGAGAAGCAAACATTGACGGCGTAATCAGTTGGAAACAGTTAGTTAGTTATATTGGGTTTTATTGCGTAAAAGCAACTAAGGCTATGCTGTGCCAAACACAAGGTTAAAAAATGATGATATAGATTGATAATGTCATATCTTGACTGCTACAGTTTGTTTGTAAGATGCTGGCATCATTGAGGAACTTATCTGCAGAATCAACGAGTGCTTGTTCACATGAAAGAAGCATGGGGTGTCGTTATATGTGTTCTTTTTAATGTAATGTATAATGTATTATGTATAACAATGTGAAGTGCTTTTTTCTTAGATCTTCTAGTCCTGGACAGGCAATTAGGATGTGGTTAACTGTGAGTTCATCCCCGCAACTATCGCAAAACGGCTTGTCTCGTTTTGTTAGTGAGAAATGGTCGGTGAGATGAGTTTGTCCAATCCGTAAGCGACATAAAATTACTTCCTTAAAACGTTACTTGTGTCTATTGGACCTCCATTCTGCTAAAAAGGGCTTTGCGGTATGCAATTTATTGTTTTCTTGATCTCTCCATACAGCCTGCCATCTATGTCTTAATGTTTTATGTAATAACATCAACCAATCCCTGTGTGGCACGCTCACTTGTTTTGTTTCGCCGCATCGGGCTTCCACAGCACAAGTATCAGCTGTTTCATTACCATCAATCCCAATATGGCTAGGGACCCAGCAGAATCGAATGTTAAGTTCCTGAGATGTGATTTTAACTATATTATGAATGATGTTTCCTAACAAAGGTTCCTAACAACACTCGGTCGTGAAAATTGAGGCGCACTGTGGAAAACGAACAATTTTTTATTTTTCTCATGAACCACTGCAATTCCTACTTATGTTTCTGTCTTTGAGCCATCTGTATAAAATTCAGTGTAGGTATGATATTTTTCTTGGAGTGCGAAAAATTCTTGTAGTATGTGCTCATGTGGTGTTTGTGTTTGTGTAAATGTGTTAGTGAGAAGTCACATACATCAGGCAGGTTGTACCATGGTGGCAGGGGGTCGTTTCTTAAAGCAATGTTAGGGCACGGCCGCTCAATGGAGGCGCACTTCGTGCGGCCTGTCGCGTCGCGCCTCAATGGCTGGGGAAGCGCGTATTGGGAGAAGTTACAGTTTCCGCCGTCATTCTCCGCGGGGGCGCCACCACTCCAGGACAAGGCGCCGCCGGCACGGACGAGCAGACGACGCGGAAGGAGCGCGCTGGCTGGGTTGGCGTGTGTTATCGTTTTGACTACTCAGCATAACCGCGTGGTTCTGATAGTTCTGCATGCGTGTCATCGGTGCCTGTGTCAACAGCGTCCTAAGCGTATGCAGCACCATGCCAGGCAACTGCTGTGTGCCGCTGTGCACCACGAAAGCAAGAAAAGATCGGTTACCATGAGTTCCCGTGCGATTCACAACGTCGAGCAGCATGGCTGAAAAATATATCTCGGGAGGGCTAGGATGGAAAAGGAAGCCGGTGGGAACCGAGTGACAAGTCACTGGTATACTTACTGCACTTCACAGATTACGATTACAGGAAGAACATAAAACTGAAAATCTCGCTTCCTTCAGCTGTCCCCTCCATGTTCCCGAACTGCCCACATTACAAGTTAAGTTACTCACGCGGGCTCATGTTGAGCCAAACAACCTTGAAAAAATTAATGTGCGCAGGTCAATAGCTTTATTTTCTCCACTTGTTATAGCTACACTTCATTTCCTCCTGGACAATCCTCCGTGTCATCCTGAAGCATGTGTGTTTCAAGATAGCTGCGCCACGATCACTTTTATGACGATGATATCAAAATAGTATGCCTTGCCCAACATCGCATAAGTGAAGCCATGGAGACACCAAGAGGAGCCGCTCTATTTGTCAGATGACGAGCGACTCTCTTGGTTAGAGTTGGACTTTGCCATATCGAAGACATTCAGGTCCAAGGAGGCACATCGAAGCAAAGGCTAACGAAACAAACGTACGAAGCAACAATCATGACAACCAGATCCACAGTGGCGCAAATTAAGTACCTTCCTGATCACATCAAGTATCTTACAACAATGTCTTCTGTGTGCCTTACTAGTGCCTTGCGTTTAACCGAATCTTATTTTCAGCTTCCGATACGCCCTAAAGCAAGTTATGAAAGCGGGTTTATAGTATCGCTTTTTAGCAGCCTAAAGCAATTTAAAGGCGGGAACGACAAAGTTCACGCAAGGGCTGCCGTTTTCACCTCGGAGAAAATACTGAAGGTACCACTAGCTAAAAAAAATATATCGACTGAGATTATACACATTTTGCCATGCTTTGTGCAGATTAGCAACTTGCAAGCATCAGTCTGCAAATGCACCTATCAACAATAGGCAGCTATAAAACTTGGCATTCGTGATTATGAAAGTCGTACCTTGCCAACTGCCATATCACGTCTGCTGCGAGACGGTTTTCGAGTCAGCTTGGATTCATTCATGCGTGGTGTGAACCAGCAGCTGAAATAGAGTTAGCACCGATTGCATTCTTGGCTGGTTACCTTGCACGTCCATTTGAAGAGAAAGTATGAATAGTTTTACAGAATCTCATGAAACATTTTTATTTATTCTGTTTTCAGTGCCTGCCCGTGTTTTCATTATTTAAATATTACCAAAGTTTAAATAACTTCTAGTGCTTACTTTAGAGTGTCAATAATTTTATTTTATTAGTCCCCATCCATTTATTAACTTTGTGCCTTGTGGTTCCTGCAAAACCCTGGACTTATCAAAATTGTTGATTATGGACGCCTAAGGTATCTGAAAATCACCATGCACATTTGTTAGCAAGGTGATGAAGGGCCCGCAGGTCATAAGAAGCAGCAAGCTATGCAACATGTTAATTTCATCCCGTCTTCCCTATTTTGTGCAATTTTCGGAGTTGATTTGCGAGAGAGAAGACCGCAGTCACACTAAGGACCTAACCAAACTAATGCGACCACTGCTGACCAACTGGACAGGCAACAACAATCGGACAGTGGAAAAAATCACGCTTGCACATAAACCTTTTTCGAGAAAAGTTCTTCGCATGTAAAATAAGCTTGCGTGTCTTTTGGGCATCACGCGGCTTCATAATCAGACGAGAAAAAAATTGCCTGAGCCTGCGGGCGCGTCGTTGAACTAGCTGTCTTGTGTTGTTTCTTTTGCAACAGTTTGTGTTAGCTAGTATGTTTTGGTGGTGGTACCCACTTGAATATTATTTCTAGTGAAAATGGAGGAACACGCTGAACAATAATGTTGAACGCTACGTCCTGAATTGTAAGTTTCCAGAAAAGTGCACGCAGAATAATGGCCCCAAACCATGTCCCGATTTCAAGATTGCAATATCTAATACGTTATTACAGTGGTTGAAACGCAACTAAATGGGTGCGCACTCAGCGAAGCACACGACTGTCTCGTTCTCGTTGTAAACGGAAGACCACGAATCACTTGGAAAAGCCTAGTGATGATGACTTGCCGCTATCACCTTATCAATAGCAAACTTGCACATAACATCACATACTGGGTGAAACGCCGCTCATAATCCTAAATTGAGCAAGCGCCGACCACGCGGACGCCGAAACGAAAGCACAGCCACGGCCGCTGCGCGCAGCTCTCCGCCCGGACTCGGATGGATGGATGGAATATAGGAGCGTCCCCTTTGAAACGGGGTGGTAACAGTAGCTATCATGCTCATTTTTCTCCCTATATCTTAATTATTGATTTAAAATGGTTTACTAAACCATCATTCTATTTATTAACTTTTGTTCCTACATTACTAACATTATGTCACTTCTCTGCTTTTAAGCCACCAATCTTCCAGTCGTTTTTTGCTAGTTTCAACCGCCGGTTTATTCACCCGGCCACTGTTATCTTTAAATCCCAGAGCTTCAGGAACAGTGATTGCGCCTGCACTAACTTCCGGATGGATACCATTACATTCGAGTATAATATGGGCAATTGTTTCACTGGAGTTTCCACATACAGCACATGCGTCATCTCCATTGTTAAATTTCTTTTTGTAGCTGCGTGTTCAAAGGCACCCTGACCTAGCTTCAAAAAGTAGGGCACTGCCTCTTGAGTTATCAAAGAAATCTTCCTTCCTGATCTGCATTTTCCACTTTCGGTATAATTCCACACTCTGTTTCTTTTCCATCGAATTTATCCAATTTTTACCTTCTGTGTTTTTCACCTGTTGCTTAATGCTCTTTATTTCTCCGTCCTTGTTACTAGCATACTTACTAGTTAGTTTCCTAGTTCTTTTCCTCCATTGTGAGTCAACGCTTTTTAGGTACAGGTATTTAAATACTTTAGGTGCCCATCTGTTACTGTCCAATTTCCTCAGGCGTTCCTCATATAATATTTTACTCTGAGCTTCCCGCACTTCGAAAGATGCCCAGCCCATATCTCCCTGTACCGCCTCATTTGTAGTTTTGCCGTGGGCACCTAGTGCTAATCGTCCAACGGATCTCTGATTTGTTTCTAATCTCGACTGTACCTCTGATTTTAGGCACGAAACCGCATTTCCGAAAGTAAGACCGGGCACCATAATTCCTTTCCAAATACCCCTCAAAACCTCATACCTATTGTATCCCCACCGAGCGCCCTAACCACTCAGTCACTGCGGCCGGAGTGCTCTGTGCTAATTTACTTCTGGTTAGGTGAGTTTGTTTCGCCTGAAGTATAAAAGCAGGCAACAGGGTCAATGGAAGCTCACAAAGAACACTGTTACTCGAATGGGCGTGCATGTGTAGCAACAAACTAGAAGGTGCACTTCCAACTTTAGATTTGCTCGTGCACATGCTGATGGGATTACTCCTATCTCAGGGAAGCGATGCCTCTAAGGAGGCGAGTTCCTTGACGGAATCGCAATACCCCTTCCTGGTTTAATGGTATCATTTCATCTCCCTCCATTAGGCCTAGTTTTGAGCGACTGTAACTAGTATATAAGGTATACCATACCGATGAATCTACGATGCCTCTTTACTACACTGACATGTAAGAGCTTTAAACTAAAAGCTGTGCGTGTTTCTTAATTTCATGATACTACCAAGGTATGTATAAAGTATCCGACAAGTCAGAAGAATAAAACGTCGCTGTACTGAGCCGAGAAAAAGAAACCAACCCATTGAACTAAAATCACTGTTGGCCGACCACGTTTTCATAATTAGGGGAGTCAAAATTACACCTTGCTGCTGCATAATACGGCAGAACCGATTTACTAAAAAAATTATAATAAGCAGTAGCATTTGTGAAGAGATTATGAAATGAGCTCATTTCATAATGTGCGCGTTTCTTATGCTTCTCAGCACAATTGCTGTTAAAGGAGCGATTTTCGTTTGTTTTGCGCCTACATTCCTTTTGTGCAAAATACTTTAAGGCCGTTAGTTTAACCTACACCAGCCAAACCAGTGTAGGAAATCTCCTATACCTACAATGGATTTTCGCTGCCCTAGTGTAGCTGGTGTAGATTAAAAAAATCGCCCTTTTATTTACGGGCCCTCCTCAACATTGCTTCTGAACATAGACAAGTCCTGAACGTCCTGGCTGCGAATAGTACACCCGTGCTTTAACTAAACGATAATATTCCACTGAACGAGACGCACACAGAGAAGGAAGCAATATGTCTCGCGTAGTTACGACAGCGGCGGCATCGGAAATGTGGACTTCAATACACGTGTTTTGCTGCACGATAACGTATGCATCTCGCGCGGCAGAACGGGAGTTGCCATCGTTGCTGTGATCATTGAGAACAATGTCTATAAACAAAACGCAATTATGTTTCACAAGTTTGCCGCCATTGATGTTATAACCCAGCCATTCTGCGTGACAGGCGGCCAGGAATACATAGGCTGCAGAAGGCCGCTGCTACTAACCCATATCAAGTAATTACTCTTCTCACCTGCATACATTGGGGGAGGGGCTAGGGTTCAGTGCACATGCAACAACTGAGCACATGACCCCGACTAAGACCCTATGGTACACAACTTATTGACTATGAATTAGTGGTGGTAAAATAACTTTGAAACATTTGATGTGCTAGGGGTAGTATAAAACGACAAGTAAATTTAAATATGAAAATAAAATTTGGAAGTATTATCTAGGCAGAGAAGCTCTAACAAACAAATCTTCCACTCGCAGCATTATAGCTATGGAGTGACTCACCTGCCCTTTTGGTAGGGCATCTATCGAGCGCGTTCTGGTTCTTATAAGCTGCGTACGTGTGCTTACCCTGTGCACTGAGGGTACATGGTTTTGAATTTAAAATTTAAAAAAATTTATACCAGAATAAAAATTTTAAAATTTGCGGAAAATAAAGAGCAGTGTAAATGGTGTTGTCGCCTGTACTCTTAAAATGAGGCTGATTTTTCTTTAATGTTTTTCGATGTTTTTGTCCCGCCTTTTTTTTACGTTGGCATTGCAACCAGCATGATAAACACTATTGTGAGGCACCTGGTGATATCAAATTACGAATGTCGCCTCGTGACTTTCTCCTTGTCCAGCGTAAGGACGATTGTTAAAACTATTACCTTCTGCACCACCACTAGTCATGAATTGTTCTCACTGGGCATACCAGAGTTATGTCAATCGGCTCCTTATAGCAAATGCAGTCTTTATGCTTAATTAAAAACGTTTGACACTGAAAGGGCAATGTACGATTAACATCTAACTACATACTAAGGCGAGAGCCTTTAAAGGCTCATACTCACGGCGTCCGGCATCCTGTTCCACTATATCGGTAAATCAAATGACGTCACGAACCGGAACGCATATCATAATTCTCCTTGTCTACCGCGATGAAGATAGCTAAAAAGTAAATAAATCTTGTCTCCACCGGGAATCGAACCTCCGTCCGTTCGATCCTAAGCCGAGCGCTTTAACCAACTGCGCCACGCCCAGAATGCTTTTTCTCGGACATGATATTTATTACACGTGATTATCTACAGAAAGGGTTATTTATGTACACAGACTATTTACAATGCATTCAGCCGTTGCTGAGATGCACTACAGAAAACAGAACTAAAAGACAGGCAAAGATAAACACCGTATCACCAGCGGAAACCAATAAGGTTGAAAGTCATTGTCATCATAAATGCCCTTCGTCGTTAAAAGCACATCATAATTCTCCTTGTCTACTATAAGGATGATGGGTAAAAAAAAAACCAAAAAAAAAACCTGTCTCCACAGAGAATCGAGCCTGCATCCCATGGATACCCAGCCGAGCGCTTTGACAAAGTGCGCCGCGCCCGGGATTTTCTTTTTTTTTTCCTATTGCTACCGGGCTGCTTAATATACCTAACGCGACACTGCGCCAACCTTAAGACATCAAAATTCAGGAAGGCACACACACGCATCTAGGTACGGCAGCCAGTTTGAGGTTCTTCGCGTGCAGCATATAAACTTCTCACTAAAGGGCGCTGCTACCGAAACACGGATTTGGACGATCTTGGTGGCTCGCCATGTATGTCTATTATACGGATTTTCCAAAAACTGAATAGTCCCATCAGCAATAATATATGATAAGGCACAACAGAGTTGTTGCAAACAGTCAAAAATCGAACATTATACGGTGCAATTTCAATGTCCTTTATTCATAGTGTAGTTCATTGTAATACGTCCCAAAAGAACACAGCATCACGACACAGAATAAAGCAATGATCAATTTTGTCGGGCGTTACACAGGCGGCAATTCACCGTCCAGGGCACAAGCATCTCCTTATAATGAAGAAATGTCTTGACAGGCAGCGTTGCTTTGTGTAGTTTGAAATTTTGAAAAAGAATGTTTTTGCGACTGCCTGAATGCGCATTCGCCTAACACGCTTTATAACACTGGCGTCCAGAAACGTCAGGTATCGCTTTCAATACAACGGCGTAGGGAACAAAGACTCAGTGAGAACCTGGGTCATCTGCTTTCTCGAGAGGCTATGGAGGTAATCTCAAGAGAAGCGCACAGTAAGGAACTTGAAGGTGTCATCCTTAAGGAATCCCCGTAAAGCCCCCTCACGTGCCTGCCCAGTCGGTGCCAATAAATAGGGCAAATGAGGACTGAGACACCTAATGAGCACAGCTACAAGTAAAAAGTGATTTGTCGATTTGGAAAAAAAAAGGGGTAACAAGTTGATGCACGAACAGGTGAACAATGCCCACTCCATCAGACTCTAAGGGAAGGAACAAGTCCCACCTCATGGGCTTTCATTCAGAGCGCATCACGGCTGTTGCAAATATTTCGTGTATTACTTGTACCTTCCTCCTCGCACAATGCAAGACCTGAAGGGCATATGCAAGCTTTGCAAACAAGACTATGTTACAGATCTTTGCCCGAGCAAACACCTATAGAATTCCCTATTCATCCAAGCTTGTGTTTGTCGCCCCATAGGTACAATTTGTGAATCCCAGTAGGCTGCACTGTTGCGAACTTGGTGCAGCGGAACCCTTAGGTACCAAAAAGGGCTATAGTCCCAGAACATGCCCCGAACAAGCTAGGCCTAGTGCCCAAATGACCCAACCAAAAGCCTTTGGAATTACTAAAATTAAGAGCCGCGCCAGATACACTGCAGAACTGTTCAGTCAAGTGTAAAGCCTCAAGTACACTCTTTTTGTCAGAACAAAAAGACGGCGACATCATCAGCGCAGGATAAAATCTTAACTTCACATTGGACCCAAGAGAAACCACGGATAGCTGCGCTGTTAATTATATTGGTACAGAGGGGTTCCAGATATAGGGAAAACAACAATGGAGACAGTGGACATCTTGAGAGAACAGAAGATTCCAGTGTTATTGGTTGCACTTGCTCCTGGATAACAATTAGCCTTGTATATGAGTTATTATAGCAGAGCCTTATGCCCTTAAGCAAAACGTCACCAATATTTGCATACTCCAAGACGGCGATAAGATATCATGTCGAACTTTATCAAATGCCTTCGCCAGGCCAGTTTGAATCACAGCTACTTGGTCCGTCTCGTATTATACTGTCTATAATACTGAACGTCCAATATGGATATGTGTCTGAATACTGGTGCCTCTGATACCACAGACCTGATGCGAAACAATCAAGTCTACGCCCGGGATCGTCAAACGCACATTGTTATTCTCTTTACCTGCCGTGAGGATGATAGTAGCGATGAAAGTGAAGCTGTAGTTAGTGGTAATGACAATGATAACATTAGCAATGATAATGAAGGTGCATTTAGTTAATAATTATAAATAAAGCAAACTTCATGCACAGTGTGCAGCAACGGTTAGGCTTTCGCTCTCATATTTTTTTTTATTTCCTTATTTACAACCAACAAAAAAAATTCTGTTTTATTTCGGAAAAATAGGTTGCTGAATTTATTTCCACATGAGGCTTTTATTTCTGAAAAATTTAAGAATGTCACTTGCAATATTTTGACCATTCAATGACCAGACGTATTTTTAAGCTCTGCAGAGGCAAAAAAATCAAAATGGCTTTTCCAAGTCGCACTTGAGTGATATTTGTATAAGCGCTATCTCTGTGTAACAAGCAACCGTTTCCCTCTCTTTAATTATTTTCCCTGTTACGTGAATCACAAACGACTTCACTGTCGCGTAAATAGATAACTACCACTTAACTTCAACAAAAAGCACTCTAAGATAGGTTATTTTCTTCGTAATGACAAGTATCGGAAATGCGAGAGCTCAGCATGGAAGAAACAACAACAGAAAAGCAAAGTTCTAATCCTACCTTAATCAGAATGCGTGCCGGGGTATCCACAGGGATAATGGGACGCGTCCCATGCTATCTCAATTTAAGTTTTGTGCTACTTAAGCAAAACACTGAAGGGGATTTTATCTCCGCCAGACTTTAACGAAAAGTCGTCAGTGCAAAAGTCGCTGCGCTCTTACTCGAGAGCTTGGCCGTTTGTTAAAACGCCGAATCGCAGCCTGCGTTGCGGCAGAATACTCAGCGTTTTCTTTCCACTTCCATTTTCGCCCTTCGCGAACCCACGGGTGCTGCTCCGCATCATCGCCGTCATCGATTCCCGACGCTGGCTGCGACGTGCAAGGTTTCACACGTCAAAAACATTTCGCATCCTTCAGTGCACCCGCACTCTGACACGAGACAAAAGAAAATTTAAAGCACCCAAAAATTGCCAGCACAGTGTTTATACAGAATGAAAGCAAAAAAGCAGCTCCAATCAGACGCGAGTGGATTTAAATTTAAGCTTTTCCTCTATACCTATATTCTTCATAGCCTTTTCTGCTTATACTACCCTGAATCTACCGTGTATCTAAAATTGGAGGTATCAGGAGACCTCTATTGTGAGGTGAGAACGTGCCTGGTTGCTGGAAGCGTCGTATTTGCATAATATGCGTATTTTGCATGTTGTGCGATTTTTCTTTTTCGTTTTTGCCAGCAACACATTTTGATGACTGAATGAAATGGAGGAGAAGTCACGCATTTTAAACTTGCTTCAAAAGATTTATTTTGCTCATAAGTTTCTTTTAAGTAACATGACTCGAAAAAAAACCATTCCAATCCTGAAGCGGAAGCCTGAGTCGTGTTGGGACGTCAAACCTCGCAAACCAAAGCAAATCAAACCAAACCAAATTTTTTCTTTCCCCATGGAAATACCCTTCCTTGCGATAATTTCGCAACTACTACCCCATAAAGCAGCATGATTTGATAGCACCAGTGGCCCCTAGTAAAGGACATATATCATGCTTGCACATTAATAGTCAGCCAGCTCGAAACAAAGAAGACGTAATGACAACTTTGGCCCATAATTTGAACTTCCGTTTAGATGTTATAATGATCACTGAAACATGCTATCACGATGACTGTTGAGCGTTCAAAATATTTCTAGCTATATGTCGTTCTTTTTAAACCGCTGTAAAAGAAAAGGCGGCGGTGCTAAGCTACTGATCAAAACTACTTTTCATTGGGACGCGGTTAGCTTTATGTCAAGAATTACAGCTGACTACGAAGTTCTGACAATAAATAGGAAATTTGGTATCTTTTAGACCATAGACCACCTAGTGGGAATATGGAAGATTTTCTTTTCTTTCATGACACATATTTCGGTTGCATTATTGAAATATAATTTTATTTTAGGTGGCGATTTAAACATATATTTCTTGAGCCCTTCCAGCCATTGAGATCACGTTTGTGACATACGGACAGCTCACGCATGTTCAAATGTTATCACAACTCTGAATTGCATCCAGTTTAACACGTGAACACTTCTGAACGTTTTTACTATGCACTCTAAGAACACACCACTTTAGTTTAGTATTTTAGCAGCACATGTGAGTGACTATTTGTCAATTTTTTTAGTACTTCGTGGGTATCCGATCCAGTGAAAAAATCCAAGGCATGTATAACCATATTAAAATGTATACATAGTGGAAGAATGGACCTTTTCTGTAGCTGCTTATCTAAATTTGATTGGCAGAATGTCTACTGTTCCGAAAATGCTGACGAGGCATATGAACATCACATAAAAAAAAATGAAAGCGTCCTAGAGAAGCTGCTTTTCGTACGTGTCTAAAAAGCGGCCACGATTAGTGCGTAAGCATTTGTTTACGTTCTAATGTTTAAGAATAATTCGCGAGAAAAAAACTCGTTTGCGCACTTCTTAAAAACAAGGAATCCAGAACACCTTAAATCACTCAAGAAACAAAGAACTAAAACAAACAAGCTTTTGCTTACAAGTGGGAATAACTTTACTTCGAAAGAATCCTAAACGATGAAATATCGAAGCGATCCGACCTTATCTGTCGGCGACTGAACCTGTTCTATACCGCAATTCACACAGTGATGACTGTCCAGCCAAGTGTACTATCCGTAACGTAGTTCTTACCGGTCAGGAGCTCGCTGAAGCCAGTAATAGTTGTTTTTTTTTTTTTTTTTGCCTCGGTAGCCTGCAGTAAGCACGACCCTAATTGCATCTGTTTTGAAAATTGTAACACCAGAAACGGCGCATTTTTTGTTGGCAGTGACAGTGCCTTAAGTTCAAGAAGTGTTCGCATCTGTAAAACCCACTAGGTGTCTTGATTTCGATGGCTTACAGATCCATACAATTAAGGATGCTATTTATATATTAGTGCCTTTGTTAGCACTTAGTGTTCGCTTTACCTTTTCGACGGGGCATTTTCCGTGCCGCTTACAAATGGCAAAAGTGTCGGTTATTTTTAAAGGACCTGATAAAAACAATGTCAAATTGCAGGAAAATACCTATATCCCCAGTCTTTTCTAAGAGTATTGAAAAACTGATGCATGAAAGAATTACCAATTTTTGGCAAAGACCCACATGTTACCACCTTTGCAGACAGGGATTACAAAGCACCGTTCAATCGAGACAACGCTACTAGAAAAAAATTATCTTGAACTGTTTTGAAAATGAATACTACACGCTAGGTACATTAGTGGAATTCTTCAAGGCTTTTGACCAATCTAATCACCCTACTCTAGCAACTAAACTATAACAAAACGAATTTCAAGGTGCATTCTTGTATATTTTACAGATTTACCTAAGCAATCGGCAGCAGAAAATACGAATAAACGATTGCACGTATAATTTCACTGGTCTTGGGAGTGGCGCCCCCCAAGGCAGTAGTCTTGGACCGCTGCTATTCAACACCTACGTAAACGACAGAGTAAATATTATAGCTGACACTAGACGTATCGTATATGCATATAACACAAATTTATTTTTTCCAGGACCTTGTTTGACTGACCTCGAATCTAAACCCAATCACGCACTTACGCTGTTAGCAATTGAAGCATGAAAAACTCATTAAATATGTCTCTAAAACGAAATGTATTCTCTTCCGCCCCAAAAAGCAAGCCAGTAAATGTAAACCTCAATCTTAGCCTACCTGGATCCAACGTAGAAGTGGAGTCCATTGTAAAAAGTCTCGGTCTTCGTTTTCATGAAAACATGCTGTGGGACTCAAACTCAGATGACCTATTTCAAAATATCTCGTACTGTTGGGATGCTATCGCGCCTGTGATTTCTCTTGGCACAAAAAATTAAGTTTATGCTTTATTATAGTCTCTTTTTTTTTTCCTACACTGAGGTATTGTTACATAGTTTGGGGCACTACTACTGCTACCAACGTAGACAGAATACATGAGCTAGAAATAAGAGCAGTCCGCATCTTTTCCAAATCGCTTCAGTACGCTCACAGCAAGCTGATTTTTTGAAAGCTGGACCTTATCCCATTACCAAATCTTTACAATTCAGTTTTTGCCTCATCCTACCAGACCTAGATGAACAATAACGATCCTTATCTCAAAAAACTTGTAGCTGTAAAATCACGGCACTCTGTCTATAACACAAGAAACCCAGAACAATGAGAGTTACCTTGCACATGAACAAATTATGGTTGGCTGATGCTACGGTACAAATTACCGAGAGTATTACGTTTTGAGCATTTTACTGATTTCTAAAAAAAATGATGTATTCTCTACTTTCCTGACCTTTCTGTAATTCTATTTTACAGGTATAGTATTGCTTCCAATCTTAAAAAATTAAAATGTATATAAAAAATTGAAAATAAAAAAATACTCTGCTTTTTCCGCTCTTGTGTTTTTCCTTCATTTTTGCTATCATATGTAATTGTTGTCTTGATGTGAATGTACTTGTACTTAGTTTTGTTATTGCTGTCATCTGTGTTATATTTTCTGGCTTGTTTCTGTGCAACGTGCATGCATTTATGTCATGTCGGCTCTGCGTCGCTCTGCAACGTACAGACAATGTGCAACGCCTTTGTCAAGCCTTTTTAGTTTCTTGCTTGCCCCCCCCCCCCCCCCCCCCCCCCCTTTTCCCCCGGAACATCGCATCCGTCCAGTGGAGGTTGATGCTGAAATAAATTTGACTTTGGAGTTTTCATCTTGTTGTTGTCGCAGTCTCCAATAAAAAGTCTGATGCGATGCAGTTTGAAGCGGCATGTTATTTCTACAAGTGATCACTCCTACTCCGGACATCGCAATTTTGTGAAAAACTGGCAGGGGCATTACGTCGCAACAACCTCTATGCAGATGGTATCATCAGGGGCTAACTGCCTATTGCGCTATCAACAGCTTATCTGAAAGTTTGGATGTTTAAGGCGCAAGATGAATTATTAGAAACTGCTGCTCAGTATGATACAGCACACTAGTAGGTGCCTCTTCAGCGGTTTTGAAGGGTAGTAAAGAGAGCGCAGAAAACAAGATATACGCAAATCGTACTCATAATCTGGGCCTAGTTTGATGTAACGAATAATTGGATAAGGGCGGTGGAATGTTTAGCTTATATGGGCAGGAAATTTTCCTTGGTGTTTTAGGATTCTTCTAAATTGCCCCAAATTTTACAAATATCGCAAGACGGAATTACCCATTTTTGACATTGCATGATCAGCTCAATATCTTATCAGGTGGCGATAAATTTGTGGCTTGAGGCCTGATCGCAATGGCAGTTTCTGTTCTTGACAGTGATAGCAACTAATGATCAGGTGTCGTATATCGGTTTTATTCCTTTTAGGGTCAGCTAGATCTGCAAGTCGTCAACAGTCAGAATCAGGCTACTATAACCTGTCAAGTTACTCAAAATGGTGCAAAGTGACTCTAGCAGTTGGACTATTTCCTTGAACAGATGAAAAATAAGCTTCAGTGAAACTTAATCAGCTCGCGAAATAGTTTCTGTCCGTTGTGAGTTAACAGCCTCAAACTAGAGCTTTTAAAAAGTATTTAATTTTGTCCAGGTTTATTATTCTGCTGCGATGATTTGAATACTTGTGAGTTCAAATTCCTTTTTTTTTTTTTTACTTCAGACCTTTGCTCATTTATCATCCGCAAATATGCAAGCAGCATGGCAAATACAACCATTTTGGACAAAAAAAGTCAGCTTTCTACGCTGCAGGTAACATTAAGGCCGCATTAAGATGCAGTAGCCTGGAAGGTTCATGCAGTGGTGCGGTTCCTGTGACAGCAGTTGTCTGACGCACTTCAGAGCGTTGGAAATCGCAATATGCGCGGAGAGAGACGCAGGGCAGGCATTGGGGGCTCAAACATTCAGACATGCCTCTTGTATCTTAATATTCTTTCATGCATCAGATGCCGTAGTTATTATGAGTCTTGTTTTGTTCACATATATTTCTGGATAAAAATATATTGCGCATAATACTCGGAAAGAACAGCACGGGCGGTAGTTTTTTATGCTTGGCGACTTGCTGGTGTGAATAAAAAAGCGCTCTTTGAGGACGCCTTTTATGATGGTATTATTTGCCCACGCGTTCCTTTCTTAAACCACATCCCCCTCTCAACAAGCGTCTTGTTTTTTTCGTGCCGCCCGGTTACCGAGGAGGCGTCTTTCCAAGGGGTTCCCGGAGTTGATTGAGTGCTCAAGCGGCCCTAGTATCCGCCACGCAGTGGATATCGGATACGGTTTCCTCGCGTACTAGAGCCTGAGCATTTTTCATCGTGTCACGTGCCAGCTGCTGATAAATGGCTGGGAATTCAAGCAAGAAGGATAATGCCTGCTTTGGCGACGTCTCCACACTTTCACCGTGTTCAGCATACGCCCGAAGACTGGCTTTTTTTGTCTCTTGGGCGCGCATTTTTCTCTTTCCTTGTTCAGCAAGCAGAGCTACGAATATTATTACGCTTTCAGCCAAGAGCGCTAAATTTGGCTTTTATAGTGCGTGCTAGCTCTCCTTTGAGTATATAACATCTACTTGGGCTTCATTGGCCTTTTCTTCTCACTCACCTCGGGAACACTGCCAGTCATTAGGCATATCAGTGCACCCGGAAGAATTACGTTAAATGCCTGATAATCACTAAAAATAAAGTGGCGTGCCACTCTCTCATTTACATTTGCCAATAACATGCTTGATTTGTTATTTCATTTTCTCCGAAATCTTCAATATAGGTATAATTGTTGCTGGTCCAATTACGTTGGGTGATTAAGGGCTATGCGCACTTTTGAGTCTTCAGGCTAGATCGAAGAAACAATTCATTAAGCTAGAGATCTTGCCTATAAGGAGACTTACTGCGGCTTAGCAGTTACATTCGGCGTATTTTTACAGAAATACCTATCGTCGCATTGTTAGCGCGTTTTCAAATTGACGCCAGGTGCCTGCACCTTTCTGTATATTATGTCACTACTAGTATCATTTAAATTTTGGGCTGGGCAGTATATCTTGCAAAATAAAAGTTACTGGTGTAGCTCCGCAGCCGAGGAAACATTGCTCATTGCGAAAAATATTAATCAACAATCCTTCCTCGTTAGCTACTACCATGCGGAAGTCAGTATTGATCAGTTTCTCCCAAATCTCTTCACTAAACCATTCAGCAGATCTTAGTGTCGTGTTGTCAGCGCACGTTAAAGGTCCCCAGGTGGTCGAAATTACTCCGTAGCCCTCCACTACGGCTCCTCTTTCTTTCCACTTTCACTCCCACCTTCCTCCCCTCCCTTACTGCGCGATTGAGGTGTCCACAGAAAACAAGTGAGACAGTTACCGTGCCTTTCCCTTCCTATAAATCAATCAATCAATCAATCGGTGTCGTGTACCCTATTGTCAGCCTCCGGGCGCTAGCGTACGCTTAGGCTTTTGTTCCAAATGATTGAGACAGACAGTGCTACAGCTGCCAACATGTTTTAAATTGCAATTGCTCCAATTTAATTTCATGAATAAGTATAGTTATCCTGGTAGTGTCCCTCAGCGCTATTACTTCAAGTCGCTGTTTCAGCTGCGCAAACCTCGCCCGCGATATTTAGAACCACTAAAGAGTTATTAGTTGGGTCTTTCGTAATGGTCTTCCTAACTCTATGACCAAGTACGATAAAGTATTAGATTAGAAAGTACCAAGTTTTAGATTTTGCAGCTTCTTTTTCGTGTTCCTTATCTTTTGCTTATCTTCTGCAATGAGAGTAAAATATATTTGCGGTTGCAAGTGTTACACAAAACCTAGTCGCTGACGGATCTGATACTTTAGACCACCATTTAATCGGGACAATCGCAGAGGGCATGCAGGTACCTGCATGTACGCGTACGTCGTAGAGTTCGCTTTATAAAATGCCATAGACAAAATTCTGTGCTTCGTCTTCGTTATTAGAAGTCTTCATTTGACAGGTTGCCTTCTTTCTGCACGCTATTCACGGCAGTGTACATGCGTGGCTGCCGCTGATATCTGGGATCGTAATGAAGCACTCTTAGGTTATAACCAATTATTCTGAGGCCTCATTTCGCTTTGTTAATGACGGGGCTACCACACGGCCTAAATGTACATCATGTGTCATGTTATTCACTTTTTTGATTTGTTGTGTTTTAGCTGCACGGCCACCACTTTTCACGTATCCATTTTTACAAAAACGAATGGAAGATCATAGTTCAACCATAATTTTTTTGTAATATTTACGTAATATTGTTACATAAAGAGTAAAAAGTGCGTAGAATAAATAAATAACATATTGGGCAACTAATACTTTTCCTATAGCTCAAGCCACAAAGACCAAGACGTCATGGGCACTTGCGTGGTAGCCAGAAGTGCTTCGTGCGAGCAATACACTATTATTATTTTCTTATTGCAAAGCTTAAGATGAAATGTTCCTCCGCTCTGATATGTATTTTGTGACAATGTAATTATTAGATAATCTGTATTGCATATTTCAACCTCCTATTTACCAACTGAAACTTCCTTATTCGATATTTCGTGCTCAACGCCGGACATTTAGTCCATTCAGTATTTTTCATGTGCTAAAACTGCAGCGTATTTGTTCTTTTATAACATTAGAAAAAGGCTACTCAACTACACGATTACCCGCCGAATCAAAATAAAGCCTCTCAAGTTTTTGTTTAAGGAATTATTTCCATGAAATGGCCCGTTTCCCAGCGTTCGGAAATAGATGTAAGAAAACAATAAAGTGCCGTTCACGATCTTCTGCGGAGCAGATGCGGAGTATGTATTCCATCAATACCCAATAAACCGCAAGCCGTTTTCAGCTAGATTTAATGCACTGGAGGTAAAGTGTTAAAAATGGAAAATTACTAGCGTTGAAATTCGAGCTAGTAGGTCAGACGACATGATGCACCGCGCAGCAGAGTAGGCGACGAAACACAGGAGAGGCACACAATACACACATGCACATAAACAAGGACAATGCTGCTTCGTTGTTATGGCATTCATTACCTCCTCCGCCAACTCATGCATCCAAAACACCGGAAGGAGGTGAAGAAAATAGCTCGACGTTTGTATCCGCACCTAAGATTAGCTGAACGGTCGGAGTTTGGCCAGTCGAATTCCGGCTGTCCTGCCTGTCTTGACGAGCGCAAGTTTTCTTCCTTCCCCAGATTCCGCTGTCACTGCCTTCCTCTTCAACTTGATTTTAATAACAGACCCGGCTCTCATCACAGCAAGGAAAATTCATCTAGAGCGAGTGCGAAAGACAATGCAGGTGACTGTAGCCACCTAGAGAAAAATGCAGCACCGGAAATTTGCAACCATACATTGTGAAGGCTTTTTCCTAGCCCGAAAACGGCCAAGGGGGGGGGGGGGGGGGGCTCTCGCTGAAACACGAAGAGATGATTTTCGCAATTGCCGGGAATGTGGCAGTGACATCATAGCCGCCGTCGCTGCAGAGAATGACAGCCTCTTGGGGGCATGTGCTTCACCACGACGTGGCGATAGTCTGGGTATATTGACTGTTAGGTAATGGTTTAAACCCATTACTACGTTCCAGCCAATCGGCCCACAAATGACAAAAAAAAAAGTGGACTGTAATAATTCAGCTCTTGCGCCGTTCAAACTTGCTAAACTTTGGGTACATGCTCACAAGAATCTTATGTATACATTGAACGTACCCACACTCACTCTTTCAACTCATTTGGTGGTATCGTTAAGCAGAAATAAAAGGAGTGTTCAGGGTTAGAACAAAGTTATTGCATACACAGACGTGATCTGCTATCCTGTGTGATTTGTAAATAATTTGTGCTCGCACATTTTTCCCAGCTGGAGCTTCACTTTTGAGCGTTTTGAGACTCTTTACTACAGGGACAAGCTGGATCGCGTTTCGACTCTTTCAATCGCTGATAGGGAAGTAATCGCTGTCAATCGCTGAAACACTTTGACAGTAAGTACCTTTTCCGTGGAGTGCCCGCACTGTGGGGTAATATCCTCGGACCTCTTCCACATATTATGGCGTGCCCCTCCAACCATCCTTTACACCCAACCAAAACCACACTCGGGAGGACTGGAAGGAGACCCTACTCTCCTGCTCCGACCTGAAAGCCCGAAAGACGATGGTCAAACCAGCAATCGTGGCAGCGGAAGCCACTGGGAACGATGGAAGGATGGATTGATGTTAAGAGCGTCCCCCTTGAAACTGGGTGATGTTGGTCATCACTATGCTAAACCTTGCTTTTTCATCGCTTTCAAGTTAGATAACACTTCAATTTCCACTACTCCACTTTCATACACGGGTTATCTTAAAAACCTTTGCTTGATTCCGAGTTAGCTTCCATGCGCCCTGTCCTGCTATTTTCCACCAGTCTTGTAAACGCCTCTACCTGACCTCTACCGCCAATTCATTCAAGCATGCTTTGTTACCACTAAACCCCAGAGCTCCGCCTGGAGTGACTATGTCTGCTTCGACAACTGGATAGATACTGCTACACACCAGCATAAACTGTTTAATTGTTTCTGGGTATCTACCGCACATAGCGCAAGTTTCATTTCTAAGACATCCTCATCTAGCTTCACATGAAAGTATGCTGCCCCTTGAGTTATCTTAGATGGTTTGATTCTTAATACGTATTTTCCATTTTCTGTATAAGTCTATGGACGGTTTCTTTTTCATTGAATGACTGCAGTTCTAGCCTCTCTGTTCTTTACCGGCCGTTAAATGATGTTTTTTCGTCGTCCTGCCTTACTAAATTCTTACTGGTTAGTGTTTTGGTCCTTTTCCACAACTGCGACTCTATGCCCTTTTGGTATAAGTGTTTAAATACTTTATCTGTCCAACTGTTGGCTTCTATTTTTATGAGGCTTTCATCGTAAAATAGTTTGCTCTGATACTCGGGCCTCGAAAGGCGCCCAGCTCATGTATCTGTAATACTTTGTTCAGAGTATCTTCATAGGCTCCAAGTATCAAGCTTCCCACAGATCTCTGCTTTATTTCTAACCCCGAATGAACTTCTGACCTTTATCAGAAAACCCCGTTCCAGAAAAGTCATACTATAAACTCCACCGTGTGTTTGTGAGGGGAAAGGCACTAAGCCTGACCGCAGTGCAGCTTCCATGAGGCAATAAATGTTTTTACCACCCCCACCACCTGGTTATCGGCTCAAATTCCACAAGACACATTGTATATTTGTGCGCACATCTGTAACTATGAGTGCCGCTAGATAAAACCTTTCGCTCGAGCGAAACAGCCGCGTTGATACTATGACAGCGCTGACAGTTTCAAATCTTATTTATTGAGGAATAGCAATGAAACCACGAAAGTAGTATAGCGACGTGAGTTATTGTACGTGGTTCGATTGTTCGATCCTGTGTCTGCCGTCGCGTGCATTATATAATGACAACAGAAAAATGAGCCTTCGGACTTCTTTTCTGCATTCTCCGGGAGCGTGCGTGAGCTTGAGGGGGTATTTTTGAGGCTTTCGGTACTGGACATTGTTTGACTTCAGCAGTCAGTGACGAATTGTGCCTTCATACCTTCACACGTGCTCATTTTGCACCGCTTCCACAGTTGCTAAAAAAAACTTAACGGGTTTTATACTCCAACACTTCCTCGAGAATATACGGCTACCATGTAACCCTCGCTTGCAAAAGGACAGTTGATTGAAGACTTGATATTTGATCGGTAGTAGCGCTGATTTTCTATAGAGCATTGCCTTCACGTCAGGTCACTACATAATGAAAACCTGAGCTGGTGCAGAAATGGTTGTCAATCCAAAACGATATGTATTTATATCTAAAAAGGCTTATCGATAGATAAATTGATACCTGATTTCATTATTAATGCGTGTTAAAGTGGCAGAATGTAGCAAATCTTGAGCAGGGTGATCAAAACTCTGCAGAAATTTGACTCAATGCGAGGTACCACCGGGATCCCCCTTTTTTATTCTAAGGCTTCCCTTGTGGCATGTGATGGGGCGGCTCTCAAGTTATAGTAAGCTGTGTAGGCTATTGTAGTCTATACACCATAGCAAGTTCCGGCTCAGCGCGCTGTCCGTTAGCCAAAAGGTCGGGTCTTCCACAATTGTAGCCGTTTCCTGTGCATCACCGTTCAGTTTTAATGTTGTTCGATGTAAATGTTTTAATTATTTTTGTGAAAGTATGCGATTACTATAGAGCAGCGTGTCTATTTTAAAGAAAAACTGGTTTGAATTATATTGAAAGCGATTATCACCTGGCCTGCTAGTTTCCACAAGGGAAGGGAAGGCTCATTTGATTGTTTGAGATGCGAATAGGCGAAAGACCTAATTTGATATATTCGTTTATAAAGCCACTAATGAAACAGCGATTTGAGATCCGTGTTATCAAATACAGTCAGTGGCATTCCCTTTGCCTGAAAACCTTTCCATCCGTCCGGCTATGCAGCCAGTGCAATATCCTCAGAATGTGGCAGGAAAAGCTGCGGATGCTTCTCATATAGAGCTTTTACAGATCTCAATATAAGTGCACGCTCGCTAACATCATTGGGTTCCTGAGAAAAGTGTGTTTGGGGAGGGGGGTGTCCGCCTCTACTCTAACGAGAAGACTGTGCCCTCGCATGAAGACAGCCCGAGCCAATGTCTATATAGCATCCTTGCAGATGTGTAAAAAGGTATTACCTTGATTGCATAGACGCATATGGCTTTCTAAGAAAATTATAATAAAGCTAGGAGTAAAATCTCAGGTTCTTTGTTGTCTTCAATTCTTCTGCACCTCTTGAAGGTGCACGTCGATTTGGCTGGCAGCGTGTAGTTTACACACACACACACACACAATGAGACATATGACGACGAACTTGAAGTAACACTGCGAAAATTAACTTTATATGACACAAACACGATACAGAAAACTTATTTACAAAAGAGAGGCTCACTGAACAAAAACTAAGCGCAGCTCCAAGAACTGACACGCTAACAGCAACACAAGCTCATAGCTCTGCTTACGACATCTTCCAAGGCGGGGCCTGCCTGCTACCGCTAGCTTCGTCGACGTCCAGAACCAGAACCGCCGATGGCCGAGTGGTGCGTTTCCAAATAACCGCCGCCGAATTCTCTAAAAGCGGAAGAGGAGCTGAAACAGCTTAGCGCTGCCGAAGCTATGCTTCCCCCATCCTCGGCTCACTAGAAAGACCTGGAAGGTAGTAGCAGCCATCGTCACCGCGCACGGCCTTCACACGCGAAGTGAGGAGGAGTGCCAGGTCCGTGCGGAGGGATTCTTACACCGTGGGAGGGATGCACGCGTGAGTCAGCCCATATCGACGAGGGCGAGGATGCGCAGCGCGGTGTCCGAGATTGCGCAATTGGTTGCGTCACCGTCTGGAAGCTGCTCGAACTTTCTATCGTAGCTTTCTGCGGCACGCGCGCCGAAACATTAGAGAATAGGCCACCGCGGCCTCGCACTAAATGCGTTCTTCGGCTCTCGCATTCACCATTAAACAAGAAGAGTAGGGGTGTCGTATTTTACTGCAAATGGCGCAGTAAGTATCTCCTCTATAGCTGAGTACGATCTATCTTCAGGTTCAACATCTAGAATGCACGGTGCGTAAATATCGACTAATCTCTACCAACAAATGTTGCACGGAAGTAGCACATGCACAATGATTGCCAGCTCTCTGAAACACGGGTATAACTAAGAAGCGGATTCTTATCTAGGATATGGACACGCAAGCAAAGAGTAGCGCGGCCCTAAAGGGGGCGCAACTACTGAAACGTGGCAAGAAGATAGAGATATGCATTCTCAGACGCAAACAACTGTGGCCTAGCTCTTATTCAAGGATTTTTTCCAGTTTTACGTTTGTCAATTAGGTGACACCAAACTAGTGCGAGATTATATGACTTTTCCTCATAAGAGCGTAGATCATCAAATCTAGATATTCAGGAAGTCAGTTTGCAGAAAACATTGTTTCTGAATTTGTCTCTGTATTGAACTTCAAAAAGACGAAATGATAACATACTCCCATTTAGTCACTGAGCAAGAAGAGGCACGCATACTGTTGGAGAAATGAATTGTTGAAGAATGAATTTGCTCCTTTCTGATTGACCGACAATCTCCATCAAAGTCCCCTTTAGCTAAGCCGGCCGCCGGGAGCACATTTCATCCATCGAGGGCCATCAGCCCGAAAATATTATCTTTTGCGTGGTAAGCTCACCTGTCTACTACTCGTACATGTTGCATGGCTTATTTTTAACTTTCCTAATATGAGCCATTTAGTGTTCTACGTGTATGTATTAAGCCACACGCGCAGAGCGCAGCTGGAGCAAGGAAGCCCAAATAGCTGAAGCCGCAAGCCCGAATAAGTGAAGTAATGATATTCTAATAAAACCAATAACACCAGGGGCGAGGGGGGAGGGGGATTTCAGCGCGCGAATACCCCATGCGGCAGTGCCCTGCTAACCCCCCCCCCCCCCAAAAAAAAAAAAATACTAATAATAATTCAGGAATGGGATACGAACATCGAGTGCCGGACACCACTCTACGTTTAGCGTTCTTACCAACGCTACACGGTTGGCAGAGGAAAGGAAAAATTTTGAAACAGTGGAAAGAGGGAAAAGTGAATCAGGACGAGGCTACATAGCAGTCAAGTTAGTTGTTACGCTGTTGTGGTTGTCACGTGGCTTGACGCGAGTGAAATCGAAATAGCAAGTGCTCCAGTGACCGAAAAAGCGACGCCATCCTGACAAGGCCCCGCTCCAGTAGAGGGGATTCTGCCGTAAACCTAATTAACCCTGTAATGCATCCTCTGCAGCACGGGAATCGATTCTCCATCCCTCGGATATGCAGTCGAGCACTTTAACCAACTACCCCACGCCTTGAAACGTAAAAAGCATAATTCAGCGAAGAAGAAGAGAGGCAGTGGCTTGAGAGAAGACCGAGCGCTATGCCAGCCATTAGAATCATCATTCATCCTGTCACCGGGCTGTGCGCTCTTTTCGCTTGTCACCATGTATCATTTTTGATTAGAGTTGCGGTGTACACCCGCAATGAAACCGAAATGCGCGACATCTTGGCGACGGCGCTGCTTGCAAAAATTAGCCAACTGTAGCCGACCGAAGTCAACCGGCTACTGGAGAAGTGCCGGCTCATCAAAGAAATTAAATCATTTGGCACCGCGACACCAATCTTTTTGCCTCTTCTCTCGTCTTTGCTTTTCTCACGCATACCAACACATCATCCCTATTCTCACCATGAAGCGTCGACGTCATCCGTACGTCGCTACCATTGGCCGTGCATATCGCCGCGCAACTCCGCCCCAGCACTTCCTGTTCAGACTCGACCTGTCAAAACTTCCGCCGCCTCCTCCCTCCCACCTTCCCCGCCCGTATTTGTAGACAAGTCACACAGACCAACCCACTAGAGCCTAGACCAGACCAAAGACCCGAAGTATCCGAAGGGCGCGACCACGCGGGCAGTTTAATGCATCAAGGGCATAATTAATACAGTAACATGCCTCATCGTCTCATTGTGTGACGTCAACTTTTTCTATTGTCTGTGGGCCGAAAGGACTATAGTACTGTTTCTTTAATGCCGTCGTTCCACATCAGGTGCGCAAATATGTATAGACAAAACTGCAAGTTGAAACGACCAGAGATTAGGGTGCCGACCTTAAAAGTTTGCGATTTGGGAAGCTGGCGCAAGGTCATACACCTTAACCTAATGAGGACATTAGCAACGATCAGCTTTTCCCCGAACGTTTAGCAGCTGGACGTTAAGCGACACGATTCGAGGTTGTCCACAGGGGTTCATTACGAGCCAGCCGCCACGCCACGCGCCTGGTGCAATAAGGGCTCATACCCTCCCTCTTTAATTGCTCGCCTGTTCGCGACTGGCGTGCTGTGGCGCAGATAAATAGCCTGTTTCCAAATCAGTTTCAGCGGCGCACAGATTGGTGAAATGGTTAAATAGGAATTCGTGGAGCGCTGAAATGGAAGAGCTTCAAAGAGCATGCGAATTTTTCGCTCAGCCCGCCCCTGTTTAAAAGAGCAAAGTGCTAGCCGCGTTTGCAAACCAGGCCGACAGGTTCACCGGTCCGCTATTGTTTACTCTACGCCCGCTGGGTTAAGTGAGCTCTATATCCACGTATCAATAGTACTGACGAAAGGAACCGCGCCTGCTGTTCGTCACCAGTCATAAAACAGTAGATAGTATGAGAAAAAAAGGTTTTATTTCGAAACAAGCCCAGAAAAACTGCTCATTAGCTGACTACATTAGAGCAAAAGATAGAAAAGTGGATAAAAAAATTACACAGTAAAGCCTTCTTCTTTTTCAATTCATTTCAGATGCCATGCGTGTGAATACACATTTGTTTACCAATTCAAAGCAGGACTATTTACAGCTTATACAACATATTTGCTGTTTGTTCTCTGTTCCCTCTTCACATACGCGTGGATATGTCACGAGCGAATGGGACACATCTCCGCGACACATACAAGACCTTTCATTGAACGTGGATCGGGACATCAAAAAAGATCTATACCGATGAATCGAAGTGTGCGTTATGTGATAGCGTGGGAAGCAACTTAATGTAGCTTTTTGCTTGCTGCCTGGCAGTTACTAGGCGGAAATTAATGATTCAATAATGATTTTCGAAAGGCCACATACCTATCGCTAAGTTCTCCAAGGCGTTTACAAATAGCCGACAATGCTCTTTGTACGAGCAAACCATCTTTGCGTTTGCGAACTGGAGTAGCTCAAGATTGCATTTATTTTTTTCTTGACCTACATCTCTGAAAAGCGGGCGGAGGTCGACCACCCCGGCATGTGTAGCGTGCCAAGTTCCTTGATACAAGGTAAGGTGATAGCTCTAAAACGTGGTGATCTCTCGTTTTTTGCCCATTTAGGCCTCTTTTAGGATGGCGAAGAAATGCTACGAAATAGGCATGCTGTTACTAACAAGGCAATGGTTGTTAATATTAATAGGTTTCATTAAAAGACAAGGATGGTTTCCACAAAAGCATAATGATCTAAACTGAAAACCTTCCCAACATAGCTGAAGAGGAGAACACAAGTTTGATGCAACGATTGATAAAATATAGTTACTAATAAGTGCAAGCAGATCATAAACGCGAGTTGGAATCGTGCATTAAATTAACCGAAGAAGCACTGGCGTTTTATAGAAACCTCATAAGTTAGCTTCCAAGCATAAAGTAGCGATTTTGAAATATGGCCTGCTTTCGAAACAGTAAAAAACTGATAACAGGAAATTTTCACACGCGCCTATACAGAAAACATTGCAGCTGCATGTTTCACAGCTTCAGGTGCGCGCGTGAAATTCTGGAGAGTCCACGAGGTCAGTGAAAATATACACCTGAGTGAGAAAAATGCTTCCAATCATTAGGGTATGGAATGCACTTGGAGAGCTGCGTGCTGTTTCACCAGGATTAAAAAAAGACGCTTTTACTGTCGAAATTCTTTTAAAACACATTTGTCCAGGACATCGTTGAGACTTGCGTATGATCGAGTGTTAACTTCTGGTTATCAATCATTCGTTTCGCTGCAGTCTCTCTTTCTTTCGAAAACGGGTATTGAATATTTGGACACATGATTTTAGAACATAACAGCAGCACGTTGCATTTAAGTGTTGCCATCAAGAAAGCCTAGCGTGGGTGTATGTAAGGACTCCGCTGCAATGAAGAAGCAGCAACATGAATATTTTATTACACTTGCGTAGGGCGCGCTATTTCAGGGGCAAATGAGACAGGTCGAAACACGAAAGCCTTTAACGGCTTTTGCAAACCAGTACTGCCTTTTTAACTTCGATAGAGCCATCAAAAAGAACCGTTCGCCTACGTTATACAGGGAAACACGCTTCCCACCGTCTTCTGCGGAGGCAGCCTTTAGAAATGCAAACTTCATTGCTTAAGCATTTCTGATGACCCTTAAAAACATGGCGACGTCGTTTATTTCTGTAAACAATTCATGCTTTGAAGGACAATTCGTATGAAAGTGGCGGATGTTTCTTCATCGGTGTACGTTGCACTGAACTATGTTCGCACTTAGCCTTGTGAAGTAATAAGTCGTCCAAGGAAGCTTTGAAGGTATGAAGCCGATATATACTACCGAACTCATGTCGCATAAATGTAGAGCTAGACGAATATTTGCATTTTCAGTGAAGGAGTTTAGGATAGGAATATACGAATTCGTTTGTTTCGTTTCTTGTTTTTAACATCCCAAAAGCGACTTGGCTATGAGGGACGCTAACAAATCTGTTCTTAAAAGCGCACTGATATCGCGCAGTAAATGGTGCGCCTTGCTTTTCGACTTCATCTAAGAGGGGTCGCCGCAGCAGAGACCTGATTCCGCATTTTGGGGTTCAGCAGTCAAGAGCCTTAACAACGGAACAGCTGCAAAGGAGCGCGTTAACGGTTTGCCCCGACAAGTGCGATGCCCAGCGTGTGCGTCAGTAAGTGTCATAGGTTACATGTCACATCGCTATGCTACTTTCTTTCTCTTAATGCGGGAAAAAAACAGTGCATGCTTCCCGCGATACGTATTCGACCCCCGAATCAGGCCAGAAATATGCGCTAATCAAGTTCTCGGGAATGGTTTCCTGAACACGACGGTACCAAGATGAGATGGAGGGTCGAAGAAGGCGACCTGATTAATACAACTTGATGCTGTTCTCACAATATGCGCGTTATCACCATTTCCACAATAAATGAACCAAATTTGAAACTTATTCTCTCGATCATTTGAAAGCGTCATCTTAAACTGAGTGTCAAGGGAAATGGGGGTCGAAAAATTCTAAATTCTATTTGAAATTTAATTGTGATATATTGTAGCAATTCAATGTGATGCCCTTCGGCCTATGTAATGCGCCAGCCACTTTTGATAGATTTATGGTCACAGTACTGCGTGGCCTCAAGTGGGAAGTCTGCATGTGCTATTTAGACGACGTTGTTATTTTCGGCCGGACTTTTATTGAGCATAACACGCGACTCGCAAATGTTTTAGATTGCCTGCAGAAGGCTGGCTTTGTCCTGAATTCTAAAAAGTGCCGTTTTGGCGAGCGTCAAGCGCTGGTACTCGGACATCTCGTCGACCGCGATGGAGTTCGGTCAGATCCACAGAAGACTGCAGCAGTTGCAGCATTTGAAAGACCCCAGAATCAAAAGGAGCTCCGCAGTTTTCTGGGGCTGTGCTCCTACTTTCGACGATTCATCCCAAGGTTTGCCGACGTCGCTTTACTCTCTGACGTCCCTTCTACAAAAGGACGCACCTCTCGACTGGACCTCAGATTGTGACTCGTCCTTCCATCAGCTAAAGTTTCTGCTTACGTCACATCCCATACTACGGCACTTCAACCCCTCCGCTCCGACGGAAGTTCACACTGATGCAAGTGGGATCGGTGTTGGCGCTGTGCTTGTGCAACGTTCGCCAACAAGCGAGCATGTAATTGCGTATGCAAGCCGTTCCCTCAGCAAACCTGAGCGTAACTACACTGTTACGGAGCAAGAGTGTCTCGCTGTAGTTTTCGCTGTTCAGCGGTTTCGGTGCTAACTATATGGACGCCATTTCGCGATTGTGGCGGACCATCATGCCCTCTGTTGGCTTGTCAACCTTCGTGATCCATCTGGTCGTCTGGCACGCTGGGCCCTTCGTCTGCAGGAATACGGTTTCGCTGTCTCGTACAAGAGTGGCCGCAAACATGCCGATGCAGACTGCCTATCACGTCTCCCCCTTCCCACGACCGAATGTGACTCTGCTGACTTCGATCACTACATCTCCTCCGTTGTTCTCGAGTTTCCTGACGCCTCGGCTCTGCGGACTGCGCAAGAGACCGACATACGCCTCGAGCCACTGCTTGCGGCTGCGCGGGATTCCGCAGCTACCAGCCCATTCTGTCTCAGTGATTGCCTTCTGTACAAAAAAGCTTATTCCAGCACCGCCACGAATTTTCTACTTGTGGTTTCCGAGAGTTACCGCTCGGGCATCCTGCATGTCAATCATGACAACCCCACTTCCGGTCACCTGGGCTCTGCACGAACCCTCCACCGTGCCCGCGACCGGTTTTATCGGACGAAGATGCGTCAGACGACTAAGCGATATGTGGCGAGCTGCACTGAGTGTCAACGGCACAAACTGCCTACGTCCACGCCACAGGGCCTGCTGCTTCCTTTCACTCCACGACATGGTGCATTTGAGAAAGTTGGAATCGACCTTATGGGTCCCTTCTCGAAATCTTCCGATGGAAATTGCTGGATCCTGGTTTGTGCCGACTATCTCACCCGCTACTGCGAAACGGCCGCTCTTCCTTCAGCCACCGCTCACCACGTGTCCATGTTCTTGCTCCGTTCCGTCATCCTGCGCCGTGGACCTCCGCGAGTGATCATCAGTGATCGAGGTCGGCAGTTTACGGCAGATGTTGTGGAAGAGCTTCTCAGTTTGTGCTCGTCCCCTTTTCGACACCACACCATACCACCCTCAAACCAACGGTTTGACGGAACACACCAACCGCACACTCGTCAACATGCTCTCTATGTACATTGCATCAGACCACAAGAACTGGGATAGAATACTGCCGTTTATAACGTTTGACTTCAACACTGGAACACATGAGACGGCCGGCTACAGCCCGTTTTTTCTTCTCTATGCCCGTGATCCTCGGTATTCCCTCAACACCATTCTTCCCTATTCCGTCCATGGTGAAGCTTGCATCGCTGAAACTCTTTGTCGGGCCGAAGAAGCTCGCCGTCTCGCCCGTTTGTGGATTCTGGCTTCGCAAGACCGTTCCAAAGCTCGGTACGACAGACAGCATCGCCATGTGTCTTACGCACCTGGAGACTTAGTGTGGCTTTGGCGACTTCTCCAGAAACGTGGTTTAGCCCAGAAAATGTTGGCGCATTACGCTGGCCTTTACGTTGCCCTCGACCGCATCAGTCACCTGAATTACGAAGTCGCACGCATGACCGCATCTGGTCGTCGCTCAGCTACAACAGAACTCGCTCATGTCGCCCGGATGAAGCCGTGCCAATCCCGTGGGAACGACTACCCCCTCGCCCAGGGGGGCTTCGGCTGTCCGGGGGGGGGGGGGGGAAATGTAGCAATCCTGAGGAAGAGGACGACACATAGAAGAAGAAAGAGAAAAGGACGTTGAGAAAGACGAGGAGACTATCTTGCCCGTGCCGGACTTGCAGCCGTTCACCAGCTGAGGTCTCTGCCCCCTCGATCTGTACAGCGCTTCGACGTCAAACCCTCGTCGTAACAATATTATATTCATATCCCCCTGTCACAACATATAGGTCTGGTTTGAAGAGATTGATCACTTCATTACAACCGAATGGTAACCTTGAACACTTTGAACATCGCTGTTGGAAATTTCAAACAGCATCATCTGCATGAAAGCCATGAACCTCAGTCGGGTCTTAAAATCGGTTCTTTTTTTATTGAGAAATGTTTTCCCGAAATAATACAAAACAAGCAAAAACTAGACCCTCCAGCGCGATAGGCTAAACTGAGATTTTACTAAACGTTTTCCAAACAGCCTAGTTTCGGGAAGGCTCTGTGGAAGCGTCCATGAAGTTACTGGCTAGTCTGCGTTATTTCGTGCCAAAGATAGAAGAAGTAGTGTTCTACCCCCAGGTAATTATCATTCAAGCTGACGTATTTAGCAAGATAATAGCCTATTAGAGCAGTTGAGCAAACTTGGGTCAAGCTTCGTTTACTTCACAAATTTATTTTCGGCTCCTCAAATTGAAGGCTGTAGTAAAAAATTGAACGCAATGAGTCTGCGAGGGCTGACACTATTACTCGCCCATCAATATAAAATCATAAAAAGAATAAAGTATTTATCCTCTTTGAAAATTTGTAAGCATTAAGTTATTGGTCTGTGCTGTTTCACCATTGGTGAAAGAAGGTATGTAATGAAATAAAATTGCTTTCCTCGCGTCTGGCCATATAAAATAGCGATGCCAACAAGCTCGCAAAACTTTGGCACTGAAATTCATTAATAATATTTAACGTAAGAGACGGCTGCAACCAATTTATTACGCTCCATCTGCTTAATCAGAATATATTTGCGCATTTTTGTTTGTTGCGGTGAGATACATTCCCACCAGATAAGCCGCTCTAACTAATGCATACGTAACTTATCCTATACGGGGTGCTTATAAATATATAACTGAACATCAATTAACGGATGTAACACCTAGCTTCATTAATGGAAAGTAATCAGTTCTTTTCATCATGTTTCTATTGTCGATACGTATATAGGAGAGTTTCTAGTAGCTGCACATTTAATGTTTTGAGCTGAAAAATAATACCGTGGTTTTTTGTGCAGGTTTACAGGTATACAAGGAAACAATGTATTTCCTCACATATATCTTACGAAAAAATTCATTGCGGGCTGCTAGCAAAATCAACCTCTAGAAATGACTTCTTTTAGAACCATTTTTTCCTTTAGCCTGCTGTTTTCTGTTCATTGGCTCAGCTCACTTGTGCTGAAAAACACCTCGCGAGGAACGGGCGGTCTCGATGATAACAGCGTAGCCGCCTTTTCTGTCGCATATTCAGGATTGGCACTGGAGTCCGTCTGAAAGCGATATTTCCATCGCAGGAGCTGGAGATTGCCGTCTGGACACGTCGTCGTATCGACGAAATTACACGGTACTTCCTAGATCTGCGTTCTTTCATTCTTCTCCTGCAAGCATCCCAAGTCGTACAAGAATGTTCCCTTATGGTCCCACTCTTAATAACGCAGAGGAAGTACATCGCGATAAGGCACTTCTGTCCTTTCCGACGAGCGCCTAAAGCTGTGCCTTATATTCGCCTAAGAGGGCTGATATCTGCACGAAAACGAGGTTGCTTTGGGGCTGAGTCATACGCATAGCCTCTGTCGTAAATGATCGATTATTTCGCTGCCCTAAGCGCTGCCCTGCTGAACACTAATAAGGAATGCGATGATGCGACCGTACATAACATCTTTGAAGTATCAAATACGAATTCTTGCAGGTATCCTTAACCACTACTTGCAAAAAAAGCAAAATGAAACCATGTGACATTGCGAGGTGCTGTGTAAGCCTCAACTGCCGTAAAAAGAAGATTTTTCGTTTTCGTTCGACTGCTCATGGATGAAAACTGTCTATGCAATAAAGTAAAAAAAAAAGTCTGAAATTTCCTTTCTGTCAGTTAAGCGTGCGACTGAAATAAAAAATAACTGAGATCACCATTCGAACTGCATATGAAAACTGAAACGAAATAAGTTCATCTCAGTAGATAACATTTTGAGTTGCATAAATTTAATTTCTTTCTTTGTGTGACATGCTGCCTTTTGTTAAAATTAGATCAAATGCCACAATATCCCATCGAGGTGTTAGAGCTCCATGGTTCGCCGTTAATGTTGCTAGCCCTATAACTGTCTTTGACAAGCCAGGCTTGTCACAAATCGACCGCCATTCGACTTGTGCTTGTCATGTGCTTTTTTTTTTTTGATACTGTGTGTCCGGTTTACACGGAATAAAGCTCATCCGAAACCAATATAGAATACAATACAATTTATTCGCCAGCTTCTTTTCATACAAAATCTGCTGGTCAGCCTAAGCACATAGCGCTTGTTGGCCGACCTGGCAGCCAGTAGATACTTTTTCAGTTGTTGTTGTGACTGGAGTAAGATCGAAGAAAAGAAAATGCACGGGCCTGCTACTGGCACCGTAGCCGGCAGTTGGTGATATGGGTACTGAAAGGGCAGCCCGGTTTGGTGTTTCATAAAATAAAATGTCATTGTGCAGCCCTTCACTTGGCACCCCTTTCTCTCTTTCCACTGACTCCCATATTCCTCCTACTCTTACGGCGCGATACTCGAACCCGACCTCGGCGGTTGCGTTTCGATGGAGGTGTCCATGTGCGGTCAAAATTACTCCGTAGCCCTAGCTCCACTACGGCTCCTCTTTCTCTCTTTCCACTCTCACTCCGACCTTCCGACCTTCCCTTACGGCGCGGTTGAGGTGTCCACAGAAAACAAGCGAGACAATTACCGCACCTTTCCCTTCCTATGAATCAATGAGTTTTTACGGCGCGATATCGGTGTCCACTGAAATGAAAATTGTGACAGATACTGCGCCTTGCCTTTCTTGTAAGCCAATTATTATCTTTTATATAACTGCAGAGCTAAGATATTTATTGCGTAATTTCGACTGAAAACGTCTCGTTTATGAAATAATAATAATAATAGTAATAATAATAATAATATTAATAATAATAATAATAATAATAATAATAATAATAATAATAATAATAATAATAATAATAATAATAATAATAATAATAATAATAATAATAATAATAATAATAATGTAATGAAGCGGTTTAGATGGTTCGCAGAGCAATATATTATCTTACATGGCAGCTACGACGAACAGCGTTCACAACGACAGCTCGAGCTTCGTTCTCTTTGTCGTCTACACTTCTTTATCGTCTTCGGCGCGCGACGTCTCCGATTTCCTCTTCCTTCTCCTTTCCGCGGGCCCTTCATATATCTTACAATAATCAATCAATCAATCAGTCAATAATAATAATAATAATAATAATAATAATAATAATAATAATAATAATAATAATAATAATAATAATAATAATAATAATAATAATAATAATAATAATAATAATAATAATAATAATAATAATAATAATAATAATACAGTGGAGTCAATCAATTCCCTAAAGGAAGCCAAACGTTTGAAAACTAAATAAAGAAAAAAGTCTCGCAGGAAAATTCATGGTGATCCATGTCTGATGAACTCACGGCAACATTGTAGTTCATATGCCCGAGAGCTGAATTGTTTTATAGCGTGGAAGGTTACAAATTTCAAAGGATGATTTACTATGAATACAATATTAATGCCAGCAAAGCGGCGCAAAACTATATTTCTATTACCACGCCACTTTTTGTGTTGTATAGCTCTTTACTAAGGCGCTCATTCTTAGAGATTGCATGGGAAATGATAAATTCTAACGGGCTCATTCCCGTTAGAATTTGTGATTAACAACGGGCGTACCGTTGTGCTTGCCTTCAGTCATTCCAGTCCAATCTCAGCGCATCTCGCGATACAAAGAAAGTGACAAAGCCACTTTTCGCAACTACGAGCATGAACAAACGAACACCACACGTTTGTTCCTAGCCCTACAATCACATGATAACGCCGCAAGTCGGCGGCTGTTGAAAACAACTAATAATTCGCAACGTATCGAGCCAATATTTATGAAATAAAGAGCGGAAAATGTTAAATCGCGAAAGTGGAGATATTAGCCGATAGTAAGGCGAATAACGAATGATATGACGCAAGTTTCGAACCTGCTCACTAGAGCATTATAGTCTGGCAATTCCAAATTGTAAACATAATTCCATGCTATGTTTATGAAGCTGCGGTGTACGGAACAAGCCAAAAGTATATTAACTGAATTATGAACACTTCTCTCGGCTAATTAAATAAATTGTGCTTATTTTATAACCTATACGTTTCGTCTATTTTTTCGAGCGATGGAAACGTTTCTCAGGGTACATGAGACCAGCGAGCAACGCTTTCTTTTTAGATTTCGTTTAGAGCTGTGAAGGTGGTGGTAGCGTTTGTATTCTGGCGACGTTAGCCTCTTTCTTCCCACAATATGTTCAAAAGCTTTATGAGGTTCACTTTCCGAGCAGCGCAGAAAAATTAAGCTATGCTACAGCAGATTGTTTCATAATTACCCCCTAGCCTTCCTGGGTTATGTATTGCAACGAGGCATGGGCTCCCGTGGGGAGAAATTACTTACCACTGGAGGCGAAACAGTGGTATCGACCCATAGAGGTGCGTGCGATTAATGTACCTGGTCTCATTACTTAATGAGTGAAGGTAGCGTGCCCTTGCATTCTGGACTCCGATCATATCCGTCCTTAACGGAGAAACGTTTATCAGCATTCATAAGTAGCTGACCGTTTAGTAAAGGCTGTGATTAGAAGTGGAGATGTTAAAATGTTTTAAGTGGCCTTGTTTCAGGCATTAATTTGTTTCTAAGTTCATGTTTTGATGTCCGTGACAATATGACTACTAAAAACGAGAACGGCTTGTAAGCGGCTCCTTACGCAGCTCTAATTACAAGCTCGCTAACAAGAGCGAATGACATTAAATCTCTACGAGCAAAGTGAAAACTACCTCACTCGCTTGTAAGTGGCATCCTGAGAACGATTACCTGCTAGTAGGCATTTATAATGGTGCGTAGATAACGTAACTATCTCATGGTGATGCTTAAATAGGTTGTTGTCGACAGCCAAAATATAGCGGCATACCACGCATAAATCATTAAGACTGCATTACCATCTTGGATAATGCAGTCTTGCCCCCTCATTTCAGCGGTGATGCAGGCATTGCGAAATCAGGGGGTAGACGAGCCGTACGTGAAAGTGCTAGAAGATATAGTGGCTGCACAGCAACCATAGTTCTGTATAAAGAAAGTAACAAAATTACCATAAAGAAAGGTGTTAGGCAAGGAGACACAATCTCCCC